>NC_086155.1:128583369-129221702 GCF_035149785.1 Candoia aspera | reverse complement strand
GCTGGATACCACAGTGTGTATACTTAGCAATGAACAGTGCATCATAGTGCCTGTCAAATATATTCATACAAGTATGTATATGCCAGGGAATTACATATTATGCTTTGGGGTATGCATTTATGACAAATCTAACCTTTTCTTCTCTACATCTTGCATATCTAGGTCAAAATCTACATGAATGCAGGAGTGACTTCTGTGACTAAGTCTTATATTAAAGAAGTTCTGAAATGATAGCTACTTAGGTAAAATACACTTATATTTAGATTCCTAAGAAGTTTATCCAGCTAATCTTATTTTATTGAACATTTTATTTTAAAAGCAACTTATGATTTTTAAATTTCTCTCTCTTGGGTTCTTTAATACGTTTACTTGGAGTTTTTTAATAAATAAATCCGTTAGAAAATGAGTTGATTTAGTTCTTTTCCTAGCCAGTAGAGCAGTTTTACTCATGTGGTAAAATTCTGGCCATATTCATTTACATTAATTTCAATAAAAGTAAGCAAATCATAAGCCTTTTGGTTTGCATTAAAATGCAAATAGGCTATATTTCCTTCTTCCATCCTAATTTGGGATTGGGGAAATGCCTTACATTTTAATTTAATTCTTTCTAATGGATTTCTATGTAAAGACAGAAATAATTGTTGTGTCCATTTCACAGGGAGATTTCTATCATAGTGGAAGCCATCATCTAGACTTAGTATGGTGATTGTGGCACAGTGTATATAGTTTGTTTGTTGTTTATTCATTTAGTCACTTCCAACTCTTCGTGACTTCATGGACCAGCCCACGCCAGAGCTTCCTCTCGGTCGTCAACACCCCCATCTCCCCCAGGGACGGGTCCGTCACCTCTAGAATATCATCCATCCATCTTGCCCTTGGTCGGCCCGTCTTCCTTTTGCCCTCCACTCTCCCTAGCATCAGCATCTTCTCCAGGGTGTCCTGTCTTCTCATTATGTGGCCAAAGTATTTCAGTTTTGCCTTTAATATCATTCCCTCAAGTGAGCAGTCTGGCTTGATTTCCTGGAGGATGGACTGGTTGGATCTTCTTGCAGTCCAAGGCACTCTCAGAATTTTCCTCCAACACCACAGTTCAAAAGCATCGATCTTCCTTCTCTCAGCCTTCCTCATGGTCCAGCTCTCGCAGCCATATGTTACTATGGGGAACACCATTGCTTTAACTATGCGGGCCTTTGTTGTCAGTGTGATGTCTCTGCTCTTGACTATTTTATCGAGATTTGTCATTGCTCTTCTTCCAAGGATTAAGTGTCTTCTGATTTCCTGACTGCAGTCAGCATCTGCAGTAATCTTCACACCTAGAAATACAAAATCTTTTACTGCTTCTACATTTTCTCCCTCTATTTGCCAGTCATCAATCAAGCTGGTTGCCATAATCTTGGTTTTTTTGAGGTTTAGCTGCAAGCCAGCTTTTGCATTTTCTTCTTTCACCTTCATCATAAGGCTCCTCAGTTCCTCTTTGCTTTCAGCCATCAAAGTGGTATCATCTGCATATCTGAGATTGTTAATGTTTCCTCCTGCGATTTTAACTCCAGCCTTGGATTCCTCAAGCCCAGCATGTATATAGTTTAGGAGGTAGATATCTGCCCGGCCATCTCCTCCCAGTGATTTCTGCCCATCCAATAAAGTCTATTAGGGAATAAACCCTCTGAGTCTTTCCTTGAGGGAATGTCGTCAGCATGGAAAATGCTGATGCAGCTTTTCTGCCCTTCCCCTTGGAACAGGATCCACCTGTCAGATCAGTACCATTCCTGTGGGCATTCAAGAAAGCTGCCAAGAACTGGCTGTCACATAAACAAACTAATAAATAAATGTTTAATCTCGCCACTGTGAAGGCTGGATGATGCTGTAAGATGCTGTAAAGCACTAGTATGGAAATGCTGAAATTTGTTAGCTAGTGGACAGAACTCAGGGGGTCTGTAAAGTTAAGCTCCACTCCCTGGCAAGTTTCTGATTTGACAGAAGTTTGTAAATGCTAATGTCAATACATATTCTCAGTTTTTAGATCTACAACTTTGGTGCATCAACATAAGCATTTGTACTTTGTTCTATATTTTGAGATCATAAGATGCAGTGTGATATGAAAAAAAAAAAAAACAAATTCGTAAAGTCGGTGAACTGGGGAAGAAAGTATATTTGGACTATCTATCTATCTATCTATCTATTCATTCATTCACCAAATTTTGCCACTGCCCATCTCCCCCCAGAGGAGGGACTCTGGGTGGCTTACAATAAAGGTAAAATATTTAAAATACAATAAATCCATAAATAATACATAGAATATAAATATAAATACAAGATATAAATATAAAAATCCAGATAGCAATGAAAGTTCTAATTCAGTTCATGTGTATATGAGGGCCATTTTAGGGCACCAGCCATCCCCAAGAATGACCCGCCCCAAGCAAGATGGCAGAGCCAGGTCTTCAGCTCTTTCCGGAAGGTCAGGAGAGACAGGGCTTGCCTCACCTCTGGGGGAAGAATGTTCCAAAGGGCAGGAGCCACTGCAGTGAAGGCCCACTTCCTGGACCACACCAGATGGAATTCTCTTACAGGCGAGGTCCGTAACATGCCCTCTCTGAGTGACCGGGTGGGACAGGTTGATGTAACGAGGATGAAACTTGCGATATCCTTGGGTATACGCCCATTTGTGGATAAGCTGATCCTTGAATTTTTAAGTGGCTGAGGGATTTTGGTTGGGGGATTTTGGAGTTGAAGTCCACACATCTTAAAGTTGCTGAGCTTGAGAAACACTGATCTAGATTATATGAAGTAAGTTAGAGTATGTGACTGTAAATTAGTATATCAAAAGATCAAGCTAGTTGTGTGAGACAGGGAAAATGGCATGAGCGATTACACATTATACTTAAATGGTGAAAGACTAGATCATATGCATGAATTTGCATACATTGTTAACCCTAAAGATGGGGAAATGGATGGAGAATTCTTAAGATGTGAAGATGCTGGAAGAAAGGCAGTAGATAATACATAGTAGTGGGTAATGTAAGGAACACATATTTGTTCAAGTAAAAATGGCTGTGGTATAGGAGTGTGATTTTGTCCACTTTTCAATATGGAAATGAGAGTTGGACACGTCAGGAGAAACATAAAAGTTTAAGCTGAATGGAGTGAAAATGGTGTACTTAAGTGTGTGGTACAAGAAGAAGAGATTGGACTGAAGAATGAATGGCTGTTGAATGAATGTGGACTGAATGCAAAAGTGAATGACCAGTATGAAGGAAGTATGCTGAGTGGATCAGGATCAAACTGCAAAACAATATATGAAAGAGGAATGAGTTGCCCACAAGAGATGACCGTGGAGAAACTATGCAGAGTGGTTTCAACAACATGTACACAAACATGCCTTAAGCCAGGGAAACATAGAAAACAATGGGTAGAAACACAGACTGGTTCTGCCCCAAGTCTCTGGGGTATAAGGGAAAGGGAAAGGAAAACAGCTGGGCTTTCAGGGTTCTGTTCCTAGAGCTGTATCAAATATAGTCCAGTCAAACTTGTGAAGCTGGTTTCCTGGTTTGGCCTACTACAAAGGGTTGGAAAAGAATGAGAAAGTCATGGTTAGATGCAATCCTCAAAAATGAAGAGCTAAAGCTAAAAAATAGTGTATCAAGTGGCAGAAGCAAGCATGGTTGGCAGGGGCAGAAATATATGTAGAGATATAATTAATGATATTTTTGTAAACTAAATGAGCTCTAATTTTCTTTTCTTATGTCATGCATTTGATTTCTTTAGCTTATTATTTCTTACTCTCTTTCTCTATAAATTGCTTTCCACGAAAGAATAGTATGATAGGTAGATATGTATGTATGCTTTATATTAATATATTATTCTGTTAACAATGATCTATTTTGCTAAATATTGATAAAAATTGATTTGCCTTCAGTATTTCTAAAATATTGCAGTTCTTAAGAAGATAGTAGTTCTTAAGAAGATAATGTTCCAGGATTCACATAAAACTTTCATATCATGACATATGCATGTATTTTTGGGTATACAGATACTATTCACAATTCACAATTTATTTTTGTATTTAGATACAAAAATAATAAATCAAGCTAGCAAAACCTCTCTGAGGTGAGCATTTTTATTTCCCCAAAATGTGTATACTACTACTACTACTACTTCCTCCTCTTCCTCCTTCTCCTTGCCTTCAAGTCAGTCTTGACTCCTGGTGATTACAATAGTTTTCCTGGCAACAATTTTCAAAAGTGATTTCCTGTTGTCCTTTTTCTAGGACTGGGGGAGAGTGACTGTCCCAAAGTCAGTCAGTGGGTTCATGCCTAAGCAGGACTACAACTCAGAGTCTCCCAGTTTCTAATGCAGTATCTTTAACTACTGTACCAAAATGGCTCCTCTGTCATACCGCCATGCAAAATTCATTAGGGAGATTTGATTAGCCTAAAACACTTTTCCATTTTTTTTTAAAGTAGCTGTGTTAAAAATATTAAATTAATCTAAATAGGACATTATACTAACATGTTGTTAATATATTGACCTCTTGAATTTTCTGATGACATTTTTAACAAAGTACCTTTTGTTGGAGTCCAGTAAGTTTATGGTTGTTAGTCTTTGGTGCCATCTTGTGGTATGTCTAAGCATTTAGAAAACTTTTTTTTCCATAGCATTGATATATTTAAGAATATTGCTAATATCTATATAGCATAATATAGTATGCTGTAAAAAAAGTATCACATTGCTGAACTTTATAAAGTTCATGTCAAAGTGAATAGGGTTAGAAAAAGTCACTGTTGACTTCCACTTTGCACCTGTATTATATCAGATTGCTGATCGAGTAGATGGTTAGAATCATGTAGCTGGCCACCACAAAGGTAATAGCGATATAGCTGCAATTAGATTACTGATATGGGAAGTAGCTATATTATTTCATAGGGTAGAATTTTAAATGTAATGCAGGGGAGATGAAGACATACTTTAGCAGCTAAGCTAGAACATGACTTCATTTCTAAACACCTTCTGTTTTAACACTTAAGGTCACTTTGTAATATTAATATTTCTCAAACTACTAACTGTAAATATAGCAGCTAATTATTGGGAAATAATTAACCCACCCCAAAGGGTATTTTTGTGAACCTTTTCAGCATTGCTCATTTTGATGAAAGCTCTCAGCAAGTGTTTGGAGAGAGTTCTAGTTTTAATGTGGTCCCAGAAACTGAAATTTCATCCAGACAAAATTGAATGACTGCTGGCTGGGAATTCTTATCTGAATAGAGATATGTTTTGGGAGAGAATTAAGCTTCCTCTGAGGAATCAAAATGCACATTGGAGCTGCTCCTGGAACTGGCATTATGCTTGTGTGCTCAGGTGGAGGAAATAGCGAAGAGCTTTTTTTACCAGCTTCAGCTGATTCCTCTCCTTATTTTGAGAAAATGGCTTGGCCTTAGTAATTTATAACAATCACATCCAGAATAAACTGTTGAAACACATTTTTGTAGGGCTGCTTTTAAGCTTATTTTAAAACTATGCAAGTGCTATGTAGCACTGTATAATAGCATCTTCCAGAAAATTATTCAACAAAATCAGTTACATATTGTCATATAAGATCAGCATGAAAAACTGAGAAAATGCACATAGCTTATTGAATCTAAATCAAGATATAAGAAATGAAGATTTAAATCAAGATCTAAAAAATATAACAGAGGATGATCTTAAGAGATATTGACATGATGTCTATGTACCAGTAGTCTTAAGATATTTTCTTTGCCATCTGTCCTATTCTCACCTGATATTTTAAAAAAACAACACATTTTATTAAGCCAAATAAGTATTTAGCATCTTTATTTCCAAAAATACCTCTGAGCCCCACATTAACCAAATAGGTGTTATTAAAAATAATTTTAAAATGTGGTTGTAGTCCAGTGTTTTGTATGTGTGTGCGAGCATGTGCGCTTCTTTGTGAAGAAAAAAAAAATGGTCCAAGATAAGCTGGGAATGTGGTGAGTACCTTCTGGTTCACCCACCAGAATGAGTGATAGGGTGTAAATCAATTAATTGGCCTTCTAGCATATGATTGCCTTATGACTAGCTATGATGTGCTTGAAATGTCAGCTATCCTCACTGTTCAGAAAGATTATTTCTGTGAGTAATGCATTAGAAAGGGACGCGGTGGCGCTGCGGGTTAAACCGCTGAGCTGCTGAGCTTGCCGATCCGAAGGTCGGCGGTTCAAATCCGCATGAAGGGGTGAGCTCCCGTTGCTAGTCCCAGCTCCTGCCAACCTAGCAGTTTGAAAACATGCAAATGTGAGTAGATTAATAGGTACCACTTCGGCGGGCAGGTAACGGCGTTCTGTTTAGTCATGCCGGCCACATGACCACGGAAGTGTCTATGGACAAACGCCGGCTCTTCAGCTTTGAAACAGAGCTGAGCACTGCCCTCTAGAGTCGGACATGACTGGACTTAATGTCAAGGGAAACCTTCACCTTTACTAATGCATTAGAAAGAAGCAATATAAATGTTTATATAAAAAATATTTAATCTAATATGATCTAAGTAAATTGCAGCAGGATATTTACCAATCAGCCATTAACAAGACTTTGGAAGATCTGATAATATGGAGACAAATGAAGTTCTCATGGACAGGGAAATATTGGTGGCTAAATAAATATAATAGCTAAATTTAATTCAGAACCATTGGTAAGAGGATTTATATTACAGACATGATAAATGAAAAAATCTAAGCAAGAAACCAAAGTTTCTGAGGAGAGAGATGGAAAAGAAATCCTGTGATTTGCCAGGCAGCACAGCTAGCTTACATGAAAGAATTCTGATTAATAAATACAGCTATCATACCTGCTAGAACATCACAGAAATCAAGGATCATTACAATTGATACTGTAGAGTTTTAACAGAAAGATGTTTATAAAAAAGATTTTGGATGAAAACTTATACAGTATGAAATAATATTTTGCCTTAAAGGCAGTCTATAAATACATAATCAAATACATGGAACATCTGTAGAGAGAATATTACAATATAATCTGTAGATAATTGTGGATTCAGTTGAATATAAGTAGACAGAAAGGACAGAGAAAGAGCATCATAGCAGTGGGGGTTCTGGAACAGGTTGATCTGGAATGTATTTGTGGGTTTCTGCTCCAGAACCATGATAGCACCAGTGGACAAGCTCAGAGACGTTACGAGCCACTTCACCAAGACCTCCAAAAAGGGTGTTAAAGAAGATTCATTTTAATCTTAAAATGGGGGAAAAAAAGAATTATATTTTTCCCAGGTGATATAATTTGTCAAACCTGAGTGCTAATTAGCAATTTTAGCACTTCTTTGCTCTACTAAAAAAAGTTTAAAAGAATCTATCATTAAAAAATAAACTGGGTTAGTCACCATTGGTAATCTTCTTTCTCAAGACAGCTGTGTTTCTTTTTCTAAGTCTCTAATTCTCAAAGTTATTGGAGATTGGCTAGCACGTTGTAAAATAGGTCATGAAACTGATGACAGATTTAGAAGGATATCCACTGAGGAAACCTTGATTTCTGAAACAGTGGGACATCACAGTACTTCAGTGTTTCAACATTATTTTGGTCTTCCTTCTTGAATATGAAAATATTTTTCTCCCCTTGAACTAGTTTTTCCACAGGTAGATTCCGTAGTAGTGGTAGGTTTATTTTTCATACTGGATGCTTAAGAAAGCATTACTGGAAAAGAATGGAAAAGAAGTGCCTTTTCCATGGCTGCCCATACTTCATGGAACACCCTCCCCCCAGTGATCTGATAGTCTCCACCCTTTTAGCCTTCTGGAAGGCCATCAAGACCTGGCTTTTCACCCAGGCACTGAGATACAGTGAGGGTGTCTGGGGTTGGCTGTTGGGGCATCCCAGGGTGATGACTGAGGTGCTGGGTTTTGCATCTTTCCATATTTGTGCATACAATAATCTTGCTACAATTATCATATATAAATACAAAGTTCCATGAGTTTTTTCCAACTGTTTGTCCAGTAGTCCCGAGAGGAAGACTTCTGGTCTCAATTGTACATTAATCTTTAAAATCCTCGGAATCAGTGTATGTATTTGAATCCAAAATTTCTAGCTTTTTTACACATCCACCAAGCATGATAAAATGTCCCTTCTTGTTGTTCACAGTTCCAGCATAAATCTGAAGTGCATTTGTATGTTCTAGACAATTTTAAGGTGACATATACCAACAGTACATCATTTTATAAAAAATCTTTTTAAGATTATAACACAGTGTAAATTTCAATCCTTTCGACCACATATTTCCCATTGTTTGATCTGTATATTATAACCAAAAATTTTAGCCCATTTTATCATATGTTCTTTCACTTGTTCTTCTTCTGTTTCAAATTTCAATAAAAGTGTATACATTTTAGCAATCACATGTTCATCATTTGTACACAATTATAATTATATATTATTTAATATTTATATAATATATTATAATTATATATTTGTACACAACCAAAACTCTGCCCATGACCCAAGTTTGATCCCAGTGGAAGCTGGATTCTTGGGTAGCCAGCTCAGGTCGACTCAGCATTCCATCCTTCCAAGGTCAGTAAAATGAGCACCCAATTTGCTGCGGAAGGTGACGACTGGGGAAGGCAATGGCAAACCACCCCACTATAGTCTGCCAAGAAAACATCACGAAAGTGGCATCCCCCCAAAGGGTCAGACATGACTTGTTGCTTGCACAGGGAACCTTTCACCTTCACACAGTTATATCTGAAAATCAGTCTAATAGTGTTCAATACCTTAAACCTTTGTCTACTTTAAATCTTTCTGATAACTTTAAATAAGAAAACCAGTGGCACTATAAATTGTTCTCTTGATTTTATTTTGTATTCCCCTTGGAAAAATTCTAGTATCTCATGATATGTTAGCCGTTTGTGTTTGCCTATTATTTCTCGTATATAAAATGCTTCTCGTGCTGAAAGCCACAAAGGTGTTTTCAGTCATAACCTGGATTTGTATTTATTCTGTGTTCTCAATATGGCACGTCTAACATAATGATTTTTAAAATCCACATTAACCTTGACTTTATCATATCACAAATATCCATGCCACCCAAATCTCAGGTCATATCCTTCTAACTCTAAAAGTCTTCTGTTTCTCAGCAACACCCACTCTTTCATTCAAACCAAACAGCAAGTTGCAAAATACAATTTCAAATCAGGTGAAATCAGTCTTCCTCTTTTTTTTTTGCATCTTGTAACATATTTAACTTGTGTATTTTTTTCTTGCCAAACAAATTTAGATATATTTGTTTGTGTGTTTAATTTCAATTTGTTCAAAAGCACTTTCACCAAAAATTAATCTTTCAATATTACTGTCCCTTTTATCCGTTTTAAACTTTCTTACATCCAATCCTTGATTAGCTTTTAGCGAAAAGTTTAAATCTTTTGAAGCCCCCCACCCACCCATTTTCCTTTTTTTATCCAGAAAGAGTATTGGCTCACCAACTGGATTTCTCTTATCCTGCTGCTTAGAAAATCTCTCTTTAGCTGTAAATAGATTACATCCCAAAGTGGTTAAGAAAGTGAGGCTTGTGCAGTTCGTATCTATATATGCCACATTATGGCTGTGAGCTTGATTGAATTCCCTCGACCCCCAGCTGCTTGACTCATGAGTCAGCTACAAAAGCCTCACTTCCTGCGGTGTCCTCAGGAGGAGCATCTGTCTGGGGTGCAAGTAGATGATTTTATGATCTCTCTTTATCCAGAGAGACTGCACCTGCAAAATTCACCATCTAGCCACCAATCTCCACTGTAATGCTGTCCCACTCCTTCAGGGATGTCTAGTCCTCCATATATCCTCACCCGGAAGCCCTTTTTATACTTTTGTGGTTTTTCTGGTTCTGTGATTTTATTGTTGCTGTGAGCCGCCCAGAGTTGTGCTTTAAGATGGGTGACCAAACAAATATTTTAAATAAAATAAAATGGAATAAAAATAAAGAACTAAGCCTGAACTTGAAATTTGGAAACCATTTTTGAATTTGAATTTTATCAATTTCAAAATGTCCCATTTAGGGCTTGAAACTGTGTTCTGAGCTCACCAGAGTTTGGAAACCCTTTTGGTAAGTGTATGATATGCTACTGGAATAGATGAGCTTGGAACTTATCTTCAGCTCAAGATATTTTCCATACCTAGAGTTTCAACCCCTTCATAATTAAATTCTCTTGCTTCATGATTAAATCTGTAAGAGGAACTTACTGGATATGATACAGGACAATATTAAACTCAGCATTATTCAACATGTAGTTTCCCCTAAATGGAGAAAAAAAAAATCAGAGAGCTAGGAAGCTTTCTTTTATTTCAGAAATCTTGAAATGTTTATGGATGTTGATTTTTTCCTATTGCACTCAATTGCTTAGTCAGAGGATACACAGATATATTTTGCAAGAGAGGATTAAATCAATATTAACAGAGATGCTTGCTAGTAAATGTGATATAATAAACATCAAGCATTTCAGTTTGACACAGTGTTCAGCTTATAGTTTACATTCTTTCACCCAGCAAACTTCTCTTGACAAACCAGAATAAAACTGAATTTATATTTTACATGATTATGTATTACTTTTTTTAAATGGCCTTGTCTAATTTAAATTTTTGTGAGAGTTGAACTGCAAGTATGTTTAGTTTGCATTCTTCTGGCATAGATCTATGCCTGTTAATGCTAATGGAAATTTCTCCTATTCCATATCCAAGCTTCAAGTGGCTACAGTACCACTTCAGCCTTCTGATTATGCTTCATATTGTTATTATTGGATGAAAAAAATCTTGAACCCATATTTCTCTTAACAATCACTGTGTCTTGGGCTAAGTGTGTAACATTTTTTTTAGCTTTTCGAGTATCATATAAGTACCATAACCATTTTACTTGTGAACCTCAGTTCATCATGTTTTGATTATTTACTCAGCAGCCAGAATGACTTTAACCATGTTTAAACAGAAACAGCAATATAGATTGGGGATATTGGTCCGTGTTTATCTGTGAGATTCCTGCATTAAGAGTGAAGATTTGCATGTTCAGTTTTCTGTTGAAATGTAATGACAGGGCTTGCCCACAAGTGTACTGAGTATCAGTTTTCTGTGGATTTGGGAATTTGTAACTATTTGGGAATCAGCATTTCAATTATTCCTTACATTTTTAATGGGAAATACATGCAAAAGTCTCCCAGGATGTTTTAATGATTTTCAGCATTAAAAATCAGGATGGCTTAATAATTTTTAGCATTATGGTTAGTGTAGAGTGTCCAACATTCTTAACATTCTGAGTTCCCTTACTCAAGAGAAATATCAATGACCATTTTTAGTTTTGTGGTTAGTGAAAGAATTTTTAACTGGATATACTGTACATGTTTTTTAATGGACTCTGTTCTTTGGGAATGCATCTTAACGATTGATGGATTGATTTTGTGCCAACAAGTCGGTGTTGACTCCTAGCAATCACATAGATTTTCTCCATGATGATCTGTCCCTAACCTGGTCCATCAAGTCTTCCAATGGTACACCCATCACCACTGTAACTGAGTCCATCCACCTTGCTGCTGGTCATCCTCTTCTCTTTCTTTCCATCTTTCCCAACATTAGAGCCTTCCCTAGAGAGCTAGGTCCTTGCAAAATATGTCCATATCTACTCATAAACAGAGATAGTTAGTGAAGTCTGAAAAGCAGATTATTTTTCAGAGGAATATTGAAAGGCATGGTTAAAAAAAAAGATGACACCAATTTGATGGCACATCATCATCATCATCATGATTAAAACTGATCTCTCCCTATCTTTTTAATTCCTTCTCCTTTGCTTTCTAAACTTTATTTCAATTAAAGAAGTGCCTTACCAAGTTCTTTTTTTGAGGAAGGAAGAGGGACAGTCCCACAGAATATTCTGCACTATTCTTGGTTACCATCCAATTTCTACCAGCAGAGAATACTGGAACAATGAATCGTGAGAAAGGCTCTTAGTTGGCTTGCTGCACTAACTCATAAATTTAACTGTTGATGGCAGAACAAGGCAGCTTGGAACATAAACACTCTTCAGCAGGGCTATAGTCCGTTAGGGAAACTTTTTTCCCAGATGCAAATTGATCACTATAAAATGTGTATTATTTTTTTAAAACAAAACAAAGTTTTTGAGGCAATATCTCCTGAAGGTGATTGACATGTAATGTTAAAATGAAGTAAAACTAAAATAACAGCATTAAATTTAAGATAGTAGCTCCAGTGAAAATAGTTAAATAAAGACGGGACCTAGTCATTTAAAAATCTGCTTGTAGTGTAGTGTAGCTTGTGGTGCTGATCTGAAGTGCATCACTGGTTTCGCTGCTCTTAGTCCCCACATAAAAAAGAAATAAAAAGGAAAACAAATGTACAGTATTTGTCAGGCCCAGCCCAAGAACAACATAGAGTCAGTCCATCCAAACTCCATTTCTTTATTTGCTCATACCATACAGACAGAATCTTGCCAGACTAAAGCTACTCTAACAAACCTGAGGGGAAATAACCTGCTGGGCTCTAGGGCAGGGCTATCCTGAACCTCTTCGTTTTCCCAGCATTGCTCCCTGGACTGTGTGTCCGCTTATCTCCTTCACTTTGGAATATGCTCCCTCTTTCCTGAGAACCAGCAGCACCGCAGAGATCCACCACATCACCCTCCCTTTCAGAAACATTCCATAACAGTATTCTTGCCAGTAGCAGAACACTTGTGCTTTTCAGCTTAATCAGGTGTGAAAGATCTTAAATCTTGGTGGATGATGACTGAAAAATCTTGATGTAGGAATGAAAGCAAATATTATATGCTTTGAGATTTTCTTGGGGTTGTTTATTCGTTTAATCGCTTCCGACTCTTCGTGACTTCATGGACCAGCCCACGCCAGAGCTTCCTGTCGGTCGTCAACACCCCCAGCTCCCCCAGGGATGGGTCCGTCACCTCTAGAATATCATCCATCCACCTTGCCCTTGGTTGGCCCCTCTTCCTTTTGCCCTCCACTCTCCCTAACATCAGGATCTTCTCCAGGGTGTCCTGTCTTCTCATTATGTGGCCAAAGTATTTCAGTTTTGCCTTTGATATCATTCCCTCAAGTGAGCAGTCTGGCTTTATTTCCTGGAGGATGGACTGGTTTGATCTTCTTGCAGTCCAAGGCACTCTCAGAATTTTCCTCCAACACCACAGTTCAAAAGCATCGATCTTCCTTCGCTCAGCCTTCCTTATGGTCCAGCTCTCGCAGCCATATGTTACTACAGGGAACACCATTGCTTTAACTATGCAGGCCTTTGTTGTCAGTGTGATGTCTCTGCTCTTAAATATTTTATCGAGATTTGTCATTGCTCTTCACCCAAGGATTAAGCGTCTTCTGATTTCCTGACTGCAGTCAGCATCTGCAGTAATCTTTGCACCTAGGAATACAAAGTCATTCACTGCTTCTACATTTTCTCCCTCTATTTGCCAGTTATCAATCAAGCTGGTTGCCATAATCTTGGTTTTTTTGAGGTTTAGCTGCAAACCAGCTTTTGCACTTCTTTCACCTTCATCATAAGGCTCCTCAGTTCCTCTTCACTTTCAGCCATCAAAGTGGTATCATCTGCATATCTGAGATTGTTAATGTTTCTTCCAGAGATTTTAACTCTAGCCTTGGATTCCTCAAGGCCAGCTTGTCGCATGATGTGTTCTGCATACAAGTTGAATAGGTAGGGTGAGAGTATACAGCCCTGCCGTACTCCTTTCTCAATCTTAAACCAGTCCGTTGTTCCGTGGTCTGTTCTTACTGTTGCTACTTGGTCGTTATACAGATTCTTCAGGAGGCATACAAGATGACTTGGTATCCCCATACCACTAAGAACTTGCCACAACTTGTTATGGTCCACACAGTCAAAGGCTTTAGAATAGTCAATAAAACAGAAATAGATGTTTTTTCTGAAACTCCCTGGCTTTTTCCATTATCCAGTGGATATTGGCAATTTGGTCTCTAGTTCCTCTGCCTTTTCTAAACCCAGTTTGTACATCTGGCAATTCTAGCTCCATGAACTGCTGAAGTCTACCTTGCAGGATCTTGAGCATTACCTTACTGGCATGTGAAATGAGTGCCACTGTTCGATAGTTTGAACATTTTTTAGTGTTTCCCTTTTTTGGTATGGGGATATAAGTTGATTTTTTCCAATCTGATGGCCATTCTTGTGTTTTCCAAATTTGCTGGCATATAGCATGCATTACCTTGACAGCATCATCTTGCAAGATTTTGAACAGTTCAGCTGGGATGCCGTCGTCTCCTGCTGCCTTGTTATTAGCAATGCTTCTTAAGGCCCACTCAACCTCACCCTTCAGGATGTCTGGCTCTAGCTCCCTGACCACACCGTCAAAGCTATCCCCGATATTGTTATCCTTCCTATACAGGTCTTCTGTATATTCTTGCCACCTTTTCTTGATCTCTTCTTCTTCTGTTAGGTCCTTGCCATCTTTGTTTTTGATCATACCCATTTTTGCCTGGAATTTACCTCCAATGTTTCTAATTTTCTGGAAGAGGTCTCTTGTCCTTCCTATTCTATTGTCTTCTTCCACTTCCGCGCATTGCTTGTTTAAAAATAATTCCTTATCTCTTCTGGCTAACCTCTGGAATTTTGCATTTAATTGGGCATATCTCCCCCTATCCCTGTTGCCTTTTGCTTTCCTTCTTTTTTGGGCTACTTCTAGTGTCTCAGCAGACAGCCATTTTGCCTTCTTGGTTTTCTCTTTCTTTGGGATGTATTTTGTTGCCGCCTCCTGAACAATGCTGCCAACTTCTGTCCAGAGTTCTTCTGGGACCCTATCTACTAAGTCCAGTTCCTTAAATCAATTCTTCACCTCCACTGCATATTCCTTAGGGATATTAGTGAGCTCATATCTAGCTGATCTGTGGGTCTTCCCTAATCTCTTTAGTCTGATCCTAAATTGTGCAAGAAGAAGTTTGTGATCTGAACTACAGTCAGCTCCAGGAATTGTTTTTACCAACTGTACGGATGTCCGCCATCTTTGGCTGCAAAGGATGTAATCAATCTGATTTTGGTGTTGTCCATCTGGTGAAGTCCATGTATAAAGCCGTCTCTTAGGTTGTTGGAAGAGAGTGTTTGTTATGCAGAGTGAATTGTCTTGGCAAAATTCTATCAGCCTATGTCCTGCTTCGTTTTGTTCTCCCAGGCCATGCTTACCTGTAATTCCAGGTGTCATTTGACTGCCCACCTTAGCATTCCAGTCTCCTGTGATGAAAATAACATCTCTTTTAGGCGCGTTGTCCAGTAGGTGCTGCAGATCCTCATAGAACTGCTCTACTTCAGCTTCTTCAGCATTTGTGGTTGGGGCATATATTTGGATCACTGTGATGTTAGATGGCTTGCCCTGAATTCGAATTGAGATCATTCTGTCATTTTTGGGGTTGTATCCAAGCACTGCTTTAGCCACTTTACTATTAATTATGAAGGCTACTCCATTTCGTCTGTGGTCCTCTTGTCCACAGTAGTAGATCTGGTGGTCATTTGATGTGAAGTGGCCCATTCCAGTCCATTTCAGTTCACTGACGCCGAGAATGTCTTTCTTTAATCTTGACATCTCACCAATAACCACATCCAATTTGCCCTGGCTCATAGATCTTACATTCCAGGTTCCAATCGTGTGTTGATCCTTAGAACATCGGATTCGCTGTTCACCACCAGCACCGTCGGCCGCTAGCCGTCCTTTCGGCTTTGAGCTAGCTGCGTCATTACGTCTGGGGCTAGTTGAGCTCATCCTCTGTTCCTCCCCAGTAGCATTTTGACCATCTTCCGACCTGGGGGTCTCATCTTCCGATGGTATACTGACATATCTCTGGTTGTACTGATCCATTTAGTTTTCACGGCAAGAATACTGGGGTGGGTTGCCATTACCTTCCCCAGGGATCGCATTTAGTCTGACCTCTCTGTCATGACCTTCCCGTCTTGGGTGGCCCTTCACGGTTTAGCTCATGGCATCATTGAGGTGCTCAAGCTCCAGCACCACAACAAGGTAACTATCCTTTGCTGAAGGAAATAGTCATACCACTTTAATAAATAGGGATATGGAGCAGGAAAATTGAGAAGTTACCCCCTCCACACAAGCTATCAGCCAAGGCAAAGAATGGATGCTTTTATTTGAAGTTAGTTATGTCAACTCCAGGAAGAAGTAGCTGGAATATCTGATCCAGGAACCATGACATTTACCTTAATGTATCAGTGATAAAACAGAAATTACCAAAACACCTTTCTCTTTATTTAAGCTCAGGCCAGCTCCTTCCTTCCTTCCTTCCTTCCTTCCTTCCTTCCTTCCTTCCTTCCTTCCTTCCTTCCTTCCTTCCTTCCTTCCTTCCTTCCTTCCTTCCTTCCTTCCTTCCTTCCTTCCTTCCTTCCTTCCTTCCTTCCTTCCTTCCTTCCTTCCTTCCTTCCTTCCTTCCTTCCTTCCTTCCTTCCTTCCTTCCTTCCTTCCTTCCTTCCTTCCTTCCTTCCTTCCTTCCCATCTCCAGTCACTTTTACACTTGGAGGCTACAGTAGATAGCGGTTAGATTGCTGGCATTGAAAGATATTGCCTGCTCTTGTTCTTTTGTTCCAGGCACTGATGTAGAGACTTTCGAATGTCTATTTGGGTTATCTCACCTGTTCAAGGACACTTTCCCAAAGACCGGCAGGAACCAGTAGGAACACCTGCAAGCTGCGGGGAGTGGACTCTTACTGACTCTGGGGGGAGGGATTGGAACTGTCTAAGCTTTAATTGCTCTCTTGCACAAACACATGATTTTTTCTATAAAATAACCTTAAATCCTAAACTTTGGCTATTACTTTTAGCCAGGCGAACACAATCTTGAAGGATTCCATAAGGCAGTGAACCTGCAGCCTTTTAGAAATAAAATTAGAAAATGTGACTATTATACATGTCTACTTTTTTATTTAAAAAAAATATTTTCCAATAATAATAATAATAATAATAATAATAATTCTAAATTTTAAGGCAGCTGAGTGTCACAACCCCAGTATTTTCAAATGATGTCATTAGTTAGCTGTCATGGCCAGAGTTATAGCAGTATCTAAATGAGATAATGCACGTAGTATTGATCCTGGAATTTTTTTAAAAAAAATACATAAATAATTGTATTCATCGTTGGAAGCTTGGTTAGATCATCATCTTTAAATAGATACATTGTTCTGACTCAGTTTGACATTGTGTTGCTGGTTACATTAGTTCATAACATATGGATTTAGAATTCCATTTTCTTTGCTGCATTTCTGCCACAATTGATTTGAAAGAAACCTGTTACAGTAATAGCACCCATCCAGCACATGCTCCATTCCTTCACTGAGTGTCGAGAACAGCATAGCTATTTAAGATTCCTGTAGATTAGAGCTGATGACTTCAATACTTGTTTATTGTATAGGTGGGCACCAGCTATAGGTTTCCTGTTTTTGTTATCATTCTGTTACTTGCAATGGCCATGTGTGGAATGCTTAGGATAGCATGATGGGGGAAAATGCATGGTTTAGATGCTAGACAATTTAGAATAAAGCATCTTTTATTCACATGTCATTTTAAATTATTCTGCGATTGTAAGAATGGCACATTCCCCTTTTAGGATCCCAAACATGAAAAACTATTCATACATCATGGCATATTTTCTATAATCAGTTGCTTATTGGAACCAAAAAGCTTTCGTCTCTAGGAAAAATTCCTGTTGAGAATGCTTACCTTCAAAACTCTGGATTAAAACGGTTCATTGTCCCACAACAAATTGCAAGAATGGAAGATATGGGAACTTCCTTTGTAAGTTTTCCAGGAAGTCCAAGTCCAACACAAAGAAATTGCCCTCTCTGATGACTCACGAAAAGTGATAATAGCTATGAACACCTCATAGGTCAGTGACTCATTCTATTAGCTTCATTTAGTCAGGCAAAGTCTGACTAACTGATAATCCACACATATTGTTTTAAAAATTGTAAATTTAGTGGTAGTTATGGAAACAAGAATGAATGTCAGTTGTAGTAAACATGTGCTGGGTCGTATGTATAATCAGAACAAGAAATGCTGTGTTTATGTAAGCAACAGAATGGAAAAGACTAGAATTCTGCAAACAGAGGTAGAAGCCCAGTTAAAGGGGCTAGAATTCTCTTGCATCAGGAAATGTATCTCAGCAAATAAAAAGCTTATTGCACTTGGGAACCCAAACACAGATACATGAGTTCTGCAGAGATCTCTCTCAAAACTAGTATTTTACATGAAGGTAACTGAGGTGATTATTATTTCAAAGACCTCTCCAGATACATAGTGCTGCCACTAACAACAATTTGCCTTATCTGCTGTTTTCCCTTTTGTTAGAATACCTACCCAACATCTGATCCCATCAATTTGTGTGAATTAGATCAACTATGGTAGGCAAAATACCTCAGTTGGGCAGGGGGTGGGGGTGGAACTGTATTTCAAATAAGAAAGCAAAGGCCAGTACAATATTTATTAGAACTATCATTAAATTACTTGATTTAGTGTAAAACTATACAATTACTGAATTGTACAGGGAGTTGAAGCTACAAATTCCAAGCATTCTAAATAGGCATTACGTTACTCATGTTATTACCTATCTTCGGATATTTTCAATTGTTTCAGATTCCTTTTGCAATTCAGTCACAAGCTAATCAGGCTTTACTGTCTGCTATCATACATTGATCTGTTTTATCTAAAAAGAGGTTCCTAATCTTAGTTAAATCTGTCTTTTCCCCTCCATAGAAGTAAAGCCTGATTTACTGTCTGAGAGCCTGGGCATTTAATTGTATTTTCATTTCACCTATTTTGTTGTTGTTTATTCGTTTAGTCGCTTCCGACTCTTCGTGACTTCATGGACCAGCCCACGCCAGAGCTTCCTGTCGGTCGTCACCAACCCCAGCTCCCCCAGGGACGAGTCCGTCACCTCTAGAATATCATCCATCCATCTTGCCCTTGGTCGGCCCCTCTTCCTTTTGCCCTCCATTCTCCCTAGCATCAGGATCTTCTCCAGGGTGTCCTGTCTTCTCATTACGTGGCCAAAGTATTTCAGTTTTGCCTTTAATATCATTCCCTCAAGTGAGCAGTCTGGCTTGATTTCCTGGAGGATGGACTGGTTGGATCTTCTTGCAGTCCAAGGCACTCTCAGAATTTCCAACACTACAGTTCAAAAGCAGCTATCTTCCTTCTCTCAGCCTTCCTTATGGTCCAGCTCTCGCAGCCATATGTTACTATGGGGAACACCATTGATTTAACTATGCGGACATTTGTTGTCAGTGTGATGTCTCTGCTCGTAACTATTTTATCGAGATTGGTCATTGCTCTTCTCCCAAGGATTAAGCGTCTTCTGATTTCCTGACTGCAGTCAGCATCTGCAGTAATCTTCACACCTAGAAATACAAAGTCTTTCACTGCTTCTACATTTTCTCCCTCTATTTGCCAGTCATCAATCAAGGTGGTTGCCATAATCTTGCTTTTTTTGAGGTTTAGCTGCAAGCCAGCTTTTGCACTTTCTTCTTTCACCTTCATCATAAGGCTCCTCAGTTCCTCTTCGCTTTCAGCCATCAAAGTGGTATCATCTGCATATCTGAGATTGTTAATGTTTCTTCCAGCAATTTTAACTCCAGCCTTGGATTCCTTAAGCCCAGCATGTCGCAAGATGTGTTCTGCATACAAGTACTATAGCATTTATTTAATCTCAACTTGTTACAACTTCTGCTCATCCTTTCTGACAGTTAAACATTTGATTTTTTGAGATTCTTAATTCACTGCAAAAGTTGTCTTCTCAGTAAAGTTCAAGACAGGTTTACATGACTGAATGTGGGTTTAACTAATTGGATAGATATACAGTCTAATTTGTGATGAGACCAGAACAGACTTAATTCATGAAAGTTCAGTCAGGAGGTCAATGACAACTTCAAAGGACTTTACCAAGGGTAGAGCGTTTTACTCTAAAGTACCTATATTAACTTCGTGTAATATGTTAATTTACATCTCCAATATTTCTCTAGTCAGCATTAGCTAATGCCTAACAATATCTAGAAAGCATCTGGATGGGAATGCTCCTCTGAGTTGACTCAGCGCTCCCTTTACATACTTATTGGCAGAATAATGCAACTGAAGTAACAGGACTTTATTCATCATATCTGATGAATTTTATATTTTTAATGAAAACTTTATGATGGCACTATTTGTACCCTTGGTTGGTGGAAGATTATTCAATTTTTTACCCTCCATTTTTTAAAAACATAATTTTATTAAGAGTTTTAATTACAAGAGTAAAAATTAATATAAACTAAATTTAGAGAAAGAGAAGAGAATGGAAAGAAGAAAAAGTGCAAGAAAAGAGAAAAATAAAAAAAGAAAAGAGAGAATATATAGAAAAAAAATATAAAAATAAGTGACTTCCAACCTTCATCACAAGTATAAACAAATTTAATAACTCTTCACCCCCTCTAAGGTTAAACAGATATCTTTTTATCCTACATCCCATCCCTTATCTATAAGCAAATCCATAAAACATCAACTTTTCAATCCTGGTGTCAGAAAAAAGTCCATAAAGAGTTGCCAGAATATTGTGTGTGTGTGTGTGTGTGTGTTATTTTAACCTTGATCAAATAAACCAACTTTATATTCCTTCCTTTTACTTCTACTGTAACAGTCTTAATTTTTAATTCAATCAAATATTTGGATTGAATTAAAAAAAATAGGAGTTAGTTTATTTCTTTTCAATTCTTCTTTATCCCATTGCACAGATTTCTTCAAGGTGTTAACAAGCCTCTTTTGTAGATCCAATAAGAAAACATTCTCCAGGTCATTCTCTTGGTTTATCATTTGTATTTCCCTTTTAATTTTTAAAACTTCACCCACTTTCTTTTGTATATCCAGTAAAGCATCCTTTTCCAAATCATTCTCTTGGCCTATCATTTCTAGTTCCACATTCTGTACTTTCTCTATCTTATCAGATAAAATTTGTTCCTCATCTGTCATTGCTTCATTAACATCTTTTAGACATAGTCTATCCATAGAAGCAGGCATCATTATTGACAGTGTTGATATTGTAGTTACTAACTTCAGGTGCCATTCTTCAAAGATCTCCTTTAATATTTCCGATGTTATAACATTTTGTGTTGTTCTGTAAGTCCCAGTAGTAAATGACATCAGGCTTTGTATTTTTTTTTTCTTCTGCTTAAAATCCTTAGTCCCCTCCAGTGTCCAGTTTCTAAAATCATCACTTGTCTTTTGTTATGACTTGCATTTGCCAGGACATAATTCAAACAGGTCTGTTTCCCACAAGAAGTTATTTATTTTTTTATAGTTAATTCATAGTTAATTTTTATAGTTCATTACCTCCAAAAGTACAGATGGCTCCAGCCTCCTTGTCACTGGGAAGCAAGTTGAAGGAGTACTGCTTCGGCCAAGTTTAGCCCGTAGTTCTGTTTGGAAGACCATCAGAGTTAGTTGGGTGTTATTATTTTAACTGCTTTTTAAGATTGTATTATATTTTGAATCATAGCATGCCATACAGAACTGGGGTGGCGTATGGATATTGTTAAATAAATAAATAAAATATAAGCTTCCTAAGGAAGCAGCAGCATACACTTCATTGCAAAAGCATTGCTGAATACCAAACGTGTCAAAGAGTAAAAACCAAGTATAGTCAGATAGGTGTGTATATGCTTTGAATGAAGGATTTAATGAGAAACAGTTTAACATTAAATGTAACAGTTGTGATTGGACTTCGGGGAACTGTTTGCCAGAGGCTAGGATTTCTGCAGTATCTTACTAGCTCTGTGCTCTGAATAGGAAGAACTAATGAGAAACAGCCTGGTGGAAAAGATAACAGAAGTATGCAATAGCTCTGGATGAGGAACAAAAGCTCAGAGTAATTCAAAATAGCTGGTAGAGCTTTGAATTATGACAGTTGAGAAAACGGGATCTGTGAGAAAAAATATCTGGCAATTTAACGAATACAACTGCTCAGGTTTATGCGTCTAAATGGGAAAATGTCATACTCCCCAAGTTTGCTCTTTTGCATGGCAGATGATATGCAGTCAAGCTAATTATGCATGCAGTATGGAACACGATGCATAGTAACAGTTTGGAACACCAATCATCATCCCAATGTGAAAATCTTTTTTTAATGGATGACTGTCCTGAAAAACAAATTAAAAAAAAAAGAAAAAGCTTTTCTCCATGGTACAGCATGTAAGCAGTGTAATTTCCATTTGTTTCAGATCTGTGAGACGTATTAATTTGTGATATAATACATGGAGAAGATGCTTTAATAAAATATTCAGAAAATCAACCGATTTTCTTTTTCATTGAACAGTCTTCCAATAGCTTAACCATCTGCTGAGTATTATTAGTGTTTAAGATATAGTGACCCAGTTTTTACAGCTGATTTTGCTGCCCTTATTAAATTTGTTTTTGTCTTTCACATACCCACAATTTTATAAGCTTTAATGAATTGTTGTGACAAGTCCATGGCTGCTTGGATCCAGATAAGACATACTAGAGTTGGCCCACTTATATTAATGGGCTTATATTTAAATTAATGATGACTAATTTAATTGATTTCAGTGGATTGGTCCCTAAATGTGATTAAGTATGGGCCCTAATCAATATACAGTAAGAGGGACCTAGAACAGCCATTCTGATGAATATGACTGTGTCAAATATCTCCTTTTTTAAGTAAAAGGACTAAGTATTCTGTACCTTTTGAGTTTAATGGTAGAAATTTACTCAACTTTCACTGAAATCTGAAGGCTGATATGATTGATTTTAACAGGAGCATCTCCTTACTTGGCAACTTTGAATTCAGTGGGATTTGAAAGGTCTTATAAAGTCACTGGAGACAAGATGCTCCACTTTCAACAGTGGCACCACTGATGTGTTTCTCCAGTATAATCTTTACATTTCAGGCAGCACCTCTTCCATTTGGAAGAGATCCACTTTTCCTTTTGAATACACAAGCTATATAGGCATCGAGCATTGTGCAGTCATGCCCTTGAGCTATATTTCTCTTTGCCTACAATGGTAAAAAGTATTTTTCAAAAGCCTGTATTTTAAAGGGACAATTTAAAATTCAAGTATAGCCAAGCGAGCTACCTTTAAACATAATATGAGTGGATATGTCAGCATTCAAATTATAGTAATCCCTGGGGGCAGGGAAAAAGTAGGTAGTCTTTTCAACAGCTGATGCTGAATCTCAGTCAAGTGATATTCTATTCTCTAGAACAGTAATTCCTAAATGTTGGTGCTGAGATGGGGAGGGAGAGTTGTTGATTACACAGTGCTGGCTTCTTATTTCCACTTGCTAAACTGCATTAAAATAAATTACTAGATTATTTTTAAATGGCTAGTGCAAGTTAATATTGCACTTACTCGAGATTGTTAATGGCTTCACAAGATTCATGCTATTGGATGACTAATACACAGAGCTGTGAAAAGGATAGTTATATATAGGCAGACAAAAGTATAAGACATTATTCCCCTGAGGGGTGACCAATGTGTGGACCACACACATGCATGGGTACACATAAACAAAACATGCATAACCACTTTTTCCAAATTATGAGGACATCCCCTGATTTATTATTTATGCATTTCAGTTTCAAGAATCTACATTTTATAATACTAACACTGTGAGAGTCAAGCCTTGAAAAGAAAAGAAAATGATTCTGGGGAAGAAGCAATTAAAGATAGCATTCTACATGCTCTTGCAGATTGGATCCCACTTTCTTTAAAAAAACAAAACTAAACTAAGTTTTGAATGATTATAAACACTGGAGAAGCAGTTTGTGGATGGGTTACATTTCCTACATTTTCTTCTAACAGATCTAACTGTATAATGAACGTTCTATTTTTTTTTTTCCATATTGGTATGTAATGTAATAATTAACATCACAGGGGGATTGTGAGAATGAATTAATTAGCAAATACTCTGTACCACTTTGATACTGTAAAGTATATCATTCATGCTCAAGTCTATGTCTGTCTTTCAGAAAGAGAAGAGATCAGAAGGATATAGAATACAGATACTTATAAGATATTTATAGGATATCTAGATTTGTCCTTCTGATCTCTTTCCTATTTGAAAGATAAGTTCTTCCTTGATTATCTTTTCAAAACAAAACTTTATAAAATTGGGATCTTGAAAAATGCAAATATCTAACTACAATTAGGATAATATATTTTAACATTGTCAATTACTATACAGTTACAGGCTACCTGTTTACTGGATCTGGGTTCCCCCTGGATCGTGAAAGTGGCCAGGGAGGTGACCGTGTTGTAGTGTCAGCCTCTTTGATGGAAGGGGTGGTGACCCGCTCTTCAAGAGGCTGTCCTTGGAACCAGTGGTCTTCAATAACTATTTTCCAGTCTCCAACCTTGCCTTTTTGAGGAAGGTTGTTAAGAAGGTGGTTGGTCTCCAGCTGTTGAGAACCCTGGAGGAAATGGATTCTCTCAACCTGTTTCAATTAGGTTTCAGGCTGGGATTTAGTACTGAGATAGCTGTACAGATGGGGTGGTGCATCCATCCTTGTGCTTCTTGATCTCTTGGCAGCTTTTGATACCATCAATCATGGTGTCTTTGATTCTCAGTCCTCACAGACGGTCAAGAAGAATGCCATAGCAAATGGTACTGAAGACTATAAGAGATCCAGCAGGACTAGTAGGGTCATACTTTCTTTATTTAAGTCCTGCTATAGGCCATCAGTGAGAATGACCAGTATGGTTCCTGTCCCATGCTCAAGATAGGATCCTGACTGAAAAGGATCGAGAAAATGAATTTCTTCTAGAGCTGATATGTATGACTGCAATGGGCAGATAGTAACTAATTCATAGAAAATCAAACGAAGATAGGAGTATATTGAAATTCTGTATGATAGAGATGTCAACAACCTAGACACCTTAAAAAAATATTGTCTATTTCCAAGTACCTCTACTACTAGAAAATGAAGTTAGATCAGCTCTCCGGTCATTACCAAAGCTAAAGGAATTGATGGAATATCTACAGAAATATGGCAAGCAACAAGGAAGAATCAGTAAAGGCTCTGTCAGCAAATCTGGAGAATGACACAGGACAGTCTATGTACCAATACCAAAGAATGAAGCCTTAACAGTGTGTGCAAACTATTGTACAATATCCTTAATTTCACAAGCTAGCAAAATAATACTTACGTTCATTCAATGTAAATTATAGCCCTACACAGAAAGGGAGATGCCAAATGTTTTAGAAAAGGCTGAGAAACATGAGACATTATTGTTGTTGCATGCTGGATAATTGAGAAAGCCAAAGAATTTCAAAAAGAAGTCAAGAAGCTCCATTGATTATAGAAAGGCCATTGATTTTGTCAACCATATCAAGTTATAGAATGTGCTTGGGAAAATGGGAATCCCGGAATATCTCACTGTCCTCATGCAAAACCTGTGCATAGGTCAGGAAGTCAAGGTCCAGATGGAATGTGGTTGAAACAAACTGACTATAAGTTGGCGAAGAAGTGAAACAAGGCTGTATACAGAGTCCTTGTTGCTTCTGTATACCAAAGGTCAAATAGGCTTCTAGCTGCCTTCCAGATTACTGGGAAATTACCAAGTGCTATTTGGAAACCAGTTAGATCATCAAATGCCTAGGGTGGATCAATTGGTCCTACCTCCCTGCAGAGGTTTGTGGCACTGGTCAACCGTACGGTCATCAGAAAGTGATCTCTTCCTGAAATAGGGGGGGGTTGATTAAATGGAAAAGAGGACTATATTTTTAATTTGTTGGGTATTTCTGTTAATTTTTACTGGACCTTTGCTGATTTATAAGGAGAGCTGAAGGTTTAGAGGTGAATTTATAGAAAATGGGCTGAGGTGTATTGAAGATGTATTTGGCTATATTTTAAGAGACAACGATAAGTTGTTAATGTTGAATATACTGTACTTGCTGGGGATGAAGGGGGAAGTCCCCTCTTCCTCCTCCTCCTCCTCCTCTTTTAATGTATGTCTGAATTAGGTTTTTGTATTAGTTTTATCTGTTTAATACAACTCTCAATAAAAAAAAATATTGGAGAAAGTGATCTCTTTGTGACAAAGAGCATAGTTCTTATATTCATACTAGATCACATCTCAACTGATAATGTGGTATAAGCCAGATCTAATGTGTGCTCTCCTTCCCCCCCTCCACCTTCATGGGTGAGGACTGTAATGCCTGTAGCTGCTGTTAAATCCAGACAAGGTAGAAATACTGTACATATATAGAAATATGGACTTAGATATTTAGATTCAGCTTGTTTGGGATGAGGTCAGTTGTCCTTGAAAGAGGAGGACCTGTATCTGGGAATGCTCCTTAATCCTCACTTATCACTGGATTCACAAATGGTGGCAAAGCTAAGAAGCACTTTCACACAATTCTAACTGGTGTAACTGCAGCAACTGTTCCTGAGACAATCAGATTTGGCAAAAATTATCTATGCTTTGGTTGCATCCTGTAATGCAACGCATTGCATGAGGAGCTACACTTGAAAAGAAGCCAGAAGGTGCAACTGGTGCAAAATGTGGCAGCTACAGTGTTAAATGGTAAAAGTATAGTGATATGAGGGCTATATTGAAAGTTCTGCACTGATTACCAGTTCCTTAGTGTGCACACTTTAAGGCACTCATGTTGAACTTTATAGTCCTAGATAGCTTAAAGTTTGAGCATCTAAGAAGATGTTTCACCTGTTCAAACTCTTCAGCTGTTAAGACCTGCAGGACAGGTCCTTTTGAGAGAAGCCCAATTTTCTAGTAGGATTTCATGCAGATTATGGAATCCACTCCTTTGACAGATTTGGCCCATACAGTCTCATTAAAAATCTATAAAGATACATGTATTTTCCAGGTTTTAAATCAATAATTGGTTTTAGTATTAAGTTTAGTTCATTCTCTTTAACAATACAATTACTTTGCTTATAATGAAAAAGCTAGATAGCCTGCTACAGCCACTTGTGCTTGATCTCTCAGTTAAAGCTCCCCGGTGGGAGAAAAAAAATGTTTCACACAATCAGAGTCTCCCGGGAGAATGCTATCTTTCACAGTAAAGCTCCTTAAACAATCATTGCTTAATGGGGTACATGCAGATAGAAGCATTTATAATCCCTCCTTTAAAGGCACTATGAAGTCTGGTGTAACAGAAAAAAACTGTCAGCTACTCTATTTGTTAAGTTACCTATCAATGATCTTGACCCCCCTAAAATGGATGCCATTATACTTTCTGGAGGCTAACACCATTTTTTTTTAAAGTTTCTAACTTATTGTATCTAGTTTCTCATAGTAAGCTAGGAATGATTCTTAAATTCTTTCTGGAAATTTATTTGGAATCTCTTATGAGTCACATCTTTCTAGAAGGTGCAGCCCTAACCTTCTTGCCTCAGATGTGCACTTTGGCTACTTAGATTTCTGATAATTTACCACTTTTTCTGTGACAACAGTAGAAATAATTAAGGATGGACTTGCCATTCCTGCGTAGTGCAATAGAAGAAAGCTGTTGTGTTTGTATCTTGCTTACATACTTCTCATAGCCATCTAGTTGCCCACTGTGGAAGCAGGATGCAGGCTATATCCCTTTGGTCTAATCCATCATAAGTAATTAACACTTTTATCACATTTCTTCCTTAAATCATGTGCTACAGGTTTTAGAATGTTTCCTGTATAACCAGAGGTAGAATGAGGAGCAAACTCACTTTCCAGTGTCAGAGACACAATACTGCTAAACACCTGCAGGCAGTCCTCACTTAAAGACCAACCGTTCAAAGTTACAACAGCCAAGGAAAGAGTACTTTATGGCCCGTAAAGCCCTTCCAGCCTTTTTTGAAATGTCTTGCCCCCTCCCTGCAGTCACGTGACTGTATTTCGGGCTCTTGGCAACGGACTCGCATTTAGGACTGGTTGCCCAGCGCTCTGCAATCATGTGATTGCCATTAGCAATCTTCTCTGCCGGTTTCCCCTGAAAATCAGTAGGGAAGCCAGCAGGAAAGGTTGCAAACGGAGGGGACGGAACTCTTTGGAGTTCCTAGCAGGGGACGGGGCTGGCTTTGTGCTGTGAAGAAGCGGGGGGGGGGCTGCTTTCGGCTCCTTTTCCCTTCATAGAACAAAGCCCTCTTTGGAGTACTTGGGAGGGGCGGGGCCAGCTTTGCGCTGCGAGGAAGGGGAGAAAAGGCAGCGTTTGGCTCTTTTCCTTCGCAAGGCAAAGCTCTCTTTGGAGCGCTTGGGAGGGAGAGGGGCTGGCTTTGCGCTGCAAAGAAGGGGGAAAAAAGGCACCTCTTGGCAATTTTTCCTTTCTTCCCAGCGGAAAGCTGTCTTTGGAGCACTGAGGGGGCGAGGGGCCTGACAGAGGCAGCAAGGTAATGTAAGGAGCACAGGGTGCGTGAGCGTGTGAGTGTGAAATCGTTCAGGATTCCTGCACTGCGCAAGCTGTGCCTGCTTGCACGGAGCAGGGATCTTTCAGCAGGGAGGTCTTTAAACAGCCCCCAGAGACGAGAGGGAGTCGAGATCCAAGCAGCCCCTGAGCAGAAAAACATCCGCGCGCGGCTTGCGCCGGGCCTCCCAGGGTCTGCCCAACCCCCGAGGCACCCGCGCTCCTTACCTGGGGCTCCCTCTGCGTAACGACCCGCGAGATCGCCTAAGGACCGCAACCCGGAGTGCTGGTATTGCGGTCGTTGAGCAAAGCAGCCATGTGCCGTCTCATTGAACGACATTTTGGCTGAACGACTGAGATTCCGGTCGGACTTGTGGTCATTAATTGAGTACCACCTGTATTGCTTGATAATACAGAGATGCTGTTACGATGATGATCTGCTTGTGGGCCTCAGGTGGACATATTCTGATCCAGCAAAACTAATGTCCTGTTCAGTCTGGGTTATTTTCCTATGATTTACCAAGAATTCTTTTGTGCCTGGATTTTAATTGGTATCTTAAATGAATTGGCTAATACACATTTAGAGTAATTGCCATACTATTATAATCCTGCTGAATAAGTAGCAATTATAAAATAATAATATTGATCTGTAATGCTTGCTTGAGCATATGTACAAATGCATTTTTAATCTCTCTAATTTCCAAGATCTGTGCTGCAAATCTAGAAAGGCACAGAATTCGTTAGAACCCTGAGTTCTGATCTCCAAACCAATACAAGAGGGACAATTCGGATAATTTTACATTCTAGTTGGCAAAGTTTATATTCCGTAAGCAACCCTTAAAGTAATAAAGTGAAAGCCGTTTGGAAATATAAAAATGTGTGTGGTTTCTTTATTTTACTGGAAGAATAAATATTTAGGGGTTTATTTGGAAGAGAATTATTGTTAGCATAGGATGCTGGATGTACCTTTTCTTTTGGCTCTTGTCTGTACAAGAGAACTTAGTTGTAGTACCACCATCTAATTAGCAGTAATGGTTATGCTTGGGCTGCAATAAAACAACTTTGTTTTACTTTGAGTGCATTATCAAATCACATTCTCCTGTTTCTCAGTGCCTTAGTCCTTCATGCCTTGATGAATCGATTCTGTTTTCTGAAGCTGTAGGGTTTCAGCCTCAGCAGACACGCCAAACGCTTGATGAGCTAATGATAGGTTTTTAGGTTCTTGCCAACTTTTTGCCCCTTCCCTTTCACTAATAAACCTGGTAACTTGCTGACATGGAGAGAGAAAAATAGAGTGGGCCTAGAGATTTAATAATTTACCTGCCCTGGAGGGAAGAAATGCCTTTTTAGAGACATTCAGTGTCATTCAGTGGAATTCTTACCACAGAACGGGAATTTATCTAGAGGGCATGAGAAGTGTTCAGCCTGTTCATGCAGTATTAATCTAGACTGTTGACAACATACTAGTGTTCTTCCAATAGTGAAACATCCATTATTAAACCCCCCCAAAAATCAATTTGGCAATCTAAGAGAAAGCTGCTATTTCAGAGGCCTTTTTATTTCAGTGGAACAATTTATATTGATCATAAATCTAAGATACAGATATGGATATAGATACAATATATGCATAAACTGAACAACTTTTTCACCATTGCCAATCATATGTAGCAAGCACAATACAAAACATTTTTTTTCATTTACTGATGTACATAATAACTTATAATAACTAATTTAAACTATTTAATAACTAGTTTGCTGTGCTTTGATGGATACCAAGGACCAAGCTGAAAGTAGTCTAGCATGTCAGCAGGTAGTTAAATTTGATTAGGTGTGATTTTGGCCTAAAAATCATTGACATTTTAGCGCTTTCTATAAAACCTGTATTATTGTACGGTGTATTCAATTAGCATGATATTAATTCATTGTGAACGTGCTCAGTAAGAGAGCCAGTTTGGTCTAGTGGTTAAGGTGCTGGGCTAGAAACCAGGAGACTCTGAATTCTAGTCCTGCCTTAGGCATGAAAGTCGGCTGGGTGACCTTGGGCCAGTCACTCCCTCTCAGCCCAACTCACCTCACAGGGTTGCTGTTGTGGGGAAAATAGGAACAGGAAGGAGTATTTCGTATGTTCGCTGCCTTGAGTTATTTATAAAAATAATAAAGATGGGATATAAAAAGTTTTTTCCTCTGGCATTATTGGGTACAGCTTTAATTTTGACATGATGCTTTATTGTGAGGGGGACATAGATGGAGAGTTGTTTTCTATGTTGTGATTTATTTTTTTCACTGTAAATACCTGAAGTCCTTGTGATATAGGCAGTATGCTGTAATATGTTGTGATGAATAAGTACCCCCATGTGATGATTCAGTGGCTTCACTGCGTACATTATCAGTCTGCAATTTCCACCCGCATTAACCAGAGAAATACACCTAAAATATCTGATAGTTTGTTCTACCTTGTGGGGGTTTTGTGGGGGGGAGGGGTTGGGGTGGCACAATATTGTGGGCAGATGATGCCTGATGGTGAGGAGGATTCAATTGGCATGATAAGGCATCTTCATGCTAGGTGTGTTACTGGAGAATGCTTAGTAACTTCAGCACTTGCTTTAATATGCCTATGTAGATTTTCAGGCAGTAAGTTTTCAGAATTTACTGTGACTATGAATATTATAAACTTAAGAAAAAATAAAGTTCTTGAAATGTTGAAAAACAATATAGAAGTGGTTGAGAGCTTATCTGAAGCCTGTCAACCTCTCTCTCTCTCTCTCCCTCTCTCTCTCTTTCCTTATTTGAGTTGGTTAATCTGTTGATTTCACAGAAGCTTGCAGAGGGTTTCCAAAAAAGAGGAAGAACGACTGCACACTCAAAACATTCCTTTTGTTTTCTTTTGGCATTTCTTAAACTAAATGAGTATTGTGCAGTTTAAGCACTTCATTGGCTTCTTCTTGGTAATGCAGTTTTCATTTGTGTAATAGTGTTCCCCACCTGACTGCTCTTCAGATGAGAAATAGCTGGTAAATAACTGATAAAAATAACTCATCCTATAGTCATATACATATTTCAACCATTTTCAGTTTCACACACAGAATCTTACTAAATTTAGAAAAGTCTTTCTACTTAAAGCAGTAAACTGTATTCATGCAGGATTCTCAAAAAGAATAGGTAAAGGGTGAAGAGAATGGAGAGATTTACCCACTATAGTAATCCATTAAGCAGACTTGTTTGCCAGATCTGTGTACTTAAGCTAGTTTTGTAATTTTGACACATTCCATCCAAGCTTTTATTCCATTAACCTAATTTAAGAAGATGAAAATTCAATAACAATAGCTAACGTTGAAGAATTATTTCCCCAGAGAAATTTAACAATACTTCAACATCAAGTAAGAATTTGTGAAGAATGGAATATACCTTCCTACAAAGAAAGCAGGGAGGAAAAAGTCCGATGTCATATACAAGCAGTTCAAAACTTACTCCATTTGATGGGGGGAAAAAGGTGGGAGTCGTTAGTAGTTCTTACGATTGTCTATGAAACTTGAATATTCATTATTTGCTAAGGTTAAGCATTTATGTACTGTACATTAAAAGTCTTGTGCTACATATTCAAATTTAGCTAGCTAGTTATAAGTCAGACAATCAGTCTGTCAATTAATCAAGAGAATGCTTCCCAAGAGCAGAAATTTTGACTATGTATGTTAGATCAAGTGGACAACTAAAGAGTGCCAAAGATGGTACTTTTGCCAAATCCATGGTGCTCTCTGAGCTTGGTTGGTGTCTTCTATTGGATGGTACTTTTTTAGGAGCTATGGAGAAGGTGCCAAATTCAAATCTTTCTCCCATATCATGTGATTACCATTGTCAGGAAGGGGCCATCTCCTCTGGTAGTGAGTGCTCATATTTCTGGATTGTGAGAAAGATACTAGCTTCCATCACAAATACTTGCTTAATTGATTTGGAAGAAAAAGTCCTATAAAATCGTTCATATCTACTTTAAACATACATTAGTGATACAATAATGATTACATGGAACAGAGGTTTACATCCATAATGTTTGGATGTGGTTATATATTCTGACCCATTTTCTTCTCCACTATTATATAAGACCCATTATCTTGGGTCTGACTGTTACATATAAGACCCATTCACTTCTCCATTGTTACTCAGAGAAGGGCACATTTGCTTCTAAAATAAACAACAATATTAAGATCTACTTTAAAACAACATTATTTGTGGCAATGACCTACACCTAAGGTTGAAGCATTGGTAATCATAGAGGATACTTGACAATCATTTGTTATTTTTATAGGTATCTATACAAATATAGATTGATTGTCAAAGCAATTTTAATGCAACAAATAATTTTGGGAATCATTTGTATCATTTGTATTATATCTAAGGGATTATTTGTGCATGATATCATTAGAATATTTTGATTTTGTACACTTCTGATTGTCATGGCTGTGAGGCCCAGAGGGGCAGTATGGCTGCATCAAATCGCTGTCACCCGTTTAGCACCACCCAGGGAGCACGTGTAGCTTAAAGAATGCTATGGACATGGGTAACTTTTACTCCCATTCCAGCAGGAAAGCCTGGTCCCTCATCCAAAAATTGGATTCATCATCTATACCATCAAGAAAACATTCCACTATTAATGTGGAATCCATAGCTAACCACCTTGTTTCCACTTTGAGGACAACAAGACACAAGAAATTCACCAGACAGATTAGATCTGAGCTTAGATTGCTGAAACATGATGTTTTACATGCCTCATACTCATGCCCATTCACCCCAGAAGAAGTGCAGAAGGGCTTGGATTCACTACAAAATGGTAAAGCTGCAGGATTTGATTGCATGTATCCAGAACTACTGAAGAACTGTGAACCAACTGCCAAATGTTGGCTTGCCTCCTTGTTTAGCTCCATACTACACTCAGGATGGTTGCCTCCTATATTTAAGAAGACCAAAATTATTGCAATTTTGAAACCAGGAAAGGATCCAAATCTCCCTCAAAGCTATAGGCCTATCACTCTCCTTTGTGTCACCTACAAACTCCTAGAAAGACTCAGCCTAAACAGAATAGCTCCGGCAGTAGAATCTGTAGTTCCAGTAGAAGAAGCTGGATTTCGCCCCAGACATGACTACAGTGATCAAGTCCTCACACTACCTGGAGAATGGATTCCAAAGGGAAATGAAAAATATCTCTGTCTTTCTTGACCTCTCAGCAGCCTACAACGCTGTCTGGAGAGAAGGACTTTTCAAACTAATCAAGGTTGTACCTTGCCGTAACACCATTGCCTTAATTGACAACATGCTGAGCAATAGGTTATTCCAAGTCTCCAGAGAATATGACAGGAGTAGATATCATAAGCTGAATAATGGATTACCACAGGGATCAGTGTTATCCCCTGTTCTCTTTAATCTGTATATCCATGACCTGCCTGAAACTTTCTCCCGGAAATTTATTTATGCTGACGACATCAATCTCACAGTCCAAAGAACCAACTTCAGTGAAGCAGAGGATATCCTTTCTCAAGACCTTCAAAAGATGGACAACTACTTCAAAAAATGGTGCTTCCAACCAAGCCCATCAAAAACAGAAGTAGCCACATTTCACCTCAGTAATAAGCATGCAAACTACCAGCCTTCAGTGAAGTTCTGGAACCATATTTTACAGTGTAATAACTCCCCAAACACTGACCTTCCAACAACACTGACATATCACTGACCTTCTGACAAAACCTGGAAAAAACAGCTGCAAAATTGAAAAGCTGCAACAATCTAATGGACAGACTGGCTGGAACATCCTGGGGTGCTGATGCTAACACCCTACGAACAACAGCCTTGGCCTTGGTTTATTCCATAGCCAAGTATTGTGCTGGCATGGGGCTTTACAGCTCCCATACCCAATTGGTTGATGTTCAACTCCACCAGACAATATGCATCATCTCTGGCACACTGCATTCTACCCCTGTGTACTGTATTGGTGAACAACAATGCCCTCCCTGTTCATCAGGATATTGAACAGACCACCACAAGACTGAAATCTCATAGGCCAGCTTGGAAAATAGCCATACATCTAACATCTATCCAGTTCAACCCTAAGAATGCCTGGAGAGAGGAATGGTTCGAGCTGTCACATCACAGCTTGGTCATTAGTGATCCCTCTTCCAAACCTCCTGGCTTTAACCTGCCTCACTCTGTCTGGATGAAATTGAACAAAATCAGATGTGATACTGGAAGGAGTGTCTCTGCTGTGTATCAATGGGGCTGGAAATATTCTCCTCGTTGCGACTGTGGTGCTGATATGCAAACTATTAAACATATTGCGCAAGACTGCCCACGATGTGCATTCCCTGGCTCCTTAGAAGATCTGCAGGAAGCAACATCAGAAGCGATCGCCTAGATAGCTGAACTGGACATCCAGTTATGAGGCTACTGCTGTATCCCTGCAAAAGTTTTGTATATAATTGTGTGGACTGTGTAAATACGTTTGCCTTTTCTCCTGTCATGTACTCATCATATGCTATATACTGTGTGTGTGCGTGCGCATCCGTGTGTGTGTGTGTGTGTGTGTGTAATCAAATTTGTCACTGCCCACCTCTTCCCATCAGAGGGACTCTAGGCGGATTACAATAATAAATAAAACAATAAATTTACAATAAATTTACAATATGTAAAAATTCAATATTTAAAACATTTACCAATAGGCAATAATTATAGATAAAAATAGAATCCAAATGGCAGATAATAACTCAGTCCTTGTATGTGACGAGCGAACTAGGGCACTAGCCATCTCCAAACATGATCCGTCCCCGCCCCAAGCCAGGTGGCAGAGCCAGGTCTTCAAATTCCAATGTATTAGAATATTTTGTGCTTGTACATGGATATATTGCATAACATTGACTTCAGAGGAAACAGTGATCCTGGACTGCAGTTTGTGGCATTCAAACATTTATATTATATATAACAGAGGTGAGGATTTGGGGAGTTTCCAGTTTTTGCTGAAATATACTCCCATCATTCCTACACAGCGTGCTGAAAGATGCTGGGATTTGCAGTTGCCAACATCAGGAAAGCCATTGACTTTGCAGTTGTGATCGGTAGAACTGTATTATAATACAGGATGGTCAGTCAGTACCCATAAAAGTCACCCCCTGTTTAAGGTAATAAATGATTTATTATTCACCATTAGATTTTTAATGATTTCTTATTGCTTGTTAGTCTATACTATGGATGTTTTTTCAAGTCTTTTAACATACCATTTTTAAAAACATAGTTGGTATTGTTCAGTGTTATTTTTGTTATTAGAAATTACTCCAATTAGAATAATTAGATAAGAAAAGGCATTGTAATCAAGTTCTCATTATCCTCTGCCATCAAGACCATTGAGGTTCAGAAGATGCTAGTATTATATTGTATTATAATATGATATACAACATCCCTCTCCAGGGCTTTTCCCCCATATAACAGAGCAAGGAAACCTTTTGAGGAGGACTTTGAGAAATGATATAAACCAGAGAATACACTCTGAATTTGGTAGACCAGTGTAAAGCATAATTCCCAGTCAAAAGCATCTATAGCTAATGGTCTGTTTTTCAGTTTCTAGAGAATATGGTTCTCTGTTTCTAGATTGGGACTATGCCAGTGATGGTGAAGCTTTTGGGCTCAAAGTGTCAAAATCCAGAAAACGCCTAACTTGACTCTGCTGGTGTGTCACTGCCCCCCACCCTCAGAATAAAAGAGAAACAATTCTTTACATATTCATTTATTTTTAAAACATACAATCCAATTTGGGTGGCCAAAAGGGCAGAGATGGGGGGAGAGATAGGTGGGTGGGGGGAGTTGCAGTGCCTTTCATTCATTCAGTTTCAAACAGGGAAAATAGTTGTTGTCAGATATTGGTGAACACTGGTGTGTCATCCAAAACGTCATGGCGTGTCATCTTTGATACATGTGCCATAGGTTTGCCATCACTGATCTATGCTGTGAGGTGACAAGACATGAAAACTGAAACATTTTATATCTTGTAGTCTGGCAATTTCTGTTTTCATAGTCTCAAATGCAGACCAAAATCCTCTTCGTTTTAGCATTTATCCATTCATGGCTCACTTTGTCTTCTAGGGCAATTTTAGGAATGTTTTCTATTACAAACTGATTCTTGTCATGTCTCTCTACTGATGCATATGATGTCTTCTTTTGCCATTTAAAAATTCTGGAAAATTAATATTCCACCTTTTCTGTAATTTCTAAAACTGCCTTTGCATTAGCCTTTAAGTGTTTCTCACCGAGTCAAGTCAAACCAGGCGGAAAACATTTTAGGTAAAGGCTATAGTGAGAGCCAGTTTGGTGCAGTGGTTAAGGTAGCAGGGCTAGAAACTAGGAGACTGTGAGTTCTAGTCCCACCTTGGGCATGAAGCCAGCTGGGTGACCTTGGGCCAGTCACTCTCTCTCAGCCCTAGGAAGTTGGTAATGCAAACCACATCTGAAAAATGATGTCAAAAAAACTGCAGGGACTTGCTCAGGCAGTTGCCAGGAGTCAACACTGACTTGAAGGCACCAAAAAAAAAAAAAAAAGTTATAGTATTTATATTAAATCAGTTGTGCAAATCCCCTAATCTACATGATTAGCACGTGTAACATTCTTTTGTTGTTTATTCGTTTAGTCGCTTCCGACTCTTCGTGACTTCATGGACCAGCCCACGCCAGAGCTTCCTGTCAGTCGTCAACACCCCCAGCTCCCTCAGGGACGATTCCGTCACCTCTAGAATATCATCCATCCACCTTGCCCTTGGTCGGCCCCTCTTCCTTTTGCCTTCCACTCTCCCTAGCATCAGCATCTTCTCCAGGGTGTCCTGTCTTCTCATTATGTGGCCAAAGTATTTCAGTTTGGCCTTTAATATCATTCCCTCAAGTGAGCAGTCTGGCTTTATTTCCTGGAGGATGGACTGGTTTGATCTTCTTGCAGTCCAAGGCACTCTCAGAATTTTCCTACAACACCACAGTTCAAAAGCATCGATCTTCCTTCGCTCAGCCTTCCTTATGGTCCAGCTCTCGCAGCCATATGTTACTACGGGGAACACCATTGTTTGAACTATGCGGACCTTTGTTGTCAGTGTGATGTCTCTGCTCTTAACTATTTTATCGAGATTTGTCATTGCTCTTCTTCCAAGGATTAAGCGTCTTCTGATTTCCTGACTGCAGTCAGCATCTGCAGTAATCTTCGCACCTAGGAATACAAAGTCTTTCACTGCTTCTACATTTTCTCCCTCTATTTGCCAGTTATCAATCAAGCTGGTTGCCATAATCTTGGTTTTTTTGAGGTTTAGCTGCAAACCAGCTTTTGCACTTTCTTCTTTCACCTTCATCATAAGGCTCCTCAGTTCCTCTTCGCTTTCAGCCATCAAAGTGGTATCATCTGCATATCTGAGATTGTTAATGTTTCTTCCAGCGATTTTAACTCCAGCCTTGGATTCCTCAAGGCCAGCTTGTCGCATGATGTGTTCTGCGTACAAGTTGAATAGGTAGGGTGAGAGTATACAGCCCTGCCGTACTCCTTTCCCAATCTTAAACCAGTCTGTTGTTCCGTGGTCTGTTCTTACTGTTGCTACTTGGTCGTTATACAGATTCTTCAGGAGGCATACAAGATGACTTGGTATCCCCATACCACTAAGAACTTGCCACAATTTGTTATGGTCCACACAGTCAAAGGCTTTAGAATAGTCAATAAAACAGAAATAGATGTTTTTCTGAAACTCCCTGGCTTTTTCCATTATCCAGCGGATATTGGCAATTTGGTCTCTAGTTCCTCTGCCTTTTCTAAACCCAGCTTGTACATCTGGCAATTCTCGCTCCATGAACTGCTGAAGTCTACCTTGCAGGATCTTGAGCATTACCTTACTGGCATGTGAAATGAGTGCCACTGTTCGATAGTTTGAACATTCTTTAGTGTTTCCCTTTTTTGGTATGGGGATATAAGTTGATTTTTTCCAGTCTGTTGGCCATTCTTGTGTTTTCCAAATTTGCTGGCATATAGCATGCATTACCTTGACAGCATCATCTTGCAAGATTTTGAACAGTTCAGCTGGGATGCCGTCGTCTCCTGTTGCCTTGTTATTAGCAATGCTTCTTAAGGCCCATTCAACCTCACTCTTCAGGATGTCTGGCTCTAGCTCACTGACCACACCGTCAAAGCTATCCCCGATATTGTTATCCTTCCTATACAGGTCTTCTGTATATTCTTGCCACCTTTTCTTGATCTCTTCTTCTTCTGTTAGCTCCTTGCCATCTTTGTTTTTGATCATACCCATTTTGGCCTGGAATTTACCTCCGATGTTTCTAATTTTCTGGAAGAGGTCTCTTGTCCTTCCTATTCTATTGTCTTCTTCCACTTCCGCGCATTGCTTGTTTAAAAATAATTCCTTATCTCTTCTGGCTAACCTCTGGAATTTTGCATTTAATTGGGCATATCTCCCCCTATCACTGTTGCCTTTTGCTTTCCTTCTTTCTTGGGCTACTTCTAGTGTCTCAGCAGACAGCCATTTTGCCTTCTTGGTTTTCTCTTTCTTTGGGATGTATTTTGTTGCTGCCTCCTGAACAATGCTGCCAACTTCTGTCCAGAGTTCTTCCGGGACCCTATCTACTAAGTCCAGTCCCTTAAATCTATTCTTCACCTCCACTGCATATTCCTTAGGAATATTAGTGAGCTCATATCTAGCTGATCTGTGGGTCTTCCCTAATCTCTTTAGTCTGATCCTAAATTGTGCAAGAAGAAGTTTGTGATCTGAACTACAGTCAGCTCCAGGTCTTGTTTTTACCGACTGTACAGATGTCCGCCACCTTTGGCTGCAAAGGATGTAATCAATCTGATTTCGGTGTTGTCCATCTGGTGAAGTCCATGTATAAAGCCGTCTCTTAGGTTGTTGGAAGAGAGTGTTTGTTATGCAGAGTGAATTGTCTTGGCAAAATTCTATCAGCCTATGTCCTGCTTCATTTTGTTCCCCCAGGCCATACTTACCTGTAATTCGAGGTGTCATTTGACTGCCCACCTTAGCATTCCAGTCTCCTGTGATGAAAATAACATCTCTTTTAGGCGTGTTGTCCAGTAGGTGCTGCAGATCCTCATAGAACTGCTCTACTTCAGCTTCTTCAGCATTTGTGGTTGGGGCGTATATTTGGATCACTGTGATGTTAGATGGCTTGCCCTGAATTCGAATTGAGATCATTCTGTCGTTTTTTGGGTTGTATCCAAGCACTGCTTTAGCCACTTTACTATTAATTATGAAGGCTACTCCATTTCTTCTGTGGTCCTCTTGTCCACAGTAGTAGATCTGGTGGTCATTTGATGTGAAGTGGCCCATTCCAGTCCATTTCAGTTCACTGACGCCCAGAATGTCTATCTTTAATCTTGACATCTCACCAATAACCACATCCAATTTGCCCTGGCTCATAGATCTTACATTCCAGGTTCCAATGGTGTGTTGATCCTTAGAACATCGGATTCGCCGTTCACCACCAGCACCATCGGCCGCTAGCCGTCCTTTCGGCTTTGAGCTAGCTGCGTCATCACGTCTGGGGCTAGTTGAGCTCATCCTCTGTTCCTCCCCAGTAGCATTTTGACCATCTTCCGACCTGGGGGTCTCACCTTCCGATGGTATACCGACATATCTCTGGTTGTACTGATCCATTTAGTTTTCACGGCAAGAATACTGGGGTGGGTTGCCATTACCTTCCCCAGGGATCGCATTTAGTCTGACCTCTCTGTCATGACCTTCCCGTCTTGGGTGGCCCTTCACGGTTTAGCTCATGGCATCATTGAGGTGCTCAAGCTCCAGCACCACGACAAGGTAACGATCCTTTGCTGAAGTAACATTCTAATAGACGTTAAATCTGAAAGTTAAGGAGAAGAGTTGGATGAGGAGGCAAGAAAACACATCGACCTGCAAAATACGTGGTGGTGGAAGCAACGTCATACTACATTAAGGGTTTGCAAAACTTGGATTAGATGACAGTTATTAAATAATGCTAATGTTTCTATTTACATGTGTTTGGGGAGAAATAATCAATTTCATATAATATTTGCAGCTATGGTGCCAAGAATAATGTGAAAGCTAATGCACAGTAAAGGAATATATCTGAATCTATATATTATTTTTTTTCTGTTTGCTTTAAGGTTTTGGATATGCACCGACTACAGATGGGCTGTTGGTTATAAACTGCACCAAGGGTACACAAAGAGCTTACTCTAAGAAGAGGTATAATACTGAACTTGCAGTCAAAGGCACGTGTGAAGCTAAGAATTATGACAATACAGCAACTCTTACTGCTGGTGCTGCTCTTGCTATGCCTGCTACACCCCTGCTTGACAGCCATGGTGTTCACTAGGACTACAGACCACCAGCCCCCAACTTTCAGAACTCATGCAGTAGGAAATGAAGGGAAAGTTCTGCACCGTCAGAAACGAGGCTGGATGTGGAACCAGTTTTTCTTGTTGGAGGAATATACTGGGTCTGATTACCAATATGTAGGCAAGGTAGGTCTCATGCACTCTTTCTTCCATTAATCCAATGCACTGCCGTGATTGGAATGGCAGGAAATTATCCTTGAGCATACTTCGTTTTGTGAAAAAGAAAAAGCACCAAAGTTTTGCCAATACAAGCAGCAGGTTCATACACAAATGCTCTGCTGGGAGCAAACCATTTTATAATGTCATTGCACTTCAGATTGATGACATTATACTTCCTTTAGGACTTGAGTTTTGAATCATAATGTCCATTAACATTATTCAATGCTCCGTCTTCCAAATGCCATATCCTACTGATTTCTCTGAAATGCAAATATCCTCCAGTAGTGTCTCTTCCTCTGAAAAGAAAGTAATTCTCACTAGCAAGCCTGATGTAAAAATGATGTATGAAGTAAGCATGAACTAGTGATTAATAAGTGTTTTAAATTCTGTGAAAAGTAGGTAAGATAGGACAAAACCTACAGGATTTTTCACCTAGCTTGAATCTTGAACTTAGAACTATAACAAGCTTAGAAATACATAGAAGTTTGACCTATAATTTATTTATTATAAAATCTGGCTGTAACTGGTAGTGACTTATTGATGGATAACTTCCCCAGCATGCGATTCTAAGAAAAGATGCAGTAGTTTAAAGAGGATGCAAACAAAAACTACATTTGTGCCTCTGCCTGTTTTCAAGTACCTCTGCCTGTTTTCCAGTCCATATCATGGTAGAGTAACTGTATACTGTAATATAAAACAGTGAATCCACAGGATTGCCATAACCCATAAATAATAGACTTGTCCCATGGCCCATCACCATTCTAGAATCTTGAAATGCTATTTAAGATTCTGTATCAAACGTGCAGGGGGTTCCTTGGAAGCAGTTGCTTCAAATGGAAAGGATTTTTGATAGTGTAACATTTGATATCCATTACTTTCAGAGAAGAGGCTTCAGACAGGTCTTTAGTGAATATTACTTACTGCCCTGATATTGTTCCCCCTTTTCTGTAGAATAATCAATACCTCTAAAATCCATGCTGGAAAGTGCCCTAGAATTAACCTGTGCATATGGTACTCTTTTCACTGTTACAGTGACTACCTGTGAATATGTTTGTAAGTTCTTGATTTGAATCAAGTTACTTTATCTCTTTGTAGGGAAGAAATATAAGACACAATTTCAAATATTACTTACTTGAAATTATTACACACGCAAATATAGTGATGCACAATGTGACCTCTTTGGCTACTTTTTTTGTAGCATGGCATTGTATAAATGTATTGTTATAACCGTGGGTCATACATACATCATGAAAGGTAGATATAGATTCTATAAGTAAATCTGTTATTTGAATTCTTTCTGTATTTGCAATAACATCCTGGAATCTAGTTGCAGCAAAGGGTTCCAGCCACATATAGAGAATATTCATGTCCTCATTATATCTATACACACTGCCAAAAAGATATTTCAGAACAAAATATGTATTTTTGCTTTTTTTCTTTGTTCAAAAAGTAAATCCACTACATCTTTGCAATCCAAATCAGGTTACTAAGTCTCAGTTCAGGGATCCTATCTGAAGAAAATAAATGGTTATCTCTTTTAAGGTGTATTCATGAAAGGATGATAGGAATGTGTGTTCTATCACTATTCCTGCCACTCCTGATCTTACAGGGAAGGTTTACAGAACAACTGTAATTCTGTTCAGCTGAAAAATTGCTGTGGTTTCCTGTGACCTTCCCTTTCAAGAAAGGACAGTCAGAAATGGAGGTAATAGATACAGAGGTATGATTTCTAGTCTCTCATCCTGAGTTTATTTCCTTAAAATCTCAACAGAGATTGCTTTTGGAGACTCACCTTCCTTAAGAGGAATATCAGAATTAGCTGCTCTAGTTACTATTGTTGCTTAATTAAATGTGAGTGAGGGTAAGTGTGTTTGGAAAAAAGCTATAAATATATGCGTCTCTCTTGTACTAAACAAGTCCTAGTGCTCCATATACAGTAAATTCATACAATACTATCTAATTAAATTATTAGCATTTAAATCAACAGAAATGAATCACATAAACCAGCAAATAATAATAATAATAATAATAATAATTCTGTGTGCTGTTGCAAACAACAATTTATTAAATCTGTGTGTTGTCGCAAACCCAATGTTTAAATAAATAAATAAATAAACAAACAAACAAACATGTATGCCGTCACAAACCTAATGTCTAAATAACATATCTGCCAGGCTGGGACAGTCATAGTTTCAAGGATTATCTCATCAGAAAATCCTGCTGTAGAAATCCTATTTTTTAAAAAATGTATAACCAGAATGGATGACCAGAACCATCATTATTCTCCAGTGCACATTACCCTTAACACTCATCTGAAAGCTTCTTTTGTGCAATTCCCATAATTTTCCACTGACACCCAGAAAGTGCCAGTCACACATACTTTGTGGCTGATCACTTCAAGCAAGCAGCACACAGTTCTGCTGTGATAGGTAGCCTAAGGAGCTATGAGATCAACTATGTAAGCAAACCAGCCTTTGGAATTTAATTTGTGTTTGGAAGGGAGGAAAAAGTTATTCAAGCTGCTTATGTTGACTTCACTATCCTGATCTATTATTGTCTTACGTCTTTGTCTGCCATTACAATATATCAACTCATTTTTTCTTTATCTCTTCTTGTTTTACCTCACACACTTCTTAAATCTCATTCCCACTGTAGTCAACTTTTGTTTCTCCTGAAATGCCCAACCCTCACTTCCATATAATACAGCACTCTTGTACAAACTATTTATGCTTCCTTTGACAAACACTCATTCTGTACAACAGAGAAATAGTCTACCAACTACCTTTATGCCAACATTTGTACATCTTTTTCCCCCTACAATTTCTAATCTTTAGTAAATCAGTCCTCAGATTATTTGAGACTAAAGTCCTTGCTCAGATTCTACATGGAGCTCAAGTAGGACATTATACGAAGGGAAACAAATTTGAGCCCATACAAAAATGTTGGAAGGTACATACTTGCAGTTCCAAGGACTGTTCCCAATATATTACATTACTCAGGCTTGAGACAAGAGTGCTCAAAATAGAGTTAAGGGCATGGAGGCTAGTCATGACATACTGGCTAAAGATTACCTTTTCCCCAAATGGCCTGGTACTATTAATTCTGACAGATGACCACCCCTCACCATGGTTATCAGCAGCAAATCAGAGGCTGAGGCTGTCTAGGTTTGCCGTAGACTTGCTAACACCCTCTCCTGGAACAGCCTTGATAGCTAAAAAGTATTTGGGAGTCTGCAAGTTACTCATACGAACCTTCCTCAGGTTGAAGAAGGACTTCTCCAGAGCCAGAGACAATTGCTACCATTACCATTATTACACGGCAGATTTATCAAAATCCCACCAACAGAACACACCTGCCCGTATGTCTCTGGAAAAATAGAAACTGTCCAACATGTGTTGCTTCACTGCAATTTCAATAAGTATCTGCACAAGGATTATATATTATCCTGGCTGCAATGCCTCCCAGGAAGGACAGAAGAACACCATGCCAATTTTCTTCTCTCAGACTCCAACCATGTTAGCACTAATACAGTAGCTAAATTTAGTGTGGCTTATGTGAAAATGTGGCAGCAATTAGGACAAAAGTGGTAAATTTTCTGGCCAGGACCCACTTTATTAATTTTGTTCTTCTTCTTTTATTCTTTTTGGTATTGCTGATATTTGATTGTAATAAAAAAAAAAATAGTAAGTATTCTAAGGTACAAAAAAATATGTACTTGATCTAGGGCCTTTTTTTTTTTTTTGCCATTTGTTGTTGTTCACTTGATTTTCCTTCTCAAATCTTGGTCCTTGGTCCTTTAGATTCATGTTCTTCATTGCATCTCAGTTATGTCTTAATATTGGCAGGAAATACTTTGGATTTTCAGCCAACAATATGGCATCATTTGCAAATGAAACTACATATACCCAACTAAGACACCTCCAATATCACCATAAGCATTACTTGTACATTTACTGATAAATACACTAAGCAGCCAAAGGGACATTGCACATCTTTTACTCCCTGTTAATTTGACCTATTCTCATGAATGATTTGTGTACGTTATATATGGCTGTTATCACATTCATCAAACATATTTGCATAAGTCAAATTTAGAGCAGTTAGGTAAATACAATCACTCTATGGCCTAACACATTTTATACCAGTACGTTGTGTAAATATACTGAGTGTGGAGAAAATTGGGTTAATAGGGTTATCGTTGTGTGAACCCTAGGTAAGTACAGTATATTGTGTGAACACTACCAAATACGTAGAGACACTGACTGCTCTTTTTTTCTGATGAAGCATTTTAAAAGGTGGCTGAAATTTCAAAGTGGTTTGTTATTGTCTGCATCAGCGAAGGTTTTGTGCAATATTAGAATCACAGTTGTTTTACTACGTTGCTGTACATGAAGTTCTGACTCGGTACTGAAGATGGCAAGTGGGTTTGGTCCTGAAGCGAGAAAATCGGAGCTTCACATCAGTACAGACTGCTTTGAAACTATTATCTTGATGTCTTTACACAGAGTAGGCAAAATGCATAGAATTATATATAAAAGTCATGCAGTAAATTTCATTGTCTTCAGCAAAGGATTGTTACCTTGTTGTGGTGCTGGAGCTTGAGCACCTCAATTATGCCATGAGCTAAACCGTGAAGGGCCACCCAAGACGGGAAGGTCATGACAGAGAGGTCAGACTAAATGCGATCCCTGGGGAAGGTAATGGCAACCCACCCCAGTATTCTTGCCATGAAAACTAAATGGATCAGTACAACCAGAGATATGTCGGTATACCATCGGAAGATGAGACCCCCAGGTCAGAAGATGGTCACAATGCTACTGGGGAGGAACAGAGGATGCGTTCAACTAGCCCCAGACGGGATGACACAGCTAGCTCAAAGCCGAAAGGATGGCTAGCGGCCAATGGTGCTGGTGGTGAATGGCGAATCCGATGTTCTAAGGATCAAAACACCATTGGAACCTGGAATGTAAGATCTATGAGCCAGGGCAAATTGGATGTGGTTATTGGTGAGATGTCAAGATTAAAGATAGACATTTTGGGCGTCAGTGAACTGAAATGGACTGGAATGGGCCACTTCACATCAAATGACCACCAGATCTACTACTGTGGACAAGAGGACCACAGAAGAAATGGAGTAGCCTTCATAAGTTATAGTAAAGTGGCTAAAGCAGTGCTTGGATACAATCCAAAAAATGAAAGAATGATCTCAATTCGAATTCAGGGCAAGCCATCTAACAGCACAGTGATCCAAATATATGCCCCAACCACAGATGCTGAAGAAGCTGAAGTAGAGCAGTTCTATGAGGATCTGCAGCACCTACTGGACAACACGCCTAAAAGAGATGTTATTTTCATCATGGGAGACTGGAATGCTAAGGTGGGCAGTCAAATGACACCTGGAATTACAGGTAAGCATGGCCTGGGAGAACAAAACAAAGCAGGACATAGGCTGATAGAATTTTGCCAAGACAACTCACTCTGCATAACAAACACTCTATTCCAACAACCTAAGAGACAGCTTTATACATGGACTTCACCAGATGGACAACACCGAAATCAGATTGACTACATCCTTTGCAGCCAAAGCTGGCGGACATCTATACAGTCGGTAAAAACCAGACCTGGAGCTGACTGTAGTTCCGATCACGTTCTTATTGCACAATTTAGGATCAGACTAAAGAGATTAGGGAAGACCCACAGATCAGCTAGATATGAGCTCACTAATATTCCTAAGGAATATGCAGTGGAGGTGAAGAATAGATTTAAGGGACTGGACTTAGTAGATAGGGTCCCGGAAGAACTATGGCAGAAGTTTGCAACATTGTTCAGGGGGGAGCAACAAAATACATCCCAAAGAAAGAGAAAACCAAGAAGGCAAAATGGCTGTCTGCTGAGACACTAGAAGTAGCCCAAGAAAGAAGGAAAGCAAAAGGCAACAGTCAAAGGGAGACATATGCCCAATTAAATGCAAAATTCTAGAGATTAGCCAGAAGAGATAAGGAATTATTTTTAAACAAGCAATGCGTGGAAATGGAAGAAGACAATAGAATGGAAGGACAAGAGACCTCTTCCAGAAAATTAGAAACATTGGAGGTAAATTCCAGGCAAAAATGGGTATGATCAAAAACAAAGATGGCAAGGACCTAACAGAAGAAGAAGAGATCAAGAGAAGGTGGCAAGAATATACAGAAGACCTGTATAGGAAGGATAACAATATCGGGGATAGCTTTGACGGTGTGGTCAGGTCTTCATCCTGAAGAGTGAGGTTGAGTGGGCCTTAAGAAGCATTGCTAATAACAAGGCAGCAGAAGACGGCATCCCAGTTGAACTGTTCAAAATCTTGCAAGATGATGCTGTCAAGGTAATGCATGCTATATGCCAGCAAATTTGGAAAACACAAGAATGGCCAACAGACTGGAAAAAATCAACTTATATCCCCATACCAAAAAAGGAAAACATTAAAGAATGTTCAAACTATCGAACAGTGGCACTCATTTCACATGCCAGTAAGGTAATGTTCAAGATCCTGCAAGGTAGACTTCAGCAATTCATGGAGCGAGAATTGCCAAATGTACAAGCTCGGTTTAGAAAAGGCAGATGAACTAGGGACCAAATTGCCAATATCCGCTGGATAATGGAAAAAGCCAGGGAGTTTCACAAAAACATCTATTTCTGTTTTATTGACTATTCTAAAGCCTTTGACTGTGTGGACCATAACAAATTGTGGCAAGTTCTTAGTGGTATGGGTATACCAAGTCATCTTGTCTGCCTCCTGAAGAATCTGTATAATGACCAAGTAGCAACAGTAAGAACAGACCATGGAACAACGGACTGGTTTAAGATTGGGAAAGGAGTACGGCAGGGCTGTATACTCTCACCCTACCTATTCAACTTGTATGCAGAACACATCATGCAACATGCTGGGCTTGAGGAATCCAAGGCTGGAGTTAAAATTGCTGGAAGAAACATTAACAATCTCAGATATGCCCATGACACCACTTTGATGGCTGAAAGCGAAGAGGAACTGAGGAGCCTTATGATGAAGGTGAAAGAAGAAAGTGCAAAAGCTGGCTTGCAGCTAAATCTCAGAAAAACCAAGATTATGGCAACCAGCTTGATTCATAACTGGCAAATAGAGGGAGAAAATGTAGAAGCAGTGAAAGACTTTGTATATCTAGGTGCGAAGATTACTGCAGATGATGACTGCAGTCAGGAAATCAGAAGATGCTTAATCCTTGGTAGAAGAGCAATGACAAATCTCGATAAAATAGTTACGAGCAGAGACATCGCACTGACAACGAAGGTCCGCATAGTTAAAGCAATGGTGTTCCCTGTAGTAACATATGGCTGCGAGAGCTGGGCCATAAGGAAGGCTGAGAGAAGGAAGATCGATGCTTTGGAACTGTGGTGTTGGAGGAAAATTCTGAGAGTGCCTTGGACTGCAAGAAGATCAAACCAGTCCATACTCCAGGAAATCAAGCCAGACTGCTCACTTGAGGGAATGATAGTAAAGGCAAAACTGAAATACTTTGGCCACATAATGAGAAGACAGGACACCCTGGAGAAGATGCTGATGCTAGGGAGAGTGGAAGGCAAAAGGAAGAGGGGCCGACCAAGGGCAAGATGGATAGATAGTATTCTAGAGGTAATGGATTCGTCCCTGGGGGAGCTGGGGTTGGTGACGACCGACAGGAAGCTCTGGCATGGGCTGGTCCATGAAGTCACGAAGAGTCGGAAGCGACTAAACGAATAAACAATTAAGTTTCATTGTAGTTTATAAAAAAGAAAAAAAATGGTGCTGATTTCAAAAGCCAGTTTCAGAGACAGTAGCTTAGAGATAGTATATTCTAAAATAAGTCAGTACTTGTTAAACAATTAGTGTTTCCAATCAAGCTGATAGTACACTTCATATTAAGAGGTACTCACAGAAAAAGAGGATAGTAGGTAAGACTAATTCCTTATGGGCACAATGACCATATTTTCTTGGAAAAAATAAAGGACAAACCTGAAAAGGGGCAAATCTGAAAGAGGTTCAGAAGGATAAATAATAAGAATAAGAATAATAGTTTATGTCTATAACTTTGCTTTATAAAGGAAACTTCAGAAGCAAAACCAAGAAAAAAACTTTACAAAACACATATTCTAATAAAAATGCCTAAAAGCAAATAAAATTTTATTTTTATTTTAAATTTATTCTAAGAAGACCATTCAATTTTCATATTTTTCACATGAATGTGAAAGACTGTGCATTAAGTGGTACAATTTTGCATGGTAAAGGTTAAATGACCAAAAGAAAAGTGAGTTTTTAAATAAATCTAAAGCTTTCTGAAAGAAAGGACTGTCTTTTGTAATAATGGATGTATGGTCATTGTATTTATAGGATCAAAACAGCACAGAAGCTGCAAGTTTTTTAAGCAGGGTTATGTTCATTGCACAGATGATTATGTAAATACATAATGTCACCAAGTTTTGCTATTCTCCCCGATGTCTGAAGCACTGAGGATCTGAAAGGGGTGAATTCAAAAAATGCTGTTGATTAGCCCTGAATCTTCTTGAAAGCTGAGAAGATATGCTACTTTTATAAAGAGAAGGAATCAAATTCTGCTTAAATATTACTTGTAAGAAACACATGCCAGAAATCTACTCAGTCAGTTCATATTTGAGATGTGATGTTTGTTGTTCCCACGAGTCATGACAAAAGATTTTTTGTTAAAAAAATGAACACTGCAATGTGTCTTTCACCCTAAGTACATCTTTAAATTATATCCTATAAAACAAGATAACTTTTTTTATACTAGAAGGGGGACAAAATCCTGAATATTTCTGCATAAGAAATCTCTGTACGAAATTATTATTAGGCCAATGCAAATCAGCTTTGATTCAGTTTTAATCTGAGATTCAAAAAGGGCTTTCAATTCAGAGGTGCATTTTTTTCCAAGATTTTAGGGCAAACAAACTTGATTTGAGCCATTTGGACCACTCTGACATTTGGTAAAAGAAATGTCCAGCAGCTAATGGAGAGAAGATTAAAATGACTGCAGCTGCTTCATTTTGGTGGGGGGTGGGAGAGGGGGCAGAATGGAGTGAAAATAGGGATGATGGATGCTTTAGAAAATGTACCCCTCCCAAATTTCAGTCAGCTAATTTCCATAATTTCACTGCAATAGTTATATATCTCTTTCTGTTGGTCTGTCTGGATAGAAAGATAGAAGTCCCCCTGCTTCTTTTTTAAGACAAAGGTAGGAAAAAACAGCACAAATGTTTCTAAGCTGTCAAGAAAGAACATACAAAGAAAGTATACTGAACCAGGGCAGAAAATGTTCCACTTCAATTAAAAAAAAAATCTAAAACTTTAAAAAGTATTTTTCACTCTTTCTTCCTTTTCTGGGGAGCTGGGCTTGGTATAATACTGAAGAATGCCCATTGACTTGCCCTTGAGGGGGTGATATAGTTTTGCTGCATCTGATCACTGGGTTTGATGGGTTGCCAAGAAAGTTGGCATAGCTTTTTGACAAGCTTGAGCCCTCTTGGAAGAGACCTTCTCATTACTGGCTTTGGTTAGATGCCAGGCTGGGCAAGGCACACTGGCAACTCTTGCCCAGAGAAAGAGTCTGGCTTTAGAAAAACAGCATTTATAGCCTTACCACCCCCTGTTCTTAAAAGCAGTAAGCATATAGGCTGGCCAGCACCTGTAACTCTTAGTTGGCACACTTTCAGGCATTGTAGAGAGAATTAGACCTACCCTGGTCTTGCAGAATTTAAAGAAAAAGTTTGATCCAACAGTGCATACTGAATTGGTCTGCCTTAAACCTATATTCAGAATTCTCTAAATAGAGATGAAGCATTGATACATTGGAAGTGCCAGGACAGAAGTTGAACTTCCCATTAGCACAGAAAAAGAAAAGTACAGTCTTGTGTCTGGTCACATTAAATAAGTTTGAACTTGAAAAAGTGGATGAAGTCCAAAGCAATGATAGTTTTGCACCCCAGGTGGGCTCTGAGAGCCAGAGAACTTAACAAGTTGATCAAATGCATTGGTCAGCTACTCATTTCAACAAAAGAGGGCCTACAACATCACTAAATGCCCATTCTCAGTATTCTTATAGGATAGTGAAGTTATGGCATTGTATATTGTCTGTAACAACCTCAGAAGCAGCAGAAAATGCTGCAAAGTGCTTCACAGCTTCCTTATTTAATTTGTAGCACTAAGGTGGTTCTGCTTTGATTTGCAGTTTGATTTGGATAGGATGAGTCCTTCAAATCTTCACTTAATCAAAGCACCTGTTTGAAGTTTTGCATAGCCCTAATTTTGATGGCCTTTTCCTTAGTTTGCCCTGTTAACATATTTCAGTCTTGATTTTTCACAGCATAAGCAAAATCCAAATCAATACTCCGTTCTTTTAATGGAATGTTGTGGTTTGACTCAGGGACTTTTGAATTGGTGAATGTTAATTTAAACGTAAGAAAGAATGATGTGAAATTGTTAAAGGGTGTGCAACTTTTGCAAGAATACAGGGGAAAATGGACTGATAAGGAAGGAAAGAGCAGCTTTCTCATCATTAACACCCAAGGAACATGGCACAAGGTAGTGGTAAAATTCTCAAAGACTATAGTTGTTTATATGTAAGTGAAATTCAGTGTTATAATCAACAATGTTGATCAACACGTTCAAGGTGAGAATTAGTGACTCATTCTTGTCAATGTATCAATCTCAGCTTCTTTCAAAACTGAGTTGTATGAATTTTTACATGAAACTGACAATGAGGAGTAAAAGCTTTTTAAAAAGTCTCAGTGGCTTTATTTTATAACTACCTCTTTCCTTTTCTCAAAAAGCTTTCATAATTGTCCTATTCACTACATTTTACCTTATTTCTTAAGTGGAGCAGTATGGATACATTATTATTTTTTTAGTTTTGAATACCAGTCTTGGTAAAAGCTACCGCACATGCTCACTCTGTCATCGTTTTCAGATTTGATCTTTTGTTTCCAACTATATTTAACATTTGTTCACATGTTTTAATGGATGCAGACCATTTTGGGAATATGTCCCACTTCTGAATAGACATGTATAGGATTTGACTTTAAATGATTATTAAAAAGAAAAATGTCTACAGTAATATACTAGTTCCATAAAAATCATTTCTGTGTTATGCATGCATGCATTGAAGTGCATTGCTTCAATCCTCACTGATATGCATGCATATTTGTTTTATTTTTAAGGCCCATTGATTTTAATTTAACATACTCCTCAGTAATTTGGAATAATCTTGCATCTTACATTACTAGGCAAAAAGGAATCCTGGTATATATTAGGATGGCTTTTGATGGATATTTTAATGACATTTATAATATATGTAATCTATAAAAATAATACTCTAAAAGATTAGTAATCTATAAGAAAATAAAATAATTTAAAAATAATCAAACAGTCCTGGAATTAATGTTAGGAATTATTTAAATTAAGCTTGATGGAAAACAAAAATATTACTAAACTAGGGAACAATAACAAAACCTATGAAACAATAACAAAATAGAAGTGTAGCCTTATAATTGCTCCCTAGCTTCCTTTTAAGACTATATCTAAACAGCCATTTTTGTAAATTAAAAAAAAAAAAAGAGAATGAGAATGAGAACACAGTGATTGTTGTGTTTTCTAAAAAAATATGTAACAAATCTAAGTATGGAAACAGACTGTCCTGCACTTATTGCTTTAATAAATGCATTCAGATATGTGCAAAATAATTTGAGCTGCCTTCTTCAACCTAGGCTTTGTCTAGCAGGGTCCAGAGGGATGTTTTAATATGTAGTGCAGATGGTTAATTAGCAGTTTCATAGAGTCTGCAGATGACCTCTTTCTGTAGTAAGCAGACCATGTTTTACCTCCCTTTTCTGTCTTTTTATCTCAATAGGGATAAACAGTCGAGTTAGAGAAATATAAAACAGAAGCACCATATGCTAAAGTTGTAGGATGTTCCATAGACTTAAGCTGTCAGAGTTTAGTGAATTGGCTTCTGTGTTAGTGGTGTCATTTTCTCCCCTTGGTTCATCCTGCCCACATTGCTTCTTCCCACATCCTAGCATGCACACAGTTTTTGCATTCCTGTCACATTGTCTAAAACTCGGCAAGGCAAGGAAAACATAGCACAGCATAGTATAACATGTGCAGGCCAGCTAATCAGCTACAGATCCTCATAAATACTGAGAATTCTGGAAGGGAAAATGGGAGAGAAGAAAGAGTAACTTGAAGAACCAAGAATAGGAAAACAGATATCTGCCTTATTGCCTAAGATCTGAACAGAGATATAATGGGCTTTCCTACACTACAGTAAAATATAGGACAATAATAACATGCATGAACTTTCAGGTGTGTGGACAGCAATTCCCATCATCCCTCATCAACATGATCAGTGATCAAAATGACAGAGGTTAGAGCCTAAGGCACCAGCTTAGGGAAGGTTGCTTAGTGCAGTCTTTGCTGGCTCAGGCTCATGTATGCATCTCCTAATCTAGCACAGGGAAATCTCATCCTACTGGACCTTCATATCGTTATGCTTAATCTGTTGTTGTTGTTTATTCGTTTAGTCGCTTCCGACTCTTCGTGACTTCATGGACCAGCCCACGCCAGAGCTTCCTGTCGGTCGTCAACACCCCCAGCTCCCCCAGGGACGAGTCCGTCACCTCTAGAATATCATCCATCCATCTTGCCCTTGGTCGGCCCCTCTTCCTTTTGCCTTCCACTCTCCCTAGCATCAGCATCTTCTCCAGGGTGTCCTGTCTTCTCATTATGTGGCCAAAGTATTTCAGTTTTGCCTTTAATATCATTCCCTCAAGTGAGCAGTCTGGCTTTATTTCCTGGAGGATGGACTGGTTGGATCTTCTTGCAGTCCAAGGCACTCTCAGAATTTTCCTCCAACACCACAGTTCAAAAGCATCGATCTTCCTTCGCTCAGCCTTCCTTATGGTCCAGCTCTCGCAGCCATATGTTACTGCAGGGAACACCATTGCTTTAACTATGCGGGCCTTTGTTGTCAGTGTGATGTCTCTGCTCTTAACTATTTTATCGAGATTTGTCATTGCTCTTCTTCCAAGGATTAAGCGTCTTCTGATTTCCTGACTGCAGTCAGCATCTGCAGTAATCTTTGCACCTAGGAATACAAAGTCTTTCACTGCTTCTACATTTTCTCCCTCTATTTGCCATTTATCAATCAAGCTGGTTGCCATAATCTTGGTTTTTTTGAGGTTTAGCTGCAAACCAGCTTTTGCACTTTCTTCTTTCACCTTCATCATAAGGCTCCTCAGTTCCTCTTCACTTTCAGCCATCAAGGTGGTATCATCTGCATATCTGAGATTGTTAATGTTTCTTCCAGAGATTTTAACTCCAGCCTTGGATTCCTCAAGCCCAGCTTGTCGCATGATGTGTTCTGCATACAAGTTGAATAGGTAGGGTGAGAGTATACAGCCCTGCCGTACTCCTTTCCCAATCTTAAACCAGTCTGTTGTTCCATGGTCTGTTCTTACTGTTGCTACTTGGTCGTTATACAGATTCTTCAGGAGGCATACAAGATGACTTGGTATCCCCATACCACTAAGAACTTGCCACAATTTGTTATGGTCCACACAGTCAAAGGCTTTAGAATAGTCAATAAAACAGAAATAGATGTTTTTCTGAAACTCCCTGGCTTTTTCCATTATCCAGCGGATATTGGCAATTTGGTCTCTAGTTCCTCTGCCTTTTCTAAACCCAGCTTGTACATCTGGCAATTCTCGCTCCATGAACTGCTGAAGTCTACCTTGCAGGATCTTGAGCATTACCTTACTGGCATGTGAAATGAGTGCCACTGTTCGATAGTTTGAACATTCTTTAGTGTTTCCCTTTTTTGGTATGGGGATATAAGTTGATTTTTTCCAGTCTGATGGCCATTCTTGTGTTTTCCAAATTTGCTGGCATATAGCATGCATTACCTTGACAGCATCATCTTGCAAGATTTTGAACAGTTCAGCTGGGATGCCGTCGTCTCCTGTTGCCTTGTTATTAGCAATGCTTCTTAAGGCCCACTCAACCTCACTCTTCAGGATGTCTGGCTCTAGCTCACCGACCACACCGTCAAAGTTATCCCCGATATTGTTATCCTTCCTATACAGGTTTTCTGTATATTCTTGCCACCTTTTCTTGATCTCTTCTTCTTCTGTTAGGTCCTTGCCATCTTTGTTTTTGATCATACCCATTTTTGCCTGGAATTTACCTCCAATGTTTCTAATTTTCTGGAAGAGGTCTCTTGTCCTTCCTATTCTATTGTCTTCTTCCACTTCCGCACATTGCTTGTTTAAAAATAATTCCTTATCTCTTCTGGCTAACCTCTGGAATTTTGCATTTAATTGGGCATATCTGCCCCTATCACTGTTGCCTTTTGCTTTCCTTCTTTCTTGGGCTACTTCTAGTGTCTCAGCAGACAGCCATTTTGCCTTCTTGGTTTTCTCTTTCTTTGGGATGTATTTTGTTGCCGCCTCCTGAACAATGCTGCCAACTTCTGTCCAGAGTTCTTCCGGGACCCTATCTACTAAGTCCAGTCCCTTAAATCGATTCTTCACCTCCACTGCATATTCCTTAGGAATATTAGTGAGCTCATATCTAGCTGATCTGTGGGTCTTCCCTAATCTCTTTAGTCTGATCCTAAATTGTGCAAGAAGAAGTTCGTGATCTGAACTACAGTCAGCTCCAGGCCTTGTTTTTACCGACTGTACAGATGTCCGCCACCTTTGGCTGCAAAGGATGTAATCAATCTGATTTCGGTGTTGTCCATCTGGTGAAGTCCATGTATAAAGCCGTCTCTTAGGTTGTTGGAAGAGAGTGTTTGTTATGCAGAGTGAATTGTCTTGGCAAAATTCTATCAGCCTGTGTCCTGCTTCGTTTTGTTCTCCCAGGCCATACTTACCTGTAATTCGAGGTGTCATTTGACTGCCCACCTTAGCATTCCAGTCTCCTGTGATGAAAATAACATCTCTTTTAGGCGTGTTGTCCAGTAGGTGCTGCAGATCCTCATAGAACTGCTCTACTTCAGCTTCTTCAGCATTTGTGGTTGGGGCGTATATTTGGATCACTGTGATGTTAGATGGCTTGCCCTGAATTCGAATTGAGATCATTCTGTCGTTTTTTGGGTTGTATCCAAGCACTGCTTTAGCCACTTTACTATTAATTATGAAGGCTACTCCATTTCTTCTGTGGTCCTCTTGTCCGCAGTAGTAGATCTGGTGGTCATTTGATGTGAAGTGGCCCATTCCAGTCCATTTCAGTTCACTGATGCCCAGAATGTCTATCTTTAATCTTGACATCTCACCAATAACCACATCCAATTTGCCCTGGCTCATAGATCTTACATTCCAGGTTCCGATGGTGTGTTGATCCTTAGAACATCGGATTCGCCGTTCACCACCAGCACCGTCGGCCGCTAGCCGTCCTTTCGGCTTTGAGCTAGCTGCGTCATCACGTCTGGGGCTAGTTGAGCTCATCCTCTGTTCCTCCCCAGTAGCATTTTGACCATCTTCCGACCTGGGGGTCTCATCTTCCGATGGTATACCGACATATCTCTGGTTGTACTGATCCATTTAGTTTTCACGGCAAGAATACTGAGGTGGGTTGCCATTACCTTCCCCAGGGATCGCATTTAGTCTGACCTCTCTGTCATGACCTTCCCGTCTTGGGTGGCCCTTCACGGTTTAGCTCATGGCATCATTGAGGTGCTCAAGCTCCAGCACCATGACAAGGTAACGATCCTTTGCTTAATCTGTATCATGGTGTTATTTCAAACTTTACTAAATTGTATCTCCCACAGTTATTAAAAAAAGCTAAGAAATGAAATCTGAAGGTTAAGTAATGATTTACAAGGCCTTTTCCCAAAGTGTATTTTATTTATTAATAAAGCTGGACTACACTGAGAGTCTTCAGGGATATGCTTAAAGGCAGCAATATATTCTACTTCCTCCAACATTCCTCGCTACCTTTCACAATCCCAGACATATGAGGCAGTTTTGGTAGTGCAAACATAATAAAATAAAGCTGCAATAAAGCTAATAACCCTCTTTGCCCTTCTTGCTTCCTGTGCTTAAAGACATTTTATGCAATAAACTCACAGAAGGCATTTATATACCATCAAAATTGCATGGACTTTAAGCAGACTGCAGATGAGAGCTTATGTACAACTCTCTTCCTACTGTTTTGAAGTTTTTAAAAATCAGGAGGGAGGAAAGGAGACTGGTTCAGGTTTGTGGACTGGTTCCAAAAATATGAGCAGATGAACATGAACGGTACCTTAATAACATGATATGCATGCACTTGCAGACAGACAGTGTCCATACACAAACACAGGGAATTCGTTTTGTTGCAAGACTAATAGGCTCCCCACCACTACTTTAATGAACAATAGAGTATTGCTACATAGGAGATGCACAGCATAAAATTAGCATTCTACAATTGGATGTATACATCAGGAGTTCATAAACCTTAATGGTTTGTTTGTTTGTTTTGGTTACTTGTTATACCAAAGATGAGTGGAATTAAAGACCTGGTAGGGAAGAGTCAAGATTGTTGGGGACACCATTTTATCTCTATCTAATATATCCCCTCTCCCAATGTTCCCATCATCCTCTTCCTTCTCTGACACCCTCTTTTCTCTCTTTCTCCTCACACAGCAGCCAGCCAGGGAAGGAACAGATTGCTTTTGTCAGAGGTTTGAATTGCTGCTTGCAAAAGGATTTTGGAATCAGATCAAGGGCTGCATGAAATTAGGCTGTGGGCTGCATGTGATTGTAGCGCTGCAGATTGCCCACCCCAGCTTTAACAATAGAATGAGTGACATGGGTACCACAGTCATCAGCAGGTTGTGATTGATCTGGACAGAAGTGGGAAGACCTGGTTGCAACACGGCAGTATTGTTTTCCTGCATTTCATGTTGTGTTGCTGCAATTTTCCTGTATCAGTGGACTGCAAGCATAACCCAGCAAAACATATATCAACTATAGAGCACATGAACTGACTTCTGGCTGATTTGTAGGGTACATATTTGACTCGGTCGCCCAGGTTTCACTCAAATTCCAGCCATGCTAACTGTTGTCCATTTTACTACTAGCAGGATCCCCAGCTTTTATTCCTTTGCTTGCTTCCAATATATAATGCAGAGTATGCAAGTTCTTACAGCTTGTGGGGCAAATTGGGCTTTGCATGGCATGTTAAGAGCCACACTGTAAAAGTTCGACTTGTGTTGGGGGTGGATGGGAGTGAGATTTTTTTTGTTCAGGTGTGCAAGGAGTACTTTCAGTTTTTGCAAGACTTAAGACACCCATCTTGCTCCTTAAGACATTCTCCCACTCTCAATCCCAAATGAAATGTTTGCCTCTGTCTATTCTTGAATACTCTGAGAGCTACAAAAGTGGTACCCACAGGTCTCACACACCTGACATAATGCATACTTATGCAATTGACCACTATAATTTTGGTGTCTTCAAATGTTCATCTGAAAAAGTTCCATTGGGTAAATGCCTGTCTCTGGATTTCAGCTTTTCCTTGTTAATATGCACAGCAAAAACAAAAAGACAGAAGGAAGGAAACATGTAGTCCTCACTTAGTGACCATAATTGGGACCAGCAACTTAGTCACTAAACACCGCAGTTGCTAAGCAAAACATCACATGACTGCAATTAAGCACTGCAGTCGCTAAGCAAAACATCATGTGACTGCAACAGACTTACAGCATTAAACAAGACATCACGGGCCCGCAACTTCTGATTTTACCGCCACCTTCTCCATTGACTTTGCTTGTTGCAAGCCAGTTGCGAAGCAACACAAATGGTGATCACATGACTGTGGGGATGCTGCGCAGGTTGTAAATTCAAGGACTGGTCGTAAAGTTACTTTTTCAGCACTGTTATAACTTTGAACAGTCGCTAAACGAGTACTACCTGTAGTAGTAGTAGTGGCAGAGGAAAAGCAAGAGCAGGAGGAGCTGGTTATTTTTAGGAGATAGCTCTGAAAAATATGGTAGTCCCATCTAGCCAACAGCTTTCAAGCTTTCATGCTCTGGATTCTTTGGATCAGCCTTTAAGCGAAAAAGGAAAGAAGAAACAACCACTGAAATCTTCATAATTGCAAGGCCACTTTCCTCCTATTTCAGATATGTGTTTTATTTTGCTTTGCTTTGCTTTATTTTAATTTGTTTTGTTTTATTAACATTGAGCACTGTGCTTAATGAAGATGCCTACTTTTCTGTGTTGTAGAATTGACCATTATGGCAACTTCTCACATCTCAGTGATGGAATTGGGCAACTGAGTGCCCTCAAAGAAATGGCATCTCATTGATTAGTTGGCAGGGAAGTTGAGAGTAAGGGCAGTGGGCCCCCTTCCACTAGACATACAAGAAAATTAATCATTAGTGAAGTGCACTAAGCTACTTTTTGGCTGAGAAACTGTCTGACTTTAACTTACAAATGATGCAAGACTATAGGCAGAATTCATTTTCTCTGCCTTTCAAGAAAATACAACTTGGGAAACAAGTTTCTATTTTCAAGTTGATAGTTCTCTATCACAGAAGCCCCCTGACTGCATTAAAAAGCTGATTAAATTGGAATAATTAGTATTCATAGGAGCAGCAAATGAAGAAAATGAAGGAGAAGAGGGGGAAAACCCCCCACTACATTACAGCGTAGTAAACTACTTGGAAATAAATAAGACTCCAAATTACTTACCTTCACCTCTGCATCTTGTTAAAAGTTATCAGTAAATACAGTAACTTGAAAATCAGTTATTTTAGCTACAATTTGAAATCCAGTAGTTAGGGGTCATTTTGGCTCTTTCTCATATGTTGTTGACCTTTTAAAACTACTTATTTGGCACTTGAGAGTGAATGATTTGACTAGGAGTAGGAGAAAACAGTGATTTGCACCGCCCTTATGGGCATTTCACTGCATTTGAAAAGTTAAAGAATGACTTTTTAATCTCTCTCTATTTGAAGTCTTGCCTTTATGTGCATATAAAATTCTTCTCAGAATTTCTTTGTTCAATTGGTGTATTTTCTTTTTTTAGGAAAAAGATTAAACCATGATTACAGTGGGCTGTTCTACTTCTTTCAGAGTTCAAATTTTCTGTTGAGATTCAAAGTATAATTAAGGATTGCTTTTTTTGTTGTTCTTGTACAGAACAGCAGGATTTATTTCAGAATAAATAAGTATCCCTTGATTTTTTCCTGATGTTTGCAACTGTTCAGCTTAATATAAGGATCAGTTCATGAAAAAACTATTCAACCATATTTTGCTCCCTGAAGAGGGCTACCTGGACTACCAGTTACCAACTTAAGGATAGTGATTGCAAAAAGGACTTTTAAGGATCCCAGGATAGGGTTCAAGCATGAGAGGTGAGGTTGGAGATGGGAAGGCAGAAAATGGAGAAATTGGGACCAGAAAGGATCCCAATTTTCTAAATATAGACTAGGTTTAAACCAGATGACCACCATGCAAAATAGATTGCAAGTAGTCATTTATAACCAAAGGGCAAGAGAAAGAGACTCATTGTTTAAATCTTAGGGCATACCTATCTGTGTAGAACCAGATTGTTAGCCTTTGTAAAGAAGCTAATCTTCATTGTAACTAAGCTGGCTGGTATCTGAAATAAAGTGTTTAATCTACACAAGCTGAATCCTTGTCTTCCCATGAAAGTACTAAGTTCCTAGAGAAAGAATTATTGGAGTGGCCACAAGGCAACCATTGGCATGTAGTACTCACTAACAGAGCCTAGATATCCAGGTTGAAGTAAATTTAAGGGTCTACAGCTAGTTGATGATTATAGTTAATCTAGAAATCTATAAAGTCATTGTCTTCTTTCAATAAAAGAAGAGTTGATAAAACCCAGCCTGGAAGAAACAGCTTGAAGCCTCCCTCCTTCATTCTGGGTAACAGCATATGTATAGAGAATACAGCAAACATTCGTAGAAGCAGATTTACCCTTCTTAAAGTCACAACCTCTGTTTAACAGGAAAATTGGAACCAGTCAAGTTAGTTAGGCAATATGGATATGTAAAAATCACTGATTCAACAATAGCACACACTGGAAGTTCTGAACATCCTCTTGGACTGTGACATTCCGGGATAGTTTGGCAATTTCTGGTAGTACAGTAAGTTCTTGAAATCAGTGTCAAATTGCTTCCAGTTTCAGAGGTACTGAGCTGCTTTTGGTTTGGAAGGTTAACATGTGGAAACTTTTCAACTGTCCCTGGTGTAGCATGATTCAGAAAGAGGATCAGCATGGTGGGAAGGAAGAATAGAATGTTCTAGAGTCCTCTGGAATGTTCCTCTCCTGATATGGTAGATTTTGCACTTCCTTAGTTGGCAAGGACAGTAGAGGCAGATGTGTCAGAGTTGTTTTATTACTTTTCAGTGCTATGTTGCTCGGTCGTGTAGCTTTATTGATGTTCCTATTTTCTGTCCCTTTTCTACTATGAAGATCCAAGCCTTCTGTGACTTTCTGCAGCTTACCTGTTTTTTAAATCATTACTTTCCTACTAACCCAACACCGATGTAACAAACAATAATGGATCAAAACAAAAATCCATTATTGTTTGTTACATTGGTGTTGGGTTAGCAGTAAATAACTTTAGTCAAAAGTGAAGCCATTTATTTAAAAGTTTAGCAATGGGGACAGGCAGCCTACCTACCTGCAGAGATACAGCTCTTTCACTTTGGGGGAATAGCTAATCCTAGACACCCTGGAATTCAGAGCTGGTGGAAGGATAAGATCCTTGGAATGGATCACATAGGCTGTGTTATATGATTGAAACAGACACCTCTTGCTGCAACTCTATTAGTCCAGGGAGGAGGTAGAATATGGTATTAAATTGCAAGTCATGCTATTTTTTCTTTTTTCTTTTTTTAATGGGAAGTGTATTTCTCTATATCAGTGTTTCTCACCCTTGGCAACGTTAAGCTATATGGACTTCAACTCCCAGAATTCTCCAGCCAGCATGCTGGCTGGGGAATTCTGGGAGTTGAAGTCCACATATCTTAACATTGCCAAGGGTGAGAAACACTGCTCTATACCTATGTACTGTTGTCTAGAACTTTGCTCTAGGCAATTAGAAGCTCTGTTAAAATAAAACAAGCAATGCTTTAAACATGAAGTGATTTGTTTAAGCCCTTTACCCATTTTGCAGTAACCATGATATGTAATTTGAAAGATGGATTTGGGCTTCTGAAAAAAAGTACTATCAAGGGCTATTAGTTCCAGAGTGGCTTGTCTGCCTTTCTGACCAAAATGTGGGAAATAAATTGTAAACATAAATAAATAGTACATTTATGTACATTTATAAATAGTACATTTAGGAAGGACAAAATGATGGGTGAGACATTGATCCCAGGGACAGTTTGAGCCAGTACTGCTGTTGGAATTTACTGCCTCAGAATAAATTTTAGTAAATGATCTTTTATGATTTCTGAAAAGAAACGAGACTCTTCAGTAGAAATGTTTTGAGGCCATATTAGAAAATGCCATCTGTGAATGAGAACATAGATTTATAGCAACCAATAAGACTGCATTTAAGTTCTCTTCTTTTCTAAAATATGTGACACCAGAGCCCAAGTAACTGGTAGCAGCTTTTAAATATGTATTGCTTCCATTTCTCATCCCATTAGTTCGCTTAAATTATTCTCACCTGATTCTCCTTCAGTTAGTTTATCCAAATTTCCATTTCTCTTCCTACCTAGACCTCCCTCTAGCTCTTCCATGACATATTCCAAAATATTTTTAAGGACAAATAATTAGTTTGCATATATTCCCTTATTCAGTAATTAAATGTTGTTTTAAAATAGCTATTTGGAAGTGTATTATCATGTAAGTCTACCCTTTTAAACAGTGCCAACCTATTCCACATTGGCCATAGTGATCTGGTGGTAATTCCAGGCACTGCCATCTCACTCCTGTAAAGTAAAGATAGAACACACCCAGTGGTGGTGGTGGTGATAGGATCATTTATATTCTATTATAAGGAATCCCCATTTTAACTGGGATTTTTCTAAAGCTTCCTGATTGATTTGTTGCCTCAGGATACGTGTTGTGGTTTGTGCCTCTTCTGGGCATCAGTCATTTCTAGAACAGAACACTAATAAGTATTACTGCTTTTTTCAACACAAAACATCTTCCACATCACACCTACAGTTGAGACAGAGGTGTGACAGAGTCTGACATAAAACTGTAAACATCCCCCTGTGGCTGCTTGCTTGTAATCCGGCCCAAATTCCTGCAGATGGAACCTGCTGTTATCCCACTGCTGGACATAGATTGCAGTGCTCCCCCAAATTTTGCATCATAGCAAATAGTGCTATAGGCCATCAGCTTCAAATTCAGTTAGTTGGGTCTAAAGAGCAGTAGATGTGCTCGGTATTACAAAATATTCGTAATATCAACTGTATGTTTATTTCCTGATTAATTCATTTGCTCTTAAGTAAATAGCACTGGTTGCCTCTATACTGGAATTAAGCTGAAGGTGGGAGAGAAATTGCTATTCAGTGAGACGAACTTCAAACCATAGATCACATTATCCTCCATTTTTTCCATGTTCATTCAGTTGGCTTGTCCTTTGCATCAGCCTAGAATTACTCAAAATGTTAATGCCTAGAAGAGAAAGTAAAGAAATATATTAAGGGAAGAATCATGTCTGAAGGTTGAATATTTTTTTTTGTTTTTAGCATGAGAAATATCTTAGTCCAAAATAATCTTTCTCCCTCAATGAAATTTACTGTTTCAAAACTATTCAGGTGCAGACTATAAATATTTTAAGATTATTAAGTTTTTTTTTTTTTTTTAAAGAGCTGGATTATCTTTTCCAGATTTTTTAATGTTCTTTTGGGAGATGTCAGCTTCTACTTCTTCCATTTTTTTTTTTTTAATCTACTTAATATGTACATTTCTCCCTTAACACTATATTATTGTTGTTCAAACACTCACTTCTGTGGCTGGCTGGGGAATTCTGGGAGTTGAAGTTCACACATCTTAAAGTTGCCAAGGTTGAGAAACACTTCCCTAGATGATGTTCTTATATAGCTCCAGGTGGTGATGTGGCTCAGTCAGGGGTTCCACTGGCTTATCCTCTCAAGGGGACATGCTGATCACCTTTGTTCAGTCCTTTGTAGTTGCTGCTGTGTATTTGGGCTAGGCACCCTGCAAAATCAGACCCATTGTTATCTGAATTAGATCTTATTTGCCCCAGTTCATTGTTTCTTGCCAAGCACACAAATCACAATCATGTGATCTTGGGGATACTGAAACTTCAAAGACCGGCCCTAAGTCTCCTTGTTCAGCACTGTTGGAACTTTGAACAGTCGCTGAATGAATGGTTATTAACTGAGGACTACCTATATTATAACTGGGAAAACTGTAGTCTTGCCATTATACTTCCTTGTTGTCAGGATGATGTCTCTGCATTTTAATATTTTTTCCATATCTTTCACATTATTTCTCCCACGTAGCAAACATCTCTATTTCATGGTTGATCCATGTAAAATGTTGAGCCTAGATAGATAAAATCTATTACTACTTTCATTTTTTTTCTCCCACCTTACATTGGGTTGGCCTTGTCTGTTGACATAATCTTAGAGCTTTTTAAAATATATTGAGCATCAGATTGGCTTTTGAATATTTTTCCTTCGCCTTCAACAAGGACAGCCTCACCCTAACTTAAATCCTACATCAGTCTAGCCACTCTGTGCATCTGATGAAGTGAGCTGCAGCTCCCAAAAGCTTATGCCTTTAAATAAAATTAGTCACAAAAGGTGCATCCTCTGATTTTTCAACTTCAGCAAGAGATCCCTTACATCTTACTTGCTTCCAGATGTCAAAGTGGTATCGTTCTGATTTACACACAGCATTTATGAGGTTCCTGATGTTTCAGTTTGTTTCTTCCAGTCCAGCATTTTTTTATGATATATATTCTGCACATAAGTTAAACAAATATGATGATATACATTCTTAAAGCATTACTTACCCAATTTTGAACTATTTAGTTGCCCTGTATTTCAATCTAATTGTGCTTTTCAGGCCATCCTTCAAATTCTTTAGTGGGTAGATGAATTTTCCAATCTAAAATGTAAAGGCTATCCACAGTTTGCTTTGGTCAGCATGGTTAAACATCTTTGTATAATCAATGAAATAAAATTTCCAGTTTTCTTTGGCATTCCGCTGCCTTTTCCATTATTTATGTTACCAGTGTGATCATGGGTGTACCTGCCTCTTCAGCTTGGTAGTTCTTGTACCTTACATTGCTGAAGACTGAATTGTAAAGTGTTGATAATTTATTCTTAATCATTTTAATAGGATGTGAGATAAGTGCAATTGTTTGATAGCTTAAGCAGTCTGTTGTACTTCCCCTTTTTGTTTTTGGAATATAAATTGATCCTTTCCAATTTCAGGCCACTGCTCTATTTTCCATTGCACTAGTATTATTTTAAGCAGTTCTGCTGGTATTTCATCAACTCCTGAAGCTTTGCTGTTAGCAATATTTTCTAGGTCCCATTTAGCTTCACTTTCCAGAATGCCTGCTTCTTGTTCAGAGATAACCTTCAAACTTATCACTAATTTGGAGCTCTTTTTTTGTTCCAGTCACCTGTGTATTTGTCCCATCTCTTTCTCTATTAGATCTCTGAATTCTTTGTATAATTTTTCTTTGATTCTTGAAATATGTAATATTCTTAAGCAAATCATTTGTCCTTAGCCTCAACTTCTTTGCATTGCTTATTTAGATACAAGTCTCATTTTTTCCATTTTCATTGAATGGTAGATGCAGATTTAATAAAACCAGTTGAGGGGTCCTGTTATTTATCATTATGCAATTTACTTCACTTCATTAATAATATGTTCTCCAACATTTGAAACTCTATCATAGATCTACCCCATATGCCTCTGTAACTCTGTGTCTTCTCCAAAATAATAGGGAGATTGTTTTGCTGTTGTAAGGTATGGGCTGAGGTATTGTTCTCCCTTTGGATTATTTTCAAGGACAGCTCTTTAATATTTACCGATGCAATTTTTAAGGGAGCTTTTGTCATGTTTTATTCCAGTTTCTATGTTTATTCCTGTCTCCAAGTAATTATTCTGTTTTTGTTAAAGCATTTGTATTTTCCATATCTTTTTCCAGTAGGAGTTTATATATTTGAGAGATAAATTCTTTTTGTTGCTCTGTATTTGCAGACTGAAGCAAAACTTCAGATTCTGTTAAATGTTTAGTCTAAACATTTAGTTATCCTTTCCCTCCACTCCCATCAAATTGTCCTTAAGAGCAGGTCTCATTTAACTTACATTACTTCTATAGAAGCTGCATAAGATGTTGTGCTGTCTACCAGCTTGACTGGCCTCAAAAACGGGCTGGACCAATTGGAGGTCATGGGGTTCAGTGGCTTTTACAGTAGTCTTCTGAGCAAGCAATTGCTATAGTCAAAGACAAACAAGAGACACATGTGATCAGATGTCTACATTGGGTCATAAAAGATTATGATCTAGCTTGGGAGATACCAGGGCCACTGCCAATTAAAGAAGCAGTAGGAGAATCAAGATGTGTCTTGGGTATTCGGTGTAGAACAGAACTTCAGATCAATAAGATAGATAGATAGATAGATAGATAGATAGATAGATAGATAGATAGAAGTGTTATTTGCAAATTTATTTATTATTTCAATTCTATTAGCCACCAATCTCACAACTGCAACACTACAATTGAATACATAGGATTAAAACCAAACAAATAGATACAATAAGAAAAATAAGGAAAGTAATGATGGCTGAAGACAAACCCAGGATTGAACTGAAGCCTGTTATTTCCCTACCAGATCTCCAGAGCCTTCAGGCACTGAAAGAAAACCCCAACAGCATCATTTGGTCAGACCCCTTGGAGTTGTACCCTGTGTCAGTGAATGACTTCACCAGCAGCTTCATGCAGATGTTAAATAGGATCAAGTATAACACAGACTGCTGAGGAACACCACACAGAAGAGTTCATGGGCTAGATCTCTCCCCCTACCCCAATCGACACAACTGGAATTGTACCCGGAAGAAGGAAGAAGACTGCTGTGCCCCCCACTGCAAACCTTCTGAGCCAGTCTGAAAGGATACCACGATCAATGGTATAAAAAACGGCTGAGATATCAAGGAAAAAACAAGATGGATACCCAGCCCCTTCCTGCTCCCTCCAGAGGTCATCCACAAGTGCAGTCAATGCTGTTTAGTCCCCATATCCAGGCCTGAAACCTGACTGAAAAGGGTCTGGATAATCCACTTCTTCCAAGCCCCTCTGAAGCTTCAGTACAACTACCTTCTCAACACCCTTCCCTAAAAAGGATGAAATTTGTCAAATACAGTTGGGTCCAGTGAAGGACTCTTGAATATCTTGAGATCCTGTAGGATGAATATAATGGAAAAATAATTAAATAGTTGGACTTCTCATTTGGTACAAGATTATAAGCTTATCACCAACCATAATTTGAATCACCAGCCATCAGCATGACTTCTGGCCCAAGCCAATGTGGCATATAAAAAAAAGTTCCATACTCAAAATATTGCACATCTAGCTGCTGCATATTCACATGCTAAAACATGTGAAAACAGCAAAAGATCATGTGTTAAAGTTCAGTTGAATAATACAGCACATGCTTCACTTTCCTGTTAATACTGATAGTATGTAAAGGTTCTTAGTTTTGTCTGATTCCTGCTTGAAATTTCTTTTGGATTTTCTTCCTATTATAATTACCCTTTTTTATTTATTATAAGCATTTGAATTCTTTACAAAGAATTAGGACTTGTCTCATCTACTTTACAATTTTATACACATGCAAATTTTCTAGGGTTCCAGAGGAATCTTTGAACCTCTAGAGATGTACCTGAAGATGTGAGAACAATACTTGGCTAATGCCCACTCTATATGTCCTCAATGCTCATAAGATCACAGAAGCCTGAAATCTGTCACTGAGCATTAATGAGTGCATTTAATTTTTTTAATAAAAAACAAGCTCAAGCACCATGCTTGAGGTCAATATTTTAAACTCTTGCTTCAGCCTATGAAGAATTAAAACTTGATTGATTGATAGATCAAATGCTTGATTACTTCAATTTCTAAGATTGTGCACTTGCCAATGGCTTTGAGTGGTTTTAGAGAGTTAGAAAACAGTTAATGGCAATAAAAAAGCAAAATTATTAGTGAATGATAAATTACATTCTAAACATGTAGGGCAAACATTATCTGCTAGATGCCAGAAATTAATGGGTTGGTCTTTTGAGCATGAAAATCCATGTGTTCTTTTAAGAAGGGAAGTGAAGGTAAGATGCAGCAGCAGCTGCCGCCACAAAGCCTATTTAAGTTCCCTTGGATACAGTGAGAGGCAGATAATGTGCATTTTACATGCAAAAGAAAATATCAATTTAAGAAAGGATTTTATATCCAGCAGGACTCACTGACTCAGATATCATGTTTCAGCTTTCCCAGATAGTAATATTTTGCATAAGCAAATAGATTATAGTCTTGCTAGTTTAATGAATGCTGAAGTGAGAAAGAGAAGATAAACAGTGACACTGAATGTCAACAGGGCAACATTTAAAAGAAAGAATGTGAAATAAGGCTGAGCAGTTAACAACCGGACCCATCCTTCAGTCCCAAATCTTCTAAAAGCCACTGATCTGAAAACATGACAAAGTATATAGTGATTTATAATTTGTTTGACTGTGGTGAACACGTTCCCAAGAAAGAAAGAGCTAGCTAGGCAGATAGTCCTGTAGATTTTTTAATTTCCAAATCAACACACAACGAGCTTTTTTTTAATAAGAACTTTATTAGTTTTCAAAGTATAGTTAAAAAAGACAGACAGAAAACAGAAACAGAAAGTGACTTCCAACTTTCTCCAATACATATATAAATTTACAAATATAATCTGTTACCATTGATTAAACATTAGTAATATTTCTATCAAAACAAACCATTTAATCACTAAAACCCAAAATTGAAAGTTCATTTTTTTCTAACACAAGCAAGTAATCTAAAAGTGGTTGTCAAGTGGAAATAAATCCCAAAATCGTATTTTCCCTTATTAATGCTGTTAACTTAGTCATTTGGACCAAACCCATTAGTTTAATAATCCAATCCTCCACTGGAGGTATTTGTAAAACTTTCCATCGTTGTTCATATAAAAGTCTTGCTCCTGTAATCATATATATAAAAGCAAAGTCCCATTTTTTTTCCCAAGCTCCTTCTCCATCAAACCTAAGAGAAACAGCTCGGGATTTTTTGTAAGTCCATTTTGAGGATCTTTTGAATAGTAACATATATTTGATCCCAAAAATTTTGGCCTTCTCACAAGTCCACCAAAGATGATAAAAAGTTCCTTCACCCTTTAAACATTTCCAACGAACATTCATTACACCATTATACATTTCTGACAAGTTATCAGGGGTTAAATACCAGCAATACATAATTTTATAAAAAATATCTTTTAAATTATAATTCAAAGTAAATTTCAGACCTTTGTTCCACACATTTTCCTATTGCTCCAACATAATCAGCCAAGAGAGTCAATGTGTATGAGATGGGCGGCAGAGAAATCTAATAAATAAATAAATAAATAAATAAATTTATATCCAAAATTCTTAGCCCATTTAATCATACATTCTTTAATCTTCTAATTCATCTGTAGCAACAGTTTATACATTCTTTAATCTTCTAAATCCATCTGTAGCAACAGTTTATACATCTTTGTAACACATGTTCATTTATACAGAGTTCCATTTCATTACAAATTTAAAATTATTTCATTAAGAATTGTTTCATTAACAAATTTAATGAAATGAATCATTTCATTAAGAAATTTAGAATCCTTTTTATCCACTTTAAAACGTTCTGAGTTACACATATGTAAACTAGTGACATGTGAAACCCTCCAACTCTAACATTTCCCTTGGTTTTTTTTTTTTTTTTAATTTGGTTCACCCTCTTCAAAATTTAACAAATCTTTATAGTTTAACCAACTTATTCCTTCCACATTTTCTCTTCTAACAAATGCTTCATGCGGTGACAACCACAATGGTACGTTAGGAAACAATCTTTCTTTGTATTTGTTCCAGACCCTCAGTATGGCACTCCTAACAAAGTGATTTTTAACATCCGTATTAACTTTAACTTTACCATACCACAGATAGGCATGCCACCCAAGTCTCAGTTCATGTCCTTCAAGCTGCAATAGTTCCCTGTTCTTCAAAGTTATCCATTCTGTCAACCAAAGCAAACAAGCATCAGAATAAATCAGGCAGACCCAAACCTCCTTGTTCTTTGGCATCTTGTAACAGTTTATATTTGATTCTTGGTTTTTTGTCTTGCCAAATAAACTTTGAAATGTCTCTCTGCCATGTTTGAGTGGTAAATCTGTTGTCAAAATCAATACAGTCTGAAAAAGAGACAACATCCTAGGCAAGACATTCATCTTAATCACAGATATTCTCCCCATAAGAGACAATTGCAATTTTTCCCCTCTTAGCAGATTCCTTTTCGCATCATTCCAAATTTTAACATCATTATTCTAAACAACATACTATTCTTAGTTGATAAAGTCACCCCCAAATATTTTACCTTTTTTTTCAATCTTGAAATCAGTCTTACCCATCAACAACTCTTGATTGGACAAGGTCATATTTATAGTTAACATTTTTGTTTTTTTCATTTATTTACTTTAAGACCCACCAATGACCCATTTTTTTTTCAGTTTCTTCATCAGATGTTCCACAGTATCCTAAGGATCCTATAGTATCAAAACTAAATCATCAGCAAAAGCCCTCAGTTTAAAAAAAACTTCGTTTTTTAATCTTTAAGCCTTTTATTTGTTCATATCTTCTAATATCTCTATTAAAAACTTCCGGCACCAAAATAAAGAACAAAGGTGACAAAGGGCATCCTTGTCTTATTCCTTTTTTTATGACATGGTTCACTTAACTCATCATTCACAATAATATTTGTCTTTTGAGGTGTATAAATTGACTTAATTCCTTGAATAAGATGTTCTCCAAAATCCATAATTTCCAGAACTTTAAACATAAGAGTCCAGTTCAAATTATCAAAGGCTTTCTCTGCATCTAAGAAGATAAGAGCCAGCTGACACTCATTATGATGTTGCAGCTATTCTATAATGTCCAAAACAACTCTTACATTGCCTTTTAGCTGTCTTTTGGGTAAAAACCCACATTGATCATGATGAATAAATTCCTGTAAAATTTTCTTCATTCTTTCAGCCAATACTGAAGCGAATATCTTCTAGTCATTGTTCAGCAATGAAATCCGTCTATAATTCTTAATTAAAGAATGGTCTCATCCTTCCTTTGGTAAAAGTGCAATGTTAGCTTCTTTCCATGAGTCTGGCATTGCGGAACCTAACAAAATAGAGTTCATCATTCTTTTAAAAGGTTGGAGAATCTGATCCTCAAAACATCTATAATATAGTGCTGATAGGCCATCAAGTCCTGATGCTTTTTCCAATTTAGTTCTTTTTATAGCTTCAACAATTTCAAAAGTAGTTATAGGATTATTCAATATTACTTTCTGTGACTGTGATAGTTTTGGTAAATTTTGTTTATTCAAATATTCATCTATCTTCTCCAAAGTGACTTCTTGTTTTTTATATAAATTAGAAAAACAACAACAGTGAAATGCTTTCTTAATCTTCTGATTATCCAATAATTCCATATTTCCTTCTTGAATCTTTAATATCATTTTCTTCTCTCTTTTTTTCCTTAATTTATATGCTAACCATCTTCCTGGCTTATTGGCAAATTCAAAATATCTCTGTTTAGCATGTTTCAACTTTATTTCTATTTCTTTCACAGTCAACATTGACACTTGATGATGTAATAACTTTAAGTTGATACATAATATTGTTATCTGATGTTTTTTTTTTTCTGTAACTCAGTTTCTTTCAATTTAATCTGGTGCAAAACAATTTGTAACTTTTGTTGAGATTTTTTTCTTAAGACTATGGTTATGATAGATAAAATGTCCCTTCATAACCGCTTTACTAGTATCCCACAGAGCTTTTAAGTCTATATTATTATCCAAGTTAATATCAAAAAAATCATTTAATTTTCTCTTACATTCTTCCACAACCTTTTCTTTCTGTAGAATAGATTCATTCAATCTCCATCTACATGACCTAAAAGGTTTCTTTATTGTCATACAGGATTATGATCATAAAAGGTATTTGGTAGAATATCTGTCCTGATCAGTCTTAGAGGCGACCAGGCAAATTAATCTCAAAAAATATCTTTATTCAATAACTATTTACAATAAATAAGTCCTTAGAATCAAGGAAGAACTGAGTTCAGTCAAGACCAACTGGGCAGCAACAAGGAAACTGGCAAGATTGCAGGAGGGGACAGCAGCAAGGCAGTAGAGCAGGACTCTCTAACGATGACTGGAAGGCTGGGAAAAGCTGGAGTGCTAGATACTACTGAAGCTGAAGTAGAAAGATTTCAACTGTAACACCACTCAGATTGGACTGGCACCGGAACACTGAGCAGGGCTGGCCTGAGCCCCCTGGATATTTCTGGGATCTAAGGATGAGACTGGACTGGACTCGATGACTTGGGCTGGACTGGTTACTGGGAACTGAAGACTCAAAGCCAGACTGAGAACTTTGAACAAGGCTGGACTCGGCTGGAAGCCCTGGACTGGACTGGATACTCTGGACTAGGACTTGGAGAAAGGCTGAGAACTTGGAGCAAGGCTGGGCTTGGCTGGAAGCCCTGAACTAGGCTGGATACTCTGGACTGGGAACTCGGAACAAGGCTGAAGGCTAGGAGCAAGACTGGACTTGACTGGAAGCCCTGGACTTGGCTGGATACTCTGGACTGGAAACTTAGAGCAAGGCTGAAGACTCGGAGCAATGCTAGATGCAGCTGGAAGCCCTGAGCTAGGCTGAATAATCTGGACTAAAAACTCGGAGCAAGACTGAGGACTCGGAGCAATGCTAGATGCAGCTGGAGGCCCTGAACTAGGCTGGATACTCTGGACTGGGAACTCAGAGCAAGGCTGAAAACTAGGAGCAAGACTGGACTCAGGTGGAAGCCCTGGACTAGGCAACAATTCGGTTTCACAACTAGATAGGTGTAAAACTCCAGGACAAGGTCGAGCACCTGAAGTGCTGCAAAACTGGACTGGTGATCCTCGATAAGACTGGCAGTCAGAAGCACTATGAATCTGTACTGAAGACCTGGAATGAGGCTGCGAACTAGGAACGTTGCAAGGCTGCATCAAAGACTCAGAAGGAGACTGTGGACTTGGGGCTCGACTAGGCTGGACTTGAGACTCTGGACACAGTTGAAAATGCAAACTGGGATGAGAAGCGCACCTGGAACATGCACAAGGAGACTGTGGGAATCCAAGACTGGACGTGAGATTGAGGTTGCTGGAGTTGGCAAGGAGAAGATCCTAGGTAGCAGTAGCAGCAGGATTCAAGTCCTCTTCCATGGAGAATGCTGGTGCTGATCCCTCTTCAGTAACAGACACTCTTTCCGATGCTGGTAAGGACTCTTCTGTGGAAGCTACAGGCTTGTAGGATCAGTAGTCTCCGGCAGCTTGCTGTTCATGAGTCTGCCTTTTATGTTGATCCTTTGCACATCTTCTGCCTTCTCCTTCATGTGCTTTTCTGCCCGTCAGTGCGCACTGATTGGAGGATTCAAATCCTCCTCCGAATCTTGGCCAATCAGTGCCTTTGACTCTTCTCATGCTGCTGACTCATCTCTAGGTTTCACTTTCCTGGTTTCAGCCCGGTAAGCTTCTATTTCCTCCTCTGACTCAGAAAGAGTTTTGATTTCTGAGTCAGAGGCAGGCTGGATTCTCACAATATCCTCTTTAGAATATTCACCATGTCTCTTGAAATCCATATCATATCGATTCTTGAAAAAGATTTTTGTCTCTCTGAATAAAAAGTATAATCGTTTGCCAGTCAATTTTTATATCTCCAAGAGTCCACTAATACCAAATTATCCATCAGATCAAAAAAAGATATTGGTAATTTCCCTTGTTTAATTTTGATTTGTTTCTGAGATGTTTTGTCCATCAATGGGGAAACAACTCCATTCAAATGCTCCATTAGACACCAACTTGGATATGAAAAAGATGACAGTTCATTCAAAAGTTGCATAACATTTTTACTTTTATCTTCATTTGATGCATATGCTCCCACAATAATAGTTTTAAGTCCATAAAATTCCACTTCAACTGCTACATATCTGCCATGCTTATCAGCTAATAATAAATGTGGTTTCAGATATGTTTTAACATATAATACAAGACCATTAATCTTCTTCAAACCTGCTGAAATAAATTCTTGTCCCAAATTTTTATTTATTAAATATTTTATATCTTTTTTTATTTATGTGGGTTTCTTGTAAGCATATCATTATTTTCAAATAATGAAAAATGTTTCTTTTTTTTTCTTTTTTTTTGGGGGGGAAGGGCATTTGCTACATTTATATTCCATGTAAGACAGTTCAAGGCCATTTTTATGAAAGCAACTCACCGAAGTCTTTACATGTAGCATTCATCTCATCTTGTATTGTGGAATCCATTTGTTTAGTTCCAAATGAAACCTCTCAGATGCATCCTGCTCCAACTTACTTACATGTGTAACAAGAAAATCTTTAGCTTTAGGGATTGAGGTTAATCTAAACCTTTGTTGTTGCTAAGTAAAACTTACCCCTTCCAGTTTTTCCCAATGAAGGGGATCCCATTCTTTTTCAGAACATCAGTTAGGAAAGCATATTATTTTCTCTTTTGTAAAATTCTCACAGGAATTTCTTTCAATGCAATTATATACATGTTGTCAACATTACGTTTAGAGTCAAAATGAGCTTGTAAAACCAATTTTCTTGTCTTTCTCCTAGCAAACTGAACCAGAACATCTCTTGGCTTATTATTTATAGCTGCATATCTTGAGTTAATGCAAAAAACTTTCTCTATTTCCTCCATCATTTTATCATCTTCCCAGTCAATTAGGGTTGCCACAGCTTGTGGAATCTTATCTTGGAGAGCTTCGTCTTTGACTTCAGGGATCCCCCTGAGCCTTAAACAAAACTCTTTATCCCTTAATTCCAGCAGTGCAATTTTATCAAGCTCCTTCTCCCTTTCACTTTCCAATACATCAACTCAGCTAGTCACTTTTTTCACTCCTCCTTCCATTTCCTCTAATTTCTGCTCCAATCATTTCTCAGAATCAGTAAATCTTGTATCCACCTTTTTCTCAAGCTTTTTCTCAAGCTCCTCAAAAGATGAAGTAATAAACTGTGTACATTTAGCCATAAATTTTTCAAACATACCCTTTAACTAGTCAAATTTGCCAAAACCTTGCCTAGCTATAACATCTGAATATGGAAAGCAGGACGCTGAACTTACGGAGGTTGGTGTTGGTAACTAAAGTCATTATGATGGGTGCTTTATTCTCAGCTGCGATGCATTTTAATGTTTGTGTTATTTTAATTGTTTTTATTTTCTAAATTTGTTCTTCACCCAGAGTCATTTGGTGAGATGGGTGCCACCATAAAAATTTAAAAAGTAATATAAATAAATAAATAAAGGCTTCTCACTACATAATATGTGAAATATCAGATCTTCAAAGTAAATTCCATTAAAAAACGATTTAGAAGATTTGAAGAAAAATCATAATATGCAGGCTTATGCATAAGCGATAAAAGATAAAATGAGAATAGGCCATAAACTACATTAATAAATGTACAGTTGTCATTTTGAACCAAAACAAGTATTAATAGCAGGCAATACAAGAAATATAAGTTTATGCAGTATCCACCTTAAGCTTTGGATCACAAGACGACCCTAAAGAAATTAACAATAACCTTTTGCACTATGCTTGACCTTTTGCTATGTGATATTGATATGCTTTATCTGAGATACGGTGTCCATAACCATTCATAGAAACAAAAGCCTATTCTACCATTTTTGGCTACCTGTATGAATATTAATTCACATCGCAACATAAATGAGTGAGAATGTCATCAATTAAAGGTGAGATTTTAAATGTCTCATTGACATACAGTGTAATATTCTTCATCACAAAGAGACTTACTTTTAACACTGCTTTCAGTGTAATTTGGAAGATGTGACTTCTATTACATATGAGTGTGACTGACACTAAGCTGAGTCATATTACAGCTTAGATGCCCTACAAGAGATCCAAAGATCCTCAGACGAGGAGAAGGAAACAAGAAAGAAAAGCTGGCATATTTTCGATATGTTATTGCAAATAGTGAATCTGTATGAATCATGCCTACTGTGGGACTGGCAGTATCTACCACATAGTTTCAAGCTGCATATTTAATGCTAGTACAACCTTGACTAAGCCCTACAAGACTAAGCATATGTTTACCTGTATGTTTACCTGTAAAATAAAGCATATGTTTACCTGTAAAATAATTTGCATGCAGACATTAAAAACATAAATGAGAAGAACGTTTTCAATAGGAATTCATGGCCATACAATGTCCATCCATGCATCAGAGTTTTTATGGCATTATATGTGTCAGCAGTCTTTTCTTCTGAATTGTCAGGTTGCTGTTTAAAAATTCATGAGCTTTTATTGTGTGGAGAGGAGGGGAATTAAGACAGTGGCCTTATTCTCATGTTGGGCAAAAAAAACAGAGTCAGGATGTAGTGGGACAGCAGAACACTCACCCTTCTAATCCTCACGTCAGTTTATTTATCTGTTCTTGATTCTGACTTTGCATATTGGATGTATGAGATAAACATTTACTTCATTTTAAGAAAATTCATCTTTACTTCACCCTTACATAATATGGTGTCTTCCAAATGGGTTGGAGCTTGCACTACTCCCAAACTTAACAGTCAGTGTGATTAAACTTGCTTGAGAGCTACTTTATTCATGTCTTAATTTGCTAATTAAGGATCACAATTTGACTACGGTGTTCCTCTAAACATATTCACATCATTCATGCATGATTTTTTTTTCTTCCAAGTGATTTCCATGGATGCAGGGTCTGCTTGTTTTTTCCGTATCAACCAAATTTTGATTTGTTGGTTGCGATGGGAATTGACTGATGGGCATGGCACCCGAGTCTGACATGGGCTGAGTGAAAGCGACTGGTCCAAAGTCATCCAGCCGGCTTTCATGCCTAAGGTGGGACTAGAACTCACAGTTTCCTGGTTTCTAGCCTGGAACCTTAACCATTAGACCAAATTGGCTCTTTTGTCATTCATGCATGATTGGAAGTGGTAAAGTTAAACTCAGGAGGTAAGATAGAGATATACTATAAATCCTGTTCCTTCCCACCATGCATAGGGTTAATGTTTCTTGCTTGATTTGTGTATGTGTGTGTGTGTGTATCCCATCTTGTACAATGTAACCCTGAGAGGTTCACAACAGCAACATAGAAAAATGAAACAAAACTCCCACAGAGTTAAAACCATCACACAGATCAAGATGCCATAGTACTCCCATGCCATGTACATGTGTGCTAGGCTCAGCTCACACCCTGGTCCAGTCCCTTGGGGAACAGCAAGGTTTTCATAGCCTCCCAGAGACCAAGAGGGTAGGGACCCCCTGGATCTCAGTGGAAAGGTTGTTCCAGAGGGCAGGCACTGCTATGGAGAAGGCCTACCTCCTAGGTCCTACCAGGAGACACCATTTAACAGAGGGTATCTGGATCGTGCTAACCCTATCTGACCTGTTGGGATGAGCAGATACCCTCAGAGAGAAGTAGCCCCTCAAATAACCTGGCCCCATGCCATTCAGGGCATTAAAGGTGATATACAGCATCTTGGATTGCACCTAGAAGGAAGCTGATAGCTGGTAGAACTCATGCAACAGTGGTGTAACATGGGCAAACTAGCTTGTGGGTGGTATTCAAGGGCAGCCCCTTGTAGAGCTTTTTTGTTGTAATCCAGATAGGAAGTGACTAAGCCATGAGTGACCCTGATCAGGTCTTCCCAGTCCAGGAATGGGCACAATTGTCACACACGATAGATTTGTGAAAAGGGCCCCTTGCCACAGTTACCACCAGCTCCTCCTCCTCCTTGAACAATGAAGGATGATAATAACCTCTGAGTCTTATTCCCAACTTCTTATAGGTATGTTTTGTTGATAGAAAGGGGTCTTATTGGAGGCAATGGGGTGAACATTGTATCCCAAGGAAATTTTATTGAAAAGTTGTTGAGATGTTAAGTGCAAGTCAGCAAGGCCAGAATCACTTACAATATCTGCTTATAAGGAAGAGCATTTACCCCTTTTTCAATGCAACACTACAAATAATTTCTCTTTGAAACAGCTGTTCAGTTTTGCTACTAACTTGCACATAACTTCAATAGTTGTGCACTTTTAGTGGGTGTGATTAATGAGCTTCTTCCACTTACTAACTGCCCCAGGAGAATGTAGGGTGACATTTCATTTGTATGACATGGAGTCAGAAATTCTTTCTTTTGTATAATCAAAGAAGTCTGTGTCCCAGGCGATGTTAAGCAGTTGAGAGAACCTAAGAATGCAAGAGAGAGAGTGATTTAAAAAGAAAAAGAAAAAAAAAACTTCTCTGAGAACTTTTGTGTCCCATACCCATTCATTAAGGAATTTGGAAGTGGCCCAAACCATACAGACAATCGTTCTAAACAGAACCAAGCTGGCTGTTTGCTTTATCAGGGCCCTGGGGAAGTTGACTTGAATGCAGGGAGAGAAATACTGAAATTGTTTCTTAGGTGATACAGGGTATCTAAATCTATGAGTCAGACTTCAGGGTTCTCAGGGCTTTATTTTGTTATGGATATTCTAGGACTTTACAGACTTTACAGGATAATATTAATAGTAATAAAAATAGTGTCATCTCTGCCAGTGGAGGAAAATATAATTTGATAGTTTAACATGTGAACAATGCTTAACTGGCACCAAGAGAATTCTGTATATTGGAATAGATTAAAAAAATATAATTTAGAAACATGCTTTTTAAAATTAATAGAATTTTTTGGCAGCTGAGTGAATCTATATTTAAGTGTGTAAGAGCATTATTCTATGCAAATTCATCTTTGATGTTATGGGGCATTTATGAATCATAACATTTCTGCTTAACACTTTATCATACCAACCAATATCTTCTAAGGGGATATCCATATGACTGAAGAGAGATCCTCATGGAATCCAGCTTGAATTCTTGAATGAGTAGTAGGATGTAAATCCAACAAATAAAGAATTAAAATGAAGAACTGGTATGCAGAGCAAGTTGCTGAGAAAGTTTTGTAGGGTACATGATGAATGTGAGCAAAGAATATGTAACAAGTACAACTTTATTCAGATTCAAAAGAGGAAGGTACAGTTAGTGACTATTGTAGAATGAAATGCTACCAGTGGGGAGCGAATAAAGGAATTCATTGAAGTAACAGTTTGCAAAATATCAGAGGAAAGATATAAAAACAAAATCACATCTTTACAGCTGATCATTTGGGGAGAGAAAATTGCTCAGTTAAACAGATGTCTTTTCCTTTCTCAGCTTGGCTGACATAAATCACAGATGCCCATTAGCCAAAAGAAGTGTCTGAACATTTTATGATTATGACAGAAAATAAGAACACTTCAGATTTTTTTTTTTTTTTGCTGCTGTTCTCATTTTACCACAGCACAAAGGAAAAAGGATAGCTTTAAAAAAATCTGGGACAGTTTCTGAAAGTTTATTATGTTTTGGAACTATTCAATTAGCATGTGATGACTCCTCCTCCTCCATAATTGGCTTCTCGTTTAGCCACCGGAAAACACATTTTTATTATTATTCTGATGAAACAGCATTTCCTATTGAGATGGCTTTGACAGTCCCATTGAATTGTTAAATTAACCATGACTTGGGGCGACTTCTAAAACAAAGTATGTGGCCATCTTTAGTGAAGAATGCATAGGAATTCCAGTATATACTGCGTAAATATTTTCCACTCAAAACTAGGAGCAAAGTTATCCAGTCAAGCTGAAGTGCTGAAGTAGTTGATCCCTTTAGTAATGTACTAAAGTGACCAAAAAGTACAGAATTCTGTTATTATCCATCACCTGTAGGTCAGGCTTGAATTAGTTAATATGAGGCCTGAACTAGTCTTTTTTAAAATCATAATTTGTATTAGGAATTTTTTAAACAGATAAACAGAAAAAAATATGGAAAACAAAATTAAGAAAAAGATTGAGTTGTGACTGGAATCTTGAGGGCACATGATTTGGCAGGGCAATTTAATTGTTTGCAGAGGATATGTTGGTATATATTAATAAATATCTCTTTCCCACCAAAATTAATAACATTTATTAATGGTTTTAGAACCTTTTCTGTGTACAGTGAAAATTGGTCTCTTACTCTAAATTGATATTAGAAACTGCTATAAAGGTAAAAATAAAGGTTCCCGTTTAGTTGTGTCTGACACTAGGGGGCAGTGTTCATCTCTGTTTCATGGTCAAAGAGCCAGTGTTGTCTAAGGACACTTCCACATGATGTGGCCAGTATGACAATCACGGGAAGCTGTTACCTTCCCGCCGAAGTGGTACCTATTTATCTACTTGCATTTGCATGCTTTCAAATTGCTAGGTTGGCAAGAGCTGGGGCAGGTGCAGGAGCTCGCTCCATCACGTGGCACTCGGGTCTTGAACTGCCGAACTTGCAACCTTCCGGTCAACAAGCCTGGCATCTTAATCACTATAGTATGTTATTAAAACAAGCTTCTTCTGGAAAGTTGCAGTAATGCCCAGAAGAGAATAAGTAACAACTAAGCTTGAGCTAGAATATATCTCAGAATTTAAAATTTTATTATTGTTGTTGTTCTTATTGTTATTAGTAATCATAATAATAGATCAACGAACTGAGCTTTTGAGGAAATTAATAGTTCAAAAATTAATGCTTTGTTATCAGTAATGTACATCATACATGGCATTGCTTTATATATTTCAAACATATATTTTCAGAAATTTTGTGAGCTGTTTTGGAGGCACTCCTTTTTTTTTTTTTTACTCAGGAAACCAATTGTGTGAGAAGAAGGTTTTACTTTTCCAGATTTTCACATTCTTTCTTAGGTTACTTAATGGCAAGTTTTGCTCACTAAAATTTGTTCTCACACTTATCTTGTAATAATTTGTGTGACACGCTTTGTAAATTTGAGGGTTGAATGTTCCATTTACTTAGGTTAATATGGAATTTTCCTTCATAACATACTAGCTTCTAAGGAGGTATAGCATTCAGCAATATTATGGGGAGATTTTTTTAAGCAAGTTGGATAATTGCAAGATTAGCAAGATTATTATTATTTGAAGAATATCATTTGCTAAGACATGCAGAATGGTAATATCTTTAGTTAATATCTTTTAACTAGCATCCCTCAGAATCCTCCCTAGTACTACAGGATTAAACATATTAATAGATAAAATAATACGTAAAATAACATTTCTTTAAAAGGGAGCTGGTATTTTATGAAGAAATGCTGAATTTTGAGAACCACATCCAAACTTAGCAGAAGCCAGCAATTTATTGTGAAAACTGTTACATAGGGGCCCAAGAAATACATAACAGTCCTTTAGGCTGAACTGAAGTCTATTGAAATAGAACACAGAGATATCAAAATGGTATGTCTTTTTAATGATTGGGTACTAGATTTTCCATTCATTATGCCATTCCTATAAATACATAGCTATTATATGCTTATTTCTCTCTTTTTTAAACAGTGTGATGACTGGGTGAATGGAATCTGTTACTCAAAGAATATTAAGCCAAAATACCTCCTTAGATAGTCCATCAGAGTAATACTCATTAGTCCCTCAGAGTATTATTGAGGGAAGAATATCATAGGAGATGGCTAGGATTCCAGTTGTCTCAATTGGTGCCATACTTCGCTCTCTGGTTTTCTTCTGATTGAATGTTGTTTCTATAGTCAGGTAACGTTACCTTGAAGATGGAGTTGGTAAAGTTACAGTATCAGCTGACTGCCATTTAAGTAAAAAATAGGTAAGAAAAGGGCATGTTTTAAAACAAGGATGGGCTATTTTTGACTTCCAGATGTTGTTCAATTTTAACTGCCATCAGTCAGCCAGCATTATCTATGGTAAGAAGTGATGTGAGTTACATTCTGAAGGAACTGAATTGCAACTCCCTTCTAAGCAATTGTTTTCTTGAGAGAAGTTAAGAATGGGTTAACATTATTTCCTCTTTCCCCTTTAAAAATCCCGTTTTTAATTCTTTAAATATTGTCAGTACTGCGGTTTTCTGGAGGAATTAAAAAAAAAAAGTCAGGATTTGGTCAATACATAAGGCTATTTTGCATGGCAAGCAAGGATAATTTGTGATACTCAATGCAGGTAGAAAAGCCTTATCTCTCAGTGATTACAGATCAAAGTCTAAAATGGGATTGCCCTGTCCCCAATTATATGTTTTCATTCACATTGATAACTGTTTGCTATTTACTTCTTGCAGTTTATTGCTGTAGTGGTAACAAAATCTGATCCCCAGTCAGTCTGGCTGGATATTTCAAGGAATATTATTTGAATATATGAAAAAGTCCTATGTTACATATCATCATTCACTCAAAAAATTGTCTTTTCCCCTTGATGAGCTGTTAAGGAAGGAGCCTTTTTTCCCCAGCATGATTTTGGACTATATCAAAATTGCTCTTGCTTGCTTTTACAAAGAGGAGGAGGAGGAGGATATTTTCACAAAAGCAGGGACTGTGCTATCAGCACCAAGCAGCTGTGACAGGCCACATTGGAGAACATGAAAGAAATGGCAACTAGCATAGACAAGCAAGCATGGCAGCATCCAAGATCGGGTTTAGATGCTATTTGGAAGGAAATGGCATACAAGCCCAGGTAATACGTAAGTAAATAAATAATTGTTGGCCCAAGGAAGAAACATGCCTTTTTCTGCAGAATGCTTAGGTTTTTATCATAATACAATTATAGAGTTGGAAGAAGACCTATAGGCCACTGAGTCCAACTCCCTGCTGCGTGCAGAATCCGAATCCAAATTAAAGCATCCCTGACAGATGGTTGAGCAGCCTTTGCATGAGCATATCCAGTGAAAGGAAGCCCACACCTCTTTGGGCAATTGGTTCAGTTGTTAAACTGCTCTTACTTTTAGAAAAAAAATGTCCCAATATTCAACAAAAGGGTAGCAGATACTGCTAATAGAAGTGATGCTCTCCATTCGTTTATCTAAAGTGGAATCAATTCAGGACATTCCTGAGATCCCTTCTCTTGCTATTGTCTACAACATTGCCTTTTAATATTTTGTAAAAGCCTTACCAGTGATGATGAGCAAATCTTCCTGTCCCAAAATTTGCTTTTTATTTTTTTCCAAGCAAGATACAGACAAGTTGTTCTTGAAACACCAGCAGTTCCTTCTTTTTTTTCTCCTACTGTAGGGGAAAAAGACCATCACCACCAAAGGTTTTACAGAGAGCAGTTTTTAGCTGCTTATATCTTTGTAGAAACCATGATAAAGCTAACAAAAGGAAATAGCTGATGTGTATAAAAGGAAGCTTCTGCCACAGTCTGTTCTAGAAAGTCTGCTGGAAAACGGGGTGGGGGAATATTGTCAATCTGGGTAGTGGAAATAATACCTTTCAGAGGAAAGGCTTCTCTGTGCTTTGCGATAGTTGTTTTCATCAATCTGCTTAGATTTTCATCAACCCTTTAGATAAAACTCACATTTCAGGACCTTCATTTTCTTAATCATGTATTTGGTGATAAAACTGCCATTTCAGCCCATCATTTATTTATTTAATTTTTATCCCACCTTTATTATTTTTATAAATAACTCAAGGCAGCAAACATACTCCTTCCTCTTCCTGTTTTCCCCACAACAACCCTGTGAGGTGAGTTGGGCTGAGAGAGAGTGACTGGCCCAAGGTCAATTCTGAGCAGCTCTGAGCTTGTCTCTGACTCAAATCTGAAGACCTATGCTTTTATGCTGTATGTCTATTAGTCAAGGAGATGGGTAGCTTCTGTATACTGAGCCAATCTGCTATTCTAGCTGCCCCAGTGTTGTCAAAAGTGCCAATAATATAAGATGATTTCAGGCAAGGATTTTTCCAGCTATACTTGCAGATGCCAAAATTGAACTTTCTGCATGCAAAGCTTGTGTTATGCTCTGGCCACCCTCTATATATTTATTATTTATACTTCTTTCTTGAAAGTGCTCAAAATATAGTTGATTATAATGCTGTCTAATATGACTGAGCTGATGCAGTTTTTACTGATGCTCTCTTGGTCATTACTGAGGACAAGGAAGCAAAAAAAAAAGCAACATAAGATCTGTTTAAAAATATCTGTGATAATTTCTTCATGTAGTCTACATCTTATTATAAGAAACCCATACTCACTATAATACTGATGTATGCTTAGTTATGCATATTATCCAGGATGCATTTTATCATATGCACATACAGTATATAGCAGAAAAAAATGTTTCTGCAGGTATCATTCAAATATAATGAAATTAATATGCAAATGTGATAACTAGTAATATTACTGTATGACTCCTTAATTTTCAACAGAGAATAAATATAAGCCCAAATTGCTGAATGAACTTGCATGTATATTGAAAGGTACATTCCATGCATTATTACTTAAATTAGTGTTAGTAATATGAGCTTAAATTAATCTCACTGTTGATTTCAAGGAGAGATTTACTGCCAATTCCAGAAATTAAAAAGTATTCTCTTGATGTTTATAAAAGGATTTTGTGTTGTTAAAGCCAAAACAGCAGCTTTTCACTCATTCAGTTTGGGGGAAAAAAAGTGTTGCCCTCTTAATAGACTTTCTCTCAAGGTGCAAAATTTAAAAGGATGAGGTTTTAATAGGTTTCTTTATGTTATTAAAAATAAAATATTTTGCCCTCAAAAACATAATGTATATTTCACCCTTCTAATGTATATGTTCTACTCAGACACATAGTAATTTGTAGAGGTAATAGTAAATAGAAGTTTGAATCTGAAGGAAGCTTCTGATGAATTTTCAGGGAACAGAATGAGAGATATCTGTAACTTATACAATGCATTTTGAAGAGGGGATAGAGACAATATGACAGTGGGGCGGGGAGCATTAAAAGCAAAAAGAAATCATTCTTCAAAACATACATTAAGTGGAAAATGGAAGGGACAGAATGTAGCAATATTCAAACAACCATCCATCTTTTACAGTGCCCTTTGGGACCAACATGCGCACCATGACTTATTGACCGGAAACACCTCTGCCATCAGTATAGCCTGGCGTTGGGCTAGAGTTATATAAATTTTATATTTTTATTAAATGTTTTTAACTTTTTAACTTTTAATTAATACTCTCCCCTCATCTATTTCCTGCACTTCTCACAGGAAACAAGACGAGCATGGGAATTCACACATGACCAAAAATGAAGTACCAGCTGAAAAAAGGACAGAAGATTTTCATTCAGACTTTCATGTACATACAGTATATGAAATATAAATATAGTATATATATGAATATATATGATATATTAATAAAACCTTAAGAAAGTGGAGGAAAGCAGTGGTCTGCATGTTGTCCAGGTGATAATTGTAAAGTGGTAACTATTAGAAAATGGTCAATTCTCCTTTATTTTATTCATTTTAATAAATGAATAAATTCTAAAACTGCAGTCATCTTCTTACTTCTTTGGGAGTTAGTCCAACTGAATTCATAGGTACTTACTTTGGGGCACACATGTTTAGACATACACCAAAAAACAGACCTGGAATAGGCAGTCCTTTAGAAAACAGACTTCTGTTCAGATATAATAAGATAACATATGATTACCTGGAGTCAAAGGGAAAAAGGAGTCAGGCAGAAATACTAAGATGTTTTGCAAGATTTGAGTCTCAATGTATTGTCCACAATAAAATAGATAACTAACATGTTCAGCAAAGAATACTATTTTTTGTGAATTAATAATTAATCAAATGTATCAATTCTTTGATGACCTATACTACTTTACTGATATATCACCAAAAACAAAGATATCATACACAATATAGGAGACTGGAATTCTAAAATTGCAAGTAAATTAGCATCTGGAATACAGGAAGATTTGGCCTTGATTCAGTGTTTATAGCCAATATCTTCTTCCAACAATCTAAAAGATGACTCTACAAGTGGGTATCATCAGAACTAGAATACTAAAATCAAATTGCTGTACATTCTGCAAGCAAAAATGGAGAAGCTGTATTCAGTCAGCAGAAGAAAACTGGGTGCTGACTTCATCCCAGATCACACACCTGAGATTGCATTGCTAACACAAGCAGTGAAAAACGCAAAGGAGTTCCAAAAAACTCTGATGTTGCTTTATTGATTATACAAAGGGACTTTGTTTGTTTGTTTGTTTATACTATACAGACTAAAATTATGGATAACCCTTAAAGTTATATAAATAGTACTGTAGGTCACCTCCTATTGAAGGATTTGTATGATGACCAGGAAATAATGATTAGGATGGAATATGAAGCTATTAGATGAAATAAAACTTCACTGCTCATCAGAAGCACAAATAACAAAGCCAAAGCTTAGTTTGGATGCATTAATGCAAAGGCAGAAGTCACTGGAGAAGAGCTAATGCTTGCTATAACTGAAGTTAATAAAAAAAAAGGGGGGGACTGCAGAATGTATGGTGGCTGGATACTATTAAAGGTAAAGGTTTCCCTTGACGTAAAGTCCAGTCGTGTCCGACTCTAGGGGGCGGTGCTCATCTCCGTTTCAAAGCCTTGGAGCCGGCGTTGTCCATAGGACACTTCCGGGTCATGTGGCCAGCATGACTCACGGAACGCCGTTACCTTCCCGCCGAAGCGGTACCAATTAATCTACTCACATTTGCATGTTTTCGAACTGCTTGGTGTGCAGAAGCTGGGACGAGCAACGGGAGCTCACCCCGCCGCGCGGTTTCGAACCGCCGACCTTCCGATCGACAGCTCAGCGGTTTAACCCGCAGCGCCACCGCGTCCCTTTTGGATACTATTACTGATGTATAATTACAAGAATAGGCTTACAAGAACTCAGGGTAGCAGTTATTGAGATCACAAACTTATCAGTCAAGGTTTGAAGAGTAAGAAGGGCCCAAGCAACAACAAATATTATTTCTGTTACTTGCTCTGAGTAAATTAATTGCAGTTGTATCTAAAATAAAGACACATTTCTACACCGATGTCTGCTTGAAAATTTTGTTTAATCACTTACATCATTTTTCTTTTATATCAGAACTAAAATAGATTTGCACAGGAAGTAAGGATCCTCTTTTCTTGGAAGAGTACAAAACTAACTTTGACAGAGGTTCTGGGTGACTATAGCAAAATTGGAGGGTTTTTTAGATTCCCCCCCCCCTAAAAAACAATTTAAAATGTTTGTACCCCCTAACTATGAGCTGAGCTAGATGGAACAAAAGAATGCAAATTTTTGGCAATGGTTTGGAGTCAACAGGGCTTTGTTGATGTTAAGGTGCTCCGTAGTTCCCTAGAGTGTTACCCATTTTGGGAGGATAGTAAACAACCTAAGCTTGATGCGGGGGGGAAACTGGTACAACTTTGACACCTCTATCATATAAAAGGATGAAAACAACTATTTTTTAACCTAGCTATGGGTCTGAGATGGATAACAGTGTGGCGCTGTGTGTGTGTGTGTGTATGAACGCTGTAGTTCTGTCTGTGATCCCAGCCATATCCAAGACCACATCAAGTGTTTATAGAACCTTTATTATTCTGTTGTATACTTGATTATCATTGAAGTTACAATTAAAATAATTGCTGGAATGTTACAAGGTTTATTATGGTTGTAAAATGTTAGGTAAACAATGACAGATATCAATAAGAGAACACAACAAAGCAATATGTTTGCATTAAGGCCAAACTAGAAGAGAAGGTCACTGATAGAGGGATTGGGAAGAAAATTTAATAAATAGTTGTAATTTGAAGAGTGATTGCTTAATAAATCTCTTCCTTTGTCATTAAGCCATTTTTCAGTATTTGGAAGCAATGAACTTAACAATGATTTATGTTGGAACATACTTGTATTTAGAAGAAGGAAGCACAAACATGAAGATAAATGATACTATAGCACCGTAAGGGGACCAAAAGTATGAGCTTTGAGTCAAACTTACTGCTTACAATCTCAAATCAGCTATTACTCATGAAGCAGACTTATGTAGTCCTCAACTTACAATCACAATTTCCATTGTAAGTCATTGCGGTCATAAATCAAGTCACCAGGTTACTGGACCTGATTTTACAACCAGTTTTATGGTGGCCATTAAGCAAATCACAGGTCATTAAGCAAATCCAGCTTCCCCAATGGGCGTTTTTTGCCAGAAAATGGCAAAAAAGTCACAAAATGTGATCATGTGACGATGGGATGCTGCACCCGGTCATAAATGTGAGCCAGTTGCCAAGCACTTAAATACGATCATGTGACCGCGGGGGGGGGAGGCGGTGGCAACGTTTGTGATGCTTGAAAGTGCTTTACAGGCTGTAAAGCACCGATTCCAAGGCCGTCATAACCTTGGATTGACTGACTAAATGAACGGTCATAAGTACTTAATAAAGCTAAAATTCTACCAGTCTCAATATATTTTCTGCAATATGGTGTTCATGCAATTAGAAAACATTAGAGAACCCATTAGAAGCATTGTAGAGGTCAGTGGATGAAGTTTGTTTGTTTGTTTGTTTATTAATCAAATTTATCAAGTCCTTTGCAAAAACTAAAGGAATATTTCCCAGTGATTTCTTTTTCCAAGATGGCAACTGGGAAAAGTTGATTCTTACAGTAGGAAATGGTATGGTATGCTGTTTTTGTTTTTGTTTTGTTTTGTTTTGTTTTCCTTACATTGGGGGTTGGAGACTATACATAGAGGACAACATTGTGTCAGCAAGAGGAGAAAGGAATATGTGGGGGAAGTGGTGAGTTGGGCTAGGATGGCTATGATAGCTAGGCATGTCCGGCAACTGCTCAGTATGGTAGGAGGAAGTAACTTGGGGTTCTGCTGCCTCGATATATAGTTGACTGCTGGGGATTGTTTAGGTTGATTATGGGGATTGGGAGTGGGAGGCACGGTGTTGTGGGGTTCTCCTCCTTTTTTCTGTGGCCAATTCCAGTTGGTGTTCACAGTCAAACTTGGAAGACGTTTTCAGACTTGTATATGAATTCCTTCTTACCATAACTCATGCCATAGTCATGTATGGACTACTGCAGTGTGCTTTATGTGGGGTTGCCCTTGAAGGTCACTCAGAAGCTACAGCTGGCACAAGCAGCTATAGGTATGTCTCAGTACATCCCTGAAGCGCCTCTGCTACACAAGCTGCACTGTTTAACTTTGTGTTTCTGGGGGCAATTCAAGGTGTCAATTATTACCTGCAAAGCTTGTTATGGCATAGGGCCTGGTTATCTGATGGACTGCCTTTCTTCCATTGTCTATGCTCATCCAGTAAGTTCTGACAGAGTAGGAATGCTTCAGCTCCCACTCATTAAACAATTTCATCTTTTGGGACCTAGGAAGCATGTTTTCTCTGTCGTGGCACCTGCCCTCTGGCAGAGTATCCTCCTAGAGGTTCAGACAGCTGAGACTCTGCTGTAGTCAGAATCACTGTGAGTTGGGCAGCCTTATAGATTTTAGTTATCCTTCAGACAAGGAATGCTGCTGTTGGGACTTCTGTAGGTACAGTGGAAAATAGCAAAAACAAAGAATACAACTTTATAACTGCACTGTAAGGCTGGTGTAAATTAATCTAAACAACTGCATTTTATGGATGATCAGCATAGATCACTATCAAAGGAATTCATTTATAACATTTAATGGGTTCACAGAGAGACTGTTACAGGATTATCTATTATAAATAGAAGCATGCCTAAACTTTAACTCCTTTAACTCAGAGGTTTTCCTTGTTTTGTTTATTTAAGTTTTGTTGATAATAGGGAAAAATGATATAAATAAATAAATTAGATTTTTACATGCAATAATACTTTAACACTATATATATATATATATATATATATATATATATATGAAGTAAACATAGCATATTCTGATGAAGCTCATATACTTATGGGTAATGCAGATAAGTATGTTACTGCTGTGGCAAAGAAATACAAAACTGGCTCTCCAAATGAAGCATCCCTATGAAAACTGATACTACTTCTAATAAAGAAACTTGCCTGAACAAGCAGGATCTTCTGATTAAGAAATATTTCATCCTATCTCTTATCTCCCCACCACCCCTACATAATTGTCTGTCTTCTCTGATCATAGATTTTGGATGAATGTCTTAAGTTCCTTCTCAGTATTTTGTGTCCTCAAATACAGACTTTTGATGGTTGGTCACTGCATGATACACACTGGCATCCTCTGTCAGTCTAATACTTCAGAGTTTTCTGATAGCAGTGCTTCAGCTGCATAATCTAAGTCAGAAAGTTCTTATATAGCATCTCTGGAAAGAAAAAGGAAATACCATAATGCAGAAATAAACATAGATAATAAAAACCAGGAGATTACAACAAGTAGTTACTGTAAACAGTGAAACTGTTTGGTTTGTTCAGGCAACATAATGTTCCTTTGTCTATGGTTGAGACTGCCTATTTTATCAGTGTGATTTTAGGGAGAGATGGGCAGTGATAGAAATTGGAATAATAAAATAAATAAATTCAACCAATCCATCCAATCAAAGAGATATTTCAGGTAAATTGTTGGATCAAATGTGCAGATAGATCTCACTTAACAGTAATTGGGACCAGAATTCCCATCACTAAGCGGCACAGTCATAAAGTACAATGTCATGTGACCATGCTGCTTAGCAACAGAAATTCCTGCACTTCTGGTTACCACTATCAAATGAATCATAGTGGGTCTTTAAATGAGGATGTCACGTGGTCCTCTTTGTGACCTCCTGCCATCTTCCCAGTTGACTTCGCTTGTAGGAAGCTGGCAGTGAAGGTCACAAATGTTGATCACATGACCATGGGGATGCTATGACCATTGTATGTACAAGGACCAGTCATAAGTACCACTCGTTCAGCACCAATATAAATTCGAATGGTCACTGAACAAGTAGTCATTAAGCCAGGACCACCTCTATAAGTAAAGAATCTGTGGTGGATTTTTGTGGTGCTGCTGGTTCTCAGGAAGGAGGGAGCATATACCAAGGAGGTGGAGGAGATAAGAGGAGGCACAGTCCGGGAGGCAATGGTGGGAAAACAAAGAGTTTCAGGATAGCCCCGCCCTAGAGTCTCCCAGGTTATTTCCCCTTAGAGTTTAGAGTAGCTTTAGTCTGGCAAGATTCTGTCTATATGGTGTGAGCAAATAAAGAACTGGAGTTTGAATGGACTGACTCTTCGTTGTTCTTGGGCTGAGCCAGACAAAATCTAATAATATGTCTATGTGCAAATAATCTAGTGGGGAGAATTGTCATCCTGAATCTTAATAGGTGAAGCAGTAGTCACAATAATTCCTAAGCGACTAAACAAATAAACAACAAACATGCTTCTGTACTGACAAAAAAAAAAAACTAAAAAACCCTGTATTTTTTTCAAACAACTAATACATCAAGGAATGCACATGATGCTAAATATTTACAAAATATAGCAGTAAAAGCTGTAACAAATGATAAAAAATAATCTTATATGCCTACTATGCAGCTTCATTAGTGTTAAAGTTGCAAATGAAGATGAAATGTGAACAAGCCAATGAAAATGAAATGAAGATAAGAAGAAATTTAGAATGTATACTTTGTATATTATGGCAATCACAATCATCACCATCATCTTCTTCTTCTTCAAAACAGCCCAAACAATTCATTAACCTAGGACTTACTCTGCTCCAAATGACTCCTGGTAATTTCCCCCCACTGAATAAATATTCAGTCATAAATATTTTGATTAATTCTCATCAAAAATGAAACAGTGATCTTTACATGTTGCTTTACAGTTACTGTTTAGTCACCTGGAATTTTGTTTGATTTGAGACTTCTTTACTTTTAACCTTCTAAAAATCATCTTCTTTCTGAGTACTAAAGATACACATTCAGGTTATACTAAACATCGAGAAGACACTTTTATTAGACCTCATAATTAAAGAATCTTCATGATTAGTTATTCAAATCTGTTTTAAATTAAATCTACGGTTAATAGTCAGGGATATAGATTGGATCTAGGATGTTCAGCAGGTAAAAAAATGGGCTGAACCACTTTTTTATCTTTGAGATTATTTAGTCACCCTACAATTAACAGATCTCAGGACAATGTTGACTAAAATATCCAGATCTCCAAATATAAAAACAAAAATAACATACCAAAATAATCAATTAAGGTCTTAAGGATTTGAATATTGGGGAGAGATTTCTTTTATTTTAATTTTTGAGTATGGGCTAAGTTGGTTTATGCAAATGGATTTTTTTGATTAAGCTAAAATATGTATATTACTATCTCTGGTAGCTCTTAATAGACTTTTGCTGATTGAGATTGAAAGGTGAGTTTTTATAATTTGATTATTGTTAAGGGATGGGGTATAGGAAGAAGAGTCCTTTTGTTCTGCTTTTTTATTGAATTACTGTTAAGTTACGGTGATTGTCTATACTTGTCTGGAGGGAGGGGGAAGTCATATTTTATATATCTGTCTTTTTTTTTCTTTTTTCACTCTCTTTTCTCTATTTCTTAACTTTGTATTCTTTTTTCTTTACTTCTATATTTCTAGTAGTTTGTATTAGTGATTTATCTAGTGTTTGTATTAGTGTTTTATCTAGTGTTTGTATTAGTGTTTTACCTTTAAAAGTAGTACTTTAAAACATATATATATATATATATACACACACACACACAAACACACACACATACTGTGTGTGTATGTATGTGTGTGTATGTGTGTGTGTATGTGTGTATGTGTGTGTGTATGTATATGTATGTGTGTGTGTGTGTGTAAGGTAAAGGTAAAGGTTTCCCTTGACGTAAAGTTCAGTCGAATCCGACTCTAGGGGGCGGTGCTCATCTCCGTTTCTAAGCCTTGGAGCCGGCGTTGTCATAGACACTTCCGGGTCATGTGGCCAGCATGACGACTCGGAACGCCGTTACCTTCCCGCCGAAGCGGTGCCTATTGATCTACTCACATTTGCATGTTTTCGAACTGCTAGGTGAGCAGGAGCTGGGATTAACAACGGGAGCTCACCCCGCCACGCGGTTTCGAACCACCGACCTTCCGATCGACAGCTCAGCAGTTTAACCCGCAGCGCCACCGCGTCCCTCTGTGTGTGTGTGTGTGTGTGTGTGTGTGTATATATATTGAGATATATATTGAGATATATATATCTCAAAATAGTCAATTAAAGCAGCAGCAGCTAAGGCATATACCTTACTTTACAAGAACTAAAATGTCTCACAGAAATGAAATTACTTATAAACAAAACATAATAACAGAAATATACCCTGAGAGAATAAAATGATATCTGTCTGACACTAAGTGGGGGATTTTCCATGAAACATCTGCTCCTATATGGTTTCTATGATAACCTCAAAACCAGTATGACCCGTATCCATAAGCTCCAAAGATTGACCTTTGTGAATACTAGTTAATTTTACTTCTTCCAGAGACGGAGCTGTTAGGGATAAATAAATGAAGATGTCTAATCCCTTCTTAGATTGGAAATCTGCCATGTCTAGAGCTCTTCCATTTCATATCTAATACATTTTAGATTACAGAAAGAATGTATTAGGAGATTTCAGTTTACCAACAAATTTCTGGGTATCTTCCATATAGTTTTTGTTTTTGTTTTAATAAGTACAAAGTTTTGAGATTTTTTTTTAAAGTGCACCACCAGCTCAAGATATGTTTCTTAATTAACATGTATCTTGTCCTATCCTTTATCTGCTTAGAGAATTTACAACCAACACAGCAGGTTATAAATGTTTAATAGATTCTTTTTCAAGAAAGAAAAGGTCAGCATTAACATAAAATTCTTCTAAGATTTGTAACACAAATGTTCAGCTCTTCTAGTTTTTTTGCTAGAAAAACTAAAATCTGCCACCAAAGCTGAGCTATCAAGATTATTCTCTCTATTAAGAGCATTGTGGTAACGAGAAGTTTCTATAACTGTTTCTGCTACTGCTACTATACTGACACACATTCCACTCTCTGTGAGTTGCAACAGCCTTCATATTTTCTACAAACTGTCCTGTATGATTTAATATCTTCTAACTGGTGATATTATTATTACTACTACTACTACTACTACTACTACTACTATTACACAGCTCTTTTTTTTTCTCCTTGCCTATTCTCCCTTTTTCTCGCTCTAGCTTCACTCTGACCAGGACAAAGGAGATGGATCCCTCAAGTACATCTTGTCAGGAGATGGGGCTGGCACTCTTTTTATTATTGATGAGAGAACAGGAGACATTCATGCCACAAGAAGAATTGACAGGGAAGAGAAAGCTTTTTATACCCTACGTGCCCAGGCTATTAACCGAAGGACACTCCAGCCAGTAGAACCTGAATCAGAGTTTGTCATCAAAATCCATGACATCAATGACAATGAGCCAACATTTCCAGAAGAAATTTATACAGCAAGCGTTCCTGAAATGTCAGTGGTTGGTAAGTATAGCATTCAGAAATGGGAAAAAGCATGAGTGGATAGACCTTATTGTGAATTTAGGTAGTTGGAATATGGGGTGGTTTAAGTTAAGAAGTTTGTTTAAATTTAGCAGGGTGAACAGATACTCCAAAGGTCATTTTATGTGGAGATCAGATTATATAATATACTGAATCACACTATATCTATCCTAACGCTATCCCTAACCCCCCCATCATTCATTAGGTGGGGAAAGGGGCCTCTTTGAGGGTAGTGCGGGGGGGGGGACCAAAAATTTGTTACAGAGTGCTGGAAAGCATTTGGCCCAGAGAGATCAGGAAAATCACACGCCAGGCATTTCTATAAAAATAATTTTATTTACAGAAAGCACAAAAACATATTTACAGGCTTGTGCATTCACACACACTCAGAGAGGAGAGAGCTCTCTCAGACAGCTGCTTACTGGCTGCAAGGCTAAAAGAAGAAGCAAAAAAAAACTAACCAAGCAAGTTGCCCTCCCTTCAGGCAATGCAACTATTGACACCTAAACTGAGGACAATTAAATTTGATCTCTTCACCAGGCCAGAATGATTAGTTACCATAGTAACCTTAACTTTTGTAGCAGAAAACAATATACCAACACTCCCCTTTTTATGCTATGGAATGAGATGCAGACCAATTTTCTTTGTCAACTCTGTATGTCTTGGTACAGCAAGAGGTTTGGTTAAAATGTCAGATTCACAATATTTCAACAGTATTTCTCCTTTGGCTATCATATCTTTGATATATTGATATCTAATATCAGATTTTGCCATAGCAATGCAAGCTTGATTATCCTCATAAACAGTTATAGGCTGGTTCATTTCCATGCCTATGTCTTTTAACAAATGTTTAAACCATATAACCTCATTACAGGTTTGTGCTAGAGAATAAAACTCTGCTTCTGCAGTGGAAAGAGTAACAAGTGTTTGCTTTCTAGAATGCCAGCCTAAGCTTGACCCAGCAAATTGAATTAAAATCCCAGAAGTGGATTTCCTGTCACTGACATCTGCTCCCCAGTCAGAATCAGCAAAAGCCTGCAGTTTCTCTGTTCCACAGGCATTTACCTTCAGGAAATAATTCTTTGTTCCTTGCAAATATCTCATTAACCTCTTCAATGCTGCTTTTCTAGTAGATGTAGGCTTCTCTACCTGTCTACTTAAAATGGCCACAGAATTTGAGATATCTGGGCGAGACTGATTTGCAATGTACAGTAAACTTCCAACTGCAGATCTATATTTCTATGCGTCAGTTAATTGAGTTTCTCCTATGCCTTTCTGAAAATCTGTTATCATCGGAGTAGAGATTGGTTTACAGTCTTGCATATTAAAATCCTCTAGGAGCTTTTGAATTTTACTACGTTGGCTTAACAGAAAACTACCATCCTTCCTCCTGTGTATTTCCAAGCCTAGGTAATTTGTTACTGTTCCAAGGCTTTTTAATGTTTAATGGCTTTTCATGCAGGCTTCAAAATCAAGCCTTTGTTTTTCTGTTTATGTGAACAGCAGCAAATCATCAACATAAATGCACAGATACATACAGTTTTGTTTCTCTTTCTTCATATATACACATGGATCTGCTTTTCCTTTTTCAAAACCAAAATTCTGCAGCTTTTCATCTAATTTTTGGTTCCAGGATCTAGCAGCCTGTTTTAACCCATAGATTAACTTCTGCAGTTCACAGACTAGATTCTCCCCTTTTTCATAGCCGGGGGGTTGCTGCATGTATCTAAATGTGGTTGCTGCATGTGGTCTAAATCACCATAGAGAAATGCAGTTTGAATGTCATACTGTAGTGGTGAACTGACATTCCTTTGAGTGCAGCAATTTTTAACAGTAATCTAATTGATTCACCTTTAGTAACTGGTGCAAAAGTCTTGTCAAAGTCTAAATCTTTCCTTTGAGTGAACCCTTTTGCAACTAACCTTGCTTTATATTTTTGGATTTTGCCATCAGCATCACGTTTCAGTTTGAAAAAACCCACCTACAACCTAGACAGCATTCATTTGGAGGTAGATTTACCAGTTTCCATGTTTTATTTTCTTTCAAGGATGCTAACTCCTGTTGCATGGCAGAATGCCAATTTTGTGCCATCTCAGGTGGTAAAGCATTAACTTGTTCTAAGGACTCAGGTTCTGTGAATATGTGAAAAGCCTTTACTCTTTCAGCATGAAAATGTGATGGAGGAATGCCTTTATTACTCCTCTGAGATCTGCGAGGTAATTCAGGGCTCAAATTTTGACTCCTATCACTTTCCTGAGAAGCATTTGTCTCATCAGACAGATCTTCAGTTTGCTTTTCTGGTTTAATGTCCTCATCAGGCAAAAGATCACTATCAGCAAGTCCTTGCTGTTCTGTTGTAGATAGATCAACTGGAGAGCTAGAATTTAATCTCCCCCAGTTTTGCTCAGCAAAAGAAGCGCTTTTGTTAATTATTAATTTCTCTCCCATTGTGAACCTGTAGCTCCTCTGGCTTTGTTCATAGCCAACAAAGATGTCTTTGTTGTGGGGCCTCCTTTCCTTCTCTGTTGTTTTGGAATATGAACCCAAGCAGTGCTACCAAACACTCTAAGATGGTGTACCTTTGGTTTCACACCATAAAACAAATGGAATGGAGTGTCCTGAATCACAGAGTTATACAATCTGTTTTGCACCTAACAGGCAGTGGACATTGCCTCTCCCCAATATTTAAAAGATAAATGTGAATCTTTAAGAATGCATTCCATCGCATTTTGCAAGGTTCTGCCCTTTCTTTCAGCAACACCATTTTGCTGAGGGGTGTAAGGGTTAGAAAGAATTTGTTCTATCCCCTTTTCAGCTAGGAACCTTTTGAATTGGTGTGAAAGGTATTCTCCTCCTCTATCACATTGAAGTGCAGATACAGGCCTTGGGAATTTTCCATTTGCCCATGTCACAAAACTTTTAAATTTCTCAAATGCCTCATCTTTATGTTTTAAGATGTAGATAAATGTGTATCTTGAGAAATCATCAATGATGATCATTGCATACCTTGCTTGTCCAAGACTTGGAGCAAAAGGACCAATAATGTCAGAGTGTACAATTTCCAAAGGACTAGTTGTAACTCTGTCACTGTGCTTACTCACAGGAGCTTTTAGTGTTTTGCACTCTTTGCAAACTACACAATCTAAGTATTTATCACAGGGTTTTATCTTTAGGTCAGCACACAGCTGTGGCATTTGTGCTATATACTTGAAATTAGCATGGCCAAATCTCCTATGCATCAGGTGTAAACATTGGTCATGGTATGGAGTGTTGCCAACTGCAGCATTGCAGCTTGACTTCTTTGCATTTTGCACGATGTACAAGGAGTCTTTTAACATACCAGTAGCACACAATTTCTCATTTTTACATATCTCACAACCATTTTTCTTAAATGTTATGATATACCCTGTTGCAGCCAATTGTGCCACAGATAAAAGGTTTGACTGTAAATTTGGCACATAGAACACACCTCTTACAGTTTCTCCCAAGCAGGATAAATACAAGTCACCTTGTCCCATAATTTTGGTCACAGACCCATAAGTGAAAGATACACTTTGTCTGTTTGTTTTAGACAGTGACACAAAAGAGCTTTTACAATTACATAAATGACAATTGGCCCCAGAATCTAACACCCATACATCAGAATTACCCTTCTCAGCAACCTGTGCAATTTGGGTTGTCTGAAGAGCCTTCTTCTGTGTTGCCCTTGTGTTCTTCTTCTCTGTCTTTCTACTCTTGGGCCTCAAGGCACAGTCTCTCTGCAAATGTCCAGCTGAACCACGCCTCACTGGCTGGCTAGTGCTGTAGCCTCAGCTTCTTTTCCCTTTTCCCTTGATTTCTGGTACTGCGGCTTTCCAGAAGAGATGGGGGGGGGATCTTTCCTCTCTCTTCTCCCATTCAGCAAGTAAGCACTGTGTAACATACGATGGGGTGAGGTCTGCTTCAGGCATAGCCTCCAGGGTACAAATTAGCGTGTCCCACATTTCATTCAGTGAGGACAGGAGGATACAGGATTTTGTGAGAGGTGTAAATTCCATTCCTTTCTCCTGCAACTCAACAAACAGCTGCTGAATATAATGCAGGTGCTCAGGAAGGCTATCTCCCTCTGCTAGGTAGGCTTTGTACAGCTTTTTTGTCAGGGTAACTTTACTCCCTGCTGTTGCCTTTACATACAAGTCTCTCAAAGTGTCCCAAAGTTGCTTTGCAGACTGCATACCTCGCACATGGACTAGCTGATTGTCCTCAACTCCCAGGATAATGGTGGCTCTAGCCCGTCTCATCCTGTCTCAGCCATTCAGCACTGGGATTTTGGGGGTTTTGCTCACCAATTGGCAGCCAAAGATTCTCTTTGTGAAGATACATTTCCATCTTCAGGGCCCAATTCAAATAGTTGGTTTCTGATAGGCACTCCAGAGGCATCGCTGAGGGCTGGGAGGTAGCCGTGGCTTCTTCCTTCTTTTGCAAGTCACCTCAGCTGGCTTCTTTGTCCTGTAGACCAGTTGCTGGAAAATCTCCAGGCGGTCCCAAAGAAAAATCTTCACAGGTCTTTGCCTTTAAAATGTTGCATGAGGTATGGAGCTGATCTCTCTGCTCTTTCTGGGGGTTCACTGGGTTTCTTACTGGGTTTACTGGGCCCAAAACCTGTTGCAGAGTGCTGGAAAGCATTTGGCCCAGAGAGATCAGAAAAATCACACACCAGGCATTCCTATAAAAATAAATTTATTTACAGAAAGCACAAAAACATATTTACAGGCTTGTGCATTCACACACACTCAGAGAGGAGAGAGCTCTCTCGGAGAGCTGCTTACTGGCTGCAAGGGTGAAAGAGAAAAAAACAACAACTAACAAAGCAAGCTGCCCTCCCTTCAGGCAGTCAACTATTAACACCTAAACTCAGGACAATTAAATTCAACCTCTTCACCAGGCCAGAATGATTAGTTACCATAGTAACCTTAATTTCTGTAGCAGAAAATAATATACCAACAAAATTGTCCTTAGGGTTAGGGTTAGGGTATACATACATACATACATACATATATGCATTTAGGTCAGAAAGGAGCTGGGTGGATTGCATGTTACAGTAGTTTCCTATTGTAATGTTTTTCCTTTCATGCAGGGAAAAAAAAATAGGATCCTAAACTAGCCTTTTTACCGAGAGCTGTAATAATAACAACAACAACAACTAGACAACCCGTGAGCTGTTTGGTTATCCTTTCTTTACCTAAACAGAGAAACAGAATAACCATAGGCGGGCAAAAAACCAGTGGGAGTGGGAGCAGCTTCTGACTTTCTGCCAGCTTCCCCATTGACTTTAATTGTGTGAAGCTGGCAGGGAGTGTCAGAGATCACTCCTTGTCCTCCTTGGCTGACCCATGGAACTGCCTGCCACTTTGCTGGGAGGAGGGGTAACAAAGGGAGCTGCAGACCTTGAGGAAAACACACCTGATTGGGTGCAGCAGTGGGAGCAGGAGCACCTTCTGACTTCCTGCCAGCTTCCCTGTTGACTTTGCTTGTGGGAAGCTGGCAGGGAGCATTGGAAATCACTCCTCCTCTTCAGCTGACCCATGGAACTGCCTGCCACTTTGCTGGGTGGAGGAGGAACAAAGGGAGCTGTAGACCAGAAGGAAAACTGCACCCCCGCTCCCCATCCCAGCATGTCCCCAAGAGCCCCCTCCTTCCAGGGAGGAAGAGGGCTCACCCATTGATCGCAATCAACAGCCAGCTCTACCTCACCAGCAGGCATCTGAGTCACTCCATCATCCTTCCTTCACTGCCCACCAACATTAAGAGATTTCAGATATCAGCCTTGGTTCCAAAGCAGCCAAGCTCCAAAGCTCTGTCAAGCTTAAAATAGCTTAAAATAGCTGTTCCCAATTTAAAATGACTTTTTTCCAGCCTTATTAAATTGTTCCAGGCTCAAAATGACCCTATACCTACTTCAAAAACCAAGCAGATCATTTTGAACATTGGACAGCCTGTCTCAATTTCAAAACAAATGTTTCAAGCTAAAAACAGGCCATTTTGAATGTAAGATAGTTCAAATTTGAAATGTTTTGCATTCTTTAGCCAAAATAGTTTTATATTTACTCAGAAGTAACTCCTACTGTTCAACTTTAATTAGAAGCAACACCATCAACCCTAACCCTATTTCATTACTTGTTCTTCAACTGTTCTTCAATTATCCCCTCTTCTTCAAGAGAGTACATTAATTAGTATTTACTCTCATTGAAATCCTATTATTAAAAATGATAATGAATAATTAATTAAACTTTAACCCTTCCTTGAAAGTAATTTAGTATTGCCGATTAAGATTTGCCAGCTCTTGGGTGACCCTGTCTGGGCTCAGAAGCTAAAGAGTTTCAGGTCTGGTTAGTACTTGGATGGGAGACATTTTCAGAAAATGTCCCAGACAAAGGCAGTGGCATCCCACTTCTGTATTATTGCCAAATTGTGTGAAGTCACTAGAAGTAAAGCTTGGCCTGAAGGAGATTTTACCTTAATTAAGATTTAATTAATGTTACTATATTACCATTGAACAGAAACTAATTAAGCAGATAGAAGTCACTAAGAGAAATATCCCAAGTAAAACATACTGAAAAGCCTTATAACCTCTGTTTAATTTGGAAATAGCAATATTATAAATGTGCGCACACACACACAAAACTCTCTGTGTGTGCGTATGCGAGATATATGCATGCCATATGTTTCAGAAATGAAAAATGACGAACGATTGAATGTAATGCAATGACAATTACAGAATCAGGGGTGGAGTTGTTTTTCTGCAAAAGGAAAATTACCCACGAAGAGCAATTCCAGACTAAGAAATTGATGTGAAATAGCTGTGATTATAGAGTGATGAATCAGACACAAGCCTTCAAAAAATTATTCAGATTAAACCAAATAATCAAACACAGCTTTATAGCTATGCCTCATCCCTTAGGAAGGTGAAAATGAACCTGGAAGGCTAGCAAAGGATAGGGAAGAAGTACTTCCTCCGTGAGAACTGGCTTCATGCATGATGTAACTTGCCACTAGCAACCTCATCATCTGTCAGGAATAATGTAGTAATTCCAGCCTTTCTTGTGCAGCGCCTGTGTCTCCACTCTATTGTGGCTCAGGAGAGGATGCTTGTAATAATAACTGGTATTTTGTGTTCAGTTATACAGTTGGAGTGTTTCTGAAGTCTAGCATAACCTATGAAATCAGGACTGAAATATTTTAGCCACTATGATCATATGACAGAGAGGACAACATGTGTAAACCCCGAGCAAGTAAATTAGAATGCAATCTTACAGAAACACAATTCAAGTCAGTGGGGTTTACTTTGAAGCAGGCATATATGGGACTGTACTGTGAGATACAAAATTGCTGTTATTTGTGGCAAAAGAAAGTAATCCATTATTCTATCTCATCAAAAGGAATGCTCATTCTCCATTTGCAAATGGTGTAACTAATTATGTGCTACCTATAAAAGAATGAGCTATTCACTGAATGCTCCCCTAAAATAAAACATTACTGACTATATAGTATGAAACTCAAGCTGTGCAAGTTTACCCATCTTGGCTGAATCAGAAAAATATACTGTAGATTGAGAGAGAAATCTTAGGGGAAAATATTCCATAATTCAATAGATCAAAAATTACCTTGATATCAGACTTTGGATTAAGGTTGTAGAGGGATACAGAAATTCTGTATTTAATATAGCCACAAAGCCAGCTGGGTGACCTTGGGCCAGTCACTCTCTCTCAGCCCTAGGAAGGAGGCAATGGCAAACCACTTCTGAAAAGCCTTGCCAAGAAAACTGCAGGGACTTGTCCAGGCAGTCTGCAAGAATCAGACATGATTGAATGGATACATGTGTACACACACATTATCATTTCCTACCCCTCCACATTTGGAAATATTTTAGAGTTATTTTTTAATGTATATTGTTTGAGAATTCTTACAAATGAGTAAGAGCGCATAAACAACCTTTCTAAAGCAAAATTCCCAAACCCCTAAATTAACACATTATTTTTCATCACACAACCAGATAAATTATTCTATGTCAGCATAGTCTCAAATATGAGGATTCTATAAGAAATGGAAAGACTGGAATTGTTACATTAACCTTTCAGTTGCATTTAAAGATGTGTAGAAATATTTATTCATACTTAGAACCTCATTTGTTGATTTCTGTTACTATTTCTATATAAACTTTCTATAGCCTGTTTCAGTCTGTAAACTTCCACACAATTCAAATTTCAGCTAGATATTGTCATGGTATAACTTGTCAGAGTAAGAGATAGAAAGGAATTTGCCCAAGATATCCAGAGGGCTTTATTGTAGATCGGTGGCTTGAAACTGCTTATTTTCCACAACTAAATCCATCACTTACTCCTTGCTTTTAAATATCCTTTGATATACTGTGAAGTGCAAGTTCCCTTCCAAGTTTCTCTAATTCTTTAATCTCAACTTTGATGATAAATTCTCAGATCTTGCTATAAATCGACCTGTACTTTATTCCCTGTCCATGTTTCAGTTTGAAGTGGAATATCATTAACAATAGACCTCTGGATACTTCCTCCAGGATGCTCTGTTTGGTGGAAAAGATTGAGGGGAGATTTGTGTGTGTGTGTGTTTCCTTTCCCCAACCAATTAAAGGTATATAATGTAATATTTTCTAATTGTTGTCTACGTTTTATTAGATTGCATAAAGGATTAGCAATCATTACCTAATGCTGTCAGAGAAAAACTTGTTCAGTCTCTCCTCAAATAAGCATATGTTCTACCAGTGCTTTACCACTCTGCAGAATGATTTTAAAAGGGGGAAGGATTTTGTTGGTGAATGAACAAGAATATATGAACACAGAAATACCTGAGAAGTAAGCTATTCTCATTATGAATATAAAGCTGAAATGTACTATACATGAAATGTAAGATTATAAGGGAAAGTGCCCCAAATAATATTGAATGGATGGATGGACAGATGAATGGATGGACTAACTTTGAACAGAGGAGAGCCCAAAGAACATGCAGAATCATATGTAGAATGGAACACTGAGTTCCAGTGTTCCATTCTACATATGAAATTGTGTTCCTTCCTTACATAGTTGAATTCACTTGGATTTAAGGAGGGGATGCTGCTCAGAAGCAGAAAGGACTAGAAAAACACAAGCTACATTGACAAGTAATTAGCTATGTCAGTGGATCTGCTTGGCAGGAGGAGACCTTTCCCACAAATAACTATCCATATGGAGCACAGTTTCAAGTAGCCAGGAATTGCTGTTTGATTCAGATACTCAAATCCATTGTGACTGTTAAAACAAATTAAAATGTGTTACTGACATGGCTTCCTAATGCTAGATCTGGAGGACAAAAGGCATGTTAAAAAGATTCATTTTGCTTTCATATAAAAAAAGATACAAATTTTACATCATATATTCGATATGTAGATTCTAAGGGATTTCACTAGAACTTCACTGTCTACAAGATCCTACAGCACCAACTGTTTAACTTTCCCTCGCTCTCTCATCATCCATAAGTAGTATATATGTCCTAAATATAAATCTGCTGTATACGAAACAATCAGTGATTATCCCAGAAGTCATAGGCAGATTAAAAGATCTAGAGGCTCTGCTTTAAGCCTTAGTTTTTGAAGCCCCCTCCTCAATAGCATATTTTTCTCATGTAGCAACAATTTCCAATGTATGCATGTTTGTGTGTGTGCACATGCACATTTATACATATGTATTTTTTTTCTAAATCTGTGGGTTAGTTTTTTAAGATAAATTTTATAGGTCTGCAACTGCTATTCTGTCTATGGTTGCTATTTCACAATATTCACTTCCATTCCTCCCTCCTAACCTACTTATTCTTGGACCAAGCTTTTACAACCTTGGATGTTCAGGATTTAATAGCTCATCCTTTGAATTACTCAAGCTATGTTTTTTTTCTCAGCATTGCTGATTACTGACATCCTTCCTTGTTGGGCTTTCAGCTCTCTAATCTCTTCTGCCTCCTGTCTCAGAAATATCAGGGCAAAATTCACACAGATGTGACCTCCCTCTGGGTCCACAGGCAGTTTGCAGAAGTTACCCTGTTAACATTTGGAGCCAGTGTTCCTTTTGTCTTTGTCTTCAGAAGTAAAGCAATATATTTTTAGCAGCTACCATTTCCTTCCTCCCTAGGCTTTCTCATTGACTCCATCATTAGTATGATAAGTCATCTTTTTCATTGCTAGATCCATTATACTTCTTAACAAGGCATCCTTCTTCTTACCATACTTTGTCCTAGTGTCTTATTGCATAATACTATTAGTATCATTTCTTCATCATGCAACATAAAAGGGTAGCACAATAAAAAAAAGCTTATCAATTCTTACATGGATTCTTAAATGAACTGAACAGCAGAGTTACTATAGATGTTATTGCATGGGGTGTAAATCAGCAGAAAATGTGTTGGTGTGGAAAGAATAAAATTGAGGGAGCATCCCAGAATAGCAAAACTGTATATAATCATAAAGCAATTCACTTGTCTTTCTGCTGCTAAGATAAATTCATCAACCTGTCTAATGGGATATATAGGACACTCTACAGAAGATAGATAGATAGATAGATAGATAGATAGATAGATAGATAGAATCTTGCTTCTAGTTACAAAACAATGCTTGCAGAAGCATCAGACTTTTAATAACATTTTCCTAATATTTTACTTATTTGTTAAATTTACGTCTTAACTTTCTTCCAGGAGATTAAGGCAGATTAAACAACTTTCTCTCCTCCCTCATCACAACCACCATCCTTAGAGGTAATTTGTCCTAAGAGACCGTATGGCCTAAAGTCATTCATTGAGCTTTTATGGCTGAGAGTAGATTCCAACCTGGATCTTCCTTGTCCTAGTTCAGCATATAACCACTGTTTCACACTGGCCATCATAGCTACTAACTCAAGGGAAATTCCTAAATCCAGTCCCTATTTACTCTAATGTCCCTTTCCACTCCAGAAAGTTAATTTTCATTACATTAAAAAAAAAAAAAAAAGATTTTTTGTACATTTCAGTGGGAGTCAAAGCACTTACTAAACAATGCCACATAGTAAAGGATCACATCTGAACCCTACCTGCATAGAGCTTAACTTCAGATGACTCAAGTAAGGAAAAAAAAATTGTGAACCGTAGCCCTTAGAGGAGCTTAGATGTGTGTACCTAGTAAAAGTGGAAGAATTTTTGTAACATTCAAGGGCCACAAAATTCAAAAGAGTTTCTAAGGGAGAGAAAATATAAATAACTCACACCAAGGGTTTTCGAAAGGAAAGGAAAGGAAAGGAAAGGAACTATTAAACCTTGCTTTCCTATGAGCAATATTACATGATATTATATATTATACCGAATATGCTAACTATCAAAGCTAAGAATGATAGTTTTTAAAGAGAAGGTTCCTTGATGAGTTTAGGTAAAGTTTATGTTTGTTCCTCAACTGAGGGAAAAGAAAAGGAATGGAAAATAGTGCTATACAGCTTGGAAATCCCTTCTGAAATTCTTCCATGCTTTGCGGAGCGGCTCAGAGCTCTACAAAGCAATGCACATGATCTTACCACTGACAGGGATTAAAGCATGGCTGCCAGGCAAAAAATGAAATAATTCTCTAGAAAGGTGAGTATAATATGCAGACATATAACAAGCAAGGTACTGCTGGAAGGCTGAGTCAGGAGTTTCGCTTAAATTTAACTCAGAAGTCTTTGAAGGCTGTGCAGTTTCTAAATCGGCTAAAGATAGAGATGAAATAGAAAGGAAGGCTCTTAATGCATTCAAATTGATCAGAATGGATTAGTCTTCCAAGTGATTAGCATGGTGAAATGGAAGGCAAGAAAGCTACAGGGAAGAATTCACTGTGCCTTTAAAACTGACCAAATTATTCTTTACAAACTTATTAAATGGATTGAATCCCATCTCCTGCTTTAATTATCAGTCACTTATCTCTGATGGATTAAATTGTGCCTGCCTGGTGTGCCTTTAACAAATGTGTGGGTGGGAGTGAAGATTTTCCAGGACTGTTTTTTTTTTTTTTTCCCCCATCATTGTTAAACTATCAGAGTTTCAGGAATGAATAGGCAAGGTTGGCAAAAGATTTAATGATAGCAACCAGCTCTGTCTGATTTTTGTCTTTCACACTCACTGTGTGTCAGGTTAGGAAAGAAAAGAAGAACAGGGCTTCCCCATTCTTGTTTAATTTTCTTCCAAGATTACTAGCAGGTTTCTTTTACACATTTAAGCTGATTCACTAGATAATTCAGGAGAAGTATCTCCTAACCATCCATATGTGTGCCCCAAAGACCTTCAGTTAGCTACCACTGTTTCACAGCTTTGAGGAGTAGATCCGAAGCAGAGCTTTGCTTGTGTGAGATAGCTTCTTGAATAATTTGTGCTGGTCTATTCTATCTTCTGAATAACAGCATTTCTGAAAGAAAAGTTTTTTCTACCATTCTATGCCTGATCCTTTAAAGCAGGGGTGGGCAGCCATTCAGTAGGTGAGATGGAACTTAACATCTTGCTGAATGCCACAGTTGGTGGGACAAGGATTCAGTGTGCACAGGAATGGGATTTTCAGGAAACCACTTCTTGGAAGCACTTTTGTCTTATTGGGATTCAGCTTCAGTTTGTTGACTGTGACTGGGAACTGTCAAGCACCTAGCAGTTTTTTCTGATTTTAGTGGAAAGGAGGCCTATCACTAAAAATGGCACCTCAGTTATCAACATACTGAAAATTGTCTGAAAAAGGGATAACTTTAATTTTCTATCAAAGGACTGGAGGAAAAACAAAACAAAAAAAGAGCCTTTCAGTGAAATGTATGCAATTTTGAATATTCCAGAATATTGTTTGGGAAAGGCATTATTGCCATGCAAAAGTAAATACTAACATCTTCCATGGGAAAGAGAATAAAAGGAAGGAACTGCTGATTTTAGTAGGCAGCATGAATCTCATGAGTATCTAATGCTGAGATATTTGCATTCTTACTGCAGTAAAGATAATTACCTGTAGGTTCCTCTGCTCTCTAGTCAAAATACAGTGTTGATAAATGTTTCCTGAACAAAGCAACGGAAGAAAGAAGGGCATTCTTTTGACTTCTGACAAGATACCTAATTAAGTTCCATTTGAATATTCTAGGTACTTCTGTTGTTCAAGTCACAGCCACTGATGCTGATGATCCTTCCTATGGAAATAGTGCCAGAATTATCTACAGCATACTCCAAGGCCAGCCATATTTCTCTGTGGAGCCAGAAACAGGTGTTGTTGTTCTTATTGTTCTTAATTAAGTACTTCTGCCTTAACGGAAAATGATACTCATATTAGTTTTCAGCTGCATGCCATATTCAAATAACTTAAACTGCTGTAAGAGAATGAGAAAATGTTGCTTAATTACTACAGCCTGAATTCAGATCTGGGTAGCAGTTAAATTTTGATCTGGATTCACCTGAGAAATAGTTGTTTCCTAATCTGAAATTAGGGAGAAAGGGAATGGTCTTGGGCTAAACAAAGGATTCATACCATGAATCAATTAATTAGTAATGGTTATTTCAAGGATTCTAAGAAGTTACATTTTGAATATAATTTATCTGAATCATCTGCTTGGTACTGTACACAATTAAAATATGTGTTGTTAAAATGATATAGTCCAAATGCAGGTTCAAATAGGTACAGGGGCAAAACAGCAAAATACTTAGATATTTAAAAGATGATGTATCTGAAGGAAAACCCACAATTCAATTCTATAGAAAATTTTAAAAATATGTTGGTTAATAATGGTGATATATATGATCCATGGAATAAGGAATGTGAGTATACAGTCTTGGAAAATCAATGGAACTAAGTTTGAAGAATAGTTAAAATTCTTTGTAGTACCATATTTAAGAAAGATTTCCAAAGGACCTCTCCAACTATTGCCCCATTGGTTTGTTATCAATTGTATGCAAAATTTAAGCTATCTCTTAAATAAGTTAGGAATGTGGCCAACAGACTCTAAAATCTTGAGAATTGAGCAGGCTGAGTTTAGAGCAGGTGGTTCTATACTGGATCACTGTCTGATCATATACCATTTCACTGACAAAAATATCCCCGGGGACTAAAACATAATCTCTTTGTGACTTAAAAGCAGTTTGAGATTCTGTTTTTAGGGTATATTATGGGAAAAGATGAGGAAATCCTCAACTGACAGAAGGCAGCTTTTTCTCATAATGCAATTATACTCTAAGTCCTTTTTACAGATTTGATATAATCCCAACAGTGCATTAACTAATTCAACATGGAGTGAGGCAAAGGTGTGTTTTGGCTCCACAGTGTTCAAATTTTATGTGAATGACTTGGCAGCCTCTTAAGAATCTGAAAACATTCAGTCACCCTAAACTGGCTGAAATATATGAGCCATCACCTTATATATTAATATAACCTTTGGAAAAAGCATAGTAGTTAAAAAATGCAAATGTAATACATTCCAGAAATATGGAATTTGACACTTGATGGAGAACTCTGGTTTTGCCAAGCCAAGAGTTTGTCTATGACAATTACTTTACACAGAAGGAAAGAAAACAATACTCCAGATTAAAAAGAGTGCATTAAAGAGGTGTGTTCTTTGTCCATTTTTTAAAAGTCTTTATACTGAAAAAATGAGATGAAAATTGTGTTTCTGTATGGTCTAGATTTAATAATATGTTAAAGGCTGACCTACTAGTATATTAATACTATATTAATATTTTAATGTTCTTTCTTTTTCTTTTAGTTAATTTTATTCACTATTATGAACAAAAATTGATTGCATTCCATTGCTTATTTTTCTTTTTGTTTGTTAATGTCACATCTATAAAGCTACAATTTAAAAAAAAAACAAATACAACATATGTATTTTGTATTTGGAAAACAGAAGAAAGATATGTTGTAATTAGATAGGTATAGAGTGTAACTTTATAGAAAGATGTAGATATAACTATGGATATATAGCAGTCAAAGACAAAGATTAATATAGTAACTGAAAAAAGAATATGCAGGAGAAAAGTTATGCAGAATAAAGGGATGGTCTCATTTCAGGTAGCAGATGAATTATATTTTCCCTTCGTCCTCAGACATTCCCTGCATTTACTAAAACAAACACATGAGGGCATACATTATGCAGAAATTATCTTCCTTGTTTACTAGTTTACTACTTTAGGGAGGTGGTGATGGTTGTTAATATGCAGATCATTCAAAAATACTCCCTCAGTGTCTGAACTAGTAAACCCAGAATTGCCGTTTAATATATAATTTGCTACTTAATATATAATTGCCACTATGACCTACTTGTAATTTCTGTGTTTGCTGTATTCATCAAACTGTGCTTGGCATTTTAAAATTCTCCTCTAAAATAATAGGCATGTTGTTCCATACAGAGTGATGACAAATGGTTGTTTGTTTCTTTTTCAGGCATCATTAGAACAGCTCTGCCAAATATGAACAGAGAAAACAGAGAGCAATATCAGGTGGTTATCCAGGCAAAGGATATGGGGGGCCAGATGGGCGGATTATCGGGAACCACCATGGTGAACATCACCCTGACGGATGTCAATGACAATCCACCTCGATTCCCACAGAGTAAGCTTCCTTTAATGGTCCTTCTGTGCTACAAAAATATCAGAATAAAAGAATGAGGCAACCACCATCTGGTTTAATTTTTTTTAAAAAATCTAGCTTATGGAGCACATGCAAAAAAGGCTTTATCTGCAGATTTATTCACCATTATTAAAAAGCAAAATGAAATGTTACAGGGCAACTTTATTAGGGAAAAATACAGTCGCGAAGAACAATTGCTTAACATGGGATAATTCTTAGCATAATGGCAGGGAATAACACTCTTCCCTCCCCCACAAAAGTAATGGAAGCGATAACAATAGTATGTAAGGATTGGAAGTGACCTTGGAAATTATTTAGTTCAACTAACTACACAGTGCAGGAATCTACTGCTTCAGCATCTCTACCAGCTGGCCATCTAGTTTATGCTTCCTCCAAAGGAGGGTCTACCACCTCCCAAGCAGAGTGTTCTATTGTTAATCAACTCTTACTGTTAGGAATTTTTTCCTGATGTCCAATTGAATTTGCAATTAAATCCATTGTTCTTTGTTCTCTTTTCCAGAACAATTCTGCCCCATCTTTTACATGATAACCAACCAAATAATTGAAGACAGCTATTGTGTATTCTTGCTCTTTTCTCTTGTCAGGGCTAAATATACCCAAAGCTTGTTGTGTTTTTTCCCATTATAGGTACCTTATCACATTAATTGTTCTCTTCTGAACATATTAAGTTTTGCCAGTGCCCTTCCTAAACTATGGTACTATGAAATGAATGGAATATTCTAGGTGTGGTCTGACCAAACAGGATATAGAAGAACATTATATAGAAGATTTCTCCTGAGCTTGACACTATAATAATAGTTTCAAGAGCACATCTTTGTTTAATGTTACCTGGAAATTAATAATTTAAACAATGCAAACAGAAAATGTGAATGCTTTTTGAAACAAAACAAGGGTTTGAGAAAGATGAGTACAAGTCAGAGAAGTGTTGAAACAGGATTAGAGTCACAATGATTAAAAATATAACAACAAAAAATAAATCATAGACTTGGAAAATGGTGCCTGGACCATCAAGTTGAACCCCCGTTCAGTGTATTAATTAAAGCATCACAGGTGTCTGGGGTGTATGTGTGTGTCCAGGTTAAGAAGACAGTGGTGGCTGCATAATCAACCCAACACCACATTTTATTTACAACACACATAAAAAGGCTTCAGTTGCATAATTGTGACCACCATTTTCATGTTTTTGATCCCTGTCCACTCATGGATGCCCCTACCAGATGGATGGCTGTCTAGCCTCCGCTTGAATATATAATGGAGAGTACTATAATTTATTTTTAGTTACAATAAACCTGTCCATGGATTCAAATGTTTGATTAGACTCAGGGTTTGCACTTAACTTTTCTGTGGCATCAAGGACCACAACTTGCAACAGTGCAAATTTGACAGGATAATGCAAGGCCCATGGGTAGGACTAGAATTTTGGGGAGTTACTAGGTTGTGAAGATTTCTTTAAAAACATATTTTAGAACTTTTGCTCAGCTTTTATGTCCTTCTCATCTCAAAATGTCAGAAAAAATGTAGTTAGTTTTTTATCAGTTTTGGTCTGGGAGAGTTTAAAGGGAGAAAAAAAATTAATCTGGGTGTTATTATGGCTCAGGGGACCAAATTGGTTGGCTCGGATCAGAATACTCACCACTGTGGGCCCTTATTAAAATTTCTGTGAGTCTTTGTTGATTAAGGTATAAACATAAATATTTGTTAATATATATATATATATATATTTTAAATTTTAAAATATAAATGAATAAACAAAAACAGGTGAACAGGTTATGATAAAGTGAGAGAAATGATAAAGTGAGAGTTTCAGGGTAGGGGAGATGCTGAAAAGAAACAGTTGCATAGTTCCTTTGGCAGACAAGTTACATTTGACCAAAAATTCCTCTTCTACACAGCTATTAAAATTTATTTCTGAATATTGACATAATGATCAGTCTTCTCCTGTTTCCAGCACCTGACATGGAAATTCTTTTTTTTTTTTTCATATGGAAAAGGAAAGAAGGAAATCTGGATTTTTTTGCATGAAGAGAGGGAATTAGGATTCCATGTGTGTATGTAAAAAAGAAATAGTTATATATCTATATATCATACATTCAGGCAGAGTTGGCAAAAAATTAATAATTCTTCACCAAAACCTAAACATGAATTTCAGTCTGACTCAGTGGAACATTACTATATAACTGATTTTCCTCTGTTGTACAACTGTAGCATTAACAATAGTGTAAATTGTACAATATTCAATGGACTATGAATGGTGGCCTTATTATTTCCAGGGGTTCCATTCCAACATAAAACCACAGATAATGACACCTCAACGTGAAAATGAGGCTTTGAGTCATGAGGATTGGGAGGTCAGCTTTCAGACCCTCTGGGGGTCCTCTTCCTCTGTAGTGATAATCTGCTCGATGTACAGCTCTTTATTCCTTCTGTTTGTTTGGTCATAGTAGGTATTGCTGGACAAGCCCAGTCATGTGGCTCTGCATAGCTTCTCTGCAGCAGCTGGCCCTTTCTGCACTGGACTGATTCATTTGGCTGGTAATAGAGGGGGTTGGGTCTCTCTTTTATGGTCTCAGAGAACAAGGTCAGCCCTCTATTTCATGATCTCAGTACAGCTGCTGGAGGCTAGGACTGCTCGCGTACCTCATTCATTTCTTTGTTTAAATTCCCTCTTTCCCCTTTACTACAGAGGGTACCAATGAACTTCTTTCACAGCAGTGTATATCAGTATATGGGTCTTCAGTCTGAGCTTGGAAGCTAACAGGGTTGGGCCTGGTTAGTCCAGGGAATACTGGGACTGTAAGCTAGGCTGGGAAATTGAAAAAAACATCATGGAAGAAGGCAGTGACAAATCACTCCTCTAGTGCTGCAAAGAAAACTGATTGTGTCCAATCAAGCTCAAATTGAGGGCATATTTACCTTTACCTTACAGCTGCATATGCTATAAGGCATTTTTAAAAATTAAATTTTCTTCCTCTCCACTTCCCTTGACAGCCTCCTTATTAATGAGGCTTGTATCATGTTAAGAGGAAGCAAATGAATGGGCTTGATTTGTGAAAGGGCTTGATTCATGTAAGTGCTAAACGTCTTATTGATTCCTTCTTAAAAGAGAATCAATAACATTCATGTCAAATGTGAAACTGTATACTTAAAGGATCTTATCTCTTATCTGAGTTGCTGACTTGATTATTGACCAAGAGGACTCATAAAATTGGAAGCCCCTTTCACAATTTCATTTATCAGAATGGGGTTGTACTAGTATTAATGAGAAAGAACTACTCACACTTATGGGCACCTTTTGGGAGCCTTGTGAACTCATTAGATAAATGACAAGCTTTCTGAGTCAAAAGCAAGTCAAGTGCTTTTGTTGGAAATATTTCCAGCACTAAAAATTAAAAAGCAAACTGTTCATGCCACCAACGAGCAGTTGGTGCTGCTGGAAGCTCAGCTGTGCCTCCGCTTTAAGTGTGACATTAGCAATGATTAGAAGTGATTGTCAAAAGAAGTATACTTGCTAAAGAACAGTTTTAAAGAAGTTTTGAATACAGGTATTCTGGGGTGGAAAACTGTTCCAGTGCTAAAACATTCTTTTCATATACCATCAGATTTTATGCAATATCATCAGGCTAAATGTATGTATGTGGTCCTTTGGGTTCAAAGAAGAGACGCTGTTGTACAGTTCATCCATGGACAAGAAGTTTATTTATTTATTTTTTATAGTCATATCCTGAATCTTTTTTCCTAAGAACTAAACACTCTACATGATTCTCCTTTTCCTTCCGTTTTATCTTCACAACAGCCCTACGAGATGTGCCAGAAAAACACTGATTCATGGAAAATCTAATGTGCGCTATGGATAAACAAGGAATTGTGCCTGAGTCTCCTTAGTTGCAGACTAAGTTGCAACTTAGTTGCAGACAGATTTAGTCAAGTGCTCTAATCATTGCATGACATTATTTTTTTGTTTACTGCAGGACTTTTAATTCTAGTAACTATGGAATCACAAATATTGGCCTCCCCTTCCTCTCTCCCTCCGTCCCTTCCTTCTCCAGCATCCGGAAATTAGTTTTATGATCCTTCCCCAATTTGATGCCTTCTAGAAGTGTAGGATACCAACCTTCATCATTCCTAACCAACATAGATCTAGAGAAAGTTGTTCTAGAGCATACTCTTAATTTATGTGGAGTAATGGGATAGCCCACTGCATGAAATAAGTGTGTAGTATGTGTAAAATGTAAAATGCCTCTGTTCATAGCCCCATTTTCCTTCTGCAAAGTGGAATGGAGAATATTTTAGGTCTTATCTAGGGAGTCAGAAATATTCCCAGAATTGTCAGGAGTGGGAGACAGCTTCCTAAAGAGCAGCAGTGCCATGTTGCCTAACTTGATTGTAACTGAGCTGGAATTGGCAGCTAGAGGGTTTCCCAGTGGGAGCTATTATCTTCCCACCTGATAGTGTTACGAGAATGATGTAATGTCACGTTATCAGCGTCAGGAAGCATTGCATATGAAAAAGGTACCTTACTGGTTGCCAGTTGTTGTGATTCTGTGCCTATTTTTGGCAGCAGAGGAACTAAGTTTCTGGAAGAATATTCTTCTTTTACTGATAAGCTCATAATTCTTCCATCCATGATTCCTCCTCGAAATTTGAAGAAGTCCCTCCCCCCACTCAAAATATTTGTAGTTATCTTTCTGCCTCTCCCCACAGAATCTCATTTCTTCTCATGAGGGGGAAAAAATAAGAAACAACTGTAAGTTTGTTGTCAGCAGTATTTCAAACCAATTCAAAAGTATTCTGCAAGGTGCTGTAGTTAGGACACTAGGAAAACCACTGAGATGGAAATTGTAGTTAGGTAATATTTACCTGAATTTTAAATTACTCATTTTGAAAATGGATACTGGAGAATGAAGTCATATTTCTCTGAAACTCAAATCTATTCATTTTGAAAAGGGAACATTTAGGATGTTTTTTTCTGGAATGGCTGGGCTTGTTCAGCAGAGTTTTCAAAAGCATTAAGCAGGTCAATTTAATTTAAAAGAAATCTGGGCTTAGAGTTCCCTTGCATTTTTAACCAATTAGCATGTCATTATGCATAGAATACTGAATAACAAAGCAAAAGCTTTGAAATATAAAGTACTATGAAGGTTGAGATATTGGTGCTTGAAGACTCAATTGTTCTCCACATCTACCTATCAAGGCATCACATATCGGTTGAGTTCTTTGAGATAGAAAACATTAGATATAAGTATTTTCTGTTTTCTGCAGTGTGTCCCCTCTATTATAAAATGTATTTCTTAGAGACTTCAGTACAGTTTTAGAAATGATATTTTCATTTCCAACAGCCTTTTCAGAGAATCTACTAACTTAATCCCTGGATTACATTTTGGTTTTAACCTAGTTAAAACAAAATTAGTTAATTCATATTATTTCCACCTGTTATTTTTATTTCAGGTGCTAAAGACTAACCTAACAGGTTTCAGCAGAGTAGAACCATTTGGTCAAATGCATGAAGTATTATCTTCAATTGCAAATAGGGAATTTACATGTATGAAATGAAAACTATGTCATTAACAATTTATTTTATTTATTTATTTAATTAAATTTATGTCACCACCCATCTCCCCCCAACAGGGGACTCTGGGCGGTTTACAATAAAATAATAAAAACATATCCACCTAAGTTATAGTTAAAAATATAAATAGGAAAATAAATATAAAATCCAAGTGGAGATGGAGCCATAATCAATAAGGGGTGCTATGACGCCAGCCACCTCCAGGTGGAACTATCACTCTCCCCATCCCACACAAGGTGGCAGAACCAGGTCTTCATTTTCTTCCGGAAGTCCAGGAGTGAGGAGACCTGTCTCAACTCCGGGGGCAAGATATTCAAAAGGGCGGGAGCCACTGCAGAGAAGGCTCACCTCCTGGACCCCACTAGATGAAATTCCTTTGCTAATGGGGTCCGTAGCATGCTCTCCCTGCCTGACTGGGTGGGGTGGGTCAATGTTATGGGGATGAGATGGTCCCTCAGGTACCCTGTTCCTATGCCATGTAGGGCTTTAAAGGTAATAATCAACACCTTGAACTTGGGTCTCCCTGGCCCCAGTCTATTCCTTACCCACTACCCCACACTGTTTAAGAAAAGTTGTGTACTAAAAACAATAGTATTAGGGAAAGTTACTTAAATATAAATTAGGGAAGTTGTACAGAAAAAAGTGTATAAGAGTAGCCATTTAAATTATGCAGAATAGTAAGTAACTTATAGAAAATATGTGCAGAATCCATATGATAGCAACTATGTATTTAATGGTAATTTTTTAAAAAAGAAATGCTGAAAAATTGTATGAAACAGAGCAGAATTAAATGTAGCATTGTTACTGACCAGATTTCCATGGTTCCTTAAGTCAAAGGGAGGCAAGTAAAATTTGCTTGAAATGAGTCCTTGGGCCTAGTTACACCCCAGCCCATCCCTGACTACAGTGTCCCAGCAATCCCAATGGGGAAAATATAAATGATGTCCCAACAGATTGCCTATGAGACAGAAAATAATAAAAAAGCATTTTTTTTTCTTACCAAAATGTCATGGGTTGGTCCACAAGATTATGGGACAGGAAATGACACTCTGTCTTTATTGAAACTCTTTGATAACTGTGACTGCATCCTTCTTTCCCAAAGTAGAAGAAAGGATGGATGGGTTTCCTTGGATTTGTACCAGGAGATGATGGTAGGTTCCATTGACTCTGTGAGAGGGGTTGAGATAGGAGCTAGAGGAAAGCTGGCTTTGGTAACTTTCAAACATTTCCAGCTTCAACCCTCACAAATTACAAATACTTTTGAAGACCAGTGGGGACAGTTTGCTATTCTCTATTCTGGATTTCTTTTGAAAGTCACAAAATTAAGCCTATTCACTTCAAGTGAGTTGAGATATGCTATGCGATTTGGCAGCACTATAGAAACTGTTAAAGTTATAAAAATGATTGATTGTGATTTTATATTGCTTCAAGGCTGCCAGAGCTTTTTAGTTCCTTGAGGCAAAGTGCAAATAAAGAATAATAATGGTAATTTATAACTTACCTAAAAAATCTAGGCCTTGCTTGTTTATGGTCTAATGAGGCACAAAAAAGAGAGAAGAAAATAAAATACAAAGAAAGGGGTGTTACAAAGTTTCTCTCTCTCACATGGTTGTCCCTCTGTACTTCTCTTCATGATATGGTTTGGCCTAGTATTTTACAGATTTCTTTAAGAAGCTGAACTATCTTTTTTCTAAAACAACAACAACGAAATCCTTTATTGTTCATGTCTTGCCTGGAAACTAAACATTACTGGAGTGCATAGATTTTCAACAAATTAGCTTCTATGGGAGAAATGCATTTACTTTTTCAAAATAAACATTTCACCAGATTTACACTCACTCGAGGCTACTAGTACAAGAAATATAGATGAGGACGTTACTGTTCAGCTTGCCTGTGCTGGGTAGACAGAAGCCCATGTGCAGAATCTTGGCTTTTTTACAGAACGCAGGCTATACAAGAGAAACCATCAAATCCTGCAAATTGAGGCGGTAATCTATCAAAAATATGTCCAGTACAAATTGTGTTGTAATGAAAGAGAAATGCCCAAGAGCAACACTTTATGACTCTGCAGACCCCATTAATTTCCGTTAACTCATACTAACTCTTGCAGTGATTTTTTAAAAGCAAGTTTTCAGTATCAGGGATTGGAATGCAGTTATTTCTTCTCCTCCTCTGCTTACTGCAAGCAGTAAAGTACTTCAAGGAACCATGGGGAGGTTGGAAAAGAGGCTCACAAAATCCAGATCAAATCATTTCCACCAAGATATTATTATTATTATTATTATTATTATTATTATTATTATTATTATTATTATTATTTTAGCTTAGGCTTATGAGGATTGAACTCAAGTGACAGAATATGTTATTGCAAATGGTAGCGGTGGGTGGCTTGTCCCTATTTCAGAAAGGGCTTGTTAAAGTGGAAGATGATGCCCACTCAAATTGTGGTTGCTCAAAACTAAGTGGGATGCAGCTAATTTTCTTAATTACAGTGCCACACATGCACACAACTTGGGAAAAATTGCTGAAGCTCCTTTAAGGTCAAATTTTAAAATGACCTTAGCTAAAGCTGCAGAACCTGTGCCAAGGAGTTGAACTAAACACTCTTAAGAGTGATCCTTAAGAACATCATCATCATCCAATTGCAAATACACAATCTCCTCTAAATCTATCAGATTGCATTGCTGTTTACTGTCTCATTAGTATTTTACTTATTTATTTGCAATTGATTATTAGTATTCACTTGTGTCTATAATTAAAACACCATTTAGTGAAATTGCACTTAGCACAACTGTAAAACCTATTTGTTTCTTCACTTTTTTACTTATTTTATATTGACCCACCAAGCAGTGATAGATTGTGGCTGGCCAGGTGCCTGATGATAATTTAGTAGTATGCAAAAATATGTCCTCCAGTTCTTCACATAAAATATACTTCTGATTATCAGAAGTATAACTGTATAAAAGTATAAATTCTAACTGCCTTAGAATTTCTCAGGTCATGTTTTGAGTTAATCTTATTATTGCAAAGTAGCCAAAGGTGCTGTGCTTTATTACTTTTTATTTCTTTCTCTTACACATCTCTCCATCATACCGCAACCTCCCCGCGCTTCCTGAACCGAAAAAGGTGCTCTGGGAATAGGCAGAAAGGCTGTTTCCAACATTTAACATTTCAAGAGAAGGATTTGGCTCTGTCTGGAAGACTCAGTTTCTCTGGTTCAGTAGGCTTTCAGAGTATTTCTTTCAAGTCATAGTGGCATCTCATCTCATCTCACCCCTAACCAGCCAGTATAGGGTGCATTGGCCTCCTTGCCTGTCAGCTGTCAGATGTATAGCAGCCACCAGCTATACTGACTTGCAGGAAAGCACAGACAAGGCTGTCAGGAGCTTCTGATGAAGTAGGAAGAAAAACAAAAAGATGGGAGAGGCAAGATGATGTCTGTTGGTCATTACCTAAATAAGGAATGCACCAAGAGCCTTCCAGTCAGCCCCATATGCCTTTCTTTGAAAATTTCCTCCTCCTTTTTTAAGTATGTTGAACAGCAATATAATGATTGGGGGGGGGGAAAGGATCTATGGAATGTTTCATCACAACACAACTTTACTCTTCCAGAAATGCTGGGAAAACAAGTTCTTTGTAGACTGCCCAATAGGATTAGCAGGCTATGTTTGGTGAGCCACCAAAATGCAGGTTGCTTTTGGAACAGTCAGTTTCAAAGCAGCGCCTCTGTATTTAGGCAGAAACCTGATGCTCTTGGATTTAAATCCATAACGTACCTCTCTGCCTCACCCTTTTAAAAATAATTCCTAAAATTAAGTTTCTTGACCAAAGCTGTAACATTAGGGTCTTAATAAGATGTCTCTTACATAGCTTGGATTCTTCTTCTTTGCAGGCTCAGTCCACCTACGCATCCCAGAATCTTCCCCAGTTGGCACTGCGATTGGAAGCATCAAAGCCTCTGATGCAGATATTGGGAGAAATGCAGAACTTGAATACCGAATTATTGATGGTGATGGAAGAGACACGTTTGATATTGTTACACAAAAGGACACACAGGAAGGCATTATCAGAGTACGAAAGGTGCATATTTTCAATGAAGCATTGCATGTTTGAAGCCACTAACCATTCAGTGCTGGACCCTGCCTTAAAAAAAAAACCATGAAAACCCCCCACAATGTAGTTTTATTTTAGTTCCCACTCTTACTTTCTTTATATAGAAAGATTTGGTGCAAAAAATACTAAAATGTAGCCTCAAGAATATTATGAATAAAAAGCAACCACCAAACCTTTTTTTTTATTACTACTAAATATATTCATTATTTGTTATCATATCATTGATTAGGAAGGAAGGAAGAATTATGATTTGTAATGTATTGGATATTTTCTAAAAAGTACATAGTTGATAAATTTATTCTCTATATTCTTGGGAAATCTTGGTAATATATGATCTCATCAGAATAATGTACTATAGAAAAACATGCCAACAGTTGTTGTTGTTGTTGTTTTTAAAAAGTGGTCTTGTTTTTGAAACAGCAGTCTCTTTGGATGGGTGTTTAGAAGTTCTGTTAAGATATTTGGTAAATAGAGGTATACAACTTTAAAACTATATGTTATAATAATTTAATTATTCAATTCAATTCAATTGAATATGGAATCCATAAAAAAGAAGACAGTTAACCACAAAAACAGGCAGCCTGAACTGAAACGAACAGTAAAAACAAACAAACAAACAAAAAAAGAACAGAACTTTGACCAATAAAGCACACTCACATTAACCTCAGGTCTGGGAACAGAGCCAGATCTTAAGGGCTTTGCAGAATTCCAGGAGAGTGGGCACCCTCTGAATATCTGAGGGGATGCTGTTCCAGAGGGTAGGGATAGAAAAGTTACATTTCCCCTGTCCCACAAGATGGTAGCATTTAACTGAAGGGAACTAGGGTGCCCCCACTCTGCCCAAACGTACCAGGTGGGCCAAAACAATTGGAAATAGGTGGTTCCTCATATAACCAGGCCCTATGCCATGAAAGTTTTTATGTGAATTGCACCTGAAATTAAAGGTTATAATTACAACAGTAAAAACTAATATAAACTAAAAATTAGAAGAATAAAAAGAAAGAGTAGAAGGTGCTGAAAAGAAAGGAGAAAAAGGAAAAAAAATAGAAATAGAAAAGAAAGAAAAAATAGAATATAGTAAAGAAAAAGAAACATATAAAGAAGTGACTTCCCACTTTCATTATAGCAAGTATAAACAATTCTAGTAACTTATAAACTTTTAAAATACAATGAATGATCTCTTCGTCCCATATCCCATCTCTTATCTATGAACAAATCCATAAAACATCATCATTTCAGTCCTGATGCCAGCAAATGCCCAGGAAGGGTTACCAGAGATAACAACAAAACTATTTTAACCTTGATCAAATAAACCAACTTTATATTCCTTCCTTTTACTTCTAACAATCTTAATTTTTAGTCCCTTCAAATAATGCTGTAGAACTTAATTTCTTTTTATTTTTAATTTGTCACAAGATTCTTCAAAACTTTAACAAGCTTCTTTTGTAAATCCCATATAGGAAAATTATCCAGGTCACTCTCTTGGTTTGTTGTTTGTATATCCCTTTTAATTATCAAGACATCAGCTGGTTTCTTTTGTATATCCAGTGTAACATCCTTTTCCATGTCATTCTTGTAGCCAGTAATTTTTAAATCCACTTTTAACTCAATCTCGATCTTGTCAGGTAGAACTTGTTACTCTTCCATAACATCTTTTATAGTCTATTTATAAAAGGGGACAGTATTAAAATTAATGTCTGGGTCCACTGTTAAAAAATATCCTTCAATATGTACAATATTTAAATATTTTGCTTCATTCTGTAATTGTAAGTCAAGTTTAAGTGTTCTCCTTTCATTGTAGTCTTTAGTTCCATCTAGTGTCCAATTTTTAAAATCTTATCTTTTTTTTTTTTAATCAGAACAAAAGGATTTTCCAATGGGAAGGATTCTTTACAATTAATTCAAAATCTTATTTCAAATTAATGTAGACCCTTAGTCCATTTGTAACTTTCCAAAATCAAAGTTTTAATCACTCTTTGCTGCTGCTGATGATGATTAATTTTTTTTAAGTTCTTAAACTTGTAGTTAAAACTTTTTTTGCTAAGGACTGAAGGAAACTCACCCAGTACTGTAAAACTTGTTGATCCAAAGGTTCATAGCTGAAAAGCAGTTAACATGCAATTTCTGAAAGTGATTAGAAAAGTATGCAAATTTAGTGTCCTTTCAAAGGTGCCAACCACGGTTTGAGCAAGATGGATATTCCCTCATCTCCCAGAGGTCTAAGCCCACCAGAGACCATTATCTTGCAGTCTCCCTGCGAGGAGGAACTGTCTAGAGCACTTGTGGGCAATCTCAGGTCTTCTCCTTGTCTGGAGAGGAATTATCAAAGAGCCAGTCTACTTGCCGGCTCTTCATTCAGCCATGGTCATCAACTCTGCTTTTCACAGAGCCGTCTTCAGTCCACCATTTCTTCCCCAGTAGTTGATGGTTTTGAATAAGCAGGGATGTAGGATGTAAAAGGAGAAGGAAAGGACAGATTTTAACAGAAAGGAGTATATACTTTCACAAAGAAGTCTGACATAGAGAAAGTAAATACAGTTCTCTGGCATAGAAAAATGCTTTTTTATATCTATCCTAGTTTCCATCAAGCAAGCAAAGACAGAAGACTGCTTCTTCAGCCAATTTGTAACTATCAAGAAGGGGAAAACAGATTAGTCAGAGTTTTAATAAGCCACAATCAAAGAGCTTGATAGGGAGCCAGTTACTCTGAACTTAGCCAGACAGCATGATGCAGCCCAAATTGCTTTGAAAGGGAAAAACTACTTGATTGAAATCTGAGGATAGTTGTATAGTGTTGAGAAGGACATGGGAGGAAGAATGAGGAACAAAAGAGAGACAGTTTTCTGTAAATTTTGCCTTTCAGTTTCCATTAAAAAAGGCTAAGTGCAAAAAATCAGACAGACAATAGACAGACAGAATAGATAGCTTGCATTTATTTATTATATCTCTATTCTATCAAATCTACCAAAGACTCATGGTGGCTTACAGTTGAAACATTCATAATACAGATAATTAAACACTGAAAATATATAAGCTAAGTAAAATCACTCATTAAATCTAAATATAGTCACATTAAGTGATAAAATATTAATAAAAGAACAGCTGTTTAAAATAACAATCATGGGAAAGTCAGTCACCAACTGCTGTTCAGAAGAACTCAGTCTTTACATCTTCTAGAAAGACTTCAGAGAAGGACATTAGAATCTTAGTTCAGTAGCCAGCTGTAACATCACATCCAAAATGTTTATAAAAATCATCTGGCTTCTTAAAGGACATGTGCCTGTTGCTTTTTCAAAGCCGAGCAATTAACAAAAAAACATTTCAAACAAGTCAGCTGGAGGTATATTGGATGATGACTTTTTTAGCAACCAATCAGAAGCCTTCTTTGGTGGCTTCCTTTCAGTGCCTGGAAGTCACGTTACTGCTCTGCAGTGTATAAACCTGTGCAGTTCCAAAACCTCAATTTATGTGAGCTATAATAATTACAATATAGGATAAAAGTATCCTTGAAAATTATATTGAAATGGCAAGGAGAGTGTGACGGCCCCAGTACCAGGATCTTAACTTGAGAAATTATCCAGATAGTCCCTTAGGAAGCCTAAAGAATTCATTTATTAAAATCCAATTACACAGGACAGTTGCAAAGCTCTGAATAACGTTTTGGCACCAAAACATTCAAATTTAATCATTCCCTCTGACATAGTCTCCCCTCCCTGTCTCCCAAACAAGCCCGTTCTCACTCCTGATCTCCCCCCTCCCAGTTCCTTAGACTTAGAGTCCAGGTGTCTTATCAGCCTGCCCTTGGCTCCAACAGCTTGTGAAGGAATGTGATTAATGATCCTCTCTGCCTGCAAAGCTGCAAAAGCTAACATGGGTTTGCTCTTGCAGTGGCTGTTGTGTGTACAAATAGTTTCATGGCAGGCATGCAAAGCGAGCCTGACAGAGAGTCTCAAGATAATATGGGAAGGGAATATTTATTTCCAATATAATACACCTTCTGAGTAAATGAGATTTCAGCACAAAGACAGTCTTGCCTCATTTGTGTATACCTACTAATTTATGATTAAATAAATTCAAAGGTATCTACCAAAGACATTCTGGGTCCATGTTTGACACCTTTCTGCCCTATTGTAATACAAACTACATTTTCTCACAACTTTTTCACTACCTAAAAGTCACAAAGAAATCATAAAATAAAAATTCTTTTGTAATATATATACAAACACACACACACACACACATACACTATCCAATTGCATATATATTCTAACTCCAAACTTTTTCATCTTTTCATTTTTAAAAAGTGATAAAATTGGCATACATTTTTTTTAAAAAAAATCTCTGGTACAGGGTTTGTGAAATTCATTGTATATGAAATTTGTTAAGCAAAGATCTGTCACCTGAAGCCAAGTTTCATTTTTGTCTTTATTTAAAGGCAAATTCATTGTACTTTGGATACAATTTCAATTTTGGCATAAGTTGGTCACCTGCTTTGAAATTATGTGACTATATTGGTACTTCTTTACTGCAAATTAATTATTATTTGCTGTTTATGAGAAAAGTTGCATTGGCTCCATTATTAAAAGTACTGGTTTACATCATTGACTGTATAATGTAGCTTGGAATAAATAATTTCTGCTTTATAATAAATTATAATAAATAAGAAAATATAAGAAAAAAATAAGAAATTATAATAAATAATTTCTGTTTTATCTACAGAATCTAGCACACAGCTGGCATTACATAAATGGCAACAGTGCTTGATATTCTCTTCACACTTTTTTACCATGTGTCATTTTGATACCTAAGATACTTCTGTGTCATTGTGTCAATAACTTTATTTATTTATTTATTTATTTATTTGTAATATAGCCATTGGACTATGAGAATCGAAGGCTATATACTTTGAAAGTCGAGGCAGAGAATCTGTATGTTGACCCACGCTTTTATTACCTTGGACCTTTTAAAGATACAACTACTGTGAAAATATCCGTGGAAGATGTGGATGAACCTCCTATATTTAGCAGATCTTCATACCTTTTTGAAATTCATGAAGATATTGAGGTGGGCACCATCATAGGCACTGTCATGGCACGAGATCCAGATTCTGCTGCAGGTCCAATAAGGTAAATGCCAAAATCTAAGACATTACAGATTACAGGACAATGAATTCTTCATATCACTATTGCAGTTCATACTTTTGCTGCGACCGACAAAATGTACAGAAAACTATGAGAAAGTAGAGGATCAGATCACCCATTTAATTTGAGCTTGGTTTAACCAGAGTTCCCTTTTGAGCCATGTGAGATAATCTTGCACAAGTATATAGCAGCCTTACCCAAGTAAGTGGCCTCCAGACAATTAATAATGACAACTCCCCATATTTCCAACCAGCATGGATAATGGGGAAAAATAAGTAATTTTGCTGTCTGCAGTTCTGAGATCTGTTGTCCCATGATATCTGGAGAGTATTAGATTGGGAAAGACTGATACACAGAGCATAATTTAATGCCAAACAATGTGGCTGAAACTGATCCATAGGTCAGTTTTCCCTACTTGCTTGTAACTGGAGGAAATTTGCCAGAAATTCACATCTGGAATACACCTTTCAGTCTAAATGTGAAATGGTCATTTTCCACCTGAAATTTCATTGCTTTAATTGATTGGCATCTCATTTGGCAGAAGTCAAATATGAAAGTTCATAAGTTGTTGGCAAATACTCTCATTGCCTGCAAATAAATTAAATCCCTTACAAATATGATATGTCACTCAGTAGTACCTGAAATTCAAATATAATCAATAATAGTCCAGTACTAACACAGTATTGCATGCCAACTTTGGAAAAGGCAGTTATCAAATATTAAATATAAATATAAAATGCTTAGTGAATAGTCAGATAATAATTTCACACCTGTTCCATGTCTTTTGTATTTCTTCAAAGCATGTTTATTTTCTTCTTCAATTTTCCCTAATATTTATCACACAAGAAATAATGAGGTTATTTAACACAACAGCTTTATTGCCATCTTACCTGACAATACAGTACACTTCAGTTTAATTGATCATTTGTAGGGAAAAGCTGTCCATTAAATCAGAATGCCCAAATCTATATAACTGACTTAATTTATGTCATGTGTGCAATTATAATCAAATTAGTGAATTATATCAATTGTCTAGAGAGAGGGTTTAAAATTAATGGACTTGTCCATTATTTGCAAGGGTGAAGTATGACATACATTTTTATGCTAAGTCCATTAAATGGAGTTCCTTTAAATCAAGGTTTCATTGACATATAATCCAACAACTATGATCAAATAATGAAGGCTGATTGGCTCTGCCAAGACTTGAGCTCTCTAAACATGTTCTTTTGCTTGCATAACATCTCATCAACATCTGTCCAGTCATTTTTGGATATTCCATAGACAAAGAATATTTCAGCATCAGTTAATGAAAAAACATGAATAAATGAAAGAAAAACTAAACAAATCATTACATGCAAAACTGAAAAACACTGGGTTTTGTATCATTCCAAAGTTCTTTGGGCAGCTTAAAACAGGATAAAATAGTTACAGAACATCATTCAACCACACTACTCAAAAGCTACTAATAAACCCATGCTAGTGTAATATTTTTGTTAATTTGGAAGCCCTTAATATAAATATCCCCAGTCCCCATGGGGATGTCCTTTCATAATCTGAGGGTGAAATTATTACTTGAGAAAGGCAAGGTATCTGTCCACATTGGTTGTTAGGTCTTCTATTGTAAAAATGGAAGATTAAATAAAAATAAGCAACATAGTTTAAGAACAATATGTTTAGCTATTTCTGTATACTTCATAATTGCTAGAGATATAAAAGTTTGTTTTGTCATAAAATATCTCAAAACATTAGTGTCAGTTCCACTGCATTTTTCTGTATGCTCTTGGAGCTGATTCTTAGAATTATGGTAAGGTTTTGAGCTTTTGCAAAATACTCTGTAGGTGAAGAGCAAATTAGTAGTCATCAAACTGAAAGAAAAAGCTCCCTGTGCATTTTATGCAATTGCGGCAATAATAGGTGGGGTTCAGAGTAGGACCCGCAGGGCTACATTATATCTTTCTATTTTTATTTTTTTTATTTATTCATTTAACCAACAGAGGTAATCGGGCTAATAAAGGTAAATTACTGTATTTATCAGAGGGGAGTAAAAGTTGCTATTTGCCTATTAAATTACAATAAGTGATTATTATGCTTCCTGCCAAAACTGTCTTTTTACAGGTTGTAGAACAGTACTTGGTGCAATAAAACTGTTCATATAAAAAGGAGAGCTTAATATAAGTTCTCTGCAAAAATGATTATATATATTTATGCAAGCACCATGTATCTTTTCAACATTAGCAAATGATGTAGAAATTACCTTTTATGCTCACATACTTCACTGCTGCCTTATGTTCCTCGGTTAGGAAGCATCGAAAAACCTGCCTGCATGCTGTTGCTGATATGAACATTCTGTATGTGGTAGTGGAAATGTATTAAAGATTTTGAAAAGAGAGAGCTCTCATTAAAAAAGGCACATGGACTATAGCACTTCAGGTCATACATAATCAACTTTTTTGCTCCATCTTCCAACATCATGAATGGTTTAGTGCACTGCATCCAGCTTTGAATTTCTTTAACAGCTACTGTCTATGAAGCTGAAAATTGGAAAATCCATAATATTGTGACCATCTCTTGAATGCCAGTAATTATGAGGGGACATCAGGAAGTTTTTGGTGGGGTACAAACTTGTCCTTGCTGTCACATCTTGTTCCAACCATTGCAGCTTAAACTTTATGGATATTGGATTGGATACAAACATCTTCATATTAACTCTGACTGTCCAAGCTGTCAGTTCTAAATATGTTCAATTCTAGATCTGCCCAATTATCTCAGATTACTTTTTATTGTAACATAATGTAATATTGTAGCTGTTTTAATTACTGAATCTTGAGTTCAACAGCTTCAGGAATTGTTGCTTTCTTAAGAGCTCAGTATTGGACAGGAAGGCAACATATAGGGGAGTCTATTGGGGACAAGTGTCAAAATCAGCAAGATGGTCAACATTGTGCCATGATGCAAACCCCACTCCTTTTGAACATATATGCATTGCTGCCACACATAAAAAAGGAGCAAAATTTGCATCACAATACTGTCTGCCTCTTGCTGATTTTAACTCTCTTTAAATGCTGCTGACAGCTGTGTCACTACTCTGAATTAGAATAATTGATAGTCACAAAGATTATTGTGGTGTATATGTACTTCTCAACACAAAACTCCTTTTCTTCCTGCCAATCTGAAGGTTTTCTTTGGATCGTCACACTGATCTTGATAGAATCTTCAACATACATTCAGGAAATGGATCTATTTATACTTCTAAGATGCTTGACCGAGAAATATCACAGTGGCACAACCTTAGTGTGATAGCAGCAGAAATCAGTAAGTTCTTTATTACTATTTATGTATATATTTTCTTTATTGTCTCTTGAGAAAAGTATCTTAGCTATATAACACTGTTTTGTTGTCCTCCAGCAAAGGATGAATGTGACAGTCCAGCCTTCCCTAGTTTAGCACCATTCAAATATGTTGGGGCTACAGTTCTCTGAATAGCCATGATGCTACAAAAAAATAAGAAAAGCTATTTGAAAATAAGTTTTCTTTTCTGTTGGAAATGTTAACTTCTGAATTATCTTCATTCCTATAGATGACATGCCTACAACTTTCAGTAGGAAGGGATTCAGCACTGTAGTAGCAAGGAAAATTTCATCCCACAGATGAGTACATAGTGTTCCTCTGTAGAAATGACTATTTTATGGGGTGCGGCCAAAAGAGTTGTTTTGTTTTGTTTTTGAAAAAGCAACAGAAAAAATTGGCAGATTTTCCCCATCTGATGGTATCTTGATATGTGGATATCAAAGGTCATGGTGGTTGATGATATAGGAAGGAATTTGGAAACTAGCAGGTTGGGAAAAACCAAAAAAGGAAATCAAACAAGAACATAGTTGTGTCCTTATCCAATTGTCCTTCACTTTACTGAAGCTGATGAAGATAATATCCCAATCAGATGTTCAGAATTACTTATAATAATGTCATTCTAGAACTAAGAAATCCATAATATCAAGTACATTTTTTTGGGATATAAGATTCCCTACCCAAACACGATAACAATAGTCTAAGCATTACCTAGATGAGATGCCATATAGATAACAGGCCTGGAGATTGTTACTAAGTCAGTGTCTTCAGAAAAAGAAGTCTTTTCTTATAACTGAAAGTGTCTCCACTGCCTTCAAAATAGTTTCATGAAATATGGACTTTCAATATATTTTCTTAATTAAATAAATATAGATCAGAGAAGAATATCAACTAGAAAATGGATTATATAAAAGAGGTAACTGAATAACATATTGTGATGACGTAGGGGCGGTATTCTTTTATATAAAATGATTTACATATATTTTTTAACCTTTCTACTCTACTTCCACTTTCTGTCTTTACAAAATGTTTAAGAATATTAGAAAATAACTCAGACACAGACAGACTACCAATAAGCAGATGTTTCTGAAAGTGAATGCACATGAAGTGAATCCATTGTAGTAGGTTTGGATGATACCCAAGAACATAAATACAAATAAAAATGTAATAGAAATGCATATCTTTGATATCAGAGGGTCTCTTCATAATGTACCAAAAACTTAAAAAAACTAGACTTAAAATCTTGACCCTGCCCATTCAGTTGAGATAATAGTATATTCAGCCACATCCACTTTGGCCCTCAAAGTTGAAAAAAATAGTGTGATCTCTGGTGGCAAAAAACTGCCCACCACTGCTTTACATTTGTCATTTACTGGAGAGGGCATGGAAAATGAGCAGTGACTTAGGTGCCTTCTGTGACTAACAGAACACAAACTGGGTGCAGAGAGATTCTCAGAAATGTCTTCAGATTGAAATTTTGTTCATCCTTTAAAGAAATATGCAGTGTATTTGTGGGCAACCCAGTTCAGGGCTGCAAATCCATTTTTAAATGAAATTGCCTATTTCCCCTGCTTTGACAGACAATCCCAAAGAGACGACCCGTGTTTCTGTGTATGTACGAATATTGGATGTGAATGACAATGCACCACAATTTGCTGTGTTCTATGACACTTTTGTGTGTGAAAATGCAAGAGCGGGCCAAGTAAGTCATTTATGTACATGCTTAAAACGTTCTAGTTTTGTTATAGTAACAGGGAAAAACTAAAGATTTCATATGATGGTAGTTTTGGAAATATAATGTGAAAATGGAAAAATGGCTGCCAACAAATCAGAATCCAGCTTTGCACAGTTGTGCTTTCTAGCAATGCCAACAGTAACTTTCTTGTATACCCACAAAACACTTTGTGTTCTTAAAACTTCATTTTTTTCCCCCTCAACTCCCTCAATGTTTTTGTTTGGTTCTTTTTTCAGAAAAACCTTAGAAGACAATTTCTTAATTACACTCAATGGTATCTTTGTGGAAGAAATGAATGCTATAAACAGTTCCTTTGTGTATGTGTTTTAACTTTCTTTTATTACACAGTTCAGTTGTTCTTTGAGTTGACAAGGATCAAAACGTCACTGACAGCATTTCGTTCTGCAAATGCCATTTTTTATCTCAGGCTGCTTGTTGCAGACAAACGTCACAGAAGAATAAAAAGTGGTTAGTTTTGAACAGAGAACATATGTTTTCCTCTACCTACAGAAGAAGTGCTTTGAACTGACTGGTTACTCTGAAATGACTTTATAATTCAGAAAAGCGAAGTACCAAGCATTAAGGCTCCGTGAACCTCAGGATCCTGTCAGAAATTTCTTTTTGAGAAGAGGGCAACCCAGTTGTTTAAATAGTGAAAACTACCCCTTTCCCTTAATTCTAACATGTAGGGAAAGTTACAGGAAGAAAACAATTTTGGAAGGTTGATTCTGAGTGAACAAATGACAAGAGGAGAGACTTAAAAAAACCCAAATTATCCCCATCCTGCATACGTACGTGCATACATTTTTTTTTTCCAGAAAAAAAATAATCATGGAGGGCTGGGCTGATTAAGGCTGCTTCAGGGGGCAGATTTGGGATGCCCAAAAAAGAGCAGCACATGAGTAGTTACTACTGTAGTTTTACTGTAAAAATAGGGAAGTGGGCTTGGGGGATTTGCTGATTTCTTCTCTGCTTTCATAAAATTAGGAAGCAGAATTGGATATGTGTCACAGGTTCTTTTTTAAACCCAAATTTGAATTGCCTCAGGCTCAAAATGTTCCCCCCAAAAGCACTGAACTCTACAACACTTGGAGTTTGTGTATCTCCCTATACAGGTTGGAGGAGATGTTTTATTTAAAACAAAATATCCACAGTACAAAAGTGAATATTTCAAATAACTATGTGACTTTTTCTAGAGCTATTATCTTACTATCCTACCTTATCACTAATGAAATTATACTACTAATGAAGCTGTACTATACAGTGTTATTCTATTATTACCTCACAATACTCTATACTTTTATTTCTATGCTACACTATTACAGATATATTCTAACTATCCTTATTCTACCACTACTATAACTAGCTTGCTGTTACTAGTGCTAGTGTAGAGGTTTTGTACTGGGCAGCTTGTACAGCACTTGCCCCTTCTCAGCAGTGTGCTGGGCTTTGCTTCTTCTTTCTTCTTCCTCTGGACTCCAAAGTGAAGAAAACAAAACTTCTTCTCTTCCTTGCCTGCTTTCCTTCATGGCTGCCGCAAACTCAGAAGACACCCATCTCCTCCCACACCTGTGGCTGTAGCTTTTATCGGCCACTCTGCCATCCTGATGCTGGGGAGAAGGATTCACATAGGAGGGAGGGAGGGAGCACAGGTGCCTGCAGTTGTTCCAGCAGCCTGCTCTTCCACAATGTGATTCTTGCTGGGCAACTGTTGGATCAAGGAAGTGGAGAAGAAAAGATCAAGGGTTGGGTTATGGCAGAAAGGTTTTTAAAGCAGACATTGTATAGATAGTATATATATTGGGGATAACCCCAGAGAAGGTCTGCCTAGCATTACCAGGAGCAGTGTAAAAGGGAATGCATTGTGAAGCCAATGCAGTTAACCAAAATAAAGAACTCAGTTCTTTGTTGGGTACTGTACACAGATTATATTAAGCAAATTATTTACCATCTTAGAGAAATGTGTTACTCGCTTGATGGAGTGAATGCAGTGGCATGTTAAACTAACTTTATAATCTTTTTGATTTTTGCTTATTTTAACCTGAAATAGAATTGTGTCTTAGTAAACAGAGAAAAACATACTCCAAGGGAATAAATTATGAGTCAGAGTTTATTGTAATTTGGAGTTGGATTGACAAACAGTGTGGATTTGGGTGTCTTTGCACCACTTCCCTTTTCTCATCTGATTCCTTTGTTACCTGTGGTTTGTATCATGACAGCCTGAAATTAGAACAGAAGCTATAACTCACATCCCTCAGTTTTGCTGATGTGGCTTAAAATGAAATCAGAAAGTTGTAATGTTTCCTTTGCAGATTTGTCAAAGGAGGAATGGGGAGTGGTAGGTTTGTAATGTTATGCCATAGTTTAGTGCTGGGCGTCCCAATGTAGTGTGTGTGTGTATGCATGTGAATTTAATTACTCATGCCACTGTTGCAGCCATGCTGTAAATTACCCAAGGTACTCACCCATCAAAAATATTAAGGAACCTGATTTAGAATAATGTCAAATCAGGCCACTACAACCACAGCAGAACCTTTGGTAGCCATGATCCTTTGAGTATCTCAGGATCTGTTGAGTGTCTTGCATGGGAACAAGGAGCCAAAGCAGTATATCTATAGGTTTGTTGGCATCTGCTTAAAGTTCTTTTGTTGTTCAAACCTGTGAGAAGGGGGAAATTGATGGATGGATGCATTTAAATGGAATTAAACTAACAAAAATAGTTAACATGTAACAGTATTAACATTATAGTGTAAAGTCATCATTAAAATATTTATTTTTATAAAATAGATAATTAAACAAGAGGTACGAAAGCTTGGAAAATTATAAAAGTGAATGACAGACACACAAAAAATAACCATATTGCACAAATACAACTTTGCTGCTGCCTGTTCATCTATATGCATTCTAAGGGGAAGAGAGAAATTAAAGCATGATATGCTTATCTCTCCATTTGGATTTGGAAATGTGGATCCAAGGGGTCTAATAACTGGGATTAATTGGTTCTAACTATCAAAAGCCAAACTGAAAGCTGTGGAAAGCCAGACTGGGTCTCCTGTTGCCTATTCCAGCTTGAGAAAATCAGCCAATATACTTAATATATAACTGATTTGGTCATGTTTTATAAAGACATTGTATGCCATTATGCCAACACATAATGTGTTTTATTAATACCTTTTGTGACTTCTTTTTATTCTTAAAACAATCAGTCATCTGTGTTGTAAACTGCACCTTCTTTTTGTTTGTTCTTCCCTGCAGCTAATACAGACCATTAGTGCTGTTGATAAAGATGATCCCCTTGGAGGACAAAAGTTTTTTTTCAGTTTAGCTGCTGTGAATCCAAACTTCACCGTTCAAGACAATGAAGGTATAATGCATACACAACTAGGATGATTGTTTCTGGATTTCTACAGAATTTCCTTTTATTGTACATAGGAGTTAGGTATTCTCAGATTCAGGAAATCGGGACATTTTTTTTTTTTTAATATTTTATTGGTGAAATATAACAACCAGAAGATATGATGAAAAATATAACAGTACTAATATAATCAGAAAAGAATGTACAAAATAGTAATTAAATGAGTGACATATGAAGAAACATAAAGTGTTAATATAGAATTAGCTTAATCCTTTAACGTATTATTAAATATAGTTGTAATGACCATCTGTTGCTCCATCTTCTCAGTTTGGTACAATATGTTATTTCAATACAGTGATATCTATGTAATAGATTCTTAATATTCTATTATTTAGGTCCTTAGACTATTGAATATAGATAAGAGAAAAAAGTGGATATTCTACCAATATTAATTACAGTTTCAGATATTAATATTAAAAGAATTATAATTATATGACTTTTTCTTCAAAATTAAATATAACATTGGAAATGAAATAAAAAAATGAAGGAAGAACATACATCAAAGTATTTGATTTATAACAAAGGTTTCTCTCTTAAGCTAAATTACTTGATATTAAAGTCTCCATTATGTTATCACTTGGAGAGAGAGAGAGTGTGTGTGTATAAGTACAGATATACAATATGTGTTTTTATACATGTTGATAAAGGAAGAATAAGTGAACAAAACAAAACAAGCAAATTTGAAATACTAAAAAAGTGAGATAAAAAAGGCAAAAAAGGACAGAAATTTGAGAGCAAGAGATAGAGACACAGAGATGATGATAATGATGATGCTTTGGTAAACCTTTTCAATCACTGGGCAGTGCTTATGGAACAATGTGTCCACCTAACATTTTGTAATATTTTTTTCAGAACTTCCAGATGACTCCTTGTTTCCCAATCAAAAGTAATTTTTTTGTAGAAATAAGCTACTAAGACTTATAAGATCTATAGGAAAAAGCCTTGGAAAAAGAATAACTGCATTCCATGCAGAAGGCCCCAGATTCAAATGCTTTTGTGCAAAGAAGCTCCACTTAGTCAGCACATGACCATTGATGGATTTGTGTTGCAAATATCCTGCTCTGATGTATATTTCAGACCAGGACCTCTGTGTGGCTTTTACAGAATTGTAAAGAAATGAGAGATCCAGTCTACCTGCATTGGCCAGGAGAGAGCACTACAGACTCTATGAGTTCAGTAAAAGAGTTGTTTTTCTTTGTAGTGTGCTACCTTCAGAATCACATTACAATTTAATTCTCAAACAAAAGTTGCAAGAAAACAGAATTTATCACTGAGAAAACAAGCTTATTCATTGAGTGAAAAGGGGAAGAAAAGAACAAATTTGAAAGAGAGAGGTAGTATTATAATTTAAGTGCCTTATTAGCAGAAAATAAATTTACCATTAGACTTTCTTCCAATATGTGGAAAATGTCAGTGAATCTGTAAGTGTGGCTGTGGGTCAAAAGGCGACTTGTGTAAGAGTTCAAGCTTCTTCTTAGGAGAAATGTCCGGTATAGTACTACAGATCATATTCCTTGATGAGTTTAATTGTAATGTATGCATTGTTTGTGACTTGCTGGTCTAGATAACACAGCCCGGATTTTGACAAGAAGGAATGGCTTTAGCCGACATGAAAGAAGCATATACCTCCTTCCAGTGGTGATATCAGATAATGACTACCCCATCCAGAGTAGCACAGGCACCCTGACGATCAGGGTGTGTGCTTGTGACAGTCGGGGAAACATGCAGTCCTGCAATGCTGAAGCTTTGCTCCTTCCAGCGGGCCTTAGCACAGGGGCACTCATTGCCATTCTGCTCTGTATCATTATTCTCCTGGGTAAGTTTTGAGGGAATAATCACGTGCTAAATGTAATACAACTCTAGAAATATGCTAGATATTGCCAAGCTGCATTGGGTGCAACCCTTGCAAAGAGAGCATCTTTGGCACTCCTTGCAACTGACCATAAATTAAGTCCTGCGTAGCTACTGTAATTTGGGGACCAACCGTGGATTACATAGCAGTATTTTGTTGGAGAACAAGTCATACAGATGCAGGCAGTGTGAGCCCAGTTCAGATTGCAAAGTACTGCATTAAAATCCATTACAAACCACAGAGAAAGCATGGGATATTACTATGGGGTGTGCACAAAATGGAAAACACATTGGATTTGAAGGACAGAACAGAAGGGTCCCATCCAAAATATTCCCTTGGAACAATATGAGTTGGCTGCATTGTCGTGGAACGAAATTATGAACAGCTTGAGCGTTTTGCCTTTCACTGAAACAAAACTTGAAACATTTTGAGTGTTCTGTCCATAGAAAATGTTTTGAAATTTGATATAAGCCCTTTGCTCCCTTGTTTTACAGCCCCAGAAAAGTAACTGGCATGGCCATACCCACTGGCTGCCACTTGCCATCAAAATTGCAGGAACCATGCCAGAACTTAGGCCTGGCTGCTGGTGCTACCGCAGGTAGCATGTTCACCCAGCCCTTCTATCTGGATGCACCCAAAACTCCTCTCCTCAACATAGCCAGGAACCCACTCTACTAGACAGGATTCCCCTTCACCTTGAATCACAGAGGTTGGGGGACTGCTTGATACCTAAAGGCTTCAGCTGGTACCTAATTTTTAGCTTCTAGTCTAGCTGCTAAGGCTGTGGTATCCTCAGATCCTAGTTGCTCACAAAGTGTGTGGTTGTTTTAAGAACGAAGTGTGAAACCTAGCTCAGCATAATTACATCTACTCTATGCTTCAGATACTTGTTGCAGCATAGAAACTTCTGCAGCCATTATCAGGGGCAAGGAGGCACATGGTAGAATACCTTGAATATTATGCACAGCTGCTCCAGTGGAAATAACCCATGGTTTTATAGCACCTCTGTGCCAGATAAGATCTTGGTGCTGTCCCTTTCAGACCAAGGGAATTCTTTGTGATCATATGCAGTCTGTAGCCAAAGCACCTGAAGCCAACCAACTGTACCTGATATATTGACCCAATGTCCATGAGCAGGAAGGGTTACTTGATGTTTAGCTTATCAGTCAGCCCTCAGCCATTGTCAGCCCTTCAAGGTAGACCAGACTAAGCAACCAAAGTTATGAATGCTAATACTACTTTTATTATAAGTTTATAGTAACAGAATCTTGCAAGTCTGAATATGCTTCCTCCATCACACGCATGCCCCCTGGTTCGGCTTATGGTCACACACTCACAGCCTGTTGAGGCACGCAGATCTTGTCAGCCCCCCTTGCTTTCTACCTGGGTTTTCCAGATAGGTGCAGCTTGAGCAGACAAGACACACGGCCCTGGTCAACAGCCAGGAATTAATTTGGGACACACAGATCACTTCCAACTGAACACTGAGGCACAACAGGTTCTTTGTAATACATGGAGACCCAGTGAAGTTAAAGTAACAGCAAAACTTTACTGGTTGCGAGGTACATATGCTCTTTTTCTGATGCACACACACACACATCCACCCTTACCCATGCCCTTCTCAACTAGGCTGCCAGGCTCTAGCTAGAGGGACGGAAGCCACCAAGTCTGGATCCAAAGATGAGTCGAGTGGGTGGGCCTCAGGACCCCTTTTATCCTCAAAAGTCCTTGCTTTGTTGATTCACAAGGCTAGCAGCTACTCTTGCCTTGTTAATTTTACAATTCTGATAGCTGTTGATGGGACTGGGGGGTGTTTCCATGTGCTCAGGCCCAACTTCCTTTGTCTGGTTCAGGCGACATTTTTCCTTTGTTTCCTTAATGACTTGCTTCCTTCTTATCTACTTCCCTGAAGGGATCTTTTAGACAAGATTCCTGCCTTTTTGTCCTCTCTGCTTTGGTGCCTGCTTCATCTTTAGGTTATGGCAGCTTCAGCCTAGTCTCACACCCGCTCTTTACCTTTATCCTTGTGAAAACTAGGGAGGGTCTTGTCTGAGATACTTACTCAGATTACCGTTCTGCCCCAGACTCACATTTCTTTTATCTGACCTTTGTATTGGTAGTGGCTCTTCCTCCTGACCCTCGAGGTTATTTCTTCTGCCCATTACAGCTATGCATTTAAAGTCATGGTCACCTTGCCTTTCAATGAGCTATATCTAGCATATCTGCATAAGGCAGCATCCACCCACACCTAGATCCTGCAGCTTGGGAGGTATTTCGCTCAGACTGGCCCTATTCCCTCTTAGTCCACAGTGACAAAGAAGTAAAATATGCTAACTCCACCTTGATCATCCAAATACCAAGTGGATGCAAGTGTTGGCACCTGGTCCTCACAGATATTGCAATATTCTTTCAGCATGGGTGATACAGAGATAGTACCAACTACCTGCTGAAGGTAGCCAAGGATTGCTCGGGGGCAACTACCTAGAGATAGTACCAGAACCTTGCAGTTGAAGATCTGCTTGTCCAAAGCCATCATTTGCATAATAGCTCATGTCAACCTGATCACTTTGATCCAACCTGCTGTTTATTCTTTGATGGCTGCTTCATCCATTGTGAATGTTGCTCTGTCTAAGACCAGGTGCCTTATCACTGTTCTACAGCACATGTTACTTACTGTTGCCAGAGTGGAGAAGATATGTGGTTGATGCCTAAGGACATGTTTAAGCATCCCTGAGAACAAAAGATGCTTGGTGCCTTCCCCTTGCTGGCCATTTCTTTGAACAAACAATAACAGGAAGCATAGCATGGGTCTTCAAGATAAAGCTTGAAGTGTGTGTACTGCCAGTACGCTCATAAAACCTAATTAAAGGAGTTGCTTCCCCCAAATAGGCAGACAGGCCTATCAGGGAAGGAATGTCCTTTTAAACACAAAAGGAGTCCAGGCTGAAATCAAAGGCATGGCAGGAGTGAATCCCCTCTCTTTTCTGTGTCTCTTTTTTAAACACATACTATAAAGCTGAACAGAAAAAAAAAAGTATAGTTAAACTAAAATGAGATTGAGGATGTGGGAATTATTTCAAAAGTAGGCAGCCATATATTCACCAATTCAAAGTAGCAACAGTAGCAATCCAGTGAGTCACACAATCCAGTTACAAGTTTTTTTGCCACAGTCCTGATCATCTTCTCTTGGTCTCCCACCAGCATTAAACAGATCCAGAATAGCTCCTCATTATGCCATCTGCTGCTTAAATGCCTGCTGCATTGTTCCAACATTCAACTCCAGATCGCCCAGCCTGGGTTAAGACAAGCTGTTATATTGGCCCAAGCAGGAAAATTCAAAAGTCATTGCTCCAGTTCCTTTTCCCTGAACCGTCAGAACAGGATATCTTAACACAGTTTTCTTTCATACTTTGGGAAACACTCAAATCACAAGTGTCTGGTTTCAAATACAGAACACACAAAATAATTTGTAAAACCATTTTGCACATTCCTAGTTATATTATCACAGTAAATCAAATATACATCAAACTGTGTATATTTCTGTCAGCTACCTGACAAGTCAGAGCCCTTCATTAGTCTTTATAGACTCTTATTCAAACCACTGTGGCCTCAGGATTTCAGTCCAACCACCTTCAGACTTACACTAATACATACCTTGCTTAAGACTTAAACTCCCACTCACTGAAAGTCCACACATACAATTTATCAAGTATGGCTGTATTAAATCCCCATGACCAATTAGACAGTTATTTCTAAGGTGTTAAAGTTCTTACTTGTTGAATTTAGTACCTCATGTTTTAGAAACAAATGTGTATGATATAAATATAAATTGAATAAATCAAATAAATAAATAAATAGTTTTGTAAAGCTTTCATATTAAATGTGTGAATCGACATTTACTTGTTAAGATTAAGCTGAGATTATAAGCAGGATTAGAGTTTTCCATCTATATTTTTATTCTCCTCAGTGTCTTCTATTGACATCGCAGTTTTTAAAAATCCTTAGGTCTCACTACATCACTACCAACCATTTCTCAAGCTTTTCTCAATCTAATTTAATTGAAAGCAATTAGTTTTCATCATATATACTGTACATTATGTAATATACTGTATATTTGAAAAGAACAGGTAACTACAATTGTGCATGCTGAACAATCATAAAGGAATCCATTAGATATATATTTGACCACAAATATCCAGTTAGTTTTCTTAACAGTTCTTTCCTCAAAAGCCACACGGCTCTCTCTCCAACACGCAGGTCTGAAGGAAACTATATAGGAAAACAGAAATTGCATCAAAAGCTCAACACAATATGTTTTGGAAAACAAAAAAGCATCCGTACTGTGTTCTATTGCACTTTTTTTAAAAAAGATGAGTAGGTTTGTATGACTTGTTTCAGTATTTGCATAGAATGTACTGGTATGGTAAAGGATAGGAACACGTAAGGAATAAAGGGCCTGCTAGTATACCAATGATAGAAAATTGCAAGTTTTACATGGAGTATTTTCCTTTTTTTTACTATGATAACATGGGGTTCTTTGTTCTGGTTTCAGATTGTACATAATTGATTTAGAGAATTCATCTGCTTTTATGGTTTTTGTTTTTAAAACGTTAGTCAAGCTGGTGCGTGATAGATTAATCAGCAGCTGTTTGGACAATGAAAGTATCCTTTTATATTCAGGTGCGATAATATATAATTATTGCTTGAAATAAGCATAGAAGATGACAATTAGCTTCCTATACTTTCTCTGTGTTTCTATAGCAGCCTCTTTAATCTAGTGCCCTCCAGTTATACTGGAATTACAGCTCCCAAAATTCTCAGTTCTACAAAACAAAATGCTAATCCAAAGAGACATTTTGGTCTGCCTCAGCAGAGATTTTTACATGTTCCTTCTTGGTTCATTCCACAGGCCAAGGGTCAGAGTTACTGATTTTCACTGGGAACTGTCTTTGTAGGTTTATACAAAAATGAATATGGCAAAACAGTTACATATTAGGTCAGATCTCTCAGATAGGGAGACCACAGGCAAACAGGCCACAACTGAAATCATAAGCCAAGTTAGTAAAATAACAGTAAAAAACAAATTGTATGCATTGTGTTTATAAAAATTGCATTTGATTTTTAGTTAACTCAAGTTTTTTCTTTCTTCCAAGTTATAGTGGTGTTGTTTGCTGCTCTAAAGAGGCAGCGGAAGAAAGAGCCTCTGATCCTGTCTAAGGAAGACATCAGAGACAATATCGTGAGTTATAATGATGAAGGGGGTGGAGAGGAAGATACCCAAGCTTTTGATATTGGTACTTTGAGAAATCCTGCAGCTATTGAAGATAAGAAACTCCGCCGAGATATTATCCCAGAAACATTATTTATACCACGGAGGACTCCTTCTGCTCCAGATAACACGGATGTCCGAGATTTCATTAACCAAAGGTTAAAGGAGCATGATCATGACCCCTCTGCACCACCTTATGACTCCCTGGCAACTTATGCCTATGAAGGAAATGATTCTATAGCTGAATCCTTGAGTTCATTAGAGTCTGGCACTACTGAGGGAGACCAAAACTATGATTACCTCAAGGAATGGGGCCCTCGGTTTAATAAGCTTGCTGAGATGTATGGTGGAGGCGAAAGTGATAAAGACACTTCCTAACCTACAGTAGGATATATAGTTCAATTGAGAGAAAGTAACTTTACAGATACCTTTTCCACATGACAATATTTGATGTTCAGGAGCATTCTCCTACCACTCAGCACAATGTTTCTTTTCTTCTTCATTTTCCTTTGTTTTGTTTTGAATTGCTCATTAATGTCCTTTATTCTTTCTTGTAGACTGTCACAAGGAATATATATAGATTTTATTTCACCCCGTTCTGAAAGCCAAAGCAGTTGAAATTTGGTGTCATCCATTTTATTAAATAAAGGATACGCTGTCTTTGAGCAGGTTTATAATCTCTCAAAGAGTCATATACGAATTGCTTCTGTTAAATACATGTTCTCCACTTGCAAGTACAGCTTTGAAAAAGACCCAGACTGCAATCTACAAAAGGGTCATGCATGCACATTCTACATGCACACCCACATTTTCCTTGGAAATGTGTTTCTTTTCCGGAAACTATGCACAGAAGATCCCCATAAACCTTATTAAACATTTTCATACAGAGAGAGTGCTCCCACCCGAATCTACATATATAATGAACAAGCGAGTTGTTTTTTTTTGTTGTTGTTTGGAGAAAAATAGTTCCTCTGAAAAATAATTTGGTACTATATACCCTGAGAGTTTTCAATATACACATTTGAATTCCATTGTTTAGGAACAATTGTTATAAACTGGGGTTTTCTGCTTGTGCAGCTTCCGAAAAATGAACTGGAGGAAAAAAATGAAATGGCATGCACAGAGTGTGCACTTCCTTTTGAATCATGGCCCCCCAAAAGTGGGAAGGAAACTGTGTGTCCCTATTCTGTACATTAAAAAAAAAGACCCCTGAAAATGTACACGTGGTGTTAATGTGATATGCAGCTGGTTTAAAAAGAAAAATTTTGTGCAACTTCACTTCATCAGATTCTATCTGCCAATGTTTTATATTTATATTTTTGTATTTATTTTTAAGAAATAAACCAGTTTTATAATGATTTTGTTCCCTGGTTGTTCTGTGAAAGGAAGGAATATATGACAAATTTAAGTAAGCCTCACTGAACATGTAGGTAAATTTTATTAAACACAGTGAGGTTTTATACATACATTATTTGGGACTGACAGACATTTTAAAGGTTTCAGTCAATGACTGTTGTGAATGCATCTAAGTTTTTATTAACTGTGCAATCCTGTTTAACAAAATTATAATCTACAGACATAGCCTTGGTACATTTTCCTGGGAGTTAGTCATGAAATACAAAGAACATACTTACTTTGGAAATGTATATAAGATTATACTATAAATTATTGGTCAGACTTTGAACTATATTGCCTACAGAGATTATCTGGTGTGTGTACATGCAGCCATGAGTATGAATGGAACATATGCTAAGCCACAGACCTTGATTAAAATGCACCACATAGCATGAGATAAAGTGACAGCCTGTGCATGCTTGTTAACTGCATTTTCTGGTCTCAGCCTGTCATGGGAACACAGCCATAGATTCTGGTTTTCAGAAAGATAGCCTTTTGCAGCAAAACAATAAAAAGACCTAGGATACTATGAAGACGAATACATTTATTTTGACATATATTCTACAGTCCACTTCATAAAGTGCATGGAATCTTATAAATGATGACATTGGAGACAAATGAAATATTGAAGAATCAGGGTCTGTTGTTTGTTTGCCTATTTAAGAAATAAGGGTGCTCCCCCACCCCATGGGTTTTGACTGAACTGCATTTTAAAGAAAACATGCAAACATTGAAAGAGAGACATTTTCCCAACCCCTTTCATAAAACTGGGCCTTCTCTTAATTTTTTCCTGATGTAACACTATCCTTGCCTATACTGAGAAGTCTTTATACTAGCTAAACTTAGCATATATGGCTATTGAGATGCTTGGTAGCAGGAAATGTACCACATGACTTTGTTGAGATCTGGCTTGTATTAACCCATTTGTGAGTGCAACTGAGAAACAAAACTCCTCCTACATTACTCCACACCTGCTCATGTATGTTGCCCTTTACAGCCTTTGAAAGATGGAAAAAAAACCTGAACCAAGCAATCCTATGAAGGGGATTTCCTTTCTTCTTGATATCTCTGCTAATAATTGATCCAGAGAAATGTCACTGATTTTATCTGCTTACTCTGAAACAGAATAGGAAAAGTTGTGGGGCCTAGGAATACACTTAATTCTATTGGGGGGGGGGGGAGAGACTGGGAGTCAAAAGTGGGAGGGGCACAACATACATGCGGATGAGACTGTTTTGAGGTGGAGGTTGGGAGGGTGCTTTAACAGTGATGGGCCTATTTTAAGGTTTACACTACAGGGTTGTTGGTTTTTTTTAATCCCACCTTTATTTTTATAAATAACTCAAGGTGGGGAACATACCTAATACTCCTTCCTCCTCCTATTTTCCCCACAAGAACAGCCCCCTGAGGTGAGTTGGTCCGAGAGAGAGTGACTGGCCCAAGGTCACCCGGCCGGCTTTCATGCCTAAGATGGGACTAGAACTCCCAGTCTCTAGCCTGGTGCCTTAACCACTAGACCAAACTTGCTCTCATGTATTTTTATACATGAGTTTTCATACATGGTTTTCATGTATTCCCCACCTGAACATGGCAAGAAAATCTGTTTACAGGAATCATGGTACAGAGGCAGCTCCAGGGGCAAGAAAAAGGGAACTCAAGAGCCACACTGAGTTCTGGTTCCCAATTTTAAAAGGATAGGATAATGTTTTGTCAAGCTTCCCAGTCAGTGCATCCTCTCCAGAAAACTCTGGTGTGACATCTTAATAAAGCAGGGCTATAGGTTACATTTGTTATTTCTTCAACTACAGCACTACTTTAGGCCACCTAGTTGAAAACTTGATGGCAGGGAGAGGTAGGAACAGGACAAGAGGGGGTGCCCTTGTTTTTTAGGGATTTTCAAGCCTTGATACATGAATGCCTGGAAGGGGTCTGCAATACTTTCAGCTACATCTTACATGGTGGCTTGTTTTTTTATTTTGTTTTGTTTTTTGTACAAAGGGAAAACATAAAGGCAGGCAAGCAGATGTTCACCACAGGTTTCGGCCTTCAAGTAGTAGTCCAAAATATTTGGAGGCGACTATGTTGTCTGTCCCTGGAAAAACTAAAGAGACCTTTGAGTAAATTCAGCTCCTTGGTTACTCCATCTACTGTATGTAGTTTTCTTGGCTGTAGTCAAGGAAGTGGTTTGCCATTAGGGACAGATTGGTGGGGTTTGAGAGAGACATAGGATTTTTAGGAAGAGAATCAACACACTAGACGAAACATGCTTATGGAATGTTTCTGGCCTATTTCCTATCCCTCGAGGGGAGAACTGGTATCGGAGGAACTTTTGCCCTTGCAGATGGATAAGCATGGTAACATACAAGGCTTTGGGTCTGGCAATCATCTGGCTTGATAACTGCTGTGGACTTCTGGTTGGTTAACCAATTTAAACTGCATGAATTTAGCCAAAGGATCTTCTGACTGTCCCAATCACATAATTAAGTAATTCCATCTAAGAATGTTTAACAAACTAAATATATATATATATATATATATATATTTAAAAAGATTTCAAGGTATAAGATTTGCCAACCCTTGTGTCAACAGTCTTGTAATAAAGCTTTACCATTTACTTTTGAAGTGGGGACAATCTTTACGCCTTTGTGTAGAGCAAGCCTCTGTTAGCAGAATAACTTTCTGAAGAATCAAGATTAAACAGTACTCACTTTAAACAAATATTTTTGTTAGGCTTGCCATGGAATATAGCACTGAATACTTTCCTGAGCACATGTATCTTCAGTAATTGCTTAAATCCATTGTGGCTATAGAAAGCCAGGTCAAGGTAAGACATGCTCACTATGTCTCTAGTGTCTCAAAGCCAGTCTCAGTCAGGTTTATAATGCAGGTTGAAAAGTTTTCACTTTTAATAACATAAATGGATTTTGAACAATTGCACCACCTTGCTTTAATGCAATCCCTATGTGAAAAGTCTGAAGCAGGGTCAAAAATTGGGTGTCCCCAGATCTTTCACATTTCAACTCCCATCAATCACAGCCAGCATATGACCACTGGAAGGGATTATGAGAGCCCAGAACATCTGGAGGCACCGGGTTGCCTGGTTTGCTCAAAAGGAATATCACCTAAAGTATTTGTTTGTGGCTCAAAGTGAGCTCTTTTTATTTATTCATCAAAACCAGTGTTATACCTTTCCTTCAGTTCTTTAATATTGTCAGCACCTAACCTATCATTTATTTCTTAGATTTAAAGTGTTTATCAGGACTGACTTTTACCTGCTGCCTCTAAAATCTCATTTGCTGGAACAGCCCTTACAATAATCAAATCCCTCTTGATGTTATTCACAAAGAATATTTATATTGGCATAATGGAAGAAAGGAGATTTTGAGGAGAAGAAATGGGGGGGAAAGCTGCTATATATTTTGATCCTTTAACTACTTGAAATATTTGGAAATATCAGAGTGGGCCACTTCAGAACATAGGTAGAAATACTTCACCATCTGAATACTTCACTATGTCAAAAATTGTCTCTGAAAATGGAGCTTATAGACATGAGAAGATGATATTTGTTTGTTTGCTTATTTGTTTTATCAGATCTGAAAGGCCACCTGACTCCAGAGGAAATCTGGGCAGCATTACAAATTTGATAAATGTATAAATAAATAACTTTGAAGCTGTCATGCTGGCTTTCTACAGATCAGGAAATGTGAATGCAGACACATTGACCCTGACTTCCACAATCTCACTTAAAATAGTGATATGCAGCCCTGCTATAATATGCAGTGTCTGACAGGATTTTGAATGATGTGACACACTCCAGAAAAATGTCAGGATAAAATAATGCTCCCCTCCCAAATTCTATACATCTTTAGCTAAGCAGAAATATCCAAGTAAAACTATATGGCAATTTAAGGATATATAGAACTTTCCTTGGAAATTTGTAACTGTTATAGAATGCTATTTTGTTTTTAATAAAGCAAAATAATAATAATAAAAAAAAAAAAAACAGTGGAGAAGATGACATATCTCCTAAAACCTCAGCTCCATATGCTCCAGGAGCAAGACCACCTTCTAAAATCTGGTTACTACATTTATAACAGTATCTAGAGACATATACAGCTTATATAATCAAAATGAATCAAGTGATGGGGAGGACAGCAATTAACAATGTCTAATTAATTTAGTTATAACAATTAGCAATTTAAAGTAGAAAATAAATCTGTAATACAAAATCAAAGAAAAATAAGAGTGATCTGGGGGGTTAATTTTGAAGACTTTTAACTTGCGATCTGGGATCACCAGCAATCCTGGAAGTAAATCAATGTGGGAAATATAAATAAAAAGAAACTAGGAAGTGAAAGGATTTGAAAGGAGTGGGGAAAGTGTATAAAAAGGAGCATTCAAAAAGAAAGAGATGGGCTGAAACCAGGGGCATCCATGAACGGGAGGGGGGGATGTGTGTGTGTCAAAATCTGCAAAATGACAGGTACACATGTGAAAGGGATTGTGGTGTCCTGCCTGCCATCTTGCAGATGTTGTATATATCCTTGGTTGAGAGTGTGTGATGCCTTGTCTTTATTGCTGAACAGTATTTGGCTGAAGAAGTAAAATTGCAAAAATCGAAAGGAACAAGTGAGAGAGGGATGAGGAAAGAAAAAATATTTTTAAAAAGGGTCTTAGTCACACAGGTTTTCCCAAGAGAGAGAATAGATCTCCCCTATTCAGCATTAAAGAAGAGCATGGGGTTTGCAGACAAGAAATCTTTCTGATAGTCAGAACGAAGAAGCTTAAAAGATTACCTGTCTAGTGAATAGTGAGAATACATTGGATCCTGATCTCAGCCACTAAATCAAGGGAAGACAACGTTTGTGGACAAAGGCCACACTGGCTTTACCATTTTGGGAGAAGTTGAGATTCACAATGTGGAGGGAGCCATAAACCATACCTAGTTGGGAGAGGAGGAGTTTTGAAATCTTGTGTTGTTTTATTTTGGATGTTAGGCCTTTCATTACAGTTTTCAGAATGGCAGGAAATTCTGCCATCAATTTCCAGTAGTTATGGACAGAGGGGGATCCAGACTTACAGAAAAGTGTCACAAGGGCCACAAATTGCCCCTTTTGGCTACAGAATAAAGCAAGAGTCCCCAAACTCTTCAGAATATAGACTCCTTCATGACATTTCAGATTGATCATTGACCCCCAAACATTGATTATATGAAAATAATTTAATAAATACTACTTTAACTACTACTACTACTACTACTACTACTACTACTACTACTACTACTAATAATAATAATAATAATAATAACCCCTTGGCTAGTCCCATCAACCCTTGGGGGTTGATATTAACCATTTTGGGGAACCCTGGAATAAAATGATTTTAACTGAAGTTGCTAGAGAACCAGTTTCCACTCTGACAGTGAATCCCATTACCCAATGAGGAGACGGGTACCCCTTTATTGGATATGTTTAAGAGAAGGCTAAACCTCCTGTTTTGTATGTATGAATTTCTACTGATTAGAGGGTTTAGAGCCAATGGACTAAACAACGTCTTCCAAGTCTATAATTCTATGAGCGATTATGAAACCCTTTCCCAGCCTCCCTGGCTGGAATGGCACAAATGACCATGGACTGGACAAATATCAATTGATTTTCATTCTAATGTATTTAATGTCCTGCCCTTCTTCTCCCCCACATCTTTCAGGGAAACACCAAAAAACAGATTTCAAGACTAAGGAAAGTTTGGTCTGCTTATGGATTCTGTCTTGGCTATGCAGCAGAAGTTTTAGCCCAAGTTTTGGTAGTAACAGATTGATACAACACACTTCCCCCAAATTCTAAAGTGTTGCAGAAAAGGATAGAAGGTTCTCTCGAGGTCTCTAAAAGATCAAACAGTACCCTGAAAGGCAACTAACCTTTTAGATGGGAGAGTTATGTAGGTATGAAGGAAATTGGAAGAATGTTTATCATTCTGGGGAAGTGCTTGACCTTCTTGGACTACTACATCACTTGAGAAACTCATATTTGATTCTTTGACTGATTTAGCATCTAAAATGGGAAAATTATTTAAAAAGCCAATTTGATTCTGATATCTTCTTAGATGACCTGTTACTCTTGGCATATTTAATGTGACATTCACACTGTTCCTAGGTTTATTACTTCTCTGCTGGAAATCTTTTTTTTTTACCTATTTAATAATGACACTGCACTATGGTGCTTTTCTTTTCTTTTTAACAATACACATCCTGTGATCTCCCTAAACGAAAAAAAGAGGCATACTTGGAGGTAGTGTATAAAAACCCAATGGGAGACCATAATCTAATTTCAGAAATATAGAAATCATAATTCTTTCATAAGATTCTGTATAAAACATGGGATCATAATATGCATAAGGGAGGGGGACAAGTCACATGTTTGTTTAGGTTGCTTCTAATCTAGTCTGAGCATCATTCTTCAGAGCTTTTGAATTGTCAAGATATGTCAGTACTGAACAATGAATAAAGCAAACAGATTCATGCAGAAGCAGTTTCAGCCACCTCTTTTTAGACTACAGTTGTTCAGACATGTTTTTTTTTTTTCATTTATGTTTTTCATGTCTCTCAGGGTAACTCCTCACAAAATTCCTAATCAGTAAGAACATCAGATAAGCAATAAAAACAATAAATACATGACAAAGTTCCACCACTCACATGTCATTTTCTATATTTTATTTTCTTTCATGTGTAATTTCTCCTCCCCACCCCCTTTGTGTTAACAATTCAAATGCTGCAGTTGGATTCTTGATATGCTGATTGCAAGCACTTTGTCATGTTTGCTTTATACTTTATTAAATATTCCAACTCAACACAATTAATTCCCCACTTTAATTAACAAAAAAGAAATCTATTTTGCCATGTAAAATGTCAGTTCCATTCCAAAGGATTTGCTGTTGTAGATATAGCAACAGCAAAGGAAGAGATATAGTTCATTCATATGTGCAACAGAATGTTTTGGAAATGTCATAGTAACCTTTGAAAGTGACAGTTGCAGTAAAGGAAGCTTGTTTTCTTACCCTTAATTATGGGTAATGAAAAGTAGTGTCTTGAAAGAACATATTTTACTTCCTAAAGACTCATTTGGGCCTTGTATTTGTGACTGTTCATGCTGCCAATTATCCTGGTGATAATTTCAGTATGTTGAGATCTTCCTTTCCTCTCCTGAAGGTTGCTCCTTTCATGTTATTATTTCATGGAACTATAATAAAAATTGATTTATCAATTAAAACAGGAGAGTGGTGTAATTACCAAGCTACAGCCTGCTATTTGTGAACTTGGAGAGAATAATGGGATTATTGGAATCAGCTATATGTGGATACACATAAGAAGAAACCGAGAGAGCTTCCCTACTCTTACTTCCATATTGGCTCAGCACAAATGAGTTAACTTTACAAAGATGCTGATTTGAATAATTGTTAAATCTTTATACATATCATATGAGTTTTGAAGGGGGAGTATCTCTGGTTGTCAAACACCAGATGCCATCTTAGAAGCAGTATACTTTGACTAAGCCAGTTCCAACTGCTTGCCATTGTTTTTAAGTAGTTTATCACATATAGTTTTCAAGAATGACTGCTATCTGATTATAATTCCATTTTTAGTAAGTTTTATGCAAAACACAAGAATTCAGTATCACTACAAGAAACACACAGCACATCCCTGATACCCAAGACTAGACAACCTGTCACCCGTTGGGTCATCCTTTCAGAAATAGTCCTTACCGAAGCAGGTAGAGGTTGCAAACTGTCTACCTGTTTACCTGTCAATCCTGACTTTTCCCTTCATACAGCAGAAATTGATGGTTTCTCCAGGAAACAGGAAGACACAACAGTGAGGATAGACTTTGGCCATGGCACCAACATCAGCAGAAATATTATACCCTGTGAGTCATGCATTTTCCCTTGTTCTTTCTCTGTTGAGGTCTTGTTGAAGGTGGGTATTGACTTGTGGGAAGCTGTCAGGGAGCATTTGAAATGACAGTCACATGACCTGTTGACCACAACATCCCCCTTTCTGTTTCCATGTGGCAGAATTAGGCTGACAATATTTTATTATTACTTTTATTTTATTTTATTTTTATTTTATTGTTATTTTAATTTTAATTTTTTTAGCACAATGCTCTATGGTGCCATCATCACCTCAAAAGAGTTTAGAATCCCTGCCAGCTTCTCCATTGAATTGTGGGAAGCTGTCAGGGAGCATTTGAAATGAAGATCACATGACCGCAGCTGACCGTGGCAGCACAGTGGTACTAAATTGGTGGCAGCATGGCAGCACTGATCACCTCAGAAGAGTTTAGAAATCCTGCCAGCTTCCCCATTGACTTTCCTTGTGGGAAGGTTGCAGGGAGAAATTCAGTGGGGAAGCCAGAAGGAAGATGCAAGTTGAAGGCCAGCAGGCAGGTAAGTGGCTGCTGCAGGGTGGCAGAGGGAGTGGCCACCACCTTGCAAGCACAGAGGACTGGGGGAGGGTGTGCTCATGAGGGAGACTTACCTGAGCAACCTGCAACCTTCCCTGCTGGTTTCCCCATTGACTTCCTCCCTGCAAGCTTCCCATAAGCAAAGTCTGTGCTTGTGGGGAGCTGGCAGGCAATGTTGGCAATCATGATCTAGTTTACACTTCCTGGCAGCTTCCCCATGACTTGTCAGCAGTGCAGCAGTGCTGAAGCAATCACAACTTTGCCAAATTTCATTCCCACAGGAATAATGGGTTCAGGCATTCTATAAGATAGCCAATCTGAGGAACTTGGTTCACAAATTGTTCCCCTATGATGCACCGTTTCACCCAATTGAAGGTTACAGACAGACACAAGTGTATTAGTAGTATGTAGATAACACATGCAAATATGGCAAGACCATCCAAAACTCTGGCTCAGGAACTTTATACTGCTCATCTAATATGCTTATTTTTCTGAATGAAAAGATCAGAAAGATGTTCTATAGGACAATGTTTCCTGTGTAAGTAATGTTGGCATACTATGATAGAGTGCTGGAAGAAAGATCTGCACATACTCTGCCGGCTGCAGTCCATCTAAGTGGAAAGTCTTTGATACTTTCTAGGCTCCATTTTCCTTGGAGACATGGAAGGCTGTGTTTTTTGTATCTTTGTATCTTCAAAATGTTCTAACATGTCTACTGTCTAACCTTGCTCAAACCCCATTCAATGTCTTCTAGCTTGGGACTTCCAGCTTTGGAAAGAACCAGCTGTGGTAGCTGGCAGGGTTTCCCCACTCTGAGGTCTACTCTGATGGAAGATATACCAACAGAGCATCACCCTCTACACCCTTCTCACTGAATAGCAAATACCAGGCTCAGATAAGGCCTCTTTGTATTCCTTGTTTGTTCAGAAATATTTTAAAACACACTTTATATGAAGAGCACTTTGATCTCTATAACAGAATCTTTTAAATGCCATGGGACATGCTTCATTAATTAGTGACAGAATTGAATGAGAGAGATATAAAACTAGGGATATTTATTGAAATAGCTCAGAAACTTTCCAGCTTCTCAACTAACAACTTCTATGGTTGTTGTCTCTTCTCTTCTCTTCTCTTCTCTTCTCTTCTCTTCTCTTCTCTTCTCTTCTCTTCTCTTCTCTTTCTTTAAGTTTTGTTTGTATTAGGTTTTAGTATTATAATTATACGCACACAGGTAAGGGTTATGCTCCAGACACCTCTGTGAGATAGAAGGCACAAAATATTAATGCTTCCCACCATATCTACACTGTGATCTGTGTATTACATCTGCATACAAAGAGATCTGTATGGTCACTTTCCAGATAGAACTCCATTGCAAACTTTAGAGGTCTGGCAGCACATGAGTTTCAAAATGAAACAGAGCATGTCCCAAATATTTTCACCACTGAATCAAAGAAAACGAGTGAGCAGTTATACTAAATCTAAACAACAACAACTCAAAAACCTTCAACTGCTGCTAGAAATTACTTGGGCCAACAAAAGATTTCAACCCTAAAAAAGCCTGACCAAGTATATCAGAATTTTCTTTTCATCAAAATTTGGCATGAAAACATCACTATAATTAGCAATCTCATAGATAAAGAACAGACAAAATAATAGGCAAAGAGGGGATATGGAGTAATTCCTTAACTCTCTAGCTACACCCTACTGCACCCTTTTGGTCAATAGAAATGATATAAATGATATAGACCTCCAAAAGAAATGACTATAGGAAGAAGAAAGTTAGAGAGGAACTTATTATTATTATTATTATTATTATTATTATTATTATTATTATTATTTGTATGCTGCCCAATGCTCAATGACTCTGGCCAGCTCACAATGATCAAACAAAGAAAATACAATAAAATCAATAAAACATTTTATTGAATTACAAAAAAAAAAAACCACACAAAAAAATGATAAAAGCAAAAATGGCTTCCATCATTCTTTTTCTACTGGTGAGTGTGTGTGTGTGAGAGAGAGAGAGGGGGGGGGGGAAGGAAAGATGAAGTGAAGGCAAAAGTGATAAGATGGAATATGCAACAGTATGTTATGTTCTGTACTGAATTTAGCTTGTTTCAGGTAGAAACATCTGACTTACTTTTCAGAGTGATATGTAAGGATTGCACTACAAAAACAGTAATTTATTCAAGCATTTTATAGAAAGGAAAAGAAAGAAAGAAAGAAAGAAAGAAAGAAAGAAAGAAAGAAAGAAAGAAAGAAAGAAAGAAAGAAACTGTCCAAACTAATGGAAAAATATTGGCTCTTGCAGTCTATATCCCCTATAGTCACAACATTTGAAAGAGTGGGTCTTAACAGTAGGTTTCTAAAGTTTATGCAAACTTTCCCTGAAAGCTCTGCTTTATGAACAGGCAGCTCTAATATCAAGGGTGTGTTTTTAATATTATGGCAGCACTTAGAACACTTATAAATGATAAATTATGACCATTCCATTAAAGATCCTATAGGTAAGTATGGACCGGAAGAATGTAGGAATGGGAAGAAGGATCTTGCATTGAGCATTGAGAAGAAAAAAATCTGGACAGATGGGTAGATTGGTGGAAAATTCAGCAAACTAACTTACGAAAGGAAAGGAGAAAACAGAATACAGAGAGGTTGACTAGAAAAGAAGGACTGGTGAGACATGAAATTGTTGAATGATGGAGCTAAGAGAAAAATGGAGCTTGAACAACTTTATGTAGAACCAAGGAGTAGGATGATTATAAATTGGCAGAGAAACTGAAAGTTGAGAGGCAGTGATGGCCAGAAAACTAATCAATTCGTTTTGCTCAAGGTGTTTTGCACAAATATAGTTTAGAAATAAGTGATCTTCTGGCTTTTCATTTCTGCTTGTTGAGTACATGAATATTAATTATGCATCAATTGTCAGTAACTGTTTTCTCTAGCTGCTACTGGCTATGCTTAAATCTAGAAGCAGTTTGTATGATAGAAATACCAACCCAACTCAGAAACTAAAAGCAGAAAGATTTGTGCCAGCTATTCTGCTCTGGCAATACTAAGTTAGCTTGCAGCTAGTATTTGAACATTATAAAATAAATGAACCCCAGTTCAAGCTGCGACTAGCATTCACAACCATTACTTCTCCACCACTAAGAATTTCATCCCCTGGTTAACATACTGAACTGTCTCCTTTGGTGTATGTGCAGTGTATTTATTGTATAAAATACTGAAAGGGTGAAGAAAACGGCAAATTAAGCATGAAGGTGATAATGAAAGGCCTTATTGCATTAGTGGTAGATGTCTTCTTCCATTGCATTTCTCTGTTACTGATGGGTGAACTTGAGACACTTCAGAGGGCATTGTGATAAGCACTCCAAAGGGTGGCTGATTAAATTTGTAGCTTATCTAAACCCTTTTATGGTTTAATCCTGCAGCTTTCCACAAACTTTTTACTCTGATTGAAGGAATCAGAGAATATACAGTGCCAGTCTGGTAAAAAAAAAAAAAAAATCCAGAAACTAATTTTCCAATAGCTAGGGCTACCAGAAAACTCAGGTAAGTGGTATGTCTATTAGATGTCATCAAGTTACTGTCATTCTTTCTCTAATTATGTCTCATACAATTCCAGACTGTCTTTAACATACTTTTCATCATAGAAATGAAAATGGGGGCAGTGAAAATAAATCTAGGCTAACTATAACCAGGCTTTGCATGAAAGTTGCACTTAATGTCCATTGTCTTGTTGGAAAGTTCTCACAGAAAGGGTGGTTCTACTTCCTTCATCTCAAAGAAAAAAGAGGAAGAATAGAACATAAGTAAAAACAAAAATAAAAACACAAGGAAGCTTCATTAACCAGAACTACCAGAACTACCTCAAGAAAAGCAAACCAGCAAACAATCTGCATATTTGTCTATCCCAGGAATGAGGAGTGAGTGGCTCTCCAGACATTGTTGGCCTCCACTGGATCTAGTCAGTAGCCAGTGATCAGGACAATTGTAAGTGCAGAGGGATGGAGGATGAGAGAGACAACCTGCAGGACAATCTGGTTCTACACTGCAGTCTATTGCTCTCCTGTGCATGTGTGCATGTGTGTTTTGTTTATAAAAAGATGCAGTTGGGACTAGCTATATGCTTAAGAACAACACGAATGAAAGAACAGAGATTTAAGCTGCAATTCTGTGTACATTTACCTAAGAAAAAGCCTTCTTAAATTCAATGAGCCTTTTTCCCTCACTAGGAAGATAGGCAAAATATTGTGTAGCAAGGTTGCAGCCATTTGCACATTTCTAAAAAAGGGTCTTGACTGGGACCACAGTGTTAATCATGGTTTTGAGTTTCTTTACTTAATACCTACTTACTTACTGAAAAGGGCTTATATGCCACTTGGGTTGATGTACATACACATTAAACGAAAATGTAGTTTGTTTTTGGTGTAGTATACAGCTGCTAGTTTTGAACTGCAAAACTCTAGACATTAGATGTCAGCAAAGGGACATCTATATTTCTATAATTCTTTGCTGTCATCTGGTGGTCATGTCAATTGTTGTAGCCCTAGTGTAGTGGGGACACCATAATTTGTAAATCCTCAGTCATTTTCTGTTGCCTGAGCAAAAACAGCAAACATAGCCTCTTCTGATTTATTCAAAATATTATGCCAAAGCAAACTATGCTGATGCATGAAACCTCATGGGACTTCAGATGTTGCTGAACTATAATGTCCAGCATTTCCCTCCTTTGATCATGGGGAGCTACTGGGAACTGAAGTTCACCAATTTATTTAAAAAAAAAAAAAACCTGTTTCTTTTTTCAGATGAATTTTTTTTTCCTGAGATGGTGGCAACTTATCAAATACAAAGATGTGTTTTTGTAAGTAATTATACTGACTGCACAATATTTGAGCTTCTGAATATTGGAAGGAATTCTGGGGGCGGGGGATAACCAATTTGAAGAAACAGCATATTGTGAAGCAAAGGAACCGTCTTTGATTTATTAGCTACTTACAATCTATTTGCCCTCCATTTCCTGGTGTTTCTCTCTGCTACATTCATAATCATTTTTTTTAATCATGGGCTACGTAATCTGAAAAGCCATCTGACTTTCCTCTTAAAGGACATTAAATTGAGAATTCACCTGTAGAGTTAATACCAAATTTTGTGATTGAAATTTGATATCTGAAAAGGAAAATGTTAATTTGTTCAACACAAATGGTTATATTACTAGGGCAGATATTACATTTTGCAGTGCCTTTAGCCTTTTTTTGAACAATATGCATTTCACAGCTCTAATACCAGGAGGTTGAGACCTGTCTCCCTTTTCCATTTTTTCTCTAAATTTCAGCCTTTACAAAAAATAAATAATAATAATAATTCTGGCTCATTTTGAAATGGAGATGTATTTCCCCAATCTGTTCCATGAGAAATAAACTCAAGGACAGACATCAAAGAAAATATTTGCTACTACCATCTTCACAACATCAAGCAAACTTGTGGAATTCTGTTGTTGTTGTTGTTACCAATTACCTTGCTGAAATAGTTTCTTAATAGGATTAGATAAAGTCATGAAAGAAAAGTCAAATAATAGTTTGGTGGGGAGAGAGAGACAAGGGAGAACAAATCGCAAAACAGGAATGCTGACCTCATCATGCAAGTGTCACAACAAATGTACTGCCACCAGACATTGGGATGCAAATATGTAATGGCATTCCTGAGATGACATTATGTGCAAATGTTGTCATTTTGGCATCATTGTGGAGTCATGCAGACAGCTGTCTATTATTTATTTATTTAACAAATTTAAAAGGCCACCCAACTCACACATGGGGACTCTGGGAGGCTTACCTAGGCTATTACCTGTCACAGCTAATTGCAGTCACCATGAGCAGGATAGTCTATCTCATTTCCACATTCTAGCACCAAGCAAGAGATTGCTTTCCTCCCTTCCTTCCAGAAACCTCTGATGGGTCCTGATGATCCAATAAATATTTGAACTATTGAAGCATACGCTTATATTCTTAAAGGTTTGACAAGTTCTCAAGAGATTCTCTTTCTCTCTGACATACTTGTTTCTTGGTGAGTAGGTATTTGATTTTAGATGGTCCACAGTCTGGGTGCTAATTTAAGATGTTCTTCTCTTTCCTTGATGAGGTGTTAAAGCAGGGCCTGTTTGTTAACCTATCTAGGCATATATAAAGGGAAGGGAAAACTATATTGTTGATGGACTACATGTGCATCTGCACTATATACATGCATAGTCCCATGTGTACATACTGTACACTATACCAAATAGCTACTATTTTATTCACTGAAAAATAGACAGCACTATTTTCATAGAACTAGAGCTAGAAATAGAGTTAAATTGGTACTCATGTATATACATGACAGGTGTAGAATCCATGAGATCTTCTTGCCTAAGGATTCTTTTAATACTCATACTAAATACTAAGTACTTGTCCCCTAAGGAATAGACTCCTGGCCACAAAAAAATAATTAAGTTGTTTTAATCTCTGGATTGCTAAACATTTTAGGAGCAAAACCTTGAACAAAATAAATAAATAATAAATAATAAATAATAAATAATAAAGCCATAGCCCTTTTTCTCTTAGGTTTTTTCCTCTGCTAGCATTGGCAAATGGAGGAAGGTAAAATTAGGGAGCCATTGTGGGGAGCATAACTGCTTTCTTAAAAGCATATTCTGGCCTTGGAGTCACTTCTTGTTGACTCCTTACCTACGGATTAGAAGGATTATTTTTATTTTTGCTCCAGTCACTATCATTCTGATGAAAATAACAATCCTCTTCCATGGGTAATGTTGTTAAATTCAACCATATAATGTTCTTGCTGGAGATGATGATGATAACAAATACTCGTTTCCACAGCTTAAACCTATACACTGATAAAATAAGAAATAGAAGTCAAAAGAGCAATGCTACCCAAACTCTTCTATTACATTATAATACCTGAATACACTAAAGATGCAACTGCTGAGTTCCATTGACATAGGGCTGATATTAAGCACCCACCTTTTGGAACATCATTCCCCCCAAGGTGAGACTGGCCCCAATCCTATTGATCTTCCATAAGGCCCTTAAAACCTGGTCATCAGGCCTGGGGATCTCATGGAAGTATGGAGCCCCTTAAATGGTTATACTGTTTGTAGGTCTGGAATGCACTCTTCCATGTTGTTTGTTTCATTATTGTTTTAACTGTTTTAATTGCATTTTAATGGCTTTGTTTTTCATTGTTTTGATTGCTTGGTTTTAATTGTGTGTGCTGCCCAAAGTCACATGTGTGACATGGGTGGCTATATAAATTGAATGAATTAATTAAAAGACAGCCAAAGGTACACACAATAGTTACATAAAGAGTAACGTGTACCCACGTTTACCAGGGCAGAGGTGTTTAGTAAATCAAATTGTGAATGCATGCAGTAATACATCTAGCTTGTGATGGTTCTAATGACAAAACCTCCCTGAGTATGTCAAAACGGTCCAAAAAGTCCCGTGTAGCATTTGGCTGAATATATATCCTCATTATGTTTAAGCAGTGATTTGAATCATAATTTCTAACACATAGCTGCTACATTTGACCAGTATGTTATATCAGCTTTAATGGCTGACAGAGGGCCCTGAACTGACAAAACCCCACAAAGCCTTCTGCAAAGGAGCCTGAAATCTACAGGTGCAATGCACATTTTGATTCCAGAAGGACAATTTTTGCAAGTTATTCCTCCATGTACACACAAGAGAGAAAGGGGGCTGGGGACACACAGAGTGTGTGTGTTTGTGTGTGTTTGTGTGTGATTCTACTGTAAAATACTGTGATTCACTGAGTAGTCTCAATGCAGGTTTGGTAGAATAATAGTAAAGTGTGGAGACAATGATAAAGTAATGGCAATGGGGAGGGCCTTTGCTTAGGAAAAAGGGATTCAGACAATAAGTAAGTAAATCCCATGGGCCACAAAAGTAAAGGTTGGGAATGCACATATTGGGCTACGTCTGTTGTGAGTCAGATTTGCATATATTCATTCCTAAGTTTAGTATGTTTCATTTCCACATGAAATGTGCACAAGCGTGCCCAAAACAACTTGCTTGATTTTTTTCTGAATTTTCTGTTTTACAAAATGCATTCTTGTATGTCCTTTTCTGGAGATAATCATTTTAATGTGTATGCATTTATTATTTTGTTTTGTTTTGTTTTTTAAGCAAAAGTTGGATTGCAAAATTCAAAAGAATATATAATCAAAAGCATAATGGTGCTCTGATCCATGCAGATCAGGTCTGAGAGTTAACAGCAAATTTAGAATCAAAGGATGGTCATCAAATCCACAAGATACCATGCCTTGGCTGTATCTTTGGAAAGCATGCTTATGACATGAATGAATGAATGTGTCTGTATGAAAAGCTGCTTAGACAAAGAAATGCCCAAAAGGAACAAAAGAAAACATTTTTGAAATACAAGTTGTTTTGCAGGCTCCTTTATTTGCAAGAGAAGGTTGATTAATAAAACTAATAAAAAAGATGCCTTCTGCTATGCATTATTATTATTATTATTATTATTATTATTATTATTTCTACCAGCAGCTTTAACTTGAACATACTTGGTAGCTTTATAACCATATACCATAAAAGGCATAGCATGGAAACCTTTTGTATCATGAGTATCTACTATGAATATCCTATTTTATAACTTTATTATTCAGCATCATTTCTAGTTCTTTTTGAACTTAGGTTTTAATCTTCTTAAAATGTAACCTTCTTTCATTTATATGATAATTACATATAGCTGTCTACCTCTTTTACTGACTGACATATTAAGTATTACTGTTGCCTATCCAGACTGGCAATATTTTTCCCCTTTGTGGGTGGAATGTAAGATTGGAGATGGCTTGATTTGCTTCACTGAAGCTCAGAGGCCACCCAACTTTCTTCAAAACTCTTTGGGCCAGTGTCAGTCCAGCCCTATCTGCGTGCCAGCGCACAGATCCTTGACTCCAGCTTCTGCTTTGCCGCGCAATCTAGCTTCACCAAGTCTGACAGCTTCAATCAGAGAATTAGCTGAATTCTGCCTTGCTGTTCTGCCACAGTCTGACCCTGCAGCTGTGCCTGTTCATCCATCATTGCCTGGGTGGTCTTGACTGGAACTGCTTTGCCTTATTATTCACCAGGACTTTATTACTGTAAATAGTTGGTTTAAATAAAGAGTTTTGACAATAATTCTGCCTGACTGCCTCATGGTCTGAACAGGACATCACCTTGGAAACCACATTTTGGAGAGATAAAAAATGAAGATGATCTCTAAAACCCAGTAGTGTACCTGAAGCCAAAAGGCAACTCAGAAAAGAATGCATGATTTGACAGTAAGGAGAAATATTCCATCATTGGGGGAACTAAGGAAGGTGCTGCCTCCATTTCTCACTGTGTGCCATTTCTGGGTAGGTTTTCTAATAGTTCCCCTCCCCCCAACATTTTTTGTGAAATTAGTCTATTTAGAGGATCAGAGGGGGAGCTTTTGTTTAGCTAACCATTAACAACAACACAGTTTTTTTTATATAGAGAGAGACTCCTCCTTCTGCATGGTTGCATTTCAGGAATTGCTGCAAAAGACCTGTCCTCTGTGTAAAGAACTTTGTGCTGCTGTTATTGTGCAGGACATTTTAACACTTTAAAAAAGGCAATGGAAGATACCATCCAAACTTCCAAACCAGGATTTTTTTTATTAAAGATTATATCCCACATCCCATGGATCTATTAGGTAAGTAAGTAGAACTTCATAAACACAATGAAATGACCACATTCACTCTCTGAAATAGCCAGGGTTCCTTATATTTGTCCCTTCAAGTTCAGTTCTGCATCTTTTTTCAAAGTGTGTAAGAATTTGCTAAGAAGAAGCATCTACTTTTTTTTTTTCGTTTTTTCAGAAAGCAAAATTTAATCCCCTTACAGGGATATCATTGTAATTTAGTTCTCCTTTCAGAATCAGTTTAAGCAGCTAATAATATAAAAGGCCTGGAAATATTAAGAAAGATTTTAAAAATTAAGAATTACACGTTCACAAGATTAGTATTCAGCACTAAATAAAGTAGATAAAAGAATATCCTGACTATACAGACTATGTCACTGCTACTGTGTCATATTCAGCCATTTATTTCCTAATTGCTTGTCAGAATATATTTGTCTATATTTGTTTATTTTAGTTTGCTTGCATGAATGATTAATTCATTGATCACAAGTTCTACATTTCTGTGTTTTGTAAGAGAATAGGCATTTGTAATTCTAGCTGCATTACTGCAACTTGGAGTACTTATGAAGCATCAGCATAGCACACTTTATTTTTGCTTCATTTTATTTTGATGGTAGGGGCAAGCATCTTGAATTGACTTTCAACAGTTGCAAAATATTCTATATATGCTCAAAAATGTATACAAGTAGTCCTTGCTTACTGACCAGTTGTTCAGTGACCATTTGAAGTTACAATAGAACTGAAAAATGAGATGACCAGTCCTCGAAGTTGCGGCTGTTGCAGTGTCCTCATGGTTGTGTGATTGTGATTCAGGCACTTGACAACCAGCACACATTTATGATGGTCACAGTGTCCCACGGTCACACAATCACCATTTGCGACCCTCCCTGCCAGCTTCCAACAAGCAAAGTCAATGGGGAAGCCAGCAGGAAGTTGCAAGTCATGGTCACATGACATCACACTTAATGACCACAGCCAGAACTGCTGTTGTAAATTGGCATGGTCACATGACATCATACTTAATGCCCATTGCACTTAGCAACAGAGTTGCTGGTCACAATTGCAGTTAGTAAGCTAGGACCACCTGTAAATTACTAAGCTAAATTAGCCTGCAGTTTCTGTGGAAACACTGGGGGTCTTTGGAGCATTATCCCCCCACAAAAAATACTTTATATCTTCCAGCAAAAAATCCCCAGACTCAATGGCCTTCAGAAGTAGAGGCCTGCAAATCCATCCGTAATGGGTTTTCTCCATTCCTTCAATTTGTAAGTTTGTTCTTTTATATTTATCTTGCACGTGTGCGCTCTCTCTCTCTCTCTCTCTCTCTTTCTTTCCTATTTGAAACGTTGGCTCTATTTCTGACCTGGTTTGAGAATATATTTAACTGAATTAAATCAGTTTGTATGTATGTATGTAAGTATGCATGCAAACTTTGTTCAAGCATTCCCATTTCATTTGGAATTTTACTTTATCATTTATTTTGGCCAGCAATTTAATCTAATACTGTATTTTTGTGTATTACTTTCATGATTTTTCAGTGTTATGCTTCATTGGCAAACTGTACTAAAAAATTCAGAGAAGTATATATTTGAAATTGGATAAATGTGCTTTCATATGAGAATTAAATAATTTCTCCCCCATCTGTACTCATGCAGTTTCTAGAAGTGGCCTTCAAAAGAGACATTAGGAAAATCTGATAGCTTGTTTACTGTTTCTGCAGGCCCATGAATATTTTTCCATTTTAATTTATCTTCCATGTTTTTAAGATTGGTACTATTTTTTTTTCTTTTACAGAATCATCTTGAGTAGCATTTCTATAATAATAACTTTTAGACAGATTGTTAAACCAAACCCACAATATACAGTAGATATGCCCTGAAATGCTTGCATCTGCTTAAAAGAAATATTGCAGGAATGGGTTGCTTCAGTAACTAATATTGATAGTATTCCTACTGGACATCATTTTATGTGAAACTAGCATTTCATCCTGGAGTGAACTGGATTGTTGAACACTTTTAGACAATGTTGCTGTAACTATATGAGAAAAATGGGCTTGGAGACAGAGGAGTATGCAAGAATTCAGCATGTTAAAGTCAGTTCCTCTGTTTCTCCCAAAACAACCAGTTACCAAAATTGTTGTGCTATATGTTTGTACTGGTTATCTTGGAACTTGTAGACCTTCCAGCTGCTAACATATTGCAAAAATGTTACTTCGATAAACAGGCACCTTGTGACCAATTACATAAAGATTCAAGCTTTGGGGACCTGTAGAAGCCTGGCTTAAAAGCATAATACTGCTTGCTGTGCCCCTTTGTTAGCTTGTAGTAAAGAAATTCATATTGATTACACAGTTGATTTTATTTGGGCTTTTCCCTCTGTACTTCTTTCATTTGCTTTGTGTGGTTGACACATGTTCCTAACAACTAACAAGAGTAGGGTCATTTTCTTAACTGCTCTTGACTCTATTCAGCAGTGTATGTGCTGATCTAATCAGTAGAATGATGTTGTTGTTTAATTCAGTCTCTAAACTCTGAGGAACTGCACACATGTTGCTTTGGTTACTGAACTGCACGCAGATGCCTTCTTATGTATCTTTGAAAATTTGTCATTAAATTGTACATTTTAATATTACAGAAAGAGAAAAAAACCCTAAATATGCAAGAAGTAATCATATCTACCGTACTTAATTATGTCAACATTAGGGTTTTTTTGGCCACATTCCTTTTTAGGATAACAGTGTTTGCAGAATGTGGGTGGGATCAAAGCCTATGTAAGTGAAGACTTAGAATATTTCTATTTTTTTCCTGATTTGAGGGGATATTTTGGAGGGTGATCTTTGCTTTTAAAAACAAACAAACATAGGAGGGAATTCTACTGTCAATTTTCAGCAATCTTACTCCAGGAGGCTCTGACGTCCCCAATTTGGGGGACCTCAGAGCCTAAATTTTATGTGGAGCCTAAATTTCATGTGTCTTTGAAACAGAATTAAACAAATAATATGATGATGTGCCATAGAAATGTATGGAGTTAGGCTAAGAATGAAAATAGATCCCTGATGGAAACATGAAGTGAAAGGATCTGTGGATGAGCAAAACTTATGTATAAGGGAATGATTACTACAAAAATGAAGAATGAAAGATATCATAAAGAGAAAAGGATAATTGCAAAAAAATTCATAAAATAGAGCAAGGAACAGATAAGCTTAAAAGACAAAGAAACTGCAGAGTGATTTTAACAAAAATAACTACTACTACAATAATTTGGTTACAGGTGAAGAGGGTTAATCAAGGTACCTCCCAAGAAATGAATGAAATTACGTGATGAAATAGTTTGAGGAGAAACTGAAGTGAGAGAATGTTACTGGACCAAGAAAGGAAAGGGATCAAGGGTATCTGTAAAAACTACAGGAGAGTTAGGTTGTTAAATGTCCCAGGGAAGGTAAAAGGTATTATTATTATCATTATCATTATCATTATCATTATTATTTATCCCACATTTATTTTTGAATAAATGAATTATGAATTCTGATCAAAGGGGTACAAGAGCTAGTAGTGACCAAAATTTGGGAAGTGCAATATGACTTTATTCTGGACAAGAGGTGCACAGGCTAGATTTTTGCTCTATGAAATATTGAGCAATGTTTTTGAGAAATATTTTTATTGCATGCTTACTGATCTACAGAAAGCATATGATACAAAGGGAAATGAATTTAATTATGGAATATTTTGTGCAAATACCAAGTTGAAGGTTGGTTGCTCAATTTGATAACAGCAGTAAAGCAAGTAGATGAATTTTTGCACCTTGCTAGAATGTTTACTAAAGATGGAGAAACAGAGAAATTTTCAGATGTGCAAATGCTGGTTGACAATATGTGGTCTGTTATGAGAGATGAAAGTTTGTTGAAGGAAGTGAAAATAGTTATGTGCTTCTGCCCACTTTCGTAAATGGAACTTAAAGTGTCAGGAGAAACAAAAGTATTTTGAATTCAGTGGAAATATTAACTTAAGAAGTATACGTCGTAACAAGAAGAGATGATGTCAAGAATGAATGGACAATGAATGGATGTGGACTGAATACAAAAATGTGCAAGTCCTGCAAAAGAGGTACATTGAGGCTTTCATGTTTGGATGGAGTTGAGGATCCCTCAAACTGTAAGAGGTAAGCTGCTTGAAGAACAAAAGGCAAGTATGGTATAAATATGGTGGAAGCAAAGATGGTTTGCAGCTTAGGATAGAAAGTTAGAGAGAGGTGGTGAATTAAATTGGTGTAACCAAGTCATGAAAGTGGCATCCTCCCAAAGGGTCAGACATGACTTGGTGCTTGCACAGGGGACCTTTCACAACCAAGTCTTAGCTCTGTTTCCTTTTCTTTATTTCACCTGCTTTGGCATATTACTCCTTTTCTGCATTCTTTATAATTTAAATTCCCCCAAAAGGGAATAGCATGATGGAGTTGTATATACATATGTAATTGTTGGGGTCTTAACTCTAATGATTGATCCAGAGAAAACATCAGCAGCCAAGCTAGCAAAACAGGAACCAAGTTATCTGTATTAACTAAGAGATCTAGTAAATGGACAGGATGATATATCATACCGTTGACAGTTAAACAGGAAATGACTCTTATAGTCAGCCTTGCTTCTCCAACTCTTCCTGTAACCTCAGAGGCACCCTGATCCAGACTACCTGATCTACTTTTCTAAGCAGGGTTGACATGGAAGGCCTTATGCTGCCAGATTTTTCATGCACAGTCTGGATCTGAACATTGAATGGCACATTCACTTGTCCTCTCTCGTTCCTGATTTCTTGGGAGTAATTATGGAGAACCTAAACTAAGATGTAAGACTAATCAGGATGCCCCAGTTCTGCAGAAGTTTACAGTGACCATGGCTTGCCCTTGGTCCACATATACTTTGAGACTGCTGAAGAGATCTTATTTGGTGTTGATCTTAACAGAGCAGTGGCATGATATAACAAAACTTTAGTGAAAAGTTTTGCCAGCATTTTCATGTCTGAAATAAAACTCGGCTCCTGCCTTAACTCAGAAAGAAGTCTGGCCTTGTATGTTACAACAGTATGTCATTGCAACTAAAATATATTGTATGGTTAGTCAAGGCTTCATGCAATTCCTATGAGTAAACAACATCCCTTTTTGTTCTGCTCTTTTGGACAGTGAGTTTGTATGGCCTTGGTCTAGGAAATGTCAATAAACAGTTGTACTGCCTTTTCTGTACATATTTTTGGCCCATGATGACAAGCAAATATAAGAAATTAATTAATTAGTTTAATTAATTAAATATTTTATATATAATCACAATGTTCCTAAAATAACATTCTGATTATATATAAAATATTTTGCAGATTTTTGCTAACTTATGTTGCTTTACCATGGTAAAGAGCTGGCTCTGTGAGCAAGTTCAATACTGAATACTTTTACATCTTATAAAAGTCTCTTGTATACTTTATTAAATTAGCAATAAGAATTGTACAATTGCTTTTATTAAAATCAGAATCACTATTAGAAGGTTAATCTATATATTTCACAAATACAGCAATAACCATTAAAATATTTAATAGTAATAAAAGGGAATGTCAGCTTAATATATAATGCTAATGGGTTTTGCATATACAGTGTGTCTACTTTACTATTATAAGAGGAAATACTATTCAATAAAAATAGCAAGATTTTATAGATACTATGAAAGCAGTAAAAAAAGAAGTCCCAAGAAGAAATAGAATACATACAAGAACACTAATTTTGCTGCTATATAAACTGTCTATACTCTAAAGTATTATAGGCATAAGCATAATTAATTGCACAGTCATTAGAAATTCACATTATTTTATGAACATTATGTGCAAGAATGTATCTTTATTAAAATATTGTTTAATAATGACTCCTGATCATGCACATGTAAAAGTTTTAAAAATCCTCTTCTGCTTCCTGCCAAATTATTTCTTACCACCACTTAAAGAAGGCACAGTTATACCGGTACTTATCACATTATTACTGTTATGGCCTTGGGTTTATAACGCGCAGTCTGGCAGAACTTGAATTATTAATGTGTGATAAAGGTAATCCACAAATCATTGGTATGCACCCCAATAAATGCTTGTATGATAAATTGCATGGCAGCTTGTAATGTTTGCAGTCCTAGAGACAGGGGGGAAAATGATGGTTTGTATTTTAGAGGCATCTAAATCACTCTACATTGTTTTCTGTTATAATGGGGTTATTTCTATCATAGATTTAGAAGCATACCATTTTCAGCCTGCAGGAAGGTCACAGAGTTCTCAACTGCATCACTGCAAGAGGTAAACTTAAGTGGCAAGTTCTTAAATAAAAATCTGATTCTAAATTGGGAAGATGAGAGAAATGAGGGCAAAATGTGAAGTTAACTCATTCTCACTTCTTCCCCTTTTTTACTGCAGCTATTGACGCCCATTTGTCTATCAGTTATTGAGGTTCCCTGGCCCTATTAGCTGCCATTGTTTATGTTACATTATAATGTTGGGGGGAGGACTCTCAATTTTGCCCATATTTATGCTCCACTAAATGGGAAAAATAAAAACAAACAAAAAACTTTCTACTCTCCATTTAGAAGGAAGGAAGGAAGGAAGGAAGGAAGGAAGGAAGGAAGGAAGGAAGGAAGGAAGGAAGGAAGGAAGGAAGGAAGGAAAGAAACTGTAGTCTTTGTTAAAGCAATGACATTTCGGTAAAACGATAATGAAAGATTGATATCTAAGATTTCAGACTGATTTGCATTATTACATTTTTCAAGTCTCCAAGGTTCCTAACAATACTTTGGCTTCCATTCAGGCTCTGTGCTGTTGCTGCCAGCCTTATTGTCCTGAAAACAGTTTTCCTGGGTGTTTTCAGATAACACTCGGTGATTTAGACCCAAATGTGTCACCAATTTCTTCTTGTCCCTTGCCCAGTCTAGTGGCCCATATAAGATCAGATGCTTATAAAGTAGTTGCAGTCGATAGCAGTAGCTGCCTCATTTTTCACTGCATATATGAATGTATTCCAGAGGTGAAGATTGGCAGTGCTGCCCCTAGCTTGCAACTGCCTTTCTCTTGATAGTTCAGATTATCCCATTTTTAATTAACCTGTCTGAAATAGTGTAGATATCCTACCAGTTATGTGTGTACAGCTGAGACACAAAACTCTGATTGATTCCTCTGCTTATATCCACACAGCTTTTATATTAGGCTTGCCTTTGTGATTAGTGCCTAGATGTCAACCCTACTCTTGGACATGTAATTGGCTTGACTGATGGGAATAAAACTTCTTTCTGCATACAAATGGCTTGCCTCTCACTTGACTAAGGGCACTGTAATTTCAACAGGAGTCTCCTGCCTAGGACAATACCTTGCAGAGCAATCTGCTATATCCAACATGATGGGTTTATGCCAAGATTGAAAGAAATCCATTGCCACTATTAAGATGATGCTCTTGTCAGAAGCTCAGGAGTAACTGAGAGCTCCTCTTGATTCATGTTTCTGTGTGGCCAACCCAAATGAACATTTTGAGCAAAACTCATCCCATAAGCTGACAAATGAAACTAATGCATCTTACTGCCTGTCTCTGTTTATATATGTGGTTTTATTTTGTTTTATTTTATTTTTTCTTATTACCCACACACTCAGGAAATTTGCCACATTTCATTTCTTACAATAGTTGGCCCCACACATTTCTATCTCTTAAATAATATGCATTGAGCTACTTTCTCATTCCCCCTCATCAATAAACCATCCATTTTTTTTAAACAACTATTATTCATTACTAAATTTATATCCTACCTTTCTGCTTATATCAATACTCAAGGCTGCTTAAAATAAATCATGGGAGTTTACTGTCCTTTATCTCCCTTCCTAATCATATTTGAGTTATAGGTATGCTAAATGTCTTTTAAGGTAAAGTATTCAGGCAATATTGTTAAATTCCAATCATGCGTTGATTCTCTAGGCACTGAGTTTTCAAAATTTTTGTAGCCTCTAGTTCTGAGGCAACAGGGAAATATATCAGAGAAATAAAAAAAAATGTTATTTAGCAGAATCTGCCCTATAGACTACATCAGCTGCCTCAAGTGACAATGGTGGTGGGGTGAGGAGGGATTGGAAGATCCAGTTATGTAAGGACCTCATTGACTACCTTGAATGTCCTAAACTAATTTGATGCTTTTGGGTACAAGGAGAAGGATGTGTTATTACCAGTGTTCTATTCAATTGTCAATAGAGTCAATTTCTGAATCAGAAGAGTAGCATATTGCCCTTAATCTCTGGCAGAAAAAACACACTGCATTAGCCTTGAAATTTAGAAATCTGGATTGACAAAGCTGCTTAGATAGCTCATCAGTGGAGCCTGATAAGAATGGGAAATAAACTAACAGCAGTATTAAGTACTGATAATTGCTTGAATAGGTCCATTCAACTCAACTCAATTCAAATTTGATTAAAAATAAATTACTCTTCAGAAACTTCTAAGAAGGTTGCAAAATTCCTATCAATAGTTATAGTTGTTAGAAACCTTCTGGTTCCTTCTCCATGCTATTAATTGTTAGCTGCTAAATGCTTTAAGATTTTCTTGATTTTTTTAAAAAAAAATCCTTTATAGTTATTGTATTGTTATGGTGGTATTTTATTGTGTTTGATCTTGGAATAAATAAAATTTTGATTTGAAAATCAATTATAGCAGAAAATAGCCTTCCTTCCTTTAACCCCATCCAGTCTCTGGTATTTTCTCTGGAAAGCTTGAAAAAGTTGTTAAGATCCTGGCAGCTCAACCTGAACCCAGAGATCTGGCAAGTCTAGGTAAATATTACCCCACAAAAGCTGTATATAGTATATTAATAAATGCTTGTATCACATTAATGTTGCATTTCTGTTCCAAGTTCTTAACATATCCTTAAGAGGAAAGCTTTATGACCAGAGACTCAAACTGTAGAAGAAACAAAATTAAAGAATGATAAGCATGGTACAAAAGAGTAGGGAAATAAATTAAGCTGAGATAAAAGAAAGAATGTTTGGAATTATGTTTTCTTACAATGTAAAATAAAGGAGCCGTTTTCTTGCAAACTAGATGCAACAGAGATCTACTTGTCATTCCTGTGTCTTCTTTGCATTGTCTATTTCCTTTCTTTAGTTTTCACATCTATCAGAATGCTGCCAAATAATAAGACAGTGTTCAGGGAACCACTCTGCAGGTTTTGGAAAAGATAAAGGAAACAAAAGCTGGAGAAGCTGAATTTAGTTTGACAAATGCTGCAGTGTGGTATATGTGCAAATTACAGCTCCATTAAAGAACATCAGTACATTTAATTCTCACATATTATGGCACAGACTTCTGGAAAATGTATATAATATAATAGCATCAAATATGTCTCAAATATCAGAACCAGCTATCAGCAGAAAGTTCCTTTCTTTCTCCCAAGCAGCAAAACAGATTAATTTATATTTGATCTAATATATTCTTCTCTAGCTTGGTGCCTTCCAGATTCATCAGAACTAGCAATGTACAAAATTCTACAATGGACTCTGCAGTGAGGAAAACCAACACACTTTATTTGGATGCCTAATTTGGCTAGTATGCTGAAGTAAAGCATGCTATGTATGGAGCCCATATGGTGGTTATGCTGAGTGTAAATTTTTAGAGTCCAGTTGACAGATTTTGTTAATTTGATAGATAGATAGATAGATAGATAGATAGATAGATAGATATTTTTTTTGTAGTTTTGTGGTTTTAAAATTGTTGCAAGCTGCCCAGAGTCATGCAGTTGAAATGGGCAACTATGTAATTCGAACAAACACACAAACACATCTATTTGATCACACAAATGCCATCTATTTGTAGTAGAAAATTATTGCACAGATCCTTTGCCTCCAATTCACACCCGACCCTTAATTTTTGCTTTGAAAATTCAATCTCTCAAAAGACTGGCCTTCTAAACTTGAGTTCAAAGATACCTAGGTATGGCTGTTAAGTTATATTAATCCAGAACAGAGGAACAGCCAATTCCCTAACTTTAACCCTCCCCTCTATTCATAGGAAAAGTGGATGTTATCCTACTTCGGACACATTATACAAAGACCTAGCGCTCTGGAGAAGGCTCTAATGCTGGGAAAGGTGGAAGGAAAGAGAAGAAGAGGATGACCAGCAGCAGGGTGGATGGACTCAGTTACAGTGGTGATCAGTAGGAGACTTGAAAGAACAGGTTAGGGATAGATCATCATGGAGAAAATCTATGTGGTCACTAGAAGTAAAAAAACAATGTTTAGGCACATAATCAAAATTATAAATTTCTACAGATAGCTGTGCTGATTGTATTACAATGTAGTTTGCCATAGATAATTCCCGCCCCCCGCCCATGCAACCATGATTAGAGGTTACAGTGTAGATCCTTTATGTATTTGATGGGAGAAAGAGAAAGTAATTGCTCACTAGGCTGGGAAATCAGGGGAGGCAAGTGTCTGCTGGTGTCTGCTATTAAATAAGCAGGGAGATTCATCTGGGCAGCTAGACTAGAAAGTGCCTTGAGCTTAGATTTGCTGATACGGAGCCTGCAAAATCTGCTCCAGAGTTGTGATTTCAGATGGCAAGAGAAGCAAGGCAAATGGAAAAATGGAGAAAATAGAAGTCTCAGGATTTGCTCAGGATTCATCTCCTTAAAGAGGGGACCCATGAGGAAGTAGCAGGATTTTCTGCAACAACAGGAGAGATTTATGAGATTTTCCTCCTTTAGATGGGAAGGATGCTGGTACCATCAGAGAATTTATTTTGTTCCTCCCCTGGAGTAAGGGGCTTAAACTATAATATAATGGTGCTGCATCCCTGGGCTGCCAATACATACTGCCAAGTCAAAGTCCTCCCCACTGCTACCCTTAATTTGATTGAAACGGTAAGCAATACTATCTCTAACAGACCTGCAATTGAGTGAATGCATACACACTTTTTTCTCCCTGCTGTTTTTTAATCCTTTAAACCAGCAGTTCTCAAACATTTCAGGACCCCTTTACATTCTTCAAAATGATTGAGGACCCCAAAGAGCATTTGTTTATATGGGTAATATCTGTCAGTATTTACTGTATTAGAAATTAAAACTGAGAAATTTTGAAATATTTATTTGATGTCGTGGACCCCCTGAAAGGGCCTCGGGGACCCCTAAAAGTCCCCAGACCATACTTTGAGAAGCACAGCTCTAAACCAATGGTAAGAAAAGAGATTCTATTACTTTACAACTCCCATTAGTCGTAGCCAAAGGAAGGGTGGGTCTGCAATCCAACAGCATCTAAAAGGCCATAGGCTCCATGTCCCTAATTTAATCCTCTGCATTTCCTCCTATAAATCCTCCTTTATTCTTGGGTGAGTATGGGTATATGTGCAGAAAAACAAACAAACAAATAAATAAACAAAATTACAGGTAGTCCTTGTTTAGCGACCACAACTGGGACCGGCAACTCAGTTGTTAAGTGAAGTGGTTGCTAAGTGAAACAGTGACTGTGCTTACATTGTTACATCAGCTTTCCTTTGCTTTACAGACTTGCAAAGGTCATAAATGTGAGAACTAGTTGCAAAGTTACTTTTTCATCATTGCAAATGGTCACTATATGAGGCAGTCACTAAATAAGGACTTCCCATAAAAGATAACATGTTTGATTACTGTAAAAATGAAATGGATATTTTACTAGTGTGAAAATAGAATTTATGCTACTGTGAACCACAGTGCATGGCCTTAAAATGAATACTGCCATGTCATAGGAAATAGTAGCAACAATAACAATAATATAGAGGCTGCCTTGCCTCAGGGAGCTCAAGCATGCATAATATCTGGGAATCTCTGGTAATTTCCTCCTTGTAACAACAGCACTATGTGGGAGAAAAACAGATTGACTGGTCCAGAGCCACTCAATCAGCTATAGCACCCACTGTAACACACTGACTTTTTGTGCTTACCATCAAGAAGGAAAATTCTGGCTTTAAAAATAATACCATGTGGGGAAAAAAAAACAGAATGCACTTATTTGTGCATCCCTTTCAGCATTCTTGTCCATTGTCTATTATATGACATTCCTGCTTCTTTCCTAGGCGTTCCTCCAAGCTTATGGCAAGCACTGATAGAAAATCAGAACTTAGCTGAAAGTTTAAAATCATATTGGGGTTGCATAGTGCAGGCGCAATGTGTTTTAATATCAATCTTTTCCAGCTTTGAATGACCTTCAATGTTGACACAGTTGGGGTGAGATTATAATGGAATACACTTAGGGGGAGGGCTTTCATTATGATTTTGAAATATGTTTCTGAGAAATAGTTGACTCTAATAAATACGGGATGTTTTTCCTCAGTCATCCATATGAAATCAAAGTTGATTTCTAGACCTCCATAGGTCCCAGCTTGCCTGATTTAAGTGACACAAGACCTTTTCTGCTTCTCAGCTGTAAAATAGAGCAGAAGAGGAATGGGCAGAGGGGTTTCTATAGTTTCCACCATCGGCTACTTGATTTCCTCTCATTTCATTTCTGAACTTCCCATATTTTCCAAACCCTTATCCATCATGGAAATGTAGTTTGAAGCTTATCCAAGGGTTGAATTGTTGTGAGGGTGGTGGGAGCACAGAGCAATTTCCCTGAGCATCCCACATGGAAAAAAAAAATGCACCCAAAGCAAAGTATTTGAATGCTAGGAGTCATTTCCAGTTTCCACATGCACTCCTGATTACACACTCATGACTTTAATGTATAAAAACCAGTGGAGAAAAAAATTAAATTGACATAGCAAGAAAGAACATGGAAGGAATTGCTTAAATGAGCACAGTACTCTGGGCGTCTCAAAGTCATAAGAAGGACCTGATTGTAGCCATTGTGTGGATTCAGCCTTAGAACAGAAATGAACAACTATTGATTGACTGATTGATGAAATGCAAAAAAAAAAAAAAAAAAAAAAACCTACAGCATCACCCCCAAAAAATGAAAACAAAAAAAAAAAGAAAGAAAGAAAGAAAAGAAACCATTATAGTGATTAAAATAAATTAAACATGATCAAAAATACCCCTCCCCAAATAACACAAAAAACATATAGTAACTATGGATAATGGTATTAAATTAATTTAATTCTTAATCTGTTCACTAAATCTAGATCACATAGAAACATATTGCATTATCTGGTCATTTTTACGATGCAGACACTTTTCAAAAGTGGATAACAAACACATATCATGAACCCATTCTTTAAAATCAGGACAGTAAGTTTCTTTCCAATTATATGCGATTATTTTCTTTGCCATGCCCCAGGCTTAATAGAGCCAAAGCTCTTCATGAGAAGACCAACTCCATATTTTAGGAATATATTATAGGAATAGACATTAAGATCCTTAACTATAATATTTCTTCCCAAAAATGTATTGGCATATATAGTGACCTGAAACCAAAACAAGGCTGGGCAAGACCAGATTATATGAGTTAAAGAACTAACAAATTTCTTGCAATGCCAACATCAAAAATCTCAAATTCATCCCTTTTAAAAAAATCTCGGGGGGTCCAATGAACAAAAAATAATATTTTCTGACAAATTTATTTCATTTTAAAATCACAAGAGGTATATTTCACATTTTTTAACATCTGAACCCATTAATTCTCAAGAACTCACAATTCTTCATTCCACAATTTACATATATAACTAATACTATCTCTCATTTTATTATTTAATTCCTTATCAGATTGAATTGTTGGTTTCCATTCAGGAGCTGCTTCTCTTGGGAAAAGAAATGAGCAATCTAAAGGGCTGTATCTAGCTCCTGAAACTTTCTTTTTTTTTTTTTTTGGTGAGGCCCACAGTCTCCTCTGACCAGTATTCTTGAAAATTAGAGGCACTATTTCTCATTATTTTGGGGCAGGAAATATAATGACAGTGTAATGTATCCTAATTGTGCTTAATATTTCGTGTAACAAACTCATTCCCCTCACTCCACCCCCAAACTCTCAAAAGCAAGAAAGAGCATTAGCTTTACCCACTTTGCATTTTGGTCATTCGGCTCTTTGCCATTTTTTAATGTGCGGTTTATTGTATATCTTTAAAACCATTTTTCCAACCAGGGTAACTCCAGACATGTGGACTTCAACTCCCAGAATTCCCCAGCCAGCATGGCCGTTGCTGGGAATGAGAATTCTGGGAGTTCACAAATCTGGAAATAGTCCAGTCTGGAAAATGGTGTGTTAATTAAGGAAGAAAGGGAAGGAGAGAACTTTCTTTCCATAACAGAAAGATCAAACAGGGAGCTTCATTAAATCAACAGATAACGGTGTGGAGAACTTCAGATGGTCTTTTGGATTTTTGCAGTCCTGAACTCATAGACATAATATAAGAGCAAAGCTTGAGAATGTAGCTGAAACCCCATAAATATAAAATTAATGCTAGGTCTCCAGAAGTGCAAGATAATTCAAACTAATATTTTGTGGATATGCAACAAATTTCAGCGAAAGACTGAAGCTACTTTAATTTTGGGTCAAAGAAGGATTAAAATAAAACAAGGACCCTAACATTGCAAAGTCTGCTTCATTTTTCTCAGTGCAGTTGATTCTGTTGGTCTAGGTTTTTGGTGTTTGTCAAGATCCAGATTAATGTTAATATCAAAGTTGATCCAACATTTTTTGGAGTGATCACTGTACAGAAAAATTCACAAAGACTCTGGCTTACTCCATTATTCATTCATGTTCAACTGAAACAAATGTGTTAACCTAGCATTTCTCTGCAGGTTAAATTAACAAAACAAAACACAACACAACCTTAACTGATAGTACAAAATCTCTAGGGCTCATGGCATAAATCTTCATGAGCAATTAATTACAAAATCTGGCATAAATCTTCATGAGCAATTAATCTAATCCATGCTATTAAAAAGAAAACAAAACACTATTAGTCTTCCAAATTCCATGAGATTGTTGGCTATGTTGGCTAGTGTGCATTTGATCATATAATTCCTTTGTTACTTTCATCCTCTTCTCACCAACCAAATCTATATTTAGATGGTTAATTCGGGGTGGGTAGCATAGAGTTAGTTAGTTAGGGTAGGGAATTTCATTACATTACAGCTGGTATCTGTATAGGTGTGTGTCTGCTTTGGTATATGTATCTGTATATGTGTGAACACTTCAGACTAAAGCAAATGAAGCTCGGCCATATTCAGTCTACAAAATGTTGATGGTATACAATTAAAAATGGAACATACCTTGCATAATGTAAAACATTGCTTCTTCCTTTCATTAAAAACACAATCAGATAGAAAATAAGCTAAATGATCTGCTTCAACTGATGTGCACAAAGAAACACACAGAATTAATGTTCAGACTAAGTAGATTACAAATCTTGTTTTTAATATAATCTACTAATTAAACACATTCATTTTCTCAGCGTTATTCATCCTGTTTAGTAATAGAAGTCAATCAACATGATTTGCCTTCTCTTTTTCTTTTTCTCTCTTACACATGCATAGGCTTACTTCTTTTCTTTTCTTTTTTTAATGTGCCAGTCTGTTTGAGCATTTTGCTATTAGAATATGTGCTTCCAAAATGTGGGAGAGCCAGATTTATGGGAAAATATATTGATTTAAAATGAAGTATGAAATAGGAAATAGTAGGCAATAGGCTGATTTATGGAAATATATTGATTTAAAATGATGAAGGAGGAGAAAGGAGCTTATGAAAAAGGTTCTGGACTTAGCTTGAATTCAAAAGTTTACTCTTTATGTGGCTAGTTCTTTAAATCCCTGTCACCTTCTCAGCCCAGCCCTGAGCCTTGCCTACATTTCTGCATAGAGAGGCTTCTTCAGTAGAGGCCAATGAAGTCATTCCTAGTACAGAATATCTGAGCATGCACTAGAGGCCTGGAACATGATGGAAGCAGATAGTAGAATTTGGCTGATTGCTGCAGATGTTCATATACACCTCCCTGAGCTGCATGTAAAGAGGGCAGCTATAGAAATTGAAGAAACAAACTTATAAATCATTATTAATTCATGAACATCCAATAAATATAAATATCAAGGACAAGAACGTGTATTTTCCCAGTCATTCTCTAAATTGTTTTTCTAATGTGAACAGCTGTTGCTGTATTCCTCACAGACCATTAAACAATGACAGTGTTGAATCATTACACACAAAAGCACTTGACTTAGGTGCCCTTTAGATGTGATTGCACTGCCATGGGAGCCAATTAGCTATGGGTTCATCCCACACTGCTGCCATGATATGTTGAAAAGGTCCTTCCTAACTAAACATCATGACTGATCCTAGCCAAGTGCTAATTATGTAAGGTGTATCTGTATCTCCTCTTCCTCCTCCTCCTCTTTCACTTTTGGACTAGTTTACTTATATCCATATAAAATCAGACATGAAATTATAAACAAACAAACAAAAAAAGCAATCTGTCTTGTTTTGTTGTTCAAGAACAGAAAATAATATTAAAAATAAAGATAAAAGCTCCTTTGAGTTAAACCCTGGCATCAGGTTATCATTAAAGTGTTGGACCAGGAGAAGAGAACCCACCCTTTACCCTCAGCCTTGATATTCCTGGATGATCTCCCATTTAAGTACTAACCAGGTCTTACTCCACTTTGCTTCTGAGCCTAGATAAGGACAGCCATGTGCTGCCATCTGCTGACATGTACTTAGGTTTTTACTGCAATCCTAAATAACTCACTGTATGTTACAATTTTTTTTACAAAAAAGGAGCTGCCATTGGGAAGGCAACAATTCTCAAAGTTTCATTGTACAACCACTACCAAGGCCCTAGTACTTGACCGCAACCCTGAAGGAAGAAGGTTCCTCTGAAATAAGTCAGTTATTTAAATATTAATTCCATCTATAAGAATCAGGTTCCATATTTTTGGCAGAGATGGGAGAACAAAGCTGGGTAGCTTCCACATTGCTAATTTAGACTTATGAAAAAGGAGGAAGAGGAAGAACACTTGTTACTCTGGATTTCTTCTTCTAAGACTCCCCAGTTCTTCCTTCCATGCCACAGAAGCTGGCTACTTTAAACTGAATCCCTCACATTTCCTTGTGGTTGCATGTCTTTCTCCCTGTGTGCTTGATAAAATAGTGCTGAATCGACATTTATACTTTTTAGGTGCAAGAATATTTTATAGTGTAATGGGCTACATCTGGCCCCAAAACCTGAAAGGGTTGGATTCAGAGAGATATCCAAAACTTTTTGGTGCCTGAGAAGTAAGTTCAGTGCAAAGCGATAATGATGAAAGAACAACCTGGGGCATCCCAATTTATGGCCTACCTTTGTTAATAATTGGTATCAAATCCTTGCTTAGCCCTGAAATTTATTAGATCCCACATTTATTGCTTTGAACTCTTGTTCAATACTGCACTCAATGTATGATCCTTGATCCCTATCTTTCAATCCAACTGGAAATGTGGAAGGAATTAAATTACACCAATACAAGTGGTTGGGGGAATAAGTCAGTGCTTCAAGGAAATAAGTGGTCATGTTCATGAGTTTCTTGTTGAGTTGGAATTGATAATGTTATGAAGTATTTTAAAGATTAAAGGTGTAACAAAAATTTAAAAAAAGAGAGCCAGTTTGGTCTAGTGGTTAAGGTGCTGGGCTAGAAACCAGAAGATTGAGAGTTCTAGTCCTGCCTTCGGCATGAAAGCCATCTGGGTGACCTTGGGCCAGTCACTCTGTCTCAGCCCAACTCACCTCACATGGTTGCTGTTGTGGGGAAAATAGAAACAGGAAGGAGTATTAGGTATGTTCACCGCCTTGAGTTATTTATAAAAATAATAAAGGCAGGACAGAAAATAGATAAATAAATAAAAACTTGTTGAAAAAATCCTAGCACTCCAGATCATAATAGCTATCGTATTACTGGTTGTATTATGGAATTTTTTACTTTATCCATCTTACATATTTGTCCATGTACAGTATATCTATCAATCCTGTTTAATGTTCTGCTTATCCTACTTAGAACAAAATAATGGAGGGAAATGCAACTCTGGGTTCTTCCCAGATGTTACTTTCTAGATAAATCATTTGAACTGAATTTGGAAGCCTGCTTTGCTAGAAATTTCTCCATCCTCTGTCTACCATTATGTACCATTTAAGGATTCATCAGTTTGTCATTCAGATGCAGACATATGGTTTTAGAATTTTACACAATTACTGCTGAACTGGTGGTTCAAAAGTCCAGTCCCAAAGAACCATTTGCTTTCAAACTTGTCATAAATTGAGACAGTTATTATTTGATTGGCTGGCTGCCTGTCAATGGAAACATAGCAACTGATAGTAGTTCCATGTGGCAACACATACTCTATGATTGCTTGCGGCTGACACCTGGAGCCCAACTGAACATAATTAATGAATAGCTCAATTATGGCGGGAGACTGGACATATTTCCAAGGCAGAATATAGTAATACAGCCCATGAAGGAGCCACACAGGGGTGTTCATGTCCAGTATACAATTATTTTTTGTTCTGTCTCCAAAGTTTGCAACAATTTATAAACAGTTCAATGAAGTCCTATAGCAAAGACCTCCAATTTTGCATCTAATTATATAAATTAGCTCTGCATGTATGGCTATAGAAATCAAGGAGAGCAACTTCTGAATGCTCAGTCTGGTTAGTATTTCAGATATAATTATCCAACAGAATAAGCAGATCAAAATGATTCTCTATATACATTAAACAGGATTTTCAAAGGAAAAAAATCAATGTGAAAACAGAAACAGTGTTTCAGCCATAGATATTTCAAGTTCTATCATAGATGTGGCTTTTCAATATGCAGTGGGAACAGTAGCAAAACGATAGAGTGAATGTATGTACGTTTGTGTAAAAAGAATGTGCACAAAAACGATTTTGATCCCAGCCACAATGTTATGGAATAACAGAAGAGACCTTTGATTGTTCTGATTTTTTTAAACAGAAATCAACCCATTAATGATGAACTTGATGAGCAGACAGCAATTATAGCTAAGAGGGCATTGACACCACTCTTGTGCACCACATATGAACTCTCCTGAAATGGGAAGCTCTACTCAGTTACTCATACCTTAGTCATCTCTTGATTGCAAATTAAGAAGCTGTAGTTGATCCAGACTCTGATGGCTTGAGTAGTTAACAATGCATCATAATTTGCCTATATAACACCCCTACTATGAGAACTCTACTGGCTTTTCAGTTTGCTTGAGTTCAAGTCAAGATGTTGATCATCACCTAAAATCCCTTCAAGGGTCAGGATCTGGCTTTCTGCAGGACTTCTACTCCTAGCAGCACCTACTCATCCAGTAAGATCAGGTAGAATGTGTTCCTTCTATGTCCCTTCACTAAAGGAATGTTGTATTCCAAGTTCATGGAAGTAAGCCATCAGTTATTATCCAGATAGCCCCTTCCCTACTAGCTTTCCAGAATGCCATGAAAACTAGATTATTCCAATGTGAGTTTTTTTTCTCTGACAATGGAAGGTTTATTTTTTTAGCTTGACTGCACTGATTAATGTCATTAATGAACCCAGAAGGAGCAAGCAAGATAGATAGATAGTAGATAGGATCTGTTTTGTATTATTCATATCCTTTATTGTATTGTTTTTAACCCAAGTTATGGAGGTTGGGATATATATTAGCAATTGGAGTGGCCTATAAGCCTTGTAAATTAATTACCATGATGTGCATTATTATTATTATCATTAACATCATCTTAGCATGTTTTACAGAAAGAAATAGAAAAAAAATCCAACATACAAAAACAGTGAAAGATATGCATAAAAAAGTTTAAAAATAAAAATAATAAACAAACAAAAACAGAAAAAGGGGGAAACTATTGATATATGGCATATATTAGTTAAATGTAAAACAGATTTCTAAATCTACCTTGGGAGAAAAAATAGTAATTAATGATTGACTAATATTACAAAATGTCATAAAATCTATGCCACAGGAAAACATATTGAGGGTTGTTCTTTTTTAATTAGTAGATTAAAATAACTGTTCAGAAATGGATAAGTCACACATCTCTTGAATCCAATCCTTAATGTCAAGAATATTACTACTTTTCCAATTTCTACAAATAATTCCCTTAGCAACAATCCAAGCCTGATACAACCTTAATTCCTAAAAAAATAGTTGAACTCTAGACTTTTGGGACACAATTTAACATAACATTAACATCTTTAACCCTAAAGAATTCCCCAGAAATGTATGTATGTTAAAATACATTGAAATATTATTCCAAAAAGGTGTCAATTATTAACATGACCATATCATATGACTTAACAACTCTTCAAATTTTCTACATCAACAGAAAAAATCTGATATCCATCCTTTTAAATACATAATTTGGGGTGTTCAGTAAACCACAAATAAGATCTTTTGATAAATCAGTTTTAGTTTTAAAACTACAGAAGCAAATTTAACATTTTAAAGACCTGAAACCATTGATACTCTGTTACTGGGTGATCCAGTTCTTTAATCTATGAATCATAATTGTCCTTAACGTCAACATTAAAATTTTCTTTAGTTTTTGATACAAAAAGGATTTGTATTTGATTTGATCTGAAACATCAGCTCCATCAAATAGATTGACACTCAGGTTTCTCAGATGTTTCTTAGCCTTTCGGCTAAGATCAAATATATTCTACTAATAAAAACATGTTGAATTTGTTCTCACACTAATCCTTAACCAGTTTTAAAAGCAGAATATAAAAGCAAATTGAGGCATTCAGAAGGGCAGCAGATGAAAAATGCAGAGAAGAAAAAAAAAAAGGGACATGGATCTGGATAACTTTGCACAATGTTTTCAAAATTCAACCATCCTTGAAGAAATAGTTGTCACATAGAGTGTACTGTATTGAAAATATACAGGCCTGAAGAGAAGAAATAAATACAGCAGTTGAAGGGTGCATAGCATAGAGAGGGAAGTGGCAGAATTACTTCTTGCAGTCTTCTTTGGATGTAGAAGGGGGGAAAGTCTATAATGGAAAACAGGAAAGATGCTGGATCACAGTTAATACATTCTACTGCATATTTCACCCTACTTTCCAAATATTGTTATAATGTAGTAATTCATATTAACATTAATTGATTTTTAGAAGTTGAATTTAAACAAGGCACATAATTTATAGAGGACTGCTATGCTACAATCAATGGTGATACCCATAAACAAACTAGGTCAGGGCAGTTGAAAATCAAGTTATTCAGAGCAAAAGAAGCAGCATGAACTAGAAATTACTGGGATGAGTGGGAAAAGAATGAATAGTTTAAGGCCACTGAACTCTTCTCCCGAAATCAATCATAAGTTAGCAAATAACACAGATAGTTAAGGTCCCGTTATATCCTGAACTGAACAGGGTATTGGACTCAATAGCCCAGACTGAAGTTCTAACTGTCCCTTTCCAATTCTATGCAGATGATGATGGTGATGATGATTGTATGTGCAATATATGAACATGTACACACACACCTCCTACATTTCTACATACAGGTAGTTCTTGTTCAGCAACACAACTGGGACTGGCAACTTGACCACTAAGCAAAGCGGTCACTAAGTAAAATTGTGGCTGTGCTTATGATCTTACGTCAGCTTTCCTTTGTTTAACAGACCTGCAAAGGTTATAAATGTGAGGATTGATCATAAAGTTACTTTTTTGTCACTGTCATAACTGCAAATGGTCGCTAAACAAGTCAGTTGCTAAATGAGGACTTTCTGTACGACTCTTTTCATATATTCAGTCTGATACTCATTTAATCTCTCTGCAAATTTCTTTGTATTAATTGGAAAACAAAGCAAGGGTTTGGATATTGTACAGTACATGTCTAGTGGCAGGACATAACATATGGGGAAATGTTTCTAGAAATGCTTTTGAAACAATACTGTTTCATTCTTCCCTTCCCTTCCCTTCCCTTCTCACTCATACTTGGCTCTGGCATCTTACACATTTATTTATTTATTAAATTCGTCGCCACCCATCTCCTCCAACCGGAGGGACTCTGGGCAGTTTACAATATAAAATAATAAATATATAATAAAATTCCACTATAAAATACACTATAAAACAATTTCACAAAGCTACCAAATATAATAAAATCCAGATGGCTGTGATCTCACTCAGTCATTGCGTGGAAGGGGCACTTCAAGGCACTAGCCAACCCCAAGTATGTTGATTCTCCTCCCTGCCCCAAGCCCGGTGGCAGAGCCAGGTCTTCAACTTCCTCCGGAAGGCTAGGAGCAATGGGGCTAATCTCACCTTCAGGGACAAGATGTTCAAAAGGGTGGGCACTACTTCAGAGAAGGCCCACCTCCTGGACCCACCAGATGGAATTCTCTTATCGACAAGGTCCATAGCATGCCCTCTCTGCATGATCAGGTGGGACAGGCTGATGAAGCCGGGAAGAGGCGGTCCCTCAGGTAACTCGGTCCCATGCCATGTAGGGCTTTAAAGGTGATAACCAACACCTTGAACTGGACAGAATATGAGCTTTAATAGGCAGAATATTGGCTTTAATAGGCTACAGTTAAATACTGTACAAATACAGATACTGTATCTGAGAAGCTAAGGCCCACAGAGTTGTTTTGTTCTCTGCTCTGGATTCAAAGAAGTGGTAATAAGAGGTTAATAGGCATGAGGTCAAGTAGCACACATATAGATATACTGTATGATTACAGGTTAGTTTAATTGTTGCCATCTCAAGGTCTTGTCCACATACATACACTACAGTACTAGGTGCTGCAGCCCCCAGTTTCTCTCCTTCCCAGTTCTCCTTCTAGGTGCATTCATCTTTATTTCCTCTCCCTCTCTCTCTCTCCCTCTCCCTCTCTCTCTTTTTTTCTCCAATGCACCATCTCCATTCTTTTTTGGTCCACATCTTACTGGGTAACTTGGTCTCTTTTCTTTACCTTTAAAAAGAGTATGATGCAGCTGTGCCAAGAATGTGCATTTGTCCAGAAGGCCTCTAAGGGAAGGAGGATAGTTCTGACACAGGGGCCCTTCAGCATATAGAAAGCTGGATTTAAAGTGTGGTACCTATCAGAGTTCATCACTGAGAAGACTGAATGGATAAAAAATAACTTTCCTGAAAGCATTTTGTGATTACCACAAAATAAGTAGCTCTAGGACCAGTATAAATTCATATTAATCTCTGCCTTAACTGCCAACAAACCAAGTGAAAAACTAGACACAGCTTCCCTCCCTCCCTCTCTCCCTCCCTCTCTTTAGAAACATAAACACGCTTGGCTCTTACAAATTCCACTTTATCCCCCCCCCCCCCCAAAAAAAAAAAAGTTGGATTTATCTCCTGTCTCTTATGCTTGGCTCTGGGATTTCAGGACTCTGTCCCAGCTATCACATGATAATGGTGATGTTGATTTCAAGAGTTTATTATATTATTTATAGGACATACAATTGTTCACCACAGGAACTGAAAAAGGTTCCACAGTATTCTATGTTCAATGACATTCAAGGATTCTATTAACACATGATTCCTCTCTGCAGATTTGTTCATATGAACGGGATTCTTTAAGGCAACAAGCTTCTAGCTACTAATTCGCCAAGCACTGTTGGCAGGCAACCATACTTGTTCAAAAAATTTCTTGCACTATAAATGAAATTATGGTAGTGATCCGACAACCCATTTCCCAAAAGCAGCTCTATATATTTCAGTCAGAATATTCCTAGGCCATTTAATGACAATGGCCTCTGCATCTGAAGTACTTTAGAGATGTAAATGTTAATGTTGTAACTTGATTTTCAAGAGCTATTCCCCCTTTGGTCTTATGTTCTATAGAAATCCCTTAAAATCCTTGTCCTTGATAGTTTGATATTATCTAAGGTTAACATATGATGCTGTATAATCATCTGTTAAATGCCAGTAGTTTGCTTTTTGACTTTAGGAGCCAGGTTAATCAAAGAGAGGATCTCTTCTGAAATCGTTGCTTTTCAACATTATCCAAATGTCCCTCCTTGTCAAAACCAGAAGGAGACAGGTTTTTGGCTGATACAGGTTGTAAATTCACCTCTTGCAATGTGAATGTTTTATAGGAGGTATTTGCAAAGTGAAAAGTTTGACATTTATTCAGTAATAAATGCATAATCTCTCTCTTATATGTCACATCCTTGAGATAAAAGTAATTTTAAAATACAAGGTCAGGAAAATATCTGCCAATGTTTCAAAGAGAAAGATAAAGTAGTAGTGGTAGTAGTAGTAGTAGTAGTAATCATAGTAATAATAATAATAATAATAATATCATCATCAATTTTACATTTTATCTAGCCTGGGAAACATAATCTCACGTGTCATTGAAACATACCACTTTTCTTCAAAGAGACCAATATCAAATCATGGCTCACTTTATATTGTCATATGTTCGTTGACAAAAAAAAGTGTTTTTCTGGGATTATACCATCTCCTATATATGACCAGTGCTACAAATTGAGCACCGCAGTCTCAGCAGGGAAGATGCTGAACAAATTGTCAGCATGATTTACATACAACTTGTCAACAGCATCTGGGATCCTGTGCAGAAGAATGGTGGGCCACAGCTGTTCTAGGAGACATTGCCATCTGCCCTCACACAAATACATCCCCTGCAAAACACTATATTTGAATGGCTATTACAGAGACAACATTTTTTGCAAAGACCTCAAGCTCTCTTCTAGTTAATATATTACTGTAGATCATACATATTTTAACAATATAACAAAGGTGCAGTGCAGAATGGGCAAGAGTTGTTTAAAGTGAATTAGAACAGCCTTCCTGAAGCTGGCAGCCTCCAGGTGTATTAGAGTTCAACTCACAGATTTTTCCAACCAGCTTGGAATTCTGGGACTTGAAGTTCAGGATGTCTGAAGGGTACTAGATTGGAGAAAGCTAATTTAAAGTTTTAATTCACTAAGTTTAGGGGAGATTCATTTTACCAGAGGAATATGGAAAGCTGTCCTATGCCTTTCCCACTACCACCATTTCCCATGGCCCTCTAATAATGTTTAGATCGGAGATGGACATTTCCCCCCCCCCCATACAGTTTTCCCACCTCAAGCAGGGCAAAAGGTTAAAAATTGCAATTAGAGTAAGTTTGACCCAGAAAGATTAAAATGTAGCAGGAAGCCCCAAGCTATTCAAATGAATATTCCTTTCAGGCTTAGCCAGAGATCTTTTAAGGAAAGGTGTTTTCCCCAAAGAAATTAAGAGAACCTCTTTAGGTAAACACTCCTTCCCTGGCCAAACTCAGCCAAAAAGATCTCCATAATCAAATAACAAAAGATTTCTTCCCCAGGAAAGTTAATATTCCAAACTAACAGGACTAGACAGGTGAAAACCATAGCTCAGCAGGAAGCCTAATTGCCCTAAATTACAGGAAACTTCAAACAGCAGGGGGCCTGACTACAGAGCGCCTCCCCTCTGAATTCCAGTTAATTGCACTTTCTAGGAATTCCTGAAGGGGTCTAGTGCAGTTTCTCGGAAATTCCTGAAGGGCTCAGGAAAGGTTCCTTTATATGAAGGGCTTCCAGGAAATGTCTAGCTGTGGCCACCTTCTGACAGCTGATTCTGTGTGTTGTGGTCTCAGAAAATAAACTTCATCTCTGGTTCGAGCAACTGCCTGCCTGCTCATTTTATTCCCAGTTTGGAAAACGAACTTGTAAGATTTTCTTCCAACATCCTCTTTTTTCCTCTCTGCTTGTGGCAAACTGTCAGAAAAGTAGGAATTCAGTTTTTCCCAAAGCCTTATTGGCTCCAGCATCCCAATCCCCCAAATGCTTTCCTTCATGGTGCAGAATAGAGGAGGGATCACCAGTTGTCCTACTTTCCATCTCTATTCAGTTGCCATTATGTACCATAGTGCATCCCAGTGTCCATAAGATCCCATTTCAGGAATTCAGAGGGTGTGGGGTAGAGCATATACCAGGGAATTATGGAACTGGATAAAGTTTTGGTTCACAATAGGCCCACCTGTGTTTGAAGGGAAAACCTTCTCACCATCTGAGAGATAGAAAGGACAGTAATGCTGACAAATGATTGGTAGAAGAAGAAATAGAGAAAAAAAATGTAAAGTAACTTACTTCCTTTGACTAAAGCTCCATTGGGATATATCCAGATAAGGTCCTGGTTTATAGCAACTCCATCTGAGCAATGGGAAACCATATTTGCAGCTTTATGATTTTTGGCATGTCATTCATCAATCCAGAATAACTTTCCAGCAGAGAAAAATGAGGAGAGGAAGACAGACTTGTCAGAAGGTAGGAAAAAAAAAAAGGCATGTAAGTGGATCAAAAACCAAAGAAAAAAGAAAAAGAAAATATGAGCCCTATCACAGCAGACTTCTCTGTTTCTCACTTTTTCTGTTTTGTGTGACTAGCTTTGTCAGCAGAATGTTGCCTGTTTGGGGTCTTTTAGACTTCAGCTCCCCCAGTCCCTCTCCCTCCCCCTTCTTTCAGAAAAGGGGAATTCACAGTTGGAAAATCTTATTTTGTTTGACTGAGCCTAACTATTTTACTCTGAGTTAGCCTTTGGTGGGGTGGGAGTGGGGAAAAGGATGCTCAGTGCCAAACCACTTAGACTATCAGCCCTCCTTTATTGATTTATTCACTTTCTATTCCATTTTCCCCCCAAGAAGTCAAAATGGCATACATCACATTTCTTTCTTCCATTTTCCCCCCAGGGTATACTGGGGGGAGGCATATTGGGCTGAGAGATAGTCACTAGTCCAAAATCACCTAGTGAACTTTGCTGGTTGAGGGTGGACTTGAACTGGGTCTCCCTGGTTCTTGTTCAACATCTTAACCACTACATCATCCTGGCTAAATTTTTCCTACCTTTTAAAAGGATTTAATTTAATTTATTTTTTTAATTTAATTTCTTAACTGCATTTGTTTCTCCTTTGGGCTAGGTCTTTGCTTTGCCATTTTATTTTAAATGTTGTCCTCAATTTTCCCCCATCTCATTTTTCCTGGATTCAACACTTTATAGATATAATTCTCCCGTGGTTATTTTAGGTTAGAAACTAACCTCTCAGAAGTTTCAATACAATTTAAAAGAGAAGGAAAGAGAGACTGACTGCATATCATATTGTCTCAGTTGAAAGAAGAACAATAGTTCGATCTATTTTTGGGAGGTGGTGATGGTGGTGGTTGCTGAATATAGATTCTAGCCTAGTAAGCTGTTTATCTATATATATAATATATCTATCTATCTATCTATCTATCTATCTATCTATCTATCTATCTATCTATCTATAGAGAGAGAGAGAGAGAGGATATAATGTATACAGGATATATATGTTATATCCTATATACATTATATCCTATATATATTGGATCATATTTGCTTAAAATGAAAATTGGGAAGCTTAGCATTAAACCCTTACCTTGTCTACAAAAAACAGCTTCTGCTACTGTTCCTCAGTCTTCCTTTACTAAATTCTAGAACTCCAGAATAGGAAAGGTTATACTGTACATTTTGCCTAGATGTGGCCACAACCCTAGAAAGTCTCCAACACCCTCCTTCTGAGGGACAGAGGTGAGATTCCTCCCAGATAAAGCTACAGCCCACTTACATTCCAAAAGGAAAGTACCAAAAGATACTAGTATTACAGTACCTAAAACACTTTTGTGATAGTGTTGTAACACAGATCCCATGCCTGCAATTCCATATATCCTACAGTGCAAAACATGATTTTTTTAAAAAAAAGGGTTTCACATTTTGTAAATAATTAAATGGTTTAAAAATAACACTTATTGACCTGAGTTGTATGACAGGCCAGCTCATGGTTGTTTGTTGTTGTTTTTGTTGAAATTAGCATCTTTAGATACATGGAAGTTGAGATCACCAGCATAGTTTTCTGCTGTATTAGGGAAAGATCAAACAGCAGGCAATATGTTGAAGAAAGGCAGTTGCTACTGACTGGTGTTGACTGATAAACAGACAAGTCTCCGTTTTAAAACGTATGATTCAAAGATGCTACAGATGCTCGGAAAGTCGGAAGAAGATTTGATTTACTATTCCAAGCTCTGCTTCAAAGATGATTTCCTCTCCTCCTGGCAACACAAAGCAGGAGTTTCACAAGGATCCATCTGCCTCAGCAGAATGTAGGAATTAGGCTAATTACCCTTTTTTCACCTCCTAGGGGGACAGGATTGTGTGTGTATCCTCCTTGCTTGCTTGCTTGCTTAAGCCAGAATTAAACGGAGGGAACAAGATCTCTACTGGGGGAAATAAGTAAAAATCAGAGCCCATTTGGATGAGGGAGAATAGAAACCAGTAAGAAGCTGATAGAGAAAAAGTCAAGAGTAAATGAGCATCAGCCAAAGAGGGAGCTGATGATAAATAAAGGCTGTCTATAATAGTGAAAACAAACAGTTTATTGAATCCAAGTGTTTATCTATGCATGATTCATCCATCCCTGCCCCCGCCACCCCCAAAAAAGTAGGTTTACATAAAATGAAATGTAACTTGGAGAGGAAGAGGGGAAACTTGCACACATATTTATATACTAACTAGTTACTAGGAATGGGAAAGCATCTGACACGCTTTTTGATTTCCACAGGCAAGTTCTTCTTTTGAGATACAGGTAGTCCTTGCTTAATAACCATTCATTTAGTGATGGTTCAGACTTATGATGGTGCTGAAAAAATGACTTATGGCCTGTCTTCACACCTACGACTGTTGCAACATCCCCATGGTCACATGATCATGCTTTGGGCACTTGGAAACCGGTTTGCATTTATGACTGTGGCAGCATCATGTGGTGATGTGATCGCCATTTTCGACCTTCCTGGCTGGCTTCTGGCAATCAAAATCAATGGGGAACCACGTGATTTGCTTAATGACATTGTCACTTAATGCCCACAATGATTCACTTAACAACTACTGCAAAAAAGGTTGTAAAATTGGGTCAGATTCAGTTAATGACCACTTCACTTAGCAACTGAAATTCTGGTCCCAATTGTGGCTGTTAAACGAGGACTACCTGTACGTCCTCATTTAGCTGTTATTATAAATTATATAATATATTAGATATTATATATATTAATAACAGCTGTTATTCCTAGGATGTGGGGAAGAGCTGGGAAGCAGCAGTCCAGCCAGTGGGTGAATTAACTCCTCTGGAAGCATTGCCTTAACTGCAGCTGGCTGTTTCCAAGTTATGCTCCACGACTGTAGGGTCTTCATTCAACAAATGCTTCATGCAGGAGAACAGGAAGGAAAGCATTTTCTGCTGATTCTTCTTCCCCTTCAAATCCTGCATTCCCAGGAGCTACCTCAATCTGCCCCAGAGGATAGGATAACTGCTTTGGATAGTGTGGGAAGTGGAATTGTCCTCTACCCACAGTGCTTATTTTAATTAAAGCACAATCTATTGGTAGAATTTTCAGTGAGGTACAGTATATTATTTATGAACTTCCCTTTGTAGACCAGTTATTATGCTACCCCAGGTGGAGGTTTGAAGATGGCTTTTAGCTTTGTGGGGAAGGGGGGGGGTCTTATTGGAGAGAACCCATTTATCATGAGACAATGATCAGTGTTGCTTTTATAACTGTTAAAAGGTAAGGACACCATTCAGTTGAATGTAGGTCTTGGAGACTGCATCCATGCAGTTTTCTTGGTAGTGTTACAGACATGATTTGCCATTGCCTTATTCTAGGATTGATTTTTTAACCTCCCAGCAGCCTTGTGATTCCCAGAAAGACCTTCATCCAAAGGTCAGCTAGGTCTCTTTCTGTCTTCTTTTTTCCCAGACTCATTCTGTTGACTTCTTAAAAATAAACCAAGCCTATTCTATAAGATTGTCAGGTTTTTTTCCCCCAAATATAACTTTTTGTCTACCTTCATTAATGGGCATGTAGTAAAGTCATTAAAAAATGCATGAAGTATTGGATCAAACAACTTTCAATTGTTGGCAGGTTTTCAGATACAGCCCTTTAGCTGCTACTGTCAGTGGTCTGTTCCCAGAAAAAGGTGAAACACTTAATTTGGCTTGTGTCTCAGTTTCTTTGGGGGGAAAGCAAGCTGCTGTAACCAGCAAAACTCTGTAATAGCCAGATCTGTGAGTGTGTGCAGGGTCCTGTTGCTTTCATCAAAATGAAAAAAAAGCAGCATTGTGTCACAAGTTCTGCCTTTGGGGACCTGAGCGTGATGACATGACACATATCCAAAAAGGCTGGGACTTTGCTGCTTTTGTCAGACTGACTGGCTTAATGCACACACTTCACACACTGCAGATGTCACTGGCCAAGTCCTTTAGATGCAGAAAAATTACAGTGAGAGCCATACAAAGTTACCTTGCTGCAATAGGTAATTGCTTCAATAATTTTAGAGAATATAAATTAAAGCAAAGGTGTTTTTTCTATGAACTGCAAATTCTTTGCTGAAAATAAAAGCCATACAATTTGTCTTTCTGAAAACCTTTGATTCTGTGGAGAAATCCATTGATGTTTTTTTCTTGAGCTATGAATAGCAAAGAACCAAATTTGCAGCAATAAAATATAGTGGCAGCCATAATATCTGACTTGTTCATTTGTTCATTATCTTTTACCTGCACATTCTCAGCAAGTTTGTCATGAAAATAACAGTATGATGTAAACTGCATGCATTTCAAATCCAATGAAGATTTTAAATGAACTATTTATATGCCAATGTCATGCCAATTTTAAAATTCTTTATGGATAGAATCTATTACTTGTAGTACTCCTGCTTACTTCAGCATTCACTTTGTAATGCATTGAGATCTAAGAAATCTGGGGGAAAAAAACTGAAGGTTACATGTTGCAGTGATAAAGATCAACACATGCTCTACAAAAACATTTTTTTTTTTTTTGCTTTTTAAAATACTGACATTCCAGAGATGCTCATCTGGAAAGTAATGAACACAATATTCTTCCAGAGGACCTTTGGGGTTTGGCTGAGTACTATTTAGAACTGTTACTTAATTTCTTAATTAAGGTGTTAATACTTGTGTTTTATTTATTGTATTCAGTTTATTTTGCCCTACTGATATTGAAGTTTATTCATTGGTTTTATTTCGTTCAAAAAAACTCTCAGTTGATTACAATTTGGTGGCCTATATATTTGATAACTAAATTAATAAATAGAAGAATCCCATCACCTCCTGTTAATAATTAGAGTTCTTGGAATGGTAATTTTAAAAATGAAGAAAAATGGATGATTTGCCAGAACCTGTCTTCACCCTCTATAAAAATATACTTTCTAATAATCTCAGTGATAATTTTCAGATTAGGGACAGACAGCATCTTTCAGACTGGAGCAGATTTGGTTTAAGGTGTTCTTAATTTCACATTTTTGAAAAGTTGTATCATTTGACATAGCCACCCCCAAAAAACCCGATTCACCAGCTGACTATATTTTTTTTAAAGTGAGCCGCTCAACAGTACCTTGTTTTGATAAATGGTTGAAATAAACTAGACAGACAGTTATCAGATGGTGGGAAAAGAATATGGAAATGGAGATGTAAGCATCGGTCTATAGCTGAGGCCTAGCTGAGGTGACATACCAGTTTCTTCTTTGAGTAGTTAATCTTTTTCTTTCACACATAGCTTGTAAGTGAAAATAATGAGCTGGATTAGAACCATGGAAAGTGGGGGGGGATTCATTTCCCTAATGAGTCATCTTCCCTGTTTCAGCTATTTGTGACAGCCAGATGCATGTATGGCAAATGTGTTAACTAACTTCCCTTAAATAGGATTGCAAGTGATCTTGTTGCTTCTTATTTCTCCCATCATCTTCCTTCTTCTTGGAACTAGTTTTCTCTTCATATTTCTTATATGTATTTTTTCTATGTGTATTTTTCCAAGAGCCAGGTTGATGTAGTGTTAAACACATCAGGCTAGAAACTGTGTGTTCTAGTTTCACATTAGGCACAAAGCCAACTGGTGACTTTGGGCCAGTCACTCTCTCTCAGCCCTAAGTAAAAGGAAATGACAAGCCACTTCTGAAAATGTTGTTGAGAAAACTGCAGGCACTTGTCCAGGCAGTTGTTACGAGTCAAGATTGATTTGAAGGCACAACATTATTTTTATTATTTTTTCAAGAGTCTTTCTGTATGAGCAGCCCCAAGCACAGTCCATCCTCTATGCTGTTGATTAGAAAGCAAATGCTTTGGGGATGATATATTTGCTCCCTAGTTACTTTCCTGAATTGAATCTTGCTTTATGTCTGGAATATTTGACAGATGTCAGTAAAACTTACATCATAGATGCTCACTGCTCTCCCTCCACAGATGAGTCTTCCCACTATCTAAGTAAGTTGAAAATGTGCTCAGCTACTTGTTTGTAAAGAATGTCATTTGAAAGCTAAGAAGGAGACAGTGTGTGTACCTGTTGCATCTCCCATGGTCCTACAATTTGTCCCGTGTAGTCACAACACAAATCCTTTATAATTAGAGCAAGATTACTTGATGGGAGTAGGGAGGAACATAATCTTTGAAACTTGATATTGTAAGGCTGATCGTTGAAAGGAATGGAGGCTGGAAGAAAAGAAGACAAGAATGCTTTACTGCTCAGCATGGTGAATCAACTCCATGAAAAGTGGCAATGAAGCTGGAAAAGTTTGACAGTCATAGAAATCATAACCTCACTGGAATTCAATCAATAAATGGGCTAATGTTCAGGAAGAAAGAAACACCGGGGATATCCAGAACTTTGAAAGATTCTTGCAAATGCTTCACTGGTGGAAGACTAGGCTTTTACACAATATAAGTAAACTCAACACTGAAAGCATAGTTCATTGGTTAAGCATTGCTTGAGGGCTGCATCATGTGGCTGGCATGCAAATTTGAGGGTTAACAAAGCACTGCAGTGTCAATATAACCTACTTGTATAAAAATATTCCATTTCCTGAAAGGTTTTCCTCTGTATGCTCATTTGAATTTTCATTTCTCAGTGTTTATTGCTAAGAAGGTAAATTAGACTGAGAGGAGAATAAGGACTAAAGGAATGGCTGCTGATGTCATAAGATCGTTGTCCTATTCCTTAAAATAGAAGAAATCTGTTTCTCCAAGCTTCTCTAAGAAGACAAAATAGTACAGATGAAGACTGTCTCCTAAGTGCATGATGGGAAATTCACTTCAAAGTGTACGTACTGTTCTTGCCTTTCAGTTTCCAGAATAGGAAAAAGAGCAGCAGCCAGAAATGAATGCCAACAGGCATAAAGACATGTTGAGCATTGTTATATATGATTTTGAACCACCGTCAATCTCTCAATTAATTTATCAACTTAAACAATTTGATGCAGCAGGACATTCAGCAACAACAGATGGAAGATCAAAAATGATCGACTATGAATGGAGCTAGTTCGCTATTTAAACTGAAATCAATTAGCCAGGCTAATAGCACTGATGAGTGTTTCTCACTTAATGGTTAGACTCTTTATTTCATTTATTTCATAATTCATTCCTGGGGAAAAAAATAACAACCTCAGTTCAATTAAAATGAAATAGCCCAGATAGAAATGAAAGCAACTCTCTGCTGGAGCTATTTAGATATTTTAATGAAATTTTCCAGTCCATTATAATATCAGTTTCAATGAACCATCTAACTAAATCAGAGATAAAAATACAAGTGAAATCCTGAGTGCTATAGATATACAGTACAAATTAGATTTGTAATAAGTCTTGAAAATGTAAAGTACATACACAGTAAAATACTGAAAGTTCAAATGCAAGTTGGCTCCTGAACCTGAAACTGAAGACAAGTAGCTTCATTTACATTTCAATCTGCAGAGTCTGGCAGGGAAGAAAACAGGATTAAATTCCCCTCCCTTGCCCCATCTTTCAGGCAGGGTGTTACTGCTTGTGACAGTATTTACCAATTGGATAAACATGGAATTCATAAAGCAAAAGGCCAGATAAAGGGGCAAAATAGAATGGGGATCAAAATTTACTGAACCCAAACTAGTCCTTAAAAAAGGAATTTCTATAGGTTAAGCAAAAACATTACTTCTGCATCAGAGCATAAACATGTCTTAAAAATGTGTCTTACCTAACAAATCGAAGTAAATATCAACCCAAAAAGATACATGGGTACTGCTTTGCTGGATAAGACCAGGATCCTTCCTGGCTGGGTTTTAATAATAGCCCATAACTCTAAAAACTCATAAACCAGACATGAAGGTGACCAGGCCTTATTACTTGTCCCAGGAAATTTCCATTTGTAACCTAATTATTCTTAGCTTAGGCTTCAGGGACTTTTCAGAAAACAAACTGATAAATATTAGATTCATAATCAGTTCTATAATTCTTCAGAAATCCATGAATAAGGATCCAAGGGAAACAAAATTAGTTTCTCTCTCTCTAAACCGCTCATCCTCTGCAAGTTAAAGGGTAAGATGAAAATCATCTGCAGACTTAACTGTAGATAAATGCCACTGAAGTTAATATGGTTTTCTTCTGAATCTATTTATATGGGATTGTACAGTAAGTAGCTTATACAATCTGTACTGATGCAATTTGTTTGCAACTGGAGGATAATGTATAGAAATATATCAGATCCAGGGACAAGAGGCTTCATTTTGCTTCATTTTTGGAGAACTTGCAAATTTCTTATAAAGAGGAAGAAAAGAAAGTGGTAGAAATATATCATAGAATCATTGAATTAAAGGTTGGAAAATACCTTAGAAATCATCTAGTCCAACCCCTTGTCCAGGGTAGGAATCCACTACTAAACAGCTCGTAAAAATGGTCATCTAGCCTCTATTGAAACACCTCCAAGAGAATGAAAGGAGAATTAATCACCTCCCAAGGCCATCTGTTTTACTGCTGAACAGCTCTGTTAGAAAAATGTTCCTGATGCCCAACCAAAATGTAGTTCCTTATAATTTCAACTCATTGGTTCTTGCCCTGTGTTCTGAAGTAACTCTGAACAAATCTGCCCTGTCTTCTACCTGACAACCCCAGATACCTGAAGACAGCTACCATGTCTTTCTACTGAATTCTCTTCACCAACCTAAACATACACAATACTTCTAACCATTCCACATAACCAACCTTCCTGCTTTCCCTCCCTCCCTCCCTTTCCAGGCCCCTTATCATCTTGGTTGCTCTCTTTGGGTCCATTTTAGTTTATCAGTGTCCTTCCTAAAATATGGGGCCTGTACTGGACTCATATGCAATCTGTCCAATGTAGAATAGAGAAAAAACAATGACTTCTCTTGAGCTTTAAATTATGCTTCTGTTGTTGCAGCCTAGAACTGTATTTTTACCCTTGAAGCTGCATCACACTGTTGGCTCATATTTGGTTGATGGTCCATCAAGACATCTAGATCCTTATGATGACCTGTTGTTTTTCCACTCAGAAAGAATGAAGATAGCAGTCTTGGCATTCCATATATTTTTGGGTTAAAGAGCAGATGATACATGAAGGAGGATTTTTGACTAGGAAAAAAATCTGGACTGGTCTTTTTCCTCTGGACTGCTGGGAGAACTTGGATAAATAATGGTGCATTATGTCTGTGCATAGATGTGTTGGTAGAAACTCAAACACACACATCACTACTTTGCCAAGCTGTTCAAGAATGTAGAGTAAGGAACATTTAAGTTCTTGATAATCATTAATATAAAACATATATATTAATAATTCATGTTTTACAACAATAAAAAATTCAGATGTACTCGATAGTCAAAACATGCGAGAAATAAAATTTATACTCATCCAATTTACAGTAATTTTAATCACTGTTATCTTCAAAATATATACTTTTGTTCTGAACTGCAGATACAAGCAACTTCTAATAGATTATGAACCCTTAAGCTCCGAGAGCAGGATTCTAAACAGAAAAGGCTTATGTGATCAAATCAAATCATCTGCATGCTGGACTGAAAATAAGACAATGGAATGATAGTAATTGTATTAGCTGAGATTAAAATGGATTAAGGAACAGTATCTATTCTCTTGGGACTTCTCAGGAAGTATGTTGGGTTATTGGGAAATTGATTGCACCTGGTTCCACATAACATAAATAATTAAGTTTACGTCTAGTACAACGTACTGATAATGAAAAAAGTGTGCTGAAGCACAATAGTCTCTCATGTAGGAAGGGAGGGGGTCAAGGTCAGGAGGATGGTGGATAGAGTGTCATACAAGCCTCCCTCTTGGAATGTGTGTGCAATATCAACATCAACACACATACAAAAAGGTGAGGCTTGAGTCCTGATGCTCCATCCACTGTCTTGCTGATTTTGATCCCCCTAAAGATGTCACTGATTAAGGATACCTTACTTTCCAAGAGGAAAATACTAATAAACCTTGGCCCCACTGAAGTTATGTTGCCTGTAAGCAGTAGTGTGCCCAAAGCAAGAAAGACAGATAACGTAACAACCAACCAAAAATATCAAGTATATCCATGGGTACAAGGAACAAGTCATTCTGTCTTTGATTTTGAAGAGCAAACACATGTCTCAGGATGTAGGGAAGCCTGATCCATCTTAATACTCTTCTGCTGTGATAAAATGGTTAACTATTTGTCTAACCTAATGGGGCAACCTATGGTCTACACTGAAGAGGTATATTTTAATAGTTTTGTATTAATTGCTGCCTACTGAATGTGCTACGCTTAAAAAAAAAGCAGATTAATTTGTGAATCTTTGACCTAGTGTTGTGCGCTTTTGTCTGTATTCAACTAGAATTTTAAAAAGCCTTTGGCTAATCTAATTGACCTTTGAAGGGCAATTGCATGTTAACTGTTCATTCTATAATGTACTATACTTCTACTGAAATGTAATTAGAGTTCAACAGTTTCTAACTTCTAACAGTGAAATAAAAACCAAGCCTTGTATAATTTGTAGTCAGGAGGAAAAATTGCACCACTGAATTCAGAACCTGAAATGAAAAAGGTGTCATACCAGAAAATGTTGAAGTTTGATAATTCTTTTTATATCACAACACCTGTCCAGAGATAATTCTGTTTATTTTATTTTTTATAGCATTGTTATATTGCTTTTCATTTTAAAATGTTGACTCTTAATACTTATTCATCATGTAGCACTATTAGGATTAAAGTATTACAAATTAAAGTATCACGAATTAAATTTAATTTCAGAAAGCAACTAGGTGGCCTCTCTTCCTTCCAAATATGTTTATTCCTTCAAAATAATCAACCAGGATTTCACAGGCAGTCACTCACTCACTCACTCATGAATGAATGAATGAATGCAAAAATGGACAATAGAGCTCCAAAAAGTCCACTGGGTACTGGCAGCAAGAACAACCTGAGGAAAATCTGTTGCATAAAACAGGTGATACTAGAGATTATATCTCAAAGAAAAGTAAGACTCATAAATCTGATTTCATATAAATTATAAGCAAATCTATTCAACTTGAATCACATTAAAATCCTTGGAAGCAAACCCAGCACAATTCAAAGTGGGTTCATACATCCATTTTCCTCACTAGATGACAATTACATCAAGTATGACTGGCATCTGTGAAATGGCCATCACAAATCAAACACCACCTAGAGGGATTTCATATCACTTATCATCACCTCCCACATTTTCTTCTCTTCACTGAGTATTAAGTTCCGGAATGGTAAAATACTGCCTGATATGAACCAATCTTCAACAATTGCTGTGGGAAGAAAATTAGATGGCCTAATTATGGGGTGGGAAAAATATGACAAAAATAATATTAACTCATTATTTCAGGGGGGAAACAAATATTTCCAGTCTGTTGCCCAGGGAGAATAGCTTACTCTTAAATGGAGAAGCCTCTATGAGTAGAGGAAAAGAACCCAAAATTAATTAATTAAAAAAGCAGCAACTAGGGTAGGTGATCTTCTCTTCTCTTCTCTTCTCTTCTCTTCTCTTCTCTTCTCTTCTCTTCTCTTCTCTCTTCTCTCTTCTCTCTTCTCTCTTCTCTCTTCTCTCTTCTCTTTCCTTTCCTTTCCTTTCCTTTCCTTTCCTTTCCTTTCCTTTCCTTTCCTTTCCTTTCCTTTCTGTCATGAGTAAGGATGGTGAGCAGGGGGCTCTCACCCAGACTGTCAAGCGCATGCGTAGCACTGAGGAACTGTTCAGCCATTCAAAGAGACACAGATCGGGACCGCCTTAACCTTTGGGGTTTATATGGCTGGGTTTTCCCACGCTTTCTCAGTTTGTTAGGATTCTTGTTAAGTACTGCTAATAAATATTAGAGACCAAGTCCTCGCCTCAGTGTGTTTCCTGGTAATCAGGACACTTTCCTTTGTAGACAGCTGTCATGTTCCCCATTGCAAGGCATAAGTGCATCACAACGGGGAACATGCACATCAGGAAAGAGGAAGGGATAACCATTATCCTTTAAACACACACATCATCCCTTAAGCACCCAAACCCATAAATAAATCAACAGGACAAATGAACCGCACCTAGGACAGGATCTGGAAACCATCAACAGATCGGGAGAACTCCCACCCATTACCCCGGGGGACGCACCTGCACCGGACGAAGACAAGGAGACAAAGGGGAATGTCGGAGATCGTCTGAATCGCCCATCGTCAGACCCATACCAACGCTAATCACCCATCCGGACCTGGCTTGGGGGACAATAGGGGGTGGAGGAGAACAAGGCCCGCCACCGGGGTATAAACGGGAGACCCTGATACCACACCCGCATTCCCGTCTTTTTCTCCGCATGCATTCTGTTTCAATAAACCCGGAAATCCTTAAACCCTTTAAGTGAGTCCGCGTGTTTTTTGGAGCAAGGCTGCCCCGACAACAGCCATATTCCCACAGGAAATGTGAATGATGGGCAAAGCCAGAATCAAAAATGGTTGTAGGCATCAATTTCTTTTCTCCTATTCTCTTTTACTCTTCTTTTTTCCCCTCCTCTCTCTCTTTCTCTTCTCCCTCTTTTTTCCTTCTCCATTTCTACTCAAGCTGTCAGAGAAAAGATCCATCACTTATTCCAGAGTTTGGAAATGACTATTTGCAAGAGATTTCTTAAATTAGACTATAGAGCTACAAGGGAAGAGCTTCCAATATATTAACAACACCCATAAGTTCAAAAGGGATCATCTTTACATACGTAAACACAAAAACAAATAGTGTAGCTATTACAGAGCTTTTGACAGTCAAATGAAGTCTATTACATTCTTCAAACATCTAGCAGTGAATTGAGTAAGTTATATTTATCTGTACTAAATAGTACTTTTTAAATATAGATAATGATTACCAGTTATCACTTGCAATTAAAAAATAAAAGCAATACATCTATGCTCCACTGTGACGTAGCAGAGTAAGTAAACAAACATTTAATATTTTGGTCAATGATATGCCACTTCAATAAAACTATGCTTGATGAAGTCTCAAAATAAAGTTTAAGAAAGTATTTTCTCCAAACTATAGCGTTGGTTGGTCAGTTTCAGTATTAGATAGCCATAAGTGCATTTTATGGAAAACTCATATGTTTTACAATTTGGAAAGGGTGATGCAAGAAACATCTTCCAGGCAACTGGATCCAGTTGATCAATGAAACAGCAAGAGTATTAAAATATTACTGGACCAAGCCACTAGTGACATAGCACAGCACTCACATTGCTGGAAGATGCTTCTCCCATATAGTTTTCCCAGCCTCATATAGGGGCATAAAATATTTTTTTTACAGATTCTACTGGGAGCAGATTTTGCTATTTTGGTTTGGAATTATTTTCTAAATAAACTGAAAATAGAAATGTGCAGGGAGGTGACACCAAACTATTTGGGGATGGGGAAAAAAAAGGGGATAGTGAAAAATATCAAAATATGTCTTCAGAATGGATTTTAAAATGGCAAAAGGTTTCACCTGGTGGTCATTGTTCAGAAAGGATATTTTGGGATGGTGGTGGAGAGCTTGAAAGTAGTAGTCTAAAGCTATCTAAAAAAAATGTTAAAAAGGAAACCAAACAAAATTGCCAATATTATAATCATTTATCTGGTATTGTGTACAGATCTGATGAATGCACTTCAAAAAGTCTAGTATGTAAATGATGAACATGTTATTATAAAGATGTATAAAATGTGCTACAGATGAATTTAGAAGATGAACAAGTTAAAGAATGTATGATTAAATGGGCTAAGAATTTTGGATATAATATTATATTGAAGCAATGGGAGAACATGTGGAACAAAGGTTTGAAATTTACTCTGAATTATAATTTAAAAGAGAATTTTTATAAAATGATGTATCGCTGGTATTTCACTCCTGATAAGTTGACAAAAATGTATAAGGGAATAATGAATGTTTGTTGGAAATGTTCTCTTGGTGAAGGAACTTTTTACCATCTTTGGTGGACTTGTGAAAAAGCTAAACATTTTTGGGATCAAATATGTGCTAATATTCAAAAGATCCTTAAAGGGGACTTACAAAAAACAAAAACAAAAACTGGAACTGTTCCTCTTAGGTTTGATGGAGAAATAGATTGAGAAACAACATGGGACTTTGCTTTTATACATGATTACAGCAGCAAGACTTTTATATGCACAGAGATGGAAAGATCCACAAATACCTACAGTGGAAGAATGGATTATTAAATTGATGCAGTTGGCTCAAATGGCCAAACTAACAGCATTGATAAGCATTGTTTCTGGATTTCTTTCTACTTGGCAACCACTTTTAGACTACTTGCTTGTGTCAGGAAAAAATGAAGTTTTGATTTTGGCTTTTAATGATTAAATGGTTTGATTTGATAGAAATAATGTTACTAAGGTTTAACTAATTGTAAGAGATTAGATTTGTAAATGTATTCATATCTGTACTGGAAAAGTTGGAAGTCACTTTCTGTTTTCATTTTCTTTCTGTTCTGCACTTTTATCATTTTTCTTTTTTCTTTAGTTCTGTACTCTAGCTTTTCTATATTCTATATTTTGTACTTTAACTATATTCTGGAAAAAAAATAAAGTTCTTTATAAAAAGAAGTCTAGTATGGAGCCAAAAAAGATTGGAAAAGGCTAAGAAAGTCAAAGGTTTATAGCAAGTCAGCTAAAAGTAAAGGCTATAAGTTGAGATGTTATAATTGTATAGAAAGGTACAGAAGAGACATATTAGAGGTTCTATAATGCTTATCTAAAACATTTAAAAGATTTACTTATTTAAAAGACTTATATAACCACCCATATTATGAACCACAAACCTGATCCTCTCACAAAACTATAAAAACAAGAACAAAACAACCAAGCCAAAACAATCACAAACTAATGGCACATCTTGTTTTCAAAATGTACTTTTCATTATTTTTAGCTAGACTATAAGATAGAGCAGGGGCCACTAATGTGGATGACTTTGAAGGAGCATTAAACAAATTACAAATTAGTTAGGTTCCATTGAATCAGATTCAGCTTGTTCAGCATGGAAAAAGGATTGCCATCCTGTCCTGTTTTAATACCAGCTTGAAGCTCTTCCAAGGACATTCCAATAATCCCTTTGATGCCATCTACCCACCATATCTGCTGTCTTCCCTTTCTATTTATCTCAATCTTGCCAAATGTAATCATTTTTTTCTAGTCCAGCATCTGTTAACATCATATGTTCAGAGTAAATGGCATTCTGCTTGCTAATAATTACCTCAAGAGAGCAATCAGCCTTTATTTCATCCAGGGTTGATTGTTTCTTCTTGCACTCCATAACACTTTCAAAATCCATCAAGGTGTCTATCTTTGAAGATGTAGATCTTCCTTCTCTTGCTCTTTGTGGTTGTCAAAGTTTATAGGAGCATGTTATCACTGGAAAAACAGCTGCTTTAACTATTCTGGTTTTTGTCTTCATTCAAGCATACTTATCTTTCATGATAAGATTGTCACTTTTTTTCTTTCTGATATTAATATCCTCTTTACTTCTCCAGCACATTGCTCATCTTTATGTATTGCTGAGCTCAAAAAAATTAAAGCTATCTGCGTTCATCCCAAAATTTCACTTTCCATTTTTTATATTCATAATAACTACCTCTTCCAAGTCTATTTTGTTCCCCTAACAAAGTGGTATCATCTACATATCTCAACACTAAAAGTAGTGTTTTAGCCTTCAATAACCCTAACTCTAGTTAAAATCTCTTCCAAAGCTGCCATTCTCTTAATAGATTTGATATATATGGGTATGGTTTGGAGATGATGTGCATTATTTTTATCCACTCCCATATTCTGAACTACTTGCTTCTCCAGATTTTGTTCTTACAGTAATGTCTTCATTATTGCAACGATTCCTCAGAAGAAAAATCAAGTGTTCTGGTACACCCACTATCTGAATTGTCTAGCATGCTTTACTTCATTGGAAAGTGCAAAGTCCTTGCAGTAACCAATGAAGCAAAGGTAAATCTCCCTGTATTCCCTTATTCTCTCTATTTCCCATTTACAGTTACCTTTTGATTTCATGCCTCTGTCTTTTCTGAAACCTGTCCCTTAATTTGATATGTCTCTTTCTATATATATAGCTTAATTCTTCTTGTTGGTGTGAGAAAATGGTGCAAAGATTCAATAATCTGCACTTTTTCTTGCATCTTCCTTCTTTGATTTGGGCATATACACCAATCTTCTCCAGTCCTTAGGTCACATAGTTCTGTTCTATACTTACTGGCATAGAGTTGTAAGAACTTTTAATTGCCGCTTTTCCTGCAGCTTTCTTATTAGCAGATCCTTCCTTCCTTCCTTCCTTCCTTCCTTCCTTCCTTCCTTCCTTCCTTCCTTCCTTCCTTCCTTCCTTCCTTCCTTCCTTCCTCTCACTTTCATAATATTGATAAATATGTTTTCTTTCTACTAGTGGAATCTGTAACAAGCCATGATAATGTCAAAAAGAGGATACATGTCATAACATTATCATGACAATGATGCAATGATGTAATGTGGTTATGATGTGTGACACAAGTATGCACGTTACATAATTTGCCTGTTGAAGTTGTGATGCACATGTCATCATTTGCTTCCTCTTCCCCCAACCTGTGGACATCCTTTGGCTCAACAAATGTTTCTATCATTCCACAGTCCTATTTTGTGAAGGGTTTCCATATACCCTTTCCATCCTCTTTTAATCATTTATATCTAATTACAGCTTTTCCATGATTACCTTTTAGTAGTCTTAATTTTGTTATAAATTTCCCTGTGATTTTTCTGATCTTAAAAATCTTTCTTTCTCTCTCTCTTTTTCTTTGTTGCTTCTGTCTAAACCCAGGATAAACAATGACTTAAATGAAGCATTAACCTTGATTTAGCACTGCTAAATTCTTAGCAGGTATCGCAATTCAGCCAGTTTAAATGTTTATGACACTTACTTTAAAATTGTACTCATCATGAATTCCCACCTGTCTACAGCAGGCCATCTATGGGTTTTACAATGCAGGTTATGAGACAAGGCTTATGAAAATTTTAGTCTACCATTCAGTGGATAACTCTTCCATTCAATTCTTGATATAGTTTTGTTTCAATGTAAGTAATTTCTGAAAACCAAGAAACTCTTGTGTGGTCCCTTCCAGTTAGAAACAGAATATTACTGCTGAATCAGTCTAACTAAGTTGGAGGACCTTAGTTTATTTATTTCACAAATAACTATTCTGTGTGAATCCCACCATAGCCAGAGCAAGGTTTACAATATTCAGTATATCACAATCAATAAAATGAATCAAACGTAATAAAACAATTAAAATATATTATAGTTGAAAAGAAGATGAAAGTCAAAGACATCTCCTTTGAGGCTCTGATTCAAAAATGTACTAATGGTTGCAGTAAATATCTCTGTTTCCTTTACTGACTTCACATCAGCCTTTAATTTCCATAGATAGATTTAGATTGTGGAAAAAAATTGAGAGAGCCAATATCTGCAAATAGCTTTTCAGGTTCTTGATTGAATTGTACTCCAGATCTTGCAGCTAGAGCTAGAATGAGATAACAGAATTCTTTTCTGATCTCATCTTAATATGATGGGGAGAGGATTCAAACATGACTGTTACTGCATCCTTTTCCATTTAACTATTATATCAATAACATTGTACTGACCGTGGTGTCACAGTTATTTTTTACATTATTGTGGTTGGTTGCATAGTCAGTCAGATGTTTAGACTGGATGTAGCATTTTTGTCCATCTATCAAGTCCTTCCCAAGGATCTGGGATAGGCAGATGTTAATTATTATTATTATTCTTAAAATTTTTTGGCCATCCAACTCCAGTGGACTCTGAATGGCATATAAAACTAGGTTGAAAAAAACAACAATGGCTAAAAACACTGAATCAAACAGTCAGCCCAGACTAATACACACACACAAACACACACTGTATATGTGTGCGTGTGTCTATGTGTTCAATTAATCTGTTGAATTGTGTCCAATTCTCAGTGACTGCTCAAATCCTGTTCTCAACTTACCAGATTCTGAAGTGTTAATTTTGTTTGGGCAGATGTGTTTCTTTATGCCATCTATCAAGAAACTATTTTTAATCTGTTGTCTTTTAAAAATGGAAAGAAATATACACCTGTTAGATCTTCTAGACCTCTGGCTAGATCATAATTTTGGGGTTACCTTTATACAGTTTTTAGTCTTATTACTGTTAAAACTGCAGTTGGGCATTTAAGATACAGTAGATACTGTTTTATTTGCATTTATTAAGTGAGGGTTTTCTTCTTTAATGCTTTAAGTATTATGCATGCATTATAATCTGGGATTACAGTAAAGTATTAAATAATTCTGTCTACTTACTGAGATTCCTGACTAAGATTTCTTGTCCTTTCCAGCTTGATACTGATACTGGATAGTGAAACAAGTCATTGCATGTCTTTCAAGGTTTTCACCTTTATTCTACAAGCTACTTGGTTCTTTTGTTTTTTGAAATGGTAGGAATCTCTCTCTCTTTTTGCCTCTCTGCTTCACTCTTTATGGCATCTCTTATGTGTTTCTATAGCTTCTCAGTTTCACTTGTGCTTAATTTAAATGTGCCACATCTGTTCCATACATTGATATTATATTCTGCCTGTATGTTCCCCAGGTCATATCTTGCTGGAACATGTACTCTCTTTAATTTTCTAAGGTTAACATTTATATTTGGCACCAATAAGTCATTATGCTTTCCACACTCAGCTCCAAGCAGTGTCCTGGATTACTGGATTGCATTTCTTTATGTAGTGTTATCCATTTGCTTTTGTCCATCCAACAATGTCCATGTGTAGAGTCTGTTATCATGTTGCTTGAGACAGATGTTAACAATAAAAAGTTCTTTTCATAAAACACAATCATTCAATTTAGTATTTAGTTTCATGTTCACTTTCACAATTTCATTTTTCTTTGGTTCATGCTTCTTACATTCCACGTTCCAATTGTGGATGTGTCTGAAAGTGAGCAGCTCCTGTTTCAATACCTGTACAATCAATGACCAGACTTCTCTGTGGGTTTGATCAAGCCATGCTTGATCTGGTATTAGTAGGAATAGTTCAACAGTGGAACCAATTACCCAGACAAGTAGTGGGTTTTTCTTCAATGGATGTGTTCAAGTGGAGGTGAGATAGCCATCTGTTGGGATACTTCAAACTAAATTACTATACTGAACAGAGGGTTTGACTTGAGTTCCTAAATGGCTCTTTCCTGTATAATTTTATGATGGTTACATATTGTTTCATTATCAGAGATGATAGTAGGTTTCTGAACACCTGTTGCTAGGGAACACACAAGGTGGGTGCTATAGTACAGATGTCCTGCTTCTAAGCTTCCCAAAGGGATTTGTTGGAACAGAATGGCCTACATAGTCTTTTGATCTAACCCAACACATCTCTTTGAATGCTTTATAAAAGAGACTGAAAAAATAAGATATTTAATCTAATGGAAATGAGAAAGGTGATGTCATGCACTGCCTACCGCCGAGTAATACACAGACACTGGTTCAGTTGAAGCAGGCTCTGGTTTATTCATCGCGTAGTGCCAGTTGTAGAAAAAAGCTGAGAGTGACAGGAGCGCGCCGGTGCAGGGTTTAAATACCCCGCGCCGGTCAGCGCCCCCTCACTCAGGGTTACGTCACCCCCCCTTTGTCCAACATTGTGTCTTGCCGGTAGGTGAGGGGTTGCGAGGCCCCGCTGGCGCTCCGGGATCGCCCATTATCGGTTTCCTTATTCATCCAGTGATTGCTGTCAGCTGGGCGATCCCCATTGCACTAGCGCTAACAGCTTGGGTGTGCCTCGCGATCCGCTGAGCCTTTGTCTCTTCTTCTTTCTTCTTTGTGAGTTGATGGCTGCTTATCTTGAGCCCCTTCCCCTGTTTCCTCGTTATTGTCATGTGTGCCATTGCGCTGATGTCTTCAGCTCAATGGCACTCATGACAGGTGAACCTTGAAGTCCATTATAATTGTTTGGTGAGCTGCATATTGATCCATGGGTCACAACAACCTTAAACATATGAACATGTTAAACATGTTCTAAAAATAACATGCAATCAGGTTTTATCCTTTCCATAAGCAACAAGTACGGATCTACAGGACTAGGAAATTTTGGATCTGTATGCAAGATTCAGTCCAATCATACAGGTCCAAGAGTATGGCAATGTTATGCTGTATGTGCAGATATGCCTTTGAAAACACAGTCAGAACTGTTGAGGTTTTCCTACTAACGATTAAGACTGCTATTGTACCTAATCATTTTGGCCTGGTGAAGAGGTTGTATTTGATTGACTCCTTTCACGTGCTTCATGCAAATCGCCTGGGGGAGGAGGACCTGCCGGGACTTGTTTCTTACTTCCTCTTTTTTTTCTCTGCCGGCAATGTAGCCAAGCAAGGCTTTCTCCAAAGGGGAGCTAAGTTCTTTAAATATGTTTTGCTTTTGTTTTGCTTTCTGTAAATAAATTATTTTTATAGAAATGCTTGGTGTGTGACTTTTTTTACCTCTCCTGGGCTAAAGGCTTTCCCAGCATCTGCCAACAAGAACTATTACTGGAATCTTAAGTTGTGACAAGCCTTTGCATTGTCAACACTTTAAAAATCAGTTCCTCATTTGCTTGTATAATCTTTTGACAACCCAAGCTAAGCTCAAATTAAAATTGCAGTCTCCAAACAGCTACTCTTTAACTATGCAGTGATAGCAATAACTCTTAACAGCTTTGAAAATACAATTATATTTTATATGGATAAGCACTTTTTTTAAATTTTTGACACAAATGCAATAGCTGTTGGGTTTAACTGGGACAAGACTAAGACTCTGTTGATTTTTTAAAAATAATTCCAAAGGAAGATAGGTGTAACACAAAAATGGGAGAAATGACAGTGAAGATTGACGGTGCCCTGTGAAAACAAGCAACATCCAGAAGAGTTTTAGGTAGTTTTTCATATACATTTCCCCCAATCATGTCAATCTGTTTCATCAGTCACAGCATATGCTATTTTATTTGTTTGTTTGTTTGTATGTTTGGCTTACAGACCATTTTAATCAAAACCAATTCAGAACATAAACATACCATTCCTTTCTTTGTAATTTATAATGTCATGTATTTTTATTTTTATTTCCCTTTGGTTTCTGTATTTAATTAATAAAAGAAAAAAATGTCAAAAACTTACAGTATTTACCAATTAATCACACACACACACACACACACACACACACAAACACACAAACATTTGGCTTTGGGTTCAGTGTGATTAAAATTATTAAAATTGTTGTATTATGAAGTATAATGATAGACATTTTATATGCTTTCTAGTTTGATCTTTATAATAGTAGACAGGAATGTATAGAATAGTAGTAGGAAGGAAAAAAATTAAATGCATTTTATCCTGGAGGGAGTACCTGATTAGGAGATATTTGTATGTATCTATGTATGTATTTCTTTTAATATAAGGGGATGGAGCAAATGTATTTACTTATTTTTATAATGTGCCAATGGAGTGATTTAGAGAAATAATGTGATTTTGGTTTAATATGGAGTAAGGGATTGATTAGGGAAAATTGTTGTATATCCTTGCTGTTAAAAGTTGGAAGTCACCTCTTTTTTTAACTTAAAAAAAAAAAAATCAGTTGACCACAAATATCTTAATCAATTTATTGAAAGAGAAAAAGATTTTTAAGAGGTTATATTTACTCTAAAATAACAAACAGTATTTGTGCAAGGTTGCATACAATACTCTTAAATATGAAACAATATTTGATACCATATTTTGTTAAGTCTTCTTATACCAAACAAGGTAATATGAAAGTATACATGCTACACAAAAATGCTATACTGGAAATAAACCAGTTTGGTCTAGTGGTTAAGGCAATGGGCTAGAAACCAGGAGACTGAGAGTTCTAGTTCCGCCTTAGGCATGAAAGACAGCTGGGCAACCTTGGGCCAGTCACTCTCTCTCAGCCCAACTCACGTCACAGGGTTGCTGTTGTGGGGAAAATAGGAGGAGGAAGAACTATTAGGTATGTTCGCCATCTTGAGTTATTTGTAAAAATAATAAAGGCAGGATAATAAATAAATAAATAAATAAATAAGCAAAACACATTTTAAAAAAGGCTTTTAAGGAATATATATTTCTTTAAGAGACAGTTTTATGTATGAGAGTGGGATGAACAATATTTCCACCCCCACGAAAGCTGGATTTATGTCTCAAACTTTAAATTAGAATGAGGTTAAATATTCCCCAAATTGTGGAAAGATGTACCTTAATTTTAAAAAAGGTTCTTCCTAGATCCAATTCCACGTTCTTAACATTTTAGCTGAAAATCAGTTGGATGTTTACTATCCATTTCCTTCAGAAACATCAACTTTATATCACTAAATAATTGTAGTACTTGTTTTTTTTGTAAAAAAAAAATCATCGCAAGAGAAACCCAGCATGTTATGTGGTAGGTTAATGTTCTTACATCCCCAGGACTTCTCACTGAAATGCTGGAAATAGAGGACTGAATTATGCATGTGTGTGTCTCTGTGTGTGTGTTCTTAAAATTTTCAGCTGCTATTTTATGCCCACTTACCTAATAATTACTGTAACTGACTATAGCAAATCTAATTTTTCAGTGAATAAATTTGCATAGGATTGTTCTGATACTTGACAAAAAGGATATCTAGTACTATAAACCAGCCTTATTCACTGGATGCCTTTCAAGTGTGGTGTTGTGGTTAAGGCACTGGACCAGCATCAAGGAAACCCAGGTTCTAGTCCACCCTCAACTATGGAAGCTAACTGGGTGGCTGGATAGGTCACTCTCATTCAGACCAACCTACATCACAGGTTTCTTCTTTTGAGGAAGAATGGGAGGACATGCATGATGTATACCACCTTGAGTTCAATCAGTCAATATCTGATTGGGAATTCTGACAATTGTAGCACTTTCACAACAGGCTGGAATTATGAAACTAGATGTCATGTGTATGGCATGGTCATCGGTTGGTCTATTAATATATAATGTGGATATTGGCTAATTTAATAAATAAGATTGGGATCAATTAATAGCAACACCTAGTTGATCTTGTCTAACCTCAAAAAAAAAAAAAACTAAGCAGGGTCAGACCTGGTTATTACTGGATGAGAGACCGACAGGAAATCTTAAGACTGTAAACTAGACTAAAAAAAAATCCAGAAAAGGGCAATGGCAAATCACTTCTGCACTATTGCCATCCAAACAAACTAGCTATGTTCATATAATCACACCAGCTATGCTCAAGAGTGAAAACAGAACAGGATGCCCCCTGTAGCAGCATATACTAACAGTATATATGCAAAACAAAATAAAGATGGCAAGATGGCTGGTTCAAGACTGTAATGAACCCAGTTATATCAGCCTGATTTGTGTGAACACAGCACCAGCAGGAGAGAACAACTGCACTTAGATTAGCTTAATGGGCTGTGGTGGAGGAAAGAAAGATCATCATCTGGAGTTCCTAAGGGATTGATTAAGTCCCCAATGGTTGGCCCTTACTCAATCATTACTGATAAGTTTGGAAGGAGTGGGAAGGAAACATTTCTTCAGCAAAGTTCTGTCCTCTGTCTCTCTGAATATTTATGGTTTTGATTAAAATAGTGACTGCACCTAAAACCCAGTGGGGATATTATTAGAAGCTTGCCTAATAGCCTAAAGCTCAAGTTATTGATTGAAATACTAAAATCTACAGATGTTTTCCAATCTGTTATTTTACTCAAGAGAATAGTTAAGCCTAGAGAGGAACATTTTTGGATTCTAATCTCGGTGGGTCATTCTTTCAAGGATTCCTTCTTCTCCCACAGCCATTTCACCTTCATTTTCTTCCTGCAATGCAATTAATATTTACTTGAAAAAGATGGAATTCAACACTGCAACAGACTGGCATTTCATCAATGTTATTTCTTTCTAGCAATTTTTATCAGAGGCTAAGAGGAACATGTTTTGAATATATTAATATTTAACCAAATGGGATATGAATCTTTTAACAATTGAGTCATCCTTCATTGTGCTACTGGGAGTGTCAGTACAAAGTGCTAATGATACAGAATAGCAAACCAGGAAATCTTGGGTTTTCATCTCACCTCTACCCATGACCTTTTCTAGGCAAGCCACTTTCTCTTAGTTCAATCCCCACTTGGCCTCCAGCTACAATATAGTCATAATAACTATGCAGATTCCTAAAAGAGAAAATTATGGAAATAACTTGGGAGAATTTTGAATGTGGACTTCATATATTCTACAGCAAAGTAGATAAGGCTTTAGGGTCAGTTTTGCTTGTCACTGGAATCTTGATACTGGAATAAAAAGAGATCAATATATAATAACAATTAAGAAACCAATGCTACTGAGCATGTGTTCAGCTCAGAAGTGTGTTGTGATTATTACCACAAACTAAACATACAAACCATATCTCACAGAAATCAACTCCTGATCAACTCCTGGTTTGCTTTTTTTCCCCCCTCCCTGAACATTCTTTTTTTGCAACCTAAACAAAGGGGAAATAACTGGTTGTTGCTACTTTTAAACAGCTGAAGTCATAAATCCTTTCTGATAGGTGAGCTTCCTTAGCTGTGATAGCATTGTTGCATTTGCAACTATCAAAATATGTACACAAATATTTTTATTAGGAAGAATGCATACATTAGGTGAATATGCTCACTGAGATATTAGTTAAATTTGCTTGGAAAATGTGTGTACTAGGAAAAGTGCATATGAAGAACATAGGTAAAAAGAAAGTGTACATAAGAATTGATATCTTAAAAGGAACAGTAATGGGATTTGGAGATTTTAAAAATAATGCAGCACATGTAAAATAGAATGGAATGAAGTTTAGGATGGAAAAATTACAAATTAAATGAAATGAAACTCAACAAATTCATCACATGGGAAATCAAGTGAATGAAAGGCACAAAAAGCAGCAAGTAAAATATCAATAACTGAAAACAACAATTTAAAATAAATGCCAATATATTTACAGCCAGGCATATATTTTTCATGTTAGTGTTTGGAATGGAGATTTTTTTAAAGTACCCATTTGAACATGAAATTTCCCTAATTTGTATCTTCCCAAAATAATATATAAGGCTAATCATGTTGTACAAAGAAAGTTTGCACTTTTCCTAATTTTGTGATGCCATTCTCCAAACAATGCATGCTTATAAATGTACAGTATATATTATATTAATGTATATAAAGATATGCATTACATTGATATGTATGTGTATAGTATATAAATGTATATAATATATTAACATATAAACTGAAAAGTGTGTATTGTAAAACTAGTACCAAAAAATTATGAAATGGCAAATGGATTGAAAAATAATCATTTTGGAGAAGATGTATACACAGTATCAATAGTTGATGGTCATGGCACAGAAAGGAGATGAACATTTCAGAGGAAATTCAAGGTAGCATACAAAACTTAAGGTAGTAAATGGATCTGGAAAAATGTCTGGAATTCAAATGCATTCTTATATATTAATAAGATTTTTACAGAAACAAGAGACCTGTCCCAATCACCCATTCCCTCTTCATCTGTATCCCATACCCAATCCTACATTGTTTTGAAGGTTTCTCTGCTCCTGAAGAATACTTTTTCTCAAGATCACAACCAATAATTCAACCTGTCATTGTTTGTTATATCTTGCACTGAGATTACAACCACTTCTGCACCTGGAGTTCTTCATCCAATTTAAAGAACTGAAACTTTGGAAGGACATCAATAAGCCAGAATATGTCTACAGGACATCAACCAAGATCATAAAGAGCATGGAACAAAATAATAATCTTTGAGAAACTGCTAGAGGCACTGGAAATGTGTTAATGATAAGAATTATTCTATACAGAACAGACTGCCTTGGGAGATTATGGACTCTCCTTTGCTGGGCATGTTTAAATAGAGGCTGGATGGCCATTAGTCAGGGGGTTTGGACTAAATAATCACCAAGGTATCTTCCAACTCACACATGGTATGATTCTACTATTCTGTTTGTGTATGCCTTTCTGTGCTTTGATGTTATATAATAAAGCCACATTATCCTTTCTCTCTTTGTCAGTCTTCTTTCATTTTAATTTCTCAGGAAGGAGGAAGAAGAAAACAGAAGCTGTCAAAGCCATGGATTCTGAATTAGACTATGTTTTCAAAAAAGGTTCCAGTAGATGGTCATGTCAGAAGTATTTGTGCATTCAAAACCTTTCACTGTATCAATTCCCAGAAGACATTTTAAAATGTTGCTAACCTCAGCAAATAGATAATGCCTGGCAAATAACTAATATATCAGGTACTAGCATTCTTCAATGAATACTGTCCAGCCGAGTTTTTAACAAAATTATGAAAATGAAAACTCTCTCTCCCATCAGGTGAAAAATGTATTCTTTCACAAGTACCACAATTCTTTACCATAGTAACCATAGTCCACGCCTTTTGATTAAAAGCATTTGAGATATGGAAATAAGATTGGATATATGTGTTTCTGCATGTATATCTGTGTTAGTGCCGAAGATTATCTGGTGAAATAAATTTTGACTTCTAATTGCTTAATTCTTTTTTTTTTCCCCTTGGAGAAGAACTATTACAGCATCTGCCAAAGGATTCAGAGAAGAGTAAAGTATGAAAGAGCAACAGAAGGAGATCAGACATCACTGAATCCAGTGGAATGCTGTGGAAGAGCAGGCTGCTTAGCAAAACTGCAGGCACCTATACTGCCTTCTTCCCCTTCCATTTGAGCCTTCTCCCCAGCGTCAGCATGGTAGAGTTGCCAATAAAGCTGCAACCTTGACAGAGGTGTGGGAAGAGATGGGAGGAGAGTGGAAGAGATGTGTTTTGGAAGCTCAGCAGCCACAAGAAATGGAATAAAGCAGCTGAACAAAAGAAAGCATTTTTCTCTCAAAGGGAATGGATAGTCCAGAGGAAAAAGAAGTATAGAGGCACAGCAAAACAAAACACAATGTGGAAAGGTGTAAATACTCTACATGCTGGCCATTAACAGAGGGGCGGGGGGGGGGGAAACAGAAAAAATCCCAGAGAGAGGAATTAAGGTAGAAGGCAGAACAGGATTGGTAAGAAGAAAACATTGCTATATAATGGCAATACTGTAGAGTGTAGTATTTTAAGAGTAAAGAGGAAATGTAATAATAATAGAATAGTTATACTATAGAGTATAGTATAGAGGAAATAATAGCAATAGAATAGAATATAGGACAGAGGCAATAGAAAGTACTCACATATAGATTTGTAAGTTTTACATTTCACTTTTATAGCTTGTTTTTTTTTCCCCAAAAAATAAAACAACTCCCCAACCTTCATAGGGAGATATATAAAAAAAAACCCACCTGTCCAGGATCCAGTGCTTTTGTGGCTCTTTTGAGTCTGGGTCGATCTAATTGGGTACAGTTTAAAAAAGAACCTGTGACAAATATGGAATCAGTCATCCAATCATTTTACATTTTACATCTTTTAATCCTGTCTTGTCTTGTAAACTGTAGCTAAAAATGTGTAAGGAAGACAGAAATGCTCACTGACAGTGGCCAGACAGTACATAAACCAGGCACTGGTACATCACTCTATAACTGAGCTGCCACTACTTAGGAGTCTCTGGAATTCACCTTATATAAAAGGTCATTCTCAGACACCTATCTATAAATGGCATGTCACATTACTCAACAACTTTCAGAATACAAATTTGGTATCATACACATAGGTGAAGGTAACGGTTTCCCCTGCACAGTCATGTCCAACTCTAGGGGGCGGTGCTGATCTCCGTTTCTTAGCCGAAGAGCCAGCGCTGTCCAAAGACACTTCCACAGTCATGTGGCCCGCATGACAAACACAGAAAGCTGTTGTCATCCCACCTAAGCAGAACCTATTTATCTACTCACATTTGCATGCAATTGCTAGGTTGGCAAGAGCTGGGGCGAGTGCAGGAGCTTACTCTGCCATGCGGCACTTGGGTCTTGAACTGCCAAACTTGCAACCTTCCGGTCGACAAGCCTGTCATCTTAACCACTGAGCCACTGTGCCCCCTATCATACACATGTTTACCACCAATCATTTGTGGCCAACTGCTAGACATATTATAAAACAGTTCCAAACATATTTGCAATTGATGTGAAGTATTTAATCTATAGAAGGAAATACTGCACTATGGATGGCTATCTGAAGAGCCAGTTATGGGTGAAATGAGGAGCCATTGCTCGGCTGAAGGGCCAGTTTTGGTTATATGTGGTATGCCAAAACAGGGTGTGGTGTGACCCCCAAAATGAGTAAGGCCAAACCAGAAGATAAGAAGGAGCCAGAAGAGTACTGTCAGCCTTCCCAGGTAGACCAGACAAGAAAAGTGACCAGATGGGCTAATTCTACTTTACTGTAAGGCTACATTAACAGGATCTTGCAAGTCCGATAGTACAAATCTCCTGCCGTCTCTTTTACAGCCTGAGGATTTAGGGAGGTTCCTTTCTGAGTTTCTTTCTCTGCCTGTTATACAGCTGTGGGCTATGTCCTCTTTCTCATCTGATCATTCCCTAGGCAGCATCTCTTCCCCTTGTCTCCCAAGGTCATTCCCACATACCTTTACAAATACTTTCTACCTATACCTTTTCTCTGTTACTTCACCTTACCAACCCAACAGACTGATTGGCCAAATAATAATGCTCATGACTTTAAAAAAACCTTTACTTCACTAATCTCATTTTTATAGACATCCTGCCAATATGAAATGTGTTTTGAGCTGCTATTTCCCCCCTTCCCTAATCCATGCTCTACCTGCAGGTACAGTTATAAAAATAACTAAATTGTGAATGATTTGATCCTCTTTCATGGCAACTGATATCATTGGGCTCAGTTTCCCTAATGGTAAGTAGCAACATTGTTGAACAGTTGCAACATTCTTCATAGATTCATAGAGTTGTAGAACTGTAGAATTGGAAGCACCCATTTATATCTGAAGAATATGGTTTCACTTTCAAACAGCTTCCAAGTTTCAGTGGCAAAACGGAGGGGACTTTGGGGCTATAGTAATGCATTGGGGGTACCATGTGGATCAACAGTGCTTCCACCATGATGTATGATGAACATATATGAGAAAACTACTTCTCAAGTGAAATCCTCAAGATTGTCTTCTTCTTTTGTCCTTGTTCCTTTAGCAAAATTCCAAAGGTTAATCATGATTTTGGAAACCCAGCATGGCACAATTAAACAACCAGCCTTTGCTCTAAGCAGGTAGAACAATGTGAAGATGGATCTTATTCACTGAAACACATTAGAATTGCCATGGGCCAACTATTTTCTGAACATCCATATAAATACAAAATTCATTGTTTAGAGTTCTAGATTTCTAAAGTTTATAAAATTACTCACACCACAGTATAATGGTATACTTGCATGTTTATATATATATATATTTTAAAAGGAAACCTGAAGGAATGTGGTAGAGGAAAAATAGAACAAAATATAAGATGTCATCTGATATACCCTCATTTCCAAGGGCATTACAGTAAGGATCATACAGGAAAAGTTCTTCATTCAGTGCTTGGCAAGTGAAAATGTGCATAGCAGACAAATTACAGGACTTGGGAAAGATTTCACCAAATATAAGGACAGAGCAGACTCAAAACTCTGTCTGAGATAAAGGTTAGTCTTCAGCATAGTTTTAATGGGAAATATATTTCAGTCTTTCACTGACCACTGTTTTCAACTGTAAGATTGATCTTTGGATATGAAATGAATACCTTAATCACAAGTCATAGGTCTACCAGGAGTATCAAAATAAAATAAGGTGGGAACAATATAATATTCTAATACACTACTTATAATAACTAGTAATCAATCCCAAAGTAATTGGTTGCTCACAAATTAAAAGTTCTGCAAGTTAAAAATGCAAAGTTACTACTGGCAGCTTGTGTAAAGTCCCTGCAAAATGTATTAACTGCAAACAGTTCCAGAGACAGGACCAGTTTGAAACAGATTCCAGCTGCATTCCAGCTGCCATTTTGCTGTATTCAGTTGGTTATTCTGTATCAAAGATCTGTTGCTTAAGAGCTCGTTCTTGTCCCAATGTCAGCAGCACAATTGGTGCAAATCCCAGTTTCTACCGTCTGCTCCACTTTGCTGTTTCCAGCAGAAATGTAATTTGTCTAGCAATATAAGAGTTGCCAAACATTGCGACTGAAAGTTGCTATTCAACCATTAGTTAAAAACATTTAATCATTCCTTGTTTCAACTCTGCCTCCGGCCATAGGGCTGCATTAGAAACCATCTATTTGAAGCAGCTGTTATAAAAATTGGTCTGCATTCTTTCTGGTTTGGTAGACTAGATACCTAGATAAACTAGGGCTCAGAGAGGAGCTGATCCAAAGGTTTGGCCTCAATCAGTTGCAGAACAGCGGGAATATGTTGTGCTCTCCTCTGCGCCTTATCTGCTGATAACAGATAAACAGTTACAAACTGCTTCTTTAACACGGAGGGCGTGCAAGATTGCTAAGTGCATTGTCTCTAATGCCATGTCATGCATTACGTCTACTGAGAGCCACAAATCAAGGGTGGATCTTGCTTTTCACCCATAGATCAAGAAAGCAATTGGTACTTAACAAAAAACTTAAGCAATAGAAATCAGCAAGGAAAATGTTAATTAGATTATTAACAATTTAAAGATATTATTTCTCTCTGTTGTCTAAATCAGTAATGCTTTTTTGTGTGCATATTAAGCCTGATGAATGGCAACCTGGTGACAACCTGGTGACTGAAGAAGCAATGATCCTTTCAGCTGCTGTGATGAACAGTTGCTTGCAAGCAAATCTGAACTCTCAGTAAGGGTAAAAGCCATAAAATACAATGGGATTTAATTCTGAACACACACACACACACAAGTCCAGATTATTTATTAATATCTGAATTGATTCCTCTGAAAAGGATGGTGTTTGTTTAAGCATCATTAATAAAATTACCACTTTTTAATCTGAACTTTGCGGGATTCTTTACATAGTATGTAAATGAGCCTGGACTTTTGAGTTGTCCTAAGCCGTTTTGTTTTTTTTTTTTTCCCCTTTATGAAACTAATCATTTGTTGGTGGCTTTCAATGATGTCTTTTCTCCCTTGCAACAAGTTAAAAAAAATCTTAAATCTAAAAACAAAATGTCTTGAGGACATCGTACACTATCTGGACTGAAAAAGCAAATTGCTTTTCTTTTTTTTTTGGTCATTACAGTTATTTATACTTCCCTTGAAAAATTCTAACAGTAATTTTAAACCACAACATATATTTTCTATAGTCTATACTAGGAAGACTCCCAATATTGTGAGTCATTGTGGCATTTGTTTCCACCTAAAGACTCAGCTTTGACAGAATGTAAGACTGAATAAGAAACATTAGAAGACAACCTGTTATTCCATCAGTTCATAATGGTGGCTTTTTGTCCAATGCTCAAAGGTCAATTGTATTGTCCTCAGTGAAATACGGAGGGTTTTTTTCCAAGCTACATTTTACTGGGCAGCAACCTGAAATCCATTTCCTCTGATAAATGTCAATTCCTTTTTATGCTTCAACATATCTCTTAAAAAAAAAAAAAGATGAAATTGCTTTTAAAGGAAAAGCTACTTAAAACACTCCCACAAATCATCCACTTGTATTACAATGCTTCTGGGGTGGAAAAGAAAAAGAAAAATCAAGTAATGTAAATTGCAGTCTGAGATACAATGCCCTGTGTTCACTATCTGAGCTAACCCAGTCAGATATTTCATTCAAAGCAAGCCAGTAAACTAATGGATGGGGTGAAGGAAGAGAAACCATTAGGACTTTTTATAGTATACTACTAGTTCAAAAACTCATGACTTCCGTTCTTGTAGCTATGGTTTTCAATATATTAGAGTACCTTTCTGAAGCCACGAAAAGATATCAAAACATATCCAAAACAGAAAGAAAATTGTATATAGAATGAATGGTTTTTACTGACATCTTTGTTCCAATGCTATGGATGGAATCAGTGGTAAGACCTATGTATCTCCTGAAAAAGACTTAAATTTGAGAACTGAAGATAGAAGGTCTTCTTTCAACCACAGACATTTTTTGATTCATTTTTATAGTAATTTTATTAATGATTATAATTACAACAGTAAAGACTAATACAATCTGAAAAAAGATGGAAGAATAAAAAGAAAGAGTAGAAGGTGCAGAAAAGAAAAAGAGAAAAGAAAGAAAAAACATTGTAAAGAAAAGGAAAAGAAATATATAAAGAAATGACTCCCCCTTCATCACAACAAGTATAAACAAGTTTAGTAACTTACCAACTTCTCTTAAAATACAACAAATGCTCTCTTCTTTCCATATCCCATCTCTTATCTATAAACAAATCCATAAAGCCTCACCATTTCAGTCCTGGAGTCAGCAAAAGTTTATTAAGGGTTACCAGACAATACAACACATTTTAATCTTGTTCAAATAAACCAACTTTATATTCCTTCCTTTTGCTTCTAACTTTGGTCTTTAGTACCTTGAAATAGTGTTGTAGAACTTGATTTCATTTTTATTTTGTCTTTTCTCACAAGATTCTTCAAAATGTTAACAAGCCTTTTTTGTAAATCCAATACAGGAAAATTATACAGGTCACTGTCTTGGTTTATTGTTTGTCTATACCTTTTAATTATTAGGACATCTACTGTTTTCTTTGTACGTCCAGTGTAACATCTTTTTCCATGTCATTGTTGTAGCCTGTCATTTGTAAATCCACTTTCAACTCAATCTCAGTCTTGTCAGGTAGAACTTGCTCCTCTTCCATAACATCTTTTAGACACAGTCCCTCCATAGAGGCAGATGTCACTATTAAAATTAATTTCTGGATCCATTGTTCAAAAATATTCTTCAATATGTTCAATTTTTGAATATTTTGCTTCATTCTGTAATTGTAAGTCAAGTTTTTTATTCTTCTGCTTTAATTGTAATCTTTAGTTCCCTCTAATTCTCTCTAGTGTTCGATTTTCAAAATCTTATCTTATTATTTTTTTAAAAGGAAAATTCAATACAAAAGCATTTTCCCATGGGAAGGATTCTTTATAATTAATTCCAACGTTTTATTTCAAATTTATCTGAACCCTTAGTCCATTTGTAACTTTCTAAAATCAAAGTTTTAATCACATTGTGCTGTTTATTCCCAATTTGTTTTTAAAGTTAAACTTGTAGTTAAAATTTCTTTTGCCAAGAATTGAAGAAAACTCACATGATATTTTCAGACTTGTCAATCCAAAGGTTCCTAATAGCTCCAAAGCAGTTAACAAGCAATTTCCAAAAGTGATTAGAAAAGGAAGTATGTGACCTTAGTGTCCTTTCAAAGGCACCAACTATGGTTTGCGCACGGTCGCTATTCCCTTTTTCCCAGAGTGCTAAACCTGACAGAAACTGCTATCTTGCAGTCTCCTCGTGAGGAACAGCTGTCTGGAGCACTTGTGGGTGATCTCAAGTCCGCTCCTTGTCCAAAGAAGAATTATTGAAGAGCCTGTCTACTTGTGGCTCTTCATCCCCCGTGGTCATAGGCTCTGCTTTTTGGAGCCATCTTCAGTCTGCCATTCCTTCCTCCAGAAGCCCAGATGTTTTTTGATTCAGAAGAATCTGCTGGTGAAATGGGGAACAGAATATAGTTATCAATTCCTTCTCCCCCTGGGATCCCATACGACTTCCAAAAATTTGTACCATGGCATTCAGGAGCTCTCTGGAGTAGCATGGGAGTTGGTATTTTGAGCTGTAGGACAGGGGAGAAATTGGGGTAAACTGACTTCCCACTGAATAGAACATTCTAACCTTAACTTTGCTTAGAAATAATTCCCATTGATGGAGATAATTCCTATATCGAACACATTGTCTTTATACAATCCGAACACAAACAGTGACTGCATGGAGACAATTTACAAACAGAGTTTTAACTAATTTCCCCAATCAAGGGGGGAAACAAGGCAAAATGTTGTGTGCTACTGGAGTCTTCAAAACATTAACTCTAGCTTGGGCATCAGTATACTGAAAAGTAATTTTCCTTGCAATTGGCTCAGGCACTGACATGTTATGGAATATCTATGAATGTTCCAATTATCTTAAAAATAGAAAACTTACTAGCAAGTTAACATTAGAAACATAATGTAATTGCTGTCAGGAAGCAATGCAAGAAAATACTGTAAGCATGTACAGCTGTCAAATGATGGTAAACTCAATGCATAAGAAAGCCAGTTTGGTGTAGTGGTTAGGGTACCAGGCTAGAAACCAGGAGACTGTGAGTTCTAGTCCTGCATTAGGCGCAAAGCCAGACAGGTGACTTTGGGCCAGTCCCTCTCTCTCAGCCCTGGGAAGGAGGCTATGGCAAAGCACTTCTGAAAAACCTTGCCAAGAAAACTGCAAGGACTAGTCCAGGCAGTTGCAGCCCAACCCAACTCACAGGGTTGTTGTTGTGGGGAAAATAGGAGGAGGAAGGAGTATTTTGTATGTTCACCGCCTTGAGTTATTTATAAAAATAATAAAGGCAGGATGGAAAATAAATAAATAAATACTGACTTGAAGGCACAAAAACAAACAAACAAAAATATGCATGATACTATATACCAAAATGAATTGGGAAACCAACCAGTATAAATAATTATCATTTGTTCCTCCTATTGACCAGACATTATTTTTGGCTACACACACACACAGAGATTTATAAACTTTAATCTGTATGTTGGTTAAGTACTTGGGGTTTAGCAAGCATATACCAAAGCCTTACTGGGCTTATCAGTATCTACAGTATCAGTCCTGTGCTACTCTAGGGAAAGATGGAATCCCTAACTGATGGGTGGAAGCTAGTGGGGATCTTCTTGCAAACATTTGCCCTGAATTATTGCTGTCAATAGGATCTATAAGCTCAAATGTACACGAGTAAACACAATATTTTAATTAAAATATCCACACATTTATTTCTTTACATTCTAAACATGACAGAGTGTGAGTCAATCTACTGTCAGTCAAAACTCTGGAATCAATTTCAAAGACCACACTACACCCACAAACCAGTCCTATAGCAATGTGGCAAGTTCTGATGATGATGACGATGTGCCATCAAGATTTAATTATTTTTTTTTCTTAGTGACCATAGAGATAGATTTTCTCCAGGATGAATGGTGTAACTTATATGTCCTTAAAACGGGGAGTGGCAATGAGGAACTCTCCATAATGAATGAAATGTTATACTCCATGCCAGTCTAGTACTGTCCAGATCTGTGGTTTAACTCCAGGGTGACCATATGTCCCAGTACAGTCCTGGTTTATACCTGTTCCAACATCCTGCCCAATTTAGCATTTGTCTGGGACACAAGGACCTAGGGACACTAACTCTTTCCAGTCTTGGGTGGTGGTGGGAGAAGTATTCAGCAGTGCTGCTCCTGCCAGCCACTTGGTGTACCAGCCAGTTGTGCCATGGCTTGTGCCACAGCCTGTGAGATGTATGAAGACTCCAGGCTCCAACTGGTGAAGGCAGTGGGAGATTTAATTATTATTTTTTCTTTCATTCTCAAAAGTGTCTCAATTATTTAATTCCCATGTTAGTTGGGGGACAATGGAATTGCAATACCACATATGGAGAACATCAGCTTAGAGAAGTCCACTGTAAACACTGAAGGATGTACAGACCCTGGAATGTCTGTGAGTAAAGCTACTGATAGATCATCTTTTCATCCTGAAGACAAAAGACTCTAGATCTCTCCACTACCTTTACTGGAATGCAACTTACAGTAAATCACAAACTTCCTTTGAATTCATTTTTTGAGAAAAGCCATGAAATGTGGGACTTCCTACCTTCAACTGTCATATATTGTTGAGAGATTCCTAGTTTAATTGCAATGGAATTCTACCTGCAGATTAAAGTTGGCAATATTTCAGAATTCAAAAAATTGAACAGCTTTCCATTCTGATTTACCATTTGAAGGATTATTGAAAAAGTAGTTGATGGATTTTAATGTAAACAATAAACATGTCAAATTCAATACTTTCCTAGACTATTTTCCCCCAACCCCCCTGTTTGAATACTGTAACCTCAAGTGTTGGAAAGGAAAAAAAAATGCAGTCTATGATATTCACCTTTGATGTTAGCTCAAGTGAAAAGCAAGATTAAAGCTGAACTAGAATTTATTATGGATGACACTTCCATGACTTTGGGCGTCCATCCTTTATGAAGTCTAGATGTCAAATAATAATCACAAATTCTGTCATGTAATTCCATGCAAAGAGGGAATGCTAAACGAGGTGATGAACTGCATTGCAGTCTCTATCCTTCTATTGGGCATATTTGAGAGAAACATGTGAGTTATGATAATAGTGGATAGATCAGATTTAGTAAACACAAACCACCTGCTAACCTAGGAATGCCTAATCATTTATTCATACTATCCAAAGAATATGCAGGAAGTGACTACTCAGGTATCATCAATATGGAATATTATGGTCTTTTTTTTTTTTTTTAATAGTTGTGCCTCCTCTCAAAACATATTTCTACTGAAACTCCAGGATGAAACTGACTTAGTATATTTTCTAACATTAAAATTCAACTTTGCTAAAACAAGAACAGCTACATTTTTTTTCTTTCCTGCTATTTTGTGCCTTAGAAGTGATAGAGACATAGTGTAAAGATAAGTATTTGGTACCAGCTGAATTTTAATACCTCTACTCTTCTTTTGTCTTTGTGAGCCAGCATACAGTTGTATAACTTAAACTCTTTTATGCAGGGTATATTTCTGAGTTAGGCTGCCAGATTATCATTTAGAGATTGAATTAAACTGCAGAGAAGTTTATCGCCCTCTTCTGAAAAATCTTCCTCCCTCTTTTTTTTTTTTTAAGCTATTCATTGTGAAGATTTCATGGCTACCTTTATGAATTTTAACTCTGAATACACATTTCTTTCTCACAAGGCACAATTTACCTGTTACTATTGAAGAAAGAGAAGCATAGGAAAAACAGTGAGCTGGAAAACCCATATAGTGGGGGAGAGAAATGATTCCTTTGTTTCCATATTAAATGAACATTGTCAGGATTCCAAATGCTTAAAAGTTTTAAGAGCAGGAACGGTTTGATAACTGATTTAGTATTGACCTCTGAATAAAGCAAGGGAGATTGCTGTTATCTTTTCACCTCAAGAGAAAGAGAAATACCGTACCTGTCTTAAAATTAAATGTGAATGATTCTATTTTCCCTTATGATAAATCAAATGAGGCCTATATAAACAGGCACTGAGAAGAGGATGAACAAGAGGAGGAATGCAGCAGAGGCCCTGGAAGTCTGTAACAGAAACATTTAGGAACATCTTACATTCTTCTTGAAAAATGTACAGAGGGATAGAATTTAAAAGGAGGCAGCCAGTCAAGATCAAATTGGTTACTGATAGATTGCTTGGTGACTCTTAACAGAGAAATATTCTGGAGAGAGACTTGCAGCACCTACATGGAAGAAAAAAGTGTCATAAAGTTCAAAGGGACTTAAGACTCCAGCCTTAAACATAGCATTCTTGGGAATACATACTGGATTAAACACTATGGGAAAGGCACTGAATTCAGCTGGGAAAAGAGAGAGAGAGAGAAATAACCTGCATAGGACAGACCTTATACAATATAGACTGGATTATATGTAAGTTCAGATGGTAATTTTATAAATCAAGTCAGAGAAAGTCCCTTCACAATCACAGACCCAACAAATGCAGTAAGGAGCTCATTCTCACATTCTGTTAAGTGTCTCAAGAAGATGCCTCACTAACGGGGGTCCGGTGGGAATATAGCAGACTGTGCAGCTGTGCCCACAAGCTCCATGGGCAGAACTGGTAGTGGGACAATTTCCTTGGGCTCAGGCTGGTTTCTCCTGTACCCCAGAGCATTTTTCTGGATTAAGGAAAAGGCTTGGAATCAACCCATTCATCCTCCGCACAGCAAGTTGCAGCCAGGAGATCGTGGGCAGCGTGCGCAAACAGATAAGACTTCGCTGGGAGCCTGGGATTTCACCACTTCCAAGCCACGCTGAAGCCCTTAAAGGGACATTAAGTCCAGCCACCCCATTTCTAAAGCACCCAATTTTTTTTTTTTTTTAAGTATTTGTACCCTAAGAGAGGCTTAGGTAGAAACAATCTCTCTTGGTGCTTATCATTATTTTTGTGATTAAATTAAAAAAAATGCAGCTTTGGATTTTGCTTTCCGCCCAATACTAAGGGGGGTTGAAAGTATGTTATCATCTCACTGTTATTATTTTTGCACTTATTTTGAAGATTTTGGCATTTTTCCTACATGTTGAATCTGCCATTCTGAACTTTTACTTTCCTGCTCTTTCTCTGGGAACTGTCTGTTATATTAACTTATTTTGGAAATTTTCTATTAACTCTCACTTTTGCTGGTTAAGTATCTAAAGGGCACCACAACTTACTGCTTAAGGAATGGAGGATCATAGCCAGGCTTTCTCTGACTGTTGCTGAGACATCAAAGCAGATATTAAACAGATTCTTTCTGATTCTTGCTGTCCTGATCAGACTAAGAGGCGGCCAGGTATATTACATATCAAAAATACTCTTTATTAAATAACTATTTACAATAAATAGGTCCTTAGAATCAAGAAGGACCTGGTTTCAATCAAGACCATCTGGGCAGCAACAAGGAAACAGGCAAGATTGCAGGAGGAGAAGGCAGCAAGGCAGTGGAGCAGGATTCTCTGATGAAGGCTAGAAGGCTGAGAGAAGCTGGAGCACGTGGCGCTACTGGAACTGGAATCGAATGACCTCGAACTGGAACACCACTCAAACTAGGCTGGCACTGGAATGCTGGGTGAGGCTGAGCATTGCCCTCTGAATACGACTTGGTTCTATGGACCAGACTGGATTGGACTTGACTCGGGCTGGACTGGATACTTGGAACTGGAGACTCGGAGCAAGGCTGAGAACCTGGAGCAAGACTGAACTCGACTAGAGGCACTGGGCTAAGCTGGATACTCTGGACTATGGACTTGAAGCAAGCCTGAGGACTCAGAGCAAGGCTGGACTTGTCTAAAGATTCCTGACAAGGCTGAGAGTTGGGCACAAGAAATGACTGGACTGGTTGTTCTGGACTGGGCAAAGGACTTGAGACACAGCAGGACTGAACCAGAGGTTCTAGACAAGGTTGCAAATCTGGTTTATAACAGGATAGGTGTTGAACTCCAGAACAATGTTGTGCACCTGAGGTGTGGCTAAACTGGGCTGGAGATCCATGGTGAGACTGGAGATCAGAGGCACAACGAAGCTGTACTGGAAATGTTGGACTAAGCTGAGAGCTAGAAATGTTGCAAGGATGAACCGAAGACTCAAGGCAAGACTGCAGACTTGAAGCATGGCAAGACTGGACTGGAGACTTTGGATATGGCTGGAACCTCCAAGCAGGACTGGAAGTGTGCCTGGAATGCACACAAGGTGATCACAGAGATCCAAGGCTGGATGCGAGACTGAGATTACTGGGTCCAGCAAGGAGAAGATCCTTGGTGGCAGCAGAAGCAGTATTCAAGTCCTCTTCGGTGGAAAACGCTGGTGCTGATCCCTCCTCGGTAACAGATGCTGTCTCTGACACTGGGAAGGACTCTTCTGCAGAAGCTGCAGTCTTGAAGGATTGGTTGTTTCCATCAGCTTCCTCTTCGCACGTCTGCCTTTTATGCCGATCCTTTGTGCACCTATTCCCTTCTGCAGCCAATTGGGCTGCCTTCTCCTTTGTGTGCTTTTCTGCCCATCGTTGGTGCATGCTGATTGGAGGATTCAAATCTTCCTCCGAAGATTGGCCAATCGGCACCTGTGACTCTTCCCATGTTGCTGACTCATCTTTGGGTTTTGCTTTCCTGGTTTCAGCCTGGTAAATTTCTATTTCCTCCTCTGACTCAGAAAGAGTTTTGTTTTCTGAGTCAGAGGCTGGCTGGAATCTCACACCTACCAAGTAATTCTGCAAGACATTCAGAGCATTGTGGAAAATATGTGGTTTGAAATGTGCCATTTGGTTGGGGATGATGTGGATGAACCTGAAGAATCTAACAGCAATGGAATTATCTCTCTTAAGAGTGAGATTTGGGCTTTTGCTGAAATCCTGGATGAAATTGGCAGCACTGAACTGAAGAAATTAAACAGAGAAATTGAGTTGCAAGAGATGAGTGGATTTGACTTTCTGATGGAATGTTATGGAAAAGAAGGGGTTATTATGTATGGGAGGTTTTCTGGAGACAAGTCTGTTTGTGAAGGGAGCAGTTAGGCTGTTTGATTTCTTTAGGAAAATAGCTCTGTGCCTTTTATGGGGATATGTACAATAAATGTTCTGGTTTATTCTGAAGTGGGTTAAGGACCTAAAAATATTGATTTGGATGGTCTTATGGCTTTGGATGATTTTACTTATTGTTAATGATTGGCATTTTGATAAAGGTTTTCACTTCTTCATGTTTTATGTATTCATATTTTATGTATTATTAATTATAGTAGTAGACAATTTACATGCTCTTTTTATTTTTGGTTTTTATTATAGTAGACAAGAATGTATAGAATAGTAGTAAGAAGGTAATAATTAAGTAATTGTTACTTGGGGGGAGTTGATTAGGTGATTTATTATTTTTTCTTTTAATATAAAAGGAGGGGACAATGGTACTTAGTGATTTTTTATAATGTGCTAAGGGGCTGATTTGTAGAAATAATGTGATTTTGGTTTAATATAGAGTAAGGGATTGATTATGGGAAATTGCTATATATTCTTGATGTTTAAAGTTGGAAGTCACGTCTTTTTGTAATGTACCTAGAAAATTTTCTTGTGTTTTCACACTTTTTAGTTCTTTTTTTTTCTTTTTGTATTTTTTTTGTTTTTCTCTATCTTTTATCTTTTTTCTGAAATTTAATAAAATTCTCTTTAAAGAAAAAGAAGATGCCTCACTAAGTATTCTTAAAGAGCATATCCTCCTAACACTGTTTCTGTATCATCCCCTGTATCATCCCCTGTGTAGTTCTGTATCATCCACTGTGGAGGCAACTTATGTTTGGCTGCCTTGCTGTTAAAATGTTTTCCATCTTCTCACAACCCATGTCTTGTCATCCACTGAATATTTTAGGCAGCTAAAGACACATCCTCACCCCTTCAGTCACTGAGCCCAGTTTGTTTCAAAGAGCCATCACACACTACTTCAACTGTGGTTCCCATCAGATCTGGAGAGACACCAAGAGAAGTGGTGGAGAACTCCTCAGTGGGATCAAAAGCATCTCAAATAACATGACCTCCTTCTTTGCCAACTTGCCCAGCACTGGTAACTGATCTCAAGGCTGCCAGGGACATAGAGGGTGGCAAGATAAGTGGAGATGGGGAGGTAATTCTTTCCCATCACATGGAGATGAACTGTGGGCTTGGAGACCTGATAGAGTTATCTCCCTGCAACCCATGTCCACCAGGCAGCCCAGAAGCAGCTGGCATGCACTCTTCTTTCAGAAAAAGCACTAAAGGCATGTTTAAAAATAACTCTAAAAATTGTTGACAGTGGCAAGAAGGCAGGGGAGAGCTAAAGCACTCCTCAATGTCAGATGTTTTCAGAACAATTGTGTTTAGCACTTTGCTGAATGATGTACATCTAAATGTAGCCTGAAAACAACAGAGACTGTGAAGGCCATGTGTTAAGGAAGGGTTTCTCCTCCTTCATTCGGCTATGCCAACAGTAAAGGAGGAGAGGTTACAGTGCTTGATACATGGGGTGGGGTGGGAAGTCAGTAAACCTGTTTCTGCCAAAATCCAGGGTGTGATCTGTAGCTGGTGATCTGCAGGGTGATTTAAGCTTGACTACCAGGAGCCGCCACCCACTTTATGGATGCCCTGCAGTTGATCACTGGATCAGGGGTACCAAATACCTCTCTGGGAATAGAACAGGGCTCAGCAAGGAAGTAGGCACTTTATGCCTTTTCTGACAACTTGGAGACAGGAGGAATGCACATTAATGTGGCAGTGATGAGGAACTCATCATTTTAACCTAACAGTGAACAATATTTATTCTTCATTACAACACTGCCTATATCTGAACATAGCTTATAAACAAAGGATGACAGGCACACCCACCAAGTTCTAAAGCTGGAAGCAGACATACTTTTCTGATCAACTTATGCTATGGAATGTTTTCAAGGATCTGAAAAACCAATCACACTAGGTGCACAGAACACTTTATAATCATCTAACTTGATTCAGCTAGCCAGTTCAGATATATCCCAAATTAAAAAACCAAAAAACAAATGTCATGACAACCAGTATTTTACCCGAATGTGGTTTTGGTTTGCTTTGTTTTCATGCCTTCAAGTCAACCTTGATGTCTGGTGACTGCCTGGACAAGTCTCTCCAGTTTATTTGGCAACATTTTCAGAAGTGGTTTGCCATTTCCTCCTTGCTAGGGCTGAGAGCAAAGGACTGGCCCAAAGATTCCTAACTGGCTATATGCATGAAACAGGGGTAGAACCCACAGTCTTCCAGTTCTAACCCAGTGTATTTAAGCACTAGACCAAACTGGCTCCCCAAATGTGTTGCACTAGTGCTAAAAAAATACTCACACTGTGATTATCAGTAGTGGCACCCAACTTGTGCATTTTCACAGCCAATGTCTGCTGTTGATTCAAGAGGAATCTGGGTTATTGTCATGATCGCCATTGCGATGTTTGTGACATCGCAACGGCTCGCATGACAATACAGGGATATGGGTCCTGAGCTGATAAGGCAAGGGCAATAGAAAAACACAAAAAGAAGTAAGGGGTTTAAGGAAACTATGTAACGACCGAGTCCGGCAGCCCAGGAAGCAACAATAAAAGGAAACTGACATGAAATTGAATAACAACCGAACAGGTGAGGTTTGGAAGGGCGCGCCTGGGCTTTCGAGGAATTAGAAGCCTGATCACCCGGCAATGGATCATCACTGCACAGGAAGGTGATCGAGGCGATGCCCGGGGCGCAGGGGGCTGGACGACCTCTCACCTGGCAAGGACGAACTGTTGGGACTTGTGGGGCGCACCTGGGGTAAGATGGGGTGGAGCGCTGACTGGCGCGGGCTATTTAAATCCCGTTCCGGCGCGCTCCCCTCACTCTCAGCTTTCTAAGGGCATGCATTCTATTCCCAAATAAAACCAGAACCTAAGTCTACTCTAGCGTCTGTGTTTTTATTGGGTCTCAGGCAGAGCCTGACAGTTATACACTGGAATAACAAACTTTTATTTGGAGTTGAAACATGTGCCCAGTTGGATCTTTCAGTGTACAGCATTGCCACTCCTGTTATTTCCACAGTGCAGATGAGATTTACATGCCTGTAAGCTTCCCCCATGCATAATTTCATGTATGTAGAATGTCTACATGAGAGAAAACCAGAAGTGTCTTCACATATTCTGCAGACAAGAAGATTTTGATGTGAGTACAATATGTACTGTATATGAAAACTGTCTCATGTGAGGGTTTTTTCCCAAAAGTGAACAGCCTACAGTGATTACATCTACCAGGATTTAGATGGTAGCTAGAAAAGATTATAATACATCTGCAATGTGATACTGATGTGATACTCTAGATTTTGATGACAGTTAACTGCATCTCTGGTAATGAATGCTGGTGATTCCTGCACAGGATATTCTTCAAACCTATAATTATGGTTTTACAATTCCTAAGGAAATGGTTTAGAATATGAGCTTCTAGATCACCATATCATTTCAACCAAGTGAAAAGAGGTGGATTCTGTGGTGCCCACCCTGGTGAAACTTCTACACAGTTCTGAGGGATGTCAAAAGAGTTTTGAGAAGGGTGGCAACATCTCTCAGGGGTAAGGGGAGATGATATATTTCTCAATTCCTTTCTTTCCTTCAAGGCATACAAGTTGCTATGATGTTCAACCACATCCATGTGGCACACCAAAGTATTTCAGGGAAAGCATAAAAAGCCCCTGCACATCACTTTCCAACTCTTCTGCAGCTATGGAGGTTTGAACCTCTTGCTTGATGAAAGAAGAGGAGACTAGAAACATGGCAAGCTTGACAGGGAGAATTTTGTGAGTCATTATTCATTTCCTTCCTGTGAACCCAGCTACCTATCAAAGCTGCCAAGAAAAAGAAAAACCTTCCAGGGACAGAGGGAGAAATTCTATTTCAAAATGAGCAATCAAATTATCAGAGTCTCTCCACTGGAAATCTGCAGCGGATGACTAACGGCTGCCTTCTGCTCATTACTTTTATCAAAAGATGAATGGAAGCGCTTTGTGTTCTGCGATAACTGAAGTTTCCATTTTGCCTTTTCTATTTTTAAGAAGTAGTTACAGATCAAGAGAAAATGTTCTACATTAATAGAGCTGCATCAAGATATATCCTCCCGCATATTAGCAATCCTGCTTCTCCCGTAACATTTCTAAGTGACTCTGCTTCTCATGCAAATTTCTTCATTATCTGGAATTGCATTAAATTCCATCAAAGCTGGGAAGAGCATGAAATACTCCACCCTCCCTTAAACAATTTGCTATGGAAATAAGATGGTGTAGGATGGTGGGATGCATCAATTAGTTAATACATGAGTAAAACGTATTTTATTTGGGATACCAGTTAATGATACAGATGCAGTGACTGCAATTGGATCCAGCCAAATAGAACATTTGGAGAAAGAAAATTTCTTATTTCGGTTATTAGACCAAATATGACGGGGACATAGAGATTTATCAAATAGGAAGGAGGAAGGAATGAGAAAATTATGGGGATTCAATGTTTTCTACCCAGCTACTCAGTACAAAGCTTCAGCTAACTCTAGTGTGGTTCTCCTTAGATGACAGGAGCTATTCCTTATAATTTTGCTGAACATTAATCAAAGACTAATCTGTCTGGGCACTTTTCAAATGTTCTTTTGTAGGTGAGAAGAGTAAACATATCAGCTACTGGTCATTTAAAATTCAACACTGCACCACTTCTGAGATTAAATAATTCGGTCAAAGCACAATAGCAAAAATGTCAATTCTATCGTATCTTAGGGACATTTACAGGAATTACTTTTAACATTTTTGAAACATGTTTTTTTTTTTTGGCTACTTTTGATTTGTCTATAATGAAAAGTTTGTTCTGTGGTAAGATAATGTATGGGTGTATCAATCTATTTCCAATTCATGTCAGTTTGACATATGTTTAACCATAAGAGCATACAGTTGAGTTCTTGCATTAATCTGCAATTAAGCGCACACACATTCACATTTGGATTGATGGCAGTACCCACTATATCTGGCCTTGGCTGATCTTGAAAACCTAAGCAAGGCTAAACCTGGTTAGTACTTGATTGGAAAACCTCTAAGAAATCCTAGGGCTGTAGCCTAGACTGAGAAGTACCAAAATATCTTGGAGGAAGGTAATGGCAAATGGATATACTATCACCAAGAAAACCACATGAACATGTCCATCAAGTCACTGAAGTCACAGCATGACTTAAAGGAGACTTCACCTTTATTTCAAAATGCACACACATACAAAACTTAAGCATTCACAATCAGTTTGATACAATTTTCCTAATGCATGCACTTTTCACACATTTTTCAAGTGGAGAACTACAGTGGAAAATTTAGAGAATGCGTTCTGATCTGCATATTTATTGGGGAGGATGAATTACAGACCAAATGAAATTCCATACATCCCTACCTAAGAATTTGCCAAGAAAAGACACAAGCCAGAGTATCCTGAGATCTACAGTAGCACAGTGTGATACCAAGAACAGATGGATAAAAGATAGGAAGTTTCAAATGATACAGCCCAGGAGCAGTCTACCACGCTATTTGCCGCCTATGCTTTACCTTTTCATTTTAGAAATGGCATAATTGCAGATATAGTAATGGAAGGGTGTACAATTTTACAGTTTAAAATATACTTAAGAGGCATCTTCACTGATACATAACAAAAAAAGTGTTAGCATGATTAAAAATATGTGGAATGGCACGATCAGTTTAGAATAAATCTGAAAAAGAAAGAGCTAGCTACTCTGAAATCAAACAGAACTAGATGGCATAGAAGAGGGGCCACTTCCTTTGTAAGGAAAAGATGAAGAAATCAGCCAATACACATCGGAAATTGTTCTAAGGTGTTGCTAATTTGGCAATCAGAACAAAATACAGTGCAACTCCTTTTCCAGTCTTTTCTGATTTATTATCTGAACTTCACTTTTCAGTTCATTTTTTAAAAAGCCATCTCCCCCCACCCACCTCCCAAACCCACAAAACTGTTATTATCACCTCTCCATGCTAATCTTATCTCCAGCTGACTAAGATTATCACTTCTTTCTTCAGGCTTTGGCTTTTCACCCTTGGATCCTCTAATTGGCTTTCTAGCCTCCTGATCCTGTATTATTCTTCTGTATAAAATCTCATCCCTGAAATGAATACTTTGGGGGTACAATTTCCTGCCTTTCAATAAAATCATTGTAGTTCCATTTCGCCAGAGTGGTATTCTTTTTCAACATAACATTAATGCTTCCTTGAATTTATAGGTGATAAACAATTATTAAATGCTTCCCCTCTCCACACAGGAATATGGAAGCTAAGTCACCATTGTTTTATATTTGATGGTTCAGATTGACCAGTATAGCTGTAGTGTTATTAATTTAGGGTTTAATCAGGGAAAGTTTCAAACTGGTATCATCTCAGACTTGTAACACACAAACACACACACACAGAGCAAATGTGCTGTTCCTTTGGTGATAAGCAAAAATTAATATCTCAATTTAAAGAATGCAAAGAAGATATAAGAAAAGAAGGTTGGAACCAGTTTGTAACAGAAAAAATAATTTGTTACAGAATATCACAGAAATGTACAGAACTACACTAATGGGAAATAAGAAAATATATCATGTTCTTTATCAACCTTCTATATGCCATGGTAATGGATGGAACCATGAATATTGACTTCTGCCATCCATCGTAGTTTTGCTCAACTGAGGCATTTTCATAATGCTTTTTGGTAAGATATCAAAGTAGCAGATTTGGTTACCAGCCTTAGGACACCCATGCCGCATGCAGGACTTTCCATGAAATGATAAGGACAGTGCCAGCAAATTTCAGCTAGCATTTTGGCTAGTATATCATAAGTTCAACCAAAGCCCAGCTTTAGTCCAAGCATGTTTATCATTTGATTTCATCCTATAATGTACCTTACCTTACCTTACCTTACCTTATGTAGATGGGCACTGCTTGCACATTGTTTCCAAGGCAGAGTTCCCAGAAACAATCCTATATCTCTTTGAACAGGCCATTTGTGAGGTTCACACACTTCTACTGTGTGTACTGGTAGCCTCTGTACTTGAAATTTCGATAAACCACAAATCAAAAGGAAATGTGACAGTTCCTCCTAAGGTGAGACTTCTGCAGAACATTAGGAGAAGTCAGAAGGGTGTAGAGATGCCTTTAGTGTTGTGTTTGGTTTGGTTTCTCCAGATCTGGGGGAAAAAAAATTAACCTGTGATCCAATTTGTATGATTCTGATGTTATACTATACTTCAGAAATATTCTTAATACTTCTTCACAAAATCAATTGATGTCCTGTTCACTTTTACCAATAAATTAATTCTTCATTCCTTCAAGGATGCTGAACACTTACATATTGATCTCTGAGTGTCTTGTGTTTTCAGGACTTAAGCATCTGAAAGATACCCCTGGTATTAAGAAGAATAAGTTAAAGACATTTCTTAAATGTCAAACTGCCTACTTCAATCTATGCTATTTAAATGGCTTCTGCTCATTCTGTAAAATCAATGAACACTTGCTTTCCTAGTTATTTAATGCCATCCCATCGAAGGAGCAGAGGTTATGTGTAAACTTTTATCTTTTAGTAAAGTTCCTTTATATTGCACAAAGCCAACAGTATTATTTGCAAGTGATTTCAATATTGGAAGGAAAAGTGGGGTAATGTAATACTTCTTCCCTGTCTGAAAGAGTACAGTGTATCCCTCATAGGACCTCTATTCAGGCATTCTACCTGAATGCATAAAGTGTGGAACAATGTAAGGATAGATCATACTGTTTCCCTTCTCATATCATACTGTTGGTGTACCTATGCACTTCTAGAGGTTTAAAGGAAGCTCTACTTACGTCAGCTTGACCGTTGATTCTGTTCCCTATATTGTTTAAGTCCCTAATAAAACATGTCTCAGATCACTTGAAGAATTGTACTCAGTTTCAAGTGAAATATGTTCAACTCTTCTACTCTCTTCATCACTTAATATGAGACAGTTGCAAAGAGCAAATGGAGTGGGTGGAATGCATGTACACAGCCAGAGCAACACAGCATGTGAAGCTTCTCTTCTGCTTAGTTTCAAAGCCTCACATATTAAGGTGAATAATTTTCTTTGAAAAAGAATACACAAGAAAAATACATTTGTTTATTATACAAGCCTAGCTTAAACTGGTAAAATAGAACAATAGATACTAGTGAACAGATGCTAAGTTTCAAAACAAGCTGTTTCATTAACCCAAAGTCTCATTTTTAGAGCATTAAAAATCCAAGCTAATAAGTTCTGTAGTATCCTCACCTTAGACAAAATTTAATTTTTGTCATGGTCACTATCACTATGCAATTTTGTGGCTAAGTACAAGTAAGAATATTGACATGCTTATCTCTCCCTGCAAACAAAAGATTAGACCCATTATTTCAGTATAATTTATAAATGTACAAACAATATACATTTTTATACTTAAAAATTAATAGTTTCCTAATCTTAGTAACAAGGTTAAATCAACTACCTAGTGGTTTTTTAAATTAGTATTGTGATAAAATTCCTATCACCATATAGAGATAGATTGTATAATAAGAGAACAAGGAGATATTTATCTGTATCTCAATTGCTAGATGAAATATATAGTAAGAGTGATTAAAGAGCCTCTTTTAATGTTCCAATAATCTTTGATGCTCTGATATCCCATCACTATCATATTTCTGATAGTACAAGCAATACAAATTTTTAGCAGGAGTTAGAATTAGCTTTCTAAGTGGCCTTAGCTTGGCTGTAGTATAGTTTGATTCTCATTTAAAATCATTTTGGAAAAATAAAAAGTGTGCATGAGAGAAAGGAGAGATGGAATTCCTTATACCACCAGCACAAAAGCATGTAATTCTAATCAAAGAGGAAAAGCATGGAATAAAGGAAACACAAGACATTGAAAATAAGCTTTGATGAAATAACATACAAAACTAAGTTGATGGAGTTGCCATAGAAACATCCCCAAAATGTGACAAGAATCTGGAGGTTCCTTCATGGAAGAAGCCAAAATAATTTAGATGTGATCAATGAAATTTGGAGGGAAAGGGATGAAATACTTAAGCAGTCTTTTGCTTCATTTTACATCCTTGCTGTTCTTCTTATTTGGAAGCAACTGTTCTCCTTACATTCAACCAAGTAAGTCAGTGCTCCATTCAGTTGCTTATAAATGCATGCTAAAGGATATTCACAGACTGCTGTATGTTTGTACCATGCCTTGAATAAGGAAACACACATAAAATGTTTAGAGAAATTTACCATAGAAGGTAGGGAAAAATTGAGGGATGGAAGAGATAGTGTTGTAAATATAATAGAATATCTCATGTTGACCAAAATTGACCCTGTAAGAAGATTTTCAGTAGGAAATTGGGATCTACTGGTACTAAGCATCCTGTTCCCTAAATTCATGTAACAATCCAAATAATTTCTAACCAGGCAGGGGAGGTCCAAGAGGGCCATCTCCTGGAGTAGAAGGGCAGCTGCCTCCATCACCATCATGCTCTGTCCCACCATACCATCACCTGCCTGTTCCTCTTCCTTCCCACCAATGCCTCATCCTGAGCCAGTCCTCAGAACAAGATAGTTTGACCTGAAGTGAGTGCCAAAGGGCCAGCAGATTTGCTTTCCTATTGTTATAGCAAGAAAGCAGCTCCCTGCAATTCTCTAGAGTATAAGCCAGGTACAGAATCAGGGGAATATCTCCAGAAGGTCTGGCTGGTCAGGTGATGCCAGGTACCTAATCCAGAGGGGCAACCAGCATGGTTTTCAGAGCAGCTGCCTCTCCATCCTGATGTCCAACTTGGAAGGGCATCATCTGGGCATCATCATCTTGGTATCATCATCTTGGTAATGGTGGTGTAGATAAGAAATGTGTTTATATACCATAACAAGGAAAGAGAAAACTTTGTCCCAAATTCGTGAAAAGTAATGCAAGAACTGTATAATAAGAAAAAAAGATAAGCAAGGGAATATAGTTTGTTCTCCTAAAAAAAAAAAAAACAAACCCTAAAGCAGCACCAAGGTATTTACTCTCTTCCTTAATATTTGCCCAAATTGTTCCTGGCATGACAAGAATTGAATTTCTGCCCAACTTGATTTATTAGGATATAATTAGATGGATAAGACACATTTTTCAACTCCCCCAAACAAAATTCAAATATCTAATGCAAAGAACCATCACCTGAATAACTCAGAGCTCTGTCTGCATAATAAAACCCCTTGATGCTTTTTAAATACCCAGAAAATGCAATGAGGGCATCATGGAATTAACAAGAAAGCCATTCCACTATTAGTTATAATAGTTACCGGAGTGCCTTCAGCAAAACAGTTCCCCTTTGCAAAACGGAACCCAATAATTTCAAAACCAAAGCAATATGACAGCAAACACTCTGTTTGGCAGAAGCCGGAAGGAAACTGAAACAAGGTGAGGATTTTGAAATAAATTCATTCAAATTATGTTAGATAAGGTTGTCTTATTTATTTATTTATTTATTTATTTATTCATTCATTCATTCATTCATTCATTCAGTTTAGAGGTTACTGACTTGTAACGGCCCTGGGCAACTTACAATTTTTTTAAAAAGTAAGAAGAATGCAAACCATGGAAAAGAAATCATGAGCAGCAGGAAGGCAAACATACAAAGAGAGAAAAACCCAACCAACAGGGGCTCAACCGCCAACCTTCTCCAAAGCCTAGGAGAATATCCAGGTCTTTAGTTGCTTCCTGAACTTCATCACCATGGGAGTTATCTGGATCTTTGGGGAGATATTATTCCAGAGGGCAGGCACCATACAGAGAAGGCATACATTCACCTTGCCTGAGCTCACTGGATGGACAAGATCATCCAGAGACAGGTGGTCCCTCAAATAGCCAGGCCCTATGTCACAAAGGGCTTCTTAGGTGATAGTCAGCACCTTGAACTGCACCTGGAAGCCATCTGGTCACCAGTGAAGCTCATGGAGCAGTGCAGTCATATGGGCATAACAAGGCATGCCCATCACTGCTGATGTTTTCTAAGCGGTCTTCAAGGGTGCCCCATCAGAATGTGTTATAGTAATCCATTCATGAGGTTGGAAAATATACTAGATGTTTATAAGAAATAAGGAGTGATGTGGTAACCATAGCCAAAGGATAAGGCTGAGGTGGGTAGCTTTAGCAGGAGACTTGTTACCTGATTTTTAACTTCAATTCTGAAAATGATGCAGCAAGCAAAATGTTACTGAAACATATAATTACCTTGAGCAAGGAAGGAGTTGCAAATGATGAGGACAAATAAATGTTACCAAAAGAAGAATAGAAATTCAGACAAAAACAAAATATCAAAATGATTTTGGAATTACTGGGCAATAGATTAAAATAGTTTTAATAGCCCATAAATAGTTCTTGAAACAATAAATCAATAAAGAAGTACCTGAATATTAATATTAACTTTAATATTGGGTATGATTTCCCAATACAGGAAGGAGGAAAATCCTGTTTAAATGGATGCATGAATTCCAAGCTTTCTTGGAAAGGTTGCATATTCACAATAGTTTTCTCCTGTATGAATATCTAATCAGCTGTACTTTGAAATATAGATGGAAGACATTCACTGTCAGACATCAAGAGATGTGAAGTTCTGCAAAATTTTGGCACTCCTGCCATCCCTTTAAAAGAAAACCTGTCCTGCCCCAATTTTCTGCACTCTGAACCTTGACAGCTCTAGGGTTAATTAAGATTCTGTTTTAATGTTACACAGAGGATAATGCATACATATAAACTTGAATGAGTTGTAAAATATGCCAATTGTAGTAACATGAACTGATTGTTAAGCAGTGAGACTTTTGATTTAAATCAATACTGCTTATTTTATTTATTCATCAATCATTTGCTTTTAATACCATATAAATGTGCAGATCATAGGAACAGTGTATGAGCTCCACATTCAGAACATGGTTAAGATTCCAGGACTCCTTTCTGTATTTTATAAAAATGTAAAGCCTCTTCAAAGTATATCATAGTTTGAAGACAGATGAAAATGAATGTTTTCAAGATAAATTTGGGTCCATTGTTACCTGTTAGGAGGCTGAAGTGTCCTGTGCATGTGAACAGTACCGACAGTAGGAATCTGAGCGCAGCAGCATTTGTGGGATATGTGTGTGTCAATTCAAACCAACCACATTCATCACGGTCAAACAGCAGCTACAAATGATACAATTCAATGCAAGATACAAATGAAAACATACATAATATATTTCTCCAAACAGTAAACACATTGGTACAAGTCAAAACGCTAACATCTTATTGTGTAATTAGTAAGCAAGATAACAACAATTTGCAGCATGAAATATCATTTCATGTATCAGCCAGGAGCAAAGACACATAGAAGGAAGATCTGCCTGAATAATGTACAATGAATGTACAATAAACATACACTTCTGTAATATTGACAATATATTAAGGCATGGATGACTGATTCTACCTCTCCAGAAGCACAGGGACAAAGCTATTCTGGAAAAGGAATGCCTGAATACCAACCTCTTTTGGAGGAGATGGGCGATAATTAAATTTGAATAATCAATCAATCAATCAATCAATAAATGAATGAATGAATGAATGAATAAATAAATAAATAAATAAATAAACCTTTAATGAGGGCAGCACTTCAGTTTTACCTGAGTAAGTCCATAGAAATAGTTTGCCAAGTGATAGGGGCCCTGTAAATTGCCCACAATTAATGACCTTTCTACAAGTCTCCTATCAGGCTGGACCACAGTGTTGTACAGGTACGGCTCAGCAATTTTCCTTGCCTCTCAGAAAATCTGATGATAGCTAAGATTGATGACTATAGGCCTGTACTAGCCATCTTCTGCTCCACTTCCAAAATCCAGCTTGAGGGCTTGCCATGGAAAATCAGAGAGATTTGCTAGAAATATATTGGGCATTTTGAAATACTTGGAACAATATAATAAAAACCAAGCAGCATTGATTTTAGTTGAGGCAGAAAAGGCCTTTGACAATTTGAATTGGATTTTCTTGTTTCAAATTTGGGAAGATATGGACTTTGGTGAGAATTTTATCAAATGGGTAAAATCAATTTCCACTTCACAAAAGGCACAGAGAACTGTGAATGGGGAATTAACAAAACCTAGTGAGATACAGAAAGGGACTAGGGTACGGATGCCCCTTGTCACCATTGCTATTTATTTGAGCTTTGGAAGTACTGAATAGAGATATAAGGCGAGATCAGATAATTGCTGGAGTGGCGATTAAAAGAGAAACTTAGAAACTGCAGGTGTTTGCTGACAACCTGGTGATAATCTTGAAAGATTGTCTGGAAGGAACAGAAATATTAATGGAAAAAGTAAAGGACCTTGGGGTATTAGCTGGCTTTAAAATTAACATACAAAAGATGAAGATGTTAACAAAGAATAAGAACATGGAAAAACAAAAGGAATTGATGGAAAAAATGCATCTGTGTATTGCAGAGCTGGAACAGGTTTACAGGCTATCTTTTATACATTTTATTCCTTCTCCTCCTGAACTTCCATTGATTTAGCTACAATTTTGCTTTTGTAATTCATGCATGGCTCAGATATTTTTTTTTTAAAACAAGCAAACAAAAATCTAGGGAATCTTTCTGCACAAAGTTTAAGATTTCTGGTTTTAATTACTTTCCTTTGGATCCTCTTGCCACCATTGTTTTCAACTTTCTCAGTAGTGTGATTAGTTTTATACTCTGAGGTGAGTGAATTCCCTTTTGCTCTACTTTTTTTCTGTCAAGATCTCATTGCCTCCCCATTTCAAATGTTTGGATGTATAACATTTTATTTTGTTGTATGCATTTTCTACATTAAAATGGAACCATGTCTCTTTACTGTTTAGGGATCAATTTTAAAAGATTTTAAATGTGCAATTTATAATAAATTATCACTTGAATAAATGGACTATGTGGGCAGAGGTGGGTTATGAACTATATGATGCTAGCACATATATTTGTTGACAAAGGTGTTCAACTATGAAACCACTAAATACTGCTATCAGATATGGATTTTAATTTAATAATTATTTTTAAAATTTAATTTTAATTAATTTTAATTAATTTATGCATTTAACTTTTAATACAGCTTGTATTCTGGCAGCGCTCATTCAGAGATGCTTCATTTGCTGCTAGCTCTATCTGCAACCTGAATGCAGTTGCTCCAGGAAATCACTTTGATGTATAGTTATGTCATTAAAACTGTGTCATAGCAATCAAAGAAATGAAATGGTCTCTCTTGAAAGCAATTCTGGGGCACAAGTCTAGGAGACAAATGTTCTTCTAGAAAATTCACTTAGAAGTATGGAATTGTCTTACGTTAAGTGAAATAATGGCTCCATTCAGTCCAAGTGGAGTTTTTTTCCCAGGATTACTTGCAGAGATCCTTTACAGTAAAGATTATACATGGAACAAAAACATACAAAATAGATGCTGATTCATTAATCATCAGCTAGTTCTTCTGGTATGGTAGCTGCAAGCCAGTATAAAACCAAGTTTAAGTTATATAGGGAAATTATTATTGTTGTTGTTATATTTCTAAAGTGCCCAATCACTGAAGTCACCTTCCCCAATTTGACTGAATTCCCAGCTTGAACTGAATTCCCATGTAATCCCAAGAGGGCCATGTAATCCCACTGAGAACAACATCTTGGGGAATCACTGGTATGAATCATGTAACAGTTATGCAGTTGTGCACATGCTTCCATGTATTCTGTACTATTTTTGAGATTATACTGACAAGAGATATTTTGTATTTTATCATTTGTATATAGTTTCTACTTGTATGTGTTTAATACAATTTCAGTGCCCATTTTTGTTTGCAGATTGGAATTATCAAGTACATTTGTTTCTCTTTTCATTGTTATTTTTGGCATTCTCCCCATCCCAATCCCCCTGCAAATCATTTATGATTCTGTATAAGGCATCTCTTTATAATCCATATTGTTATAATCAGTTATTCATGCATGTAAGGGGAAAGGCATGGAACAACTTCTTTGTTATGCACAATTAGTGTGTCCTAACAGGCCCCATTCCCACACTTTAAATAAGTGTGATTTTTACAGAAACAGATTTTATGTATGTGTGTGTGTGTGTATCCTGAAGTAGCAAATCATGACAAATGCATGGTGTGAGTTTTCTCTTTAGGTAAGATCCACATACGCATAAGAAAGGCTTATTATGTATAAAGAAACTGCAAACTGTCAAAGGATGAAGAACCTCAAGTGCCAGACTTGTATTTCCAGATGCTTTGGGAATCAGGCAGAGATTTCAGACACGTAACCAAGGCTGTGATTCTATCTATCTATCTATCTATCTATCTATCTATCTATCTATCTATCTATCTATCTATCTCCATCAATCGTTTTCAGGTGCCTCTTGATTCTCCTTTGTAAATTACTATTTTATCTTGGAAATGGTGCCATACATTTTCCCCCTGTTTACAGCTGGGAGAAGAAAAGCTCCTTGGAGAAACCCGTAATCAATAGGGAGTGTTAGCTAACAGCTGCCATGTACCTGCTGGATGTGGCTGATTGGCAGTTTGTTCCAAGTTCCAGTCTTAGACTCCTGCAACGTCTTCCATACATCTATAGTGCAGACAGTTACTCTTTGCTTTACTTTTCCTTATAATGAAGCTCCCAATTTGATCAGAAGCCCCTCTCCTTCAGCTTGTCCTGAAATCCCCATGCCACATCATTTTAGGTTTATACAAACAGAAAAGCCTTCACAACATAGCAGGTATTGGGGGAGACCTGGGATTACTACAGGGAATCCTTGTTTACTTACTCCACACTCCTTGCAAATGTGACCTTTTGCTCAAGCTTAATGCCAATGTCTTTAGGGATAAAACTTCCATTGTGGGGAGATGAAGCAAGCACAAAGACATCCCTTTGAAGATGGACTGGGTTACACATTTCATCAGTTCTGATCACTTTGAATGCAAGAAGGGGATAGCATATTTTAAAGATAATCGTAATTGGTACAGAATTTGTGAATTTGTCTTTGGGTGAGGGGTTGACTCAAGAGCCCTTCTGAATAACCCACAATGGATAGGGACAAAATAAAAGTCCTCACTATTTAGCCAGCCAGAGAAAGAGAAAAGTAAAACATTATTTTGAGCTTTTTCTTTCCATCTCTAGCTGAAGTCACTCAGGTTCTGAGCTGTTCACCTCCTTGTAATTTTTGCTTAATCCAGAGAGAAACCTCTGAGCTATTTGAGGCCAGGTCTCCACAAAATGGACAGAAGCCTGTTGAAGTCCTCCACTGAGTTGGAGTTCTGGTTATATTTCAATGGAAGGAGACGTCCGGTGGGAATATGGCAGATTGAGCAGCTGTGCCTGCAAGCTCCATGGGTAAAACTGGCATTATGGCAGTTTTTTGGGCTCAGGCTGGTTTCTCCTAAAGCCCAGGAGTGTTTTTCCAGACCAAGGAAAACACTCAGAATTGACCCATTTGTCCTCCAGACAGTGAGTTGCAGCCAGGAGATTGTAACCAGCATTCTCAATCAATGGGTAAGACATTGCTGGGAGGCTGGGATGTTACCATTTCCAAGCCATGCTGCAGCCTTAAAGGGACATTAAGTCCAGCCACCCCATTTCTAAAGCACCCAATTTATTATTATTATTATTATTATTATTATTATTATTATTATTATTATTATAGTATAAGAGAAGCTTTCTACATTAAGGAGAAACCATCTCTCTTGGTGCTTATGGTTATTTTTGTGATTAATTCTTTTTTAACTTTTTTTTAAAGCTTTGGATTTTGCTTTCCATCCAATACTAAGGAGGGTTGAGAGTAGGTTATCATCTCCCTGTTACTATTTTTGTGCTAATTTTGAAGATTTTAGCATTTTTCCACACACTGAATCTGCCATTCTGAACTTTTACTTTCCTGCTGCTACTTTCTCTGGGAACTGTCTGTTCTCTTAACTCAGTTCAGAAGTTTTCCATTACCTTTCACTTCTGCTGGTTAAGTATCTAGGGGAAGCCATAATTTACTGCTTCAGTGGAGGATCTTAACCAGGCTTTCTCTGACTTTCACCAAGAAATTAAAGCAGATATTAAGCAATTTTTTACTGATTCCTGCCAAGTTATTATGCAAGACATTCAGAGCATTGTGGAAAATATGTGGTCTAAAATGTGCTACCTGGTTGGGGTGTTTTGGCCACCTTATTTACACACATTAATAACACAGGACAATTTCCATCTGACTGGAATCAGGCCATTGTTGTACCGATATACAAAAATAAAGGAAATAGACTCAGCCCTACAAGTTAAACACAATAAATAAACTTTATGCCAGATTTTTATACCCAAAGTTAGTTGGGTACAAAAAGTAAATATTGCTGGGAGTCTGGCTGAATCAGACATCCCATTCGGTGGCCACACAGACTGCCTTGCACAAACCAGTGGAGTGAAGGACAGCTGCTTTTGGAATTGCATATGGAACAGCCAACAGAAGTTGCAGGTGCTTGCTTGCTTGTTTGTTTATTTGTTTTTGCAAAGAGATAACAGAAGTCCTCTGTATGCAAAAAAAAAAAAAAGGATTTGAGACTCCAGTAATAGGAATACAGGACTAAAAAGTGATGGCCATAGAGATGACATTGACTGATCACCAGAAGAGTCAATCTACTCCATGAGCAGGCTGAAGCCTACAGCTGGCAATGCCCCAAGAGTCCTAAGAGCTACAAGACCTAGTTATTTTTATTATGTAAATCTAGCAGCAGCAGAAAAAAGAAATAATTTTTACAGAGCAAATGGCTACAGAAAAGCCCACAGCTCTGATGACCTGCTGGGCCTTATAGTATTTGGAACATTCTGTACAGCTGTTCTTTAGAGCTCTGAGACATGTGGGTTGGGAAATTAAATCATTTTTTTCAAAAGCTCTAATTCATTTTCACAATTTTTACCTCTTCTGGAACTGATAAAACTCACCTTTCAAAGCAGGGGGAACAGAGAGGAGAAATGAGAAGGATTGTTTTGACACAGGACTAGAACAGCTGGAATCTGGAAATGTAGGAATGCTAAAATCCTGGATTTCAGAACTGTTTTACCAGGCAATCCACCAAAGCAAGCAAGAATCATTGCCAGAATGCAGTGCATTGTTTAAACACAAACAAAGTAGGGAGAGAGAAAGAAGAACCTGATACAAATGTAAGTAAGAACAAGCCCTGCTGGATTCAATTCAACTTGCTTTAAAATTCAGAGGCTTGCTGTAATGACCTGAGCATTCACTCAAAGACAGTCTAGAGACTTGGGATCAATTAACTGTTTAATGAAGCAAAGCGCTCTGATACAAGGAAGAAGTTGCGAATGGCCTTTTCCTGCACATTCTACAGTTTAAAATCACAAATCTCTAATTCCCACCCCCCAATCCCTGCCTAGGCATGCAACCCTCCCTGGTACCAGCAGATGGCTTGAACAGTGTCTGCCCATTGACCTTGGCAGGAGGATCTAACCCAAACAATATAATTCACATTTCAATCTCGCTCCCCCTCCCTGCTGGTGACTTGCAGTCTGTTGACATGGGTTTCTGGATTTCTTCAAAATGGAAGCGAGTTTGATCAGATGTTGTACTGACATTTGATTGAAGAGTCTGACACTTGCTCTATATATCCTAATTGCTTAGCTTCCTTTCTTCCTTCTTTTTTATTCTAAAGGATGAAAATCCCAAGTCCTCTTTTCAGTTAAATCACAGTAGTGACTGCTCTTCTTCTAGGACCTCTGGATTTGTATTTTAAAAAAGCATCCATGTATAACTGCCAGATTTCAGCTTGATAATTCATCATTATCCTCAACATCATCCAACAGTTTTCACTTAATTTTCACTGATTTCAGGTAGGTCTGAAACTAGGCTTGACAGATCTGGATTGCAAAAATTGGATGAAAACTATGGCATGAAGAAGCTAGCACTTTCTGAATCTCTCTGCTACCATATACTCATTGTCAAATTTTTTGCAGACCAGAACTGATAGTCCTGCTAAAACCATACAAGTCAATCATAATATGCTTTTTGAAGTGATATCCATTGAGATTACTTCTGGGTAAGTATGCCTAGGGTACAACCAAGTGTAGAATTACATTGCATGCATTGCAGCTTTAAATTCAAATAATCTTTTTTTCTCTACTCGAAAATATTTAAAACTTTGTCAACAATTGGAAACTGAATACCATGAAAACAGGATTCAAATTTCTAGCATGCTTAGGCCAAAACCACATATGATCAGCACTAAAACAAAGTAGATTATCACAAATTATTCACTACTTACTTATGCATATTTTCTTCCTATCTTAGAAAATAAATGCTTTTCAGGAGAATAAGAACTTAGAATATATTTACAGTAACGCCAGATTGTTCAGCAACTGTGCTTACTTTTTCAAAGAGTTTCAGACACAGTCTCAGATTCAGCTCAATGTCTGTAAAATGGGACTTGATTGACTGTTGATTGTGTGACATCAATTCAGTATTGATTATTAGAAACCACATAGATATTCTTCAGAATGTTTTGTCCCCAACTTGGTCCTTCAGGTCTCCCAATGATGCACCCATCACTATTGTAATCAAGTTATTCCAACTTGTTGCTGGTTGTCCTCTTCTTCTCTTTCCTTTCATCCTTCCTATCATTTCTCAGAGGAGCTAGGTCTCCACATAATGTGTCCAAAATACAGTAATGTGAACCCAGTCATTTTTGTCTTGACTGGATTGATTTGTTTTATGATCCATTTGTTTGTTCTCATGGCTACCCATGGTATTTTCAAGAGTTTTACCCAACACCAAAGCTCAAAAATGTCAATACTCTTTCTATCTTGTGCAACCTTTGCATCTGTGAGGTTTCAGCCAGCTCCTGACTCACAAAGTGAAACTCATTCTGAGTCAGAAGGGGAAACAGAAACTTACCAGGCAGAAACTGGGAAAGCAAAACCCAGAAGTGACTCAGCAGCATGGGAGAAGTTACAGATGCTGATTGGCCAATCTTCAAAGGAGGATTTGAATCCACCAATCAGAGTGCAGGAAAGATGTGCAGAAAAGCACATGAAGGAGAAAGCAGTTCAATTGGCTGCAGAAGGAAACAGGCATGCGAAGGATCAGCATAAAAGGCAGACGTGTAGAGCAAGCTGCCGGAGACAAATGATCCTTAAAACTTGCAGCCCCAGCAGAAGAGTCCCTACCTGCATCAGAAACCTCATCTGTAGCCGGAGAGGAATCAGCGCCTGCATTTCCTAGTGTCAAGATTCTTGCAATCTCAGCCTTGCAAGATTCTTGCAAGAATTGCAAGATTCTTGCAATCTCAGCCTTGTGTCCAGTTCTGGACATTGCCGCTGCCATTCAGCATGTTCCAAGCATGTTCCCAGCCTTGTCACTAGCTCTCAGCCTAGTCCAGGATCTCCAGCTCAGTCTCATCGTGCTTCAAACTTCCACTCCTACACAGAATCTCCAGCCCAGCCTCGTTGGGCTCCAAGCTTCCAGCCTTGCCCAGGATCTCCAGTCCAGTCTAGTTGTGCATTAAGTGTCTGGCCTTGTCCAGGAACTCCTGCCCAGTCTTCTTGTACTCCGGGTTCTCATTCTTGCCCAGAATCACCAGCCCAGTCCACTCTTGATCCAAGCTCCCAGCCTTGCCTAGGATCTCCAGTCCAGTCCAGTCCAGTCCAGTTGTGCTTCAAGCTCTCAGCCTTGTCTAGGAATTCCAGTCCAGTCCAGTTGTGCTTCAAGCTCTCAGCCTTGTCTAGGAATTCCAGTCCAGTCCTGTCTTGCTTCAAGCCTGCAGTCTTCCCCCAAGTCTCCAGTCCAGTCCAGCCTTGCTTCCAGTTCTCCACCTTGCCTAGAATATTCAGTCAAGTCCAGCCTAGCCTCCAGAGCCAAGCCTTGTCCAGTGTTTCCAGTTCAGTCTTGCCTAGCCCAGTTCAGTCGGTGTTCCAGATTGTGGACTCTTATCTTCAGTTCCAGCCTTGCCACGTTTCCTAGAATCATCCGGTCCCACAGTTCCGGTCAGCAAATTCTGCCCTGCAGTTCTTCCACAGTGTGATTCTGCAACCTTTCCTGGTCTTCCATTGTTGCCTGGGTGGTCTTGATCAGAAAACAGTCTTACCTCATCTATCACATGGACTTATTGTTGTAAATAGCTGTCTTAATAAAGAGTTGTTTTTGATAATATTCCTGTCTGGCTGCCTCATAGTCTGAACAGGACAGCATCCCAAGAGGGAAAACCATTGCCTGAATAGTTCTGGTCCTTGTCAGTATAGGCACATCACTAGACGGGATTTTGATGTTGAGGTCCATAAATATTTAACTTTAGAGAAGAACTCTACTTTAAAAATTGGTGGCAAAATGCTCTGTTGGAAACTGTTGGCAGAATCTGGGATAGTTACTTTAAATCAATTACTTTGCAATTATTATTTTATTATTTTAAGGATTTTTTCCTCAACTTCAAACAGAATTTTGCCTCCCTAATCCAGAACAGTGGCAATACAATCAACTCAAGCACATTTGAGGGACCTCTTGTCTCCTATAGCATCTGCCCTGCCAATTTGATTCTGCAAGGTTGACATGCTTCAGGATCCTTCGATTAAACAATGTCATCTATTGGGAAGTACTTCTTCTATGTTGCAGCCCCTGCCCTCTGTAACGAGGTTCTCCCTGAGATCCTGATGGCCCCTATTCTTAGGTGAGGGAGACAGAGACCCCTTGCTTCATTCCATCCAGTCTGTTGTTGCCATCTTTTATCAATTTTATTGTAATTTATTTGTTTGATTGTAGCGAGCCCCCAGAGTTGTTGAGAGTCAGGTGGCATACAATGGCAATGACGACAACAACAACAACAACAACAATAATTTTGATGGCTCAGTATAGACAAGATGCTTTGACTGGTTCCAGAAACCTTAAATGCTTTCATCTCTGAAGAAGCCAATGCCTGAAACTAAACCCAAATTGTATATGTATCAAGTATTTTGTGTGAGTGTGTGTGTGTATGTGATATTAATGACATTTATAGGTAATGGACTAAAGAACTGGAACATCTAATAACGTTCAGTCCCACAATAGTTGCAGGTCTTAAAAAATATCCAGTTGGTTTAATGGGATTTAAGATTAAAATTGAATCATCAAAATTTTGAGTCAGCTGGACACCTCAAAGTTTGAAGAATGGATGTCAGTTTATCTTTAATAGTGATGTTACAAAATGGAAGGGTCATTAACCAATTGATTTGGTCTTGTGTTGTTGTTGTTTATTCGTTTAGTCGCTTCCGACTCTTCGTGACTTCATGGACCAGCCCACGCCAGAGCTTCCTGTCGGTCGTCAACACCCCCAGCTCCCCCAGGGACGAGTCCGTCACCTCTAGAATATCATCCATCCATCTTGCCCTTGGTCGGCCCCTCTTCCTTTTGCCTTCCACTCTCCCTAGCATCAGCATCTTCTCCAGGGTGTCCTGTCTTCTCATTATGTGGCCAAAGTATTTCAGTTTTGCCTTTAATATCATTCCCTCAAGTGAGCAGTCTGGCTTTATTTCCTGGAGGATGGACTGGTTGGATCTTCTTGCAGTCCAAGGCACTCTCAGAATTTTCCTCCAACACCACAGTTCAAAAGCATCGATCTTCCTTCGCTCAGCCTTCCTTATGGTCCAGCTCTCGCAGCCATATGTTACTACAGGGAACACCATTGCTTTAACTATGCGGGCCTTTGTTGTCAGTGTGATGTCTCTGCTCTTAACTATTTTATCGAGATTTGTCATTGCTCTTCTCCCCAGGATTAAGCGTCTTTTGATTTCCTGACTGCAGTCAGCATCTGCAGTAATCTTTGCACCTAGGAATACAAAGTCTTTCACTGCTTCTACATTTTCTCCCTCTATTTGCCAGTTATCAATCAAGCTGGTTGCCATAATCTTGGTTTTTTTGAGGTTTAGCTGCAAACCAGCTTTTGCACTTTCTTCTTTCACCTTCATCATAAGGCTCCTCAGTTCCTCTTCACTTTCAGCCATCAAAGTGGTATCATCTGCATATCTGAGATTGTTAATGTTTCTTCCAGAGATTTTAACTCCAGCCTTGGATTCCTCAAGGCCAGCTTGTCGCATGATGTGTTCTGCATACAAGTTGAATAGGTAGGGTGAGAGTATACAGCCCTGCCGTACTCCTTTCCCAATCTTAAACCAGTCTGTTGTTCCGTGGTCTGTTCTTACTGTTGCTACTTGGTCGTTATACAGATTCTTCAGGAGGCATACAAGATGACTTGGTATCCCCATACCGCTAAGAACTTGCCACAATTTGTTATGGTCCACACAGTCAAAGGCTTTAGAATAGTCAATAAAACAGAAATAGATGTTTTTCTGAAACTCCCTGGCTTTTTCCATTATCCAGCGGATATTGGCAATTTGGTCTCTAGTTCCTCTGCCTTTTCTAAACCCAGCTTGTACATCTGGCAATTCTCGCTCCATGAACTGCTGAATTCTACCTTGCAGGATTTTGAGCATTACCTTACTGGCATGTGAAATGAGTGCCACTGTTCGATAGTTTGAACATTCTTTAGTGTTTCCCTTTTTTGGTATGGGGATATAAGTTGATTTTTTCCAGTCTGATGGCCATTCTTGTGTTTTCCAAATTTGCTGGCATATAGCATGCATTACCTTGACAGCATCATCTTGCAAGATTTTGAACAGTTCAGCTGGGATGCCGTCGTCTCCTGTTGCCTTGTTATTAGCAATGCTTCTTAAGGCCCACTCAACCTCACTCTTCAGGATGTCTGGCTCTAGCTCACCGACCACACTGTCAAAGCTATCCCCGATATTGTTATCCTTCCTATACAGGTTTTCTGTATATTCTTGCCACCTTTTCTTGATCTCTTCTTCTTCTGTTAGGTCCTTGCCATCTTTGTTTTTGATCATACCCATTTTTGCCTGGAATTTACCTCCAATGTTTCTAATTGTCTGGAAGAGGTCTCTTGTCCTTCCTATTCTATTGTCTTCTTCCACTTCCGCGCATTGCTTGTTTAAAAATAATTCTTTATCTCTTCTGGCTAACCTCTGGAATTTTGCATTTAATTGGGCATATCTCCCCCTATCACTGTTGCCTTTTGCTTTCCTTCTTTCTTGGGCTACTTCTAGTGTCTCAGCAGACAGCCATTTTGCCTTCTTGGTTTTCTCTTTCTTTGGGATGTATTTTGTTGCCGCCTCCTGAACAATGCTGCCAACTTCTGTCCAGAGTTCTTCCGGGACCCTATCTACTAAGTCCAGTCCCTTAAATCTATTCTTCACCTCCACTGCATATTCCTTAGGAATATTAGTGAGCTCATATCTAGCTGATCTGTGGGTCTTCCCTAATCTCTTTAGTCTGATCCTAAATTGTGCAAGAAGAAGTTCGTGATCTGAACTACAGTCAGCTCCAGGCCTTGTTTTTACTGACTGTACAGATGTCCGCCACCTTTGGCTGCAAAGGATGTAATCAATCTGATTTCGGTGTTGTCCATCTGGTGAAGTCCATGTATAAAGCCGTCTCTTAGGTTGTTGGAAGAGAGTGTTTGTTATGCAGAGTGAATTGTCTTGGCAAAATTCTATCAGCCTGTGTCCTGCTTCGTTTTGTTCTCCCAGGCCATACTTACCTGTAATTCGAGGTGTCATTTGACTGCCCACCTTAGCATTCCAGTCTCCTGTGATGAAAATAACATCTCTTTTAGGCGTGTTGTCCAGTAGGTGCTGCAGATCCTCATAGAACTGCTCTACTTCAGCTTCTTCAGCATTTGTGGTTGGGGCGTATATTTGGATCACTGTGATGTTAGATGGCTTGCCCTGAATTCGAATTGAGATCATTCTGTCGTTTTTTGGGTTGTATCCAAGCACTGCTTTAGCCACTTTACTATTAATTATGAAGGCTACTCCATTTCTTCTGTGGTCCTCTTGTCCGCAGTAGTAGATCTGGTGGTCATTTGATGTGAAGTGGCCCATTCCAGTCCATTTCAGTTCACTGACGCCCAGAATGTCTATCTTTAATCTTGTCATCTCACCAATAACCACATCCAATTTGCCCTGGCTCATAGATCTTACATTCCAGGTTCCGATGGTGTGTTGATCCTTAGAACATCGGATTCGCCGTTCACCACCAGCACCGTCGGCCACTAGCCGTCCTTTCGGCTTTGAGCTAGCTGCGTCATCACGTCTGGGGCTAGTTGAGCTCATCCTCTGTTCCTCCCCAGTAGCATTTTGACCATCTTCCGACCTGGTTGGTCTTGTGAGTCATTGATATCTTTCTGGAATAATCTTTTAACATACATAAATAGATTTATGGGGAAATATTTCAATAATAATAATAATAATAATAATAATAATAATAATAATAATAATAATAATTCATTAAAAACTGCATGGTGCCTGAAAGATGCTAAAGTTATGTTTTATGCCCCCAAACTCTGAAATGTGATTATTTTTTTTTATTATTTTTATCATTATTATTTAGATTTGTTAAAGCCACCCACTCCAAAAGATTTTTGAGGAATTATGGCTCAAAAAGGTTTGTGGTATTGCTAAGATAATTATTATAAGAAATTGGAAAAACAGTATTACTTCCAATATTAAGGAATGAATTCAAGAGATATGCAATTTATTTGTTTTTGAAAAGGCGATTTCATTTACCAATTAAAAAAAAAATGTCGCAATATATTTTCCTATGGCACAGATTTCACAACGTTTTACAGTAACTGAATATTTTTATTTATTCTCTGTAATCTAGACATTTCAAAATATTGTTTAATATTTGACGAATATAAGATATGCTTACATTGTTGTTGTTTCTTATCTCTGTTTAGTTTGTTATTGCATTCTGGTTATTTTTTTTCTTTGTATGTTTTTTCTAATTTTTTGTTTTTGTAAAACTTGTTAAAATAAATCAAATGTTAAACGAAACAAACAAAAAATGAAACACCATTCTTTGTTTTTCATGTCCTGGGTAGTAAATACCATGATCTCCTGACTGGAAGTGTCCAATTCCAATCTATTTCAGTTCACTGATGCCCTAAGACATCAACGTCTAGTTGATTTATTTCACCTTTCTCTGTGTTGAGCTTTCCCATGTCCTTAAGATCCTTGTGCCCAATTAAATTCCGTCTTTGCAGTTTCAGATTCTTCTTTCCAGCATGGCAACATCAGCAACCATATGTCCCAATCTTGCTGCATCATAAATACCATTATCCCCACCTCTTCCTCAATAGAATGTTGAATGCCATCCAACCTAAGGAGCCCATCATCTGGCACTATATGGCTAATCTCTTTATCTTGCCTATCCATGTGGTTTTCTTAGTGAAATACAGGAGTGGTTTACCATTTCCTTTTCCTGTGCAATATGAAATGATACATTTGCTATTGTCACTAACATGATCATCTACCTCTAGCATCACTGCTGTCTGATAGAGGTACCTGCTTGCTTTAGCTGGGCAGCTGCTATGACCTTTGTGGTGCCTACAATGATATAATGCTGAAAAATGCCCATTAGGCTAAACTAAATTCTTCCTAGTATATAATTAATAATCTGTATAATCATTTAAATGTTTCGTTTGAATACAGTTTAAAAGCACCCAGCAGACATTCTTAAGTAGTTCATGTAGCTTTCAACTGTAGCTTTCAACTTTCAACATGTAGCTTGATAAAAATGGGAAAACTACAATGTTTCTTGTAGGTAGAATGTGTTTGTTTTCTGTACGCACCTGCCAGGAGGGGAAATTTCCTCTTTAATCTGTATGTTTGTGACTATTTTTTAAAATTGCTTGAGTATAAATGACAAATACAACCTCAGAATGGTGCTGTTTGCCAGAGCTCTGTGTATGCTTAGGGGACAAGGAGTAGACCTGCAGTTAGAGTAAATAAACTGGTGCTGAAATCTTCCTTCGGGCCTTTAGGTCAGCTTTTGGTTACATCACCTTCATGCCATGGATGACCTTGCTGGAAGTATATATTCTTGGCATAAACTCCTAACATTCTTTGCTCATCCCTCCTAGGAACATCACTCTCTGACAACATCACCCTGCATAGCAGGACTTGGAGGTGGGAGGGTGTAAAATGGGAATGTACGTATAAATTCACAAGAATATTTTGAGAGTGTCATAATAGGGTACACTTTGCAAAGTATACAACCTACACAAAGCTTTAGATTTTATAGACCAGTTACACCAGTATGATAAGTCTTCTGATTGACAGTGCATAATCCAATAAATCAAATTTGTGACTAGAGTTGTCAGAACTGAGAGGATTTTCTCTGAATACAGTAAACCCTAAATATAACAAATCTCAGTTTCACAGGCTCTGAATGTAACAGAAAAAAATCTATGTGTTTGCTTCTGTGCACTCATAAAATCATGCCTGTTATTTAACACATGCCTGAACAACATAGAACACATAAAACACTCATGCATAAAATCCAATTCTGATTTTATGCATGTGTAAATTACACAATATGCATAATATCCCATGCAGCTTTAATGGACATTCTGCTTTAACAGACATGCTTTCCCCATTCTGTTAGTCCATTAAACTGAGGGTTTACTGTGTGTGTGTACGTATGTATGTGTGTGTATGTGTGTGTATGTGTGTGCATGTATGTGTATGTATGTGTGTGTGTGTATGTGTGTATGTATATGTGTGCATGTATGTATGTGTGTATGTATGTGTGTGTATGCATGTGTATGTGTGTGTATGTGTGTGTATGTATGTGTGCGTATGTGTGTGTGTGTATGTATGTGTATGTGTGTGTATGTATCTGTATGTGTATGTGTGTGTATGTATCTGTATATATGTATGCATGTGTATGCATGTATGTGTGTGTGTGTGAGTGTGTGTGTGTGTGTGTTTATTTTCCTGCAGCTATGTGCTATGATCCCTGCATCCTAACCAAAATGCATCTTGGGAAAATGGCACACATAATGGTTCTGTTTTCCACTGCCATGCACAGTTAACACAAAGCTCTGTTAAACCAGTGTTACTTGGAAGAGAATAGTTAGAGGTTCCTATTTATAATCCCATTCTATTAACTGGAAGAAAACAACAAATGTAGTCTAGTACTGATATTTGAGTTCAGAAATGTCAAGGGTAAAAATGGACCAAAGCGGGCCTTTATAAATCCAAATCTTCAATATATGCTCTTCCACTCAGGATCTGCAAATTCATAGGTCTGAACAGGAGGCTTGTGCTACCGAAGTGACAAGTTTTTATGTTTGGTCTTTATTATTTGTTTATTGTGTCCTTTTTATATGCACTTAATTGTTGTTTAATGATGATGTATGCCACCCTGAGATGTGTGTTGAGTGGGCAACTATATAAATTGAACTCATAAATACATAATAATACAAAAGGAATGCCTGATCTGTTGACTCAGCCATGGCAGAAGAGCAAGGCTGACAACATTTATGCCATTTATAACCTGATAAAACTTAGATTTTTAATACCCCTGCTAGACATGGGTCTGCCATGATACCTTTATTTTATCTTCCATATTTTTAGGGCACTTTGAGGCTTGAGCACACAAAGCTTCATATCTTCAGTACAAATTATTAGAGTTCTCAGCTCAAGCCATGAAGTCCATTCCAAAAGACACAGAAGAAGATAGCAAAGCAGTAACTACAAAAGTGAAGTAGTGCCGTTACCATCCTTCAAAACAAGCAAGTATTAACCCTGAAACATAAACAAATGTTTGAAATGGAAGACACACTCTTCCCACACATGTTGTCTTTCTAGTCATATTTGCTTTTTCTACAAATCATCCCCATGGATCAGGGAATCAACGTCACACTTGTCTGCCTTCTCACTGGTTCACATCTCCTTGATAGACAGAATATTTAATTGGTACAAATAACCCAATGCACACTGCTCTAATAGCTTATAGCTTCATTCAACACAAACATATCTGTTTTGCCAAATTAGGATTTCATGCTATCACCATTTTGATGTTGAACTGTAGTTATGTAAGTATTGGTTCTATGAGGTGACTTATAAACATAAATACATCAGCCCATAGGGAATAACCAGCAGGTAAATGTACTAAGGTTACTTCTACATCAATGTGTTACACCATTTTGGATCTGTCTGAATCTGATTGATTTCATATTGTTGACTGTTTTGTCAGTGGTTTATTTTTTTTTCTCATTAGCATTACCTTACCTCCAATCTCTTGGGCTCCAGCTAGCCATTCTTCCCTCCTAAGGTTCAATGTCCCAAAGGCTGTGTTTGCATCTATGCATTATTTAAAATTTACCTCTTGCACTTCAGCAATTCAGGCAATGTAGCAATATGCAACAATGGTCACAGCATTCAGGAACAGAATCTAGTTTTGAAATTGCTGGCATGCTATCATTTCACACTCATAGTTTATAGGAGCTTTTAAATGAAACAAAGGATTGGTGGTAAGTCAGCTAAGAAGCTTTTGTAGGATTTCAGTGCCTTTATTTACATCATTTTGCCATCAATCTTCCCTTGTATAGATTTCCATTTAAGCAACATCTCAGGATTTTTTTCTTTTTCTTTTTCTTTGCAAACCTATTCATGGTCTGGAAAACAAGGAGGAAGCTAAGCAATTACTTCTTTACAGTGATGGGTAAGGAATTGATGGGATTTTTGTTACTCCATGACCAGTGGTAACTTGGGGAGCAGGATGCTGATTGGTTGTTGTTTTTTTGACTCTCCTATTGGTTTGCTAGAGGGCAAGAGGGTAAGTATTGATTGGCATGCTGCTTTCTCTATGTGTTCTCTGTTTTGAGGGCAGTAGAATTCAATATGATTGTGGGTCAGATTCAAATTACTTTCTGAGGGATTGAAGGGTGAATATGCTGCTGGTGTAGAAGTACCTTAAGTATAGTCTTTTATGTGACATAGGGCTCATCCACACAGCTTCCTTGCCCTGACTTGATGACACACCACTTACCATTAGCTGAGGACATGGAGTCTGATGGAGCCTCCATCTTGTTGCTAGCTCACTGATGAGGCAGACCTGAAAATATTGCATATTATTTTCTGCAGAGGCACCAACATTACCAGCTTCAGCAATGCTGAGGTGTAGAAGAAGGTAGGATTTAAGGGAACAGTTTTTCTGTTTGCATACTTTTTTCCTATCTCAAAGACCAGAGGAAAGCTTGTTGGTGTTTCTGTGTGGGTAAGCTTTTAATAAACACCACCAAAGTCAATGGAACTTTCTTTAAGATAATTGTTTCTAAGACTATAGGCTTAGTGCATGTGTGACTAAAGCTTTTTTTTTCCCCATCTGATTCTGTTAGACTTTCATGCCACAGCACAGAGTTGAGGCCCAGATGACAGTTTTGATCAGAGAATGTTGAAATCATGTTAGTCATAAATGTGTAAACATGGTTACTTTTCATTTCAGCTGTCTTGATTCTGAAATCATGCTTTGCTGATCATACTATAGTTTATGGGTCAAACATTCTATAACCAGATAGCAAATATTTTTACATATATTGGTCATTATAATTGTTTAATTTGCCACCTGGTGTTTGGGATTTCCTGACAGTTGTTCCAATCTCTGGTGGCATTTTGGAGGACCACAATTTGCCAAGGGATTGCATCACCATGTAGAACTTGCCCAACAAAACTTGTGGAACAGATGGAGCTATAGTTCAAGTAAAAAAGGACAGCTGGTAGGAGTGAGCCATAAACTGCCAACAAGGGCTGCAAAACCAGCAATTCTCTCAATTTAGCTTTTGATTATCTAAGTTTCTCTAAAAATAAGATTAAACTGACAGTGCTGACTTACATAATTAGAACTAATGTCTGCTTGTTTCATCTCTCATTCTGTTTTACTTCTTAGATCTAAAACCCAAGGCACTTTTTCCCAAAGAAATATGATTGAGTCTAGATAGCAGGCCAGTCTTACAAGTAGTCTGTGTGTATTGTGGCCCACAAGAATAAGTTTATGCATGTATTTGAATATCACAGGGAACATCTCAAACAAGTTCCTGCAGCTAAATATTATGGCTGTGCATGCTCTCAAAATAATTTAGAAGGGTTTAGGACCTTGCAGAAGATTAACACCCCTCCACTGTTGTTTACAACAGAGCAAACCTGGGACGAGGAGGAGTCGGAGGAGGAGTCACTGCTTTAAGGAATCCCTTTACCAAAGTTGATGCAATTCTTAAAGCAGCACTTTTCTTCTGTAAGGTGTGGAGCACTTCCTCCAAATAATTTCTGAAACATGCATAGCTCTACAAAATATAAATTAATTACCTTATCATCTTCAGCCATTTTTTACCACCCATCTCTGTGAAATATTAATTGGAAGTAAGGACATTATGGGGAAAACTTTTTTCCTCTAGTTTAATTATTCAGACCACCATTTACTATTTGGTCATTTCTTATGATATGGATAAGCCTAGCAAGCTTGAGAAACTCCTGCCCTGTATGTCCATGCTTAGTCAGAAATCTATGGAAACAATGGATTTGCATAATTCTTCTTACTGGTTGGCCAATGTGCAGGGATGACACAGACATTTATCTTTTGGTTACCAGTTGGTATAGGTAGGGGGAAAGAAATGGTGTGTATTTACGCTATTTAGGATAGGGAGAAAGCATGATAAAGTATTTCATTACCATAGTGAATAGACTCTCTGGATGTAAAAATCTCAGGGGCCTTTACTTCTTGCTTGTAACTACACACCCTGAATAGGTTATCATAGTGACAAAGGTCTTGTTTTTCTGTGGCTTTGTCCCAAATTGCCATGAGACAGAGCAGCCTAGAGAATTTCAGTCTGGCTCTGTGTTGCTTCACTGCATTGCCTTAGGAAATCAGAAGTCTCTGAGCTGTTAGCTCTTATTTGTTGAATTAATAAAAAATTATCACTGGCAATGGGGTTTACTTTCAATAGATGTATCTAGCATTATAGACTTTTTTTCTGTGTAAAATTGTGCTTCTGGGCACATTTTACCATGATTATCTCCCACTGAGCTTTGCAACCAAAATCAGATTTCTCTGTTATATTTTAGAGGAGGCCAAACAAGTTCAAGGTTTTTTTTTAAAAAAGAAATCAGACATTTTGATTAGTAACTGGGCTCTAAACCAGGTAAAGGAAAAGAAACAAAAAGTGATGGAAGGAAAGGTAAAGGATGGGTAGGAAGAAGTGATGAAATAAAAAAAGTAGAGCCATAGATTGAGGCAAAGAGATGAAATGTGGAAAAGAGGGGGCAGACCCAGTTTGTTAGAGCTTACTTTCAGAGTTTATTTCCAGTGTTGATGAAACACTGGATCTTGACCACTGACAGCTAATGTTGAATAACTGTGATCAAGAGCACATCAATGAGCACTTCTTTCCCCACCTCAAAGACATATCAATATCCATATCCATATACAAAGCAGAGTGATCATATGTCTTGTGATTAAAAGCCTGCCCAGTATAAATCCATTTTAAGTCTAGACAGCAACTTCACAATCTTCCCCATTATGTTAAGCTGCATTGTATTTCTGTTTAAACAATAGTGAATTTCCCAAATTGTCTTCTCTCATAAATCATTAAATGCAGAATTTATGAAAATAAGCATCCTGTTTTGTTTTTTTTGTTTTTTTATTGGGTGATGGGTAAGTAGACATCTTCAAATATATATATATATATATATATATATATATATATATATATATATATATATATAACAAGCTATGTATTAGAAACCATTTCTTGGTAGACTTCAGCCTTGTGGGTTGTGCATTAGTAAGTAGCAAAATTCAGGAGCAATTGCTACACTATTCCATATTAAGTCAGTGGAGCAGTGTTCTTCAAACTTGGCAACTTTAAGATGTGTGGACTTCAACTCCCAGAATTCCCCAGCCAGCATGCTACAGGGATAGAGAGGTACAGGTTCCCTGCTCCTCCTTTAAATGAATCAATAATACAAAGGCATAGGCTCACCCAAATGATGTTTTAAAATGAACATACCCATCTTTTTAACACGTTTTATGTGGCACAGGGATGAACAAAAATTGGAATAGTCACATTCACACAGTCTAATGCTTACTTTGAGCCAAATAAATTATTTTTAGGACTTCAACGACTTTTGAAATAAATCTTTGTGGATGAGATTTGGTTGAAATTTGGTATGCCTTCCTGGAGGTGGCAATGTTGTGTGAATTCAGTGTGTAGTGCCACCCTGCCACTAGGTTCAATAAACTGAGATTCAATACAAAGTGACTCTTTTAGAGTGACTGTTATTAGTTTCTTGCAGAGGAGGAATTCTAGATAAACATTCCCCTGAATCATGACCTACACAGGAGAGAGAACTACCAAATAAAATGTTTACAAGTGCCTCTTCCAGACCCTTGTAAAAAGTATGGTGGGATTCTGATGACAGGAGCAGTTACTAAAGAATATAGATTTTAATTTTTAATTGCTTGATTCTGGCACAGAAATCTATGTTCAGAAAACTCTGCATGTGTGAGTGCATATGTCTGTGTGGGAAGAGAGGTCTGTATCTAAGTCTTATAGCTTTTAAAAGTAAATATCTACTGCTGTGTATGTTTATCTCATTAGTGTAAATGAGGGATACAATTAGTTACTGATAATAATAATACACACACCCACACCCACAGAGTGCACTAATTATTTTTATTTGGTTTTCTAGCCGCATAGCTCTTCATAAATTCTAGAAGCTTTATTAGTTTATTTAAAGCACCTTATCTTACACAGAGAAAAGCCAAAAGCATCCAACTCACTGCCATATGTTATTATCTTTATCTATCAACACCAAGCAAAAGAAACTTGGGATTTATAAAAGGTGATCATTTATATTTCTTTTTTATAATAAATGTTGACCCAATTCACGCAATGGGTTGATGCACATGTTTACACATAGCAGTGTGACAGGCAAGAGATCTGAGCTTTCCCCATCTGTGCATGTCAATCTGCAGTACCAGAATGAGTAGCCAAATGGGTAAGATAAGTATGAATGTGACATCAGCTCATAGGTTCTTCATGCAGGGAGAGGAAAGCAAATGAGTATTCAAGCTGCTGGAAATAGGTGAGCCAGTCCATAATAAAATATTAAACTGTTTTCTCCACAATACACCCTTCATCTTCCCTCCTATTCCATGAGAAAGCACACTGGCTGTATTCACATTGCATCCTAAGTCACAACCTATCAGTAACAAGCTTGCCTGCCCCACAGATCTCCTCTTTCTCTGATGTTTGTTTCCTTTTTCAAATTAAATGCAGCTTGTAGAATTGTTGAAACCTGGTTGACTAAGGTGAACCTGTAGTTCCTGTACAGCCTATAGTTACCTGGAAGCATATATGGTGTTATACGATTAGCCATACAAATTAAGATAAGACTCAGCTGATATGCAGAGCTGAGCAAACAGAGCTAATTAATTGGTTAAATTATTATATAAAAAGGGTGGATTGGCAATGGATAGGTTCAAGATGGGTTCAGAAAAAAACATATTGCTTTATCCAACATGCAGTTGATCTTGCAGCATTATGCAGTTCACAATAATCCTTACTGGAGCACCAAACAACTGTAGGAATAAGAAGCTGATTGTCTATTGATAAAAGTACATGTGGCAGAGCTATAAGTTTGAATGTGTGGCCGAGTGACCATAGGAACATTTTACGAAAAGGCTGTGTTGCTGTGAATCTGGACAGTCCACAGTTTCTAATACTTCAAACAGCTGCTGTGATCTGCCTTTCAGTTTCATAATGCAATGCTGAAAAATCTAATTTATGATCAACTTCCTTATAAACATGTATGGACTCATTCATGTGCACTCTCATGAAGAATCCCATGCACCAATGCATTAGCATCTTACAGTGATTATTATATTTGCATATTTACATATGCTTGCCTTTACAAACACAGCATGAATTACATGGGAGATCATAACAAGCAGCCTGATGCTGGGTGAGATCATTTCTTTATCTAGTCTGTTATATTGACTGCCAATGACTCTCCTGGGTTTCATCCAAACCTTTCCCAGTTGCATCTAAACATTTTAGGGACTGAACTTGGAATATTTTGCATGTAATAAAAGTCTTCTGTCATGATCTATGGGCCTCCAAAGGAATGCCATGTTAGATTCAGGGAGAGCAGATTCACTTATAGTTTCTAATCTAACAGGATAACTTGCATATCTATCTTTCCTCCTGAATCAGAAATTATATATATATAGATAGATATTTACATAAAGGTATTCAGCAGTCAAAGGCACATACCAGATCTGTCATGTACTGTCCAGGCATGAACAAGCAGACTGAGCAATGCATAGCAAGTTGTCCACATACCAGTTGCTCCAGCACAGCAATGTGAGAGAACCTCTGCTTCCTCATGAAATTCCTTGGATGCAAGTAGCTGCAGGTATGTTTGAAATGTATTTCTACACGTGGCTGAATATTTTTTTTAAGTAACCAGAAATAATGGATTGGAAAATAAGTCCTTTGCTGCGATTTCTGCCACGTTAATATCTTTATTTGTGTGACTTGGGACTCCAAATGAGCTTGTTTGTGACCACATATTTTTTGAAAGTCAGACAATATAAGAATTTGCAAGTCAAGCAGTTCAGGGACTGGATCATAAAGGAGGGCCATTGCATAACTATGGCCCCAGTTGGACCTATTCCTGCTCACTGTCATCAAGCCATAGTCACTTCCTGGGTGGACTAATGAAACATATGGAGGTGCCCTTGAAGATCATCCAGAAGCCATCCTGGTCCAGGTTGGACCCGCTTGAGGTTCCTTCCTTGAAATAATGCCATCAGATACTGAGAGAGAGAGAGAGAGAGAGAGAGAGAGAGAGAGAGAGAGAGACTATATCACTTTCTGTGGGATGATTACTGTTGTTTTGTCTGTACCAGTTTCTGTGTGTGTTTGTCTTCCTATGAATAAAATCATAGTTGTGGACCTCAGACCTCAGGTAGAGTCATAGAGTAATGTCAGGTGAGCAAATGCCATGGATATGACATGTTAGGCTTATTTTTAAGACACCTTTAGGTCCTCTTCATCTTCCTCCTCATTCTAGAAAGGAGGAAAGAGAATGCTATTTAAGATTTTGTTCAGGTGGCATTGTTTTGGTTTCTGTATCCCACAGAATTACATTAATTAAATTGTTATATGACAAGAAGGATATATTGCCTGCCTGCCTGCCTGCCTGCCTTCCAACAAAGATATTTATAAAACAAATATATTTATAAGACCATTATAGACTACATAACAGATAAAACTATATTTCATACATAGTCAAAGGAATACCCAAAACAGCATTTTTTACTCTGTCTTAATGCATACTTGCATGACCTCATGACAGAAGATAATGGATTACAATCACTTCAACACAGTAGTTCATATTAAATATGAGAATATTGGAGGAGTCCTACATTTTCTAGTCTCTCATGTGGAAACGTTATGCAAATTATTTGTAAATATGAAAGTCTCAGGAGCAAAACTGGCTCCTGTTGCAAAGGTATACTCAATAATTTATGACTTTAAAAGTTTAATTGGGTTATAAGTTGTTTCTACAAGGCTTGGAGCTCAGAAATGGAAAGAGCACCATCTTGTGGGGATGAGTATGCACTTCCACCACTTTAGTAGGAAAAGTAAACCATGTAAGCTATTTTCCTACAGCATTTATCATCTCAAGTTCCAAACACAAGTTAAGTGCATGGATTAACTTTGAGCTTATGTTATCATTGCAGTTCCTACCTACAAATACTTGTTCTGAGTAGGGAATTTTTCTCAAATGCCTTCTGTATTACACAAATTGTGTGGGACTTCTTGAAATATCAGCTTTTTCCAGGCCACTCTAATATAAAGGCAGAATTTCAAGGCTCTGTGGTTATTAATTCAATTAATATTCTCTCTTTTGTCTTGGCCATGACTTTTTGGGGTGGGGGGGAGTTTGGCTTCTTGTGGATTCATGCACAGACAGTGGTATATATACACACAGTTACACACACACATATGGCAGCTCATCTCACATATGTGACTCTGAGTGGCTCATAAAGTTAAAACACACATACACGTACACAATACAAAAAATAAACACAATCATACAAGAAAAGCCATTAAAACACAGTAAAAACTATTGAAGACATAAAAAACCTAATCTGCAAGGGAACAATCAAAATTACTAACAATATAGCTATCTAGCAGGCTCAGCCCCACCACTACCAGACCCCCAGGCAAGATGGCAAAGCCAGGTTTTCAGGCCCTTGCTAAAAGCTAGAAGGATGGGGGCCAATCTAAGTTCTGGTGGAATGATGTTCCAAAGGGCACTATTAAATTTTTTAAAGAAGTACAGCATAAGGACCACAGCAGAAACTAGAATTGGGAAATAAAAACCAAAACAGGGGACACAAAATTGGAATAGGAATCAAACTCCTGTTTTTATGTAAAGCAAGGTTTATTTTGTATATTTCATATTTAGAATAAATAATCTATTCCGATGAGAGCCCATCTGTGACCTGTCTGAATCTGTACACCCAGAACCTATGACATGTGGACCTATTCTATATAAAATTACAAAGAAAGTTGACAAATATTTGTTACAAATGTAACACATGAGATTGTATATTGGCAGATTCTGAATATTATAGTATGTCATGAATCAAATACAATCAAATACCAAACAATGGAAAAAAAAACATATTGGCTAGTAAGAAACTGGGATGCCAATATTCAGAGAATAACAAAAAGACAGTTGTCACAACTTTTGCCAATACATATTTTTCCAGTTTAGTTTCATCCCCTTTCTTCTAAGCTATGCTGCTGAACTTTAACTACATGATTAAGAAAGACAAACCACACATTTTTTTTAAAAAGTACTGTCAAAGGGCATCCAAAGGTCAGTCTAGAGAATAATCATAATCATAGTAATAATTTGTACCCAGAAAGCTCCATAAACCTAAAGTTAAAGCACTCTCTGTGTATGTAATGGTTGACTACAGATGATAGCACTTAGATGAAAAACTAATCTGTTGTTCACTTTAAGAAATTGCTTCCTTTGATAAATATGCAGCGGTGTAGCATTTTGGACTGTGGCAGAATTTCAATTGACTTTGTTTTATTTGCTAATTCAAGACTTGTGATACAATTTATTTCCTGGGGAAATTAATGGATGAAAAGACATTTGAAAGTTACCTTATATTTATGTTTCAGCCAGTTTCAAGCAACCTGTCATGTTCTCATTTCAATGTGCTGTTAACATTGTAACGTTTCACATGTCCTCTTCTGTTCCGTGTTCCTTCACCCGGGGTTTTTCCATTCCTTCGCCCTCCGTTGTTTTGAGGGCTTGGAATGTATGTTTGGGTTTGCGCTCCTGCTCAAAGTTACTTTCCCAGGCGCGTCTAACGGCGTCTAGCACCTGGGAGGGGGAGCGTCCTGACGAGGGATGGGGCGGAACTTGCTCACAGGCAAGGCTTTTAAGTTTGTATTTGGCGCGCTTTTGCTCATTCTCAGCTTTCTCTGTATTTGCATACTATTCCTTTAATAAATCAGTTATCTTTAAGCCCGAGCTTGTGAGACTGAGTATTTGGGATTAGGCAACCGTTACATAAAGCTGAGAATGATTTCATCCATTTTCCGCTAGCCCCATCCAATCGTTGGATAAGAGGGAACGCTAGCGATGACAGAACCTCAGCTTCGCGCAAGTGATGGAAGCGAGGAGGAGCGGGAGGCGGCCAGAATCCGGCCAGCGCTAACCTCGAGAGCGCAAAGAGCAGCACGTCGGGAGTTGCGGGATATCCAATTAGATGAGCTGCTGATATCCATGCAGGAGAGCCTCAGGAGTGAACATAGAACCGTTATGGAAAGAGCACCGGGGAGGGGGTCTCCACAATTGTCCTGGGAGCCCGAAGTCCCCTTGTCACCGAGGGTGGTGGTAACCAACCAACCCCCGGAAGAGCCGGTCACTCCAGCTCGTATGAGGGCATTAGAGGATAAAATGGATTTAATAGTGACAATCCTTAAGGATCTACCCAGAGAGGCAGAGCCCACCCCGGAGGATTGGGAGGAAGAGCCGTCACAGTACCCCAGGCATAGTACCCTATCAACCAGGGGGAGAAGCAAGACTCGATCAGCCCGTCAAGGGGGTGGGCGAGAGGCAAGACCTCCTAGGGATCGACCACCCATGGGGGCTCGGCGTACGCTGACATTCGCGGAACCGCCACAGCCAGCTGAGCCGGCAAGGAACTTCCCACCATTTGGAGTGAAATTCGATGGGGATCCCACAACGCTCTCCTTCTTTATCACTAATGCCAAGCATTATATAGAAGATTGGGGCCGGAACTTTCGGTCAGAACATGGCAAGATCAATTTCATTGCCAACAAGCTGAGAGGAAGGGCAGCTGATTGGTATGTGCAACTATGCCAGGCAGAGGCAACTGAGTTAGAGGACTTCGATGACTTTTTGTGGGCACTTAAACAGCATTTCGAAGACCCTCTAGCCCAAGAAACAGCTAAAAATGACCTGCGCAAACTCTACCAAGGGTCCCTCTCAGTTGCCAATTATGCGTTGGAATTTAAAGCTTTGGCAGGAAAAGTGGAAGACTGGTCTGAGCCAACAATAATTGAAATGTTCAAACAGGGGCTAGAACCCGAAATCCTTCGCTGGGCACTAGGAAGAGATGATCCCAAAACGCTATATGGGTGGATTCAGTTGGCGGGCAGCGCAGAAAATGCCCTACAAACCTATGCCCATACCAAAGAGCTTAGACAAACGCGTCTTGCTAGAGGAGCGCGCACATCTGGACTTGCCAGCCGCCCCAAACCGAAGACCTGGGAAGAGGAAAGGGAACGACGGTTCTCCAAAGGTCAGTGCCTGAGATGTGGGAAAGAAGGGCATCGAGCCACCTCGTGCCCGAGGCGCCGTCCAGAGGAACGACAGACGAAACCTACGGTAAAGACGCCTGGTCCTGCTCCACCGCGAAAACTGAAAGCAGCCATCGCTGAACTGGACCCCCCAGAACTACCCTTCGGAGAAGAGGAAGAAGAGTTGCAATTCGAGCAGCCGGCGGGAAAAGCCTACCACCTGCCCTGAAGGGCGCCCTAGGGCAGGTGGAAGAAACCGGGCGTAACCACGATTCGGTGAGTGGAAATTTCCCCACACTGACTGTTAAAGTTAAACTGAGCTCAAAAACCAAAACTGTGGAAGTTTGGGCCATGCTAGATTCGGGTTGCTCCCGTTCCCTTATGCACCCTGATGTCGTAGCGGCTCTGGAACTGCCCACGTACCCTTTGCCAAGACCTATGATCTTCACCCAATTGGATGGAACTATGGCGGGAGGGAAAGCAGTCAATCATTCCACGGGACTGGTCGCCTTGCAGATGGGCTCCCATCAGGAAAAGCTGCCATTTGTGGTAGCTCCAGTGGGGGGTCCTCTAGTAATCTTGGGGATGCCTTGGTTTGTGCAACAAAACCCTTTTATCAACTGGCTGCATAGAACTGTGACTTTTGCAGATGGATTTTACAAAGTACCCGAAAAAGACCTACTGGAAGACATGGAGGGGGGAGGGGTAGCGTATACTACTGTGCAAACGCTTCAACCTCTTGAGGGACTACCCAATCAGTATCAGGATTTTGCTGAGGTATTTGGGGAAAAAGAAGCAGATCGCTTGCCACCCCACCGAAAAACGGACTGTGCCATTGAATTTTTACCAAACGTAAAATTGCCTCACCCAAAAATATACCCCATGTCTCCCAAAGAGCTCACTACGCTAAGGGAGTTCATTGACAAAAACCTGGCTAGGGGTTTCATTGAGCCTGCTAATTCCCCGGTAGGAGCCCCTGTCCTATTCAGGCCAAAAAAGGATGGGTCATTAAGGCTTTGTACCGATTCCGCGGGCTCAATGCAGTCGCAATATTAAATAAATATCCTTTGCCCCTGATCAAAGATATGTTATCACATCTGGCCAGGGGCAAAATTTTCTCAAAACTGGATTTGAGAGAAGCCTATTTTCGGATTCGCATAAGGGAAGGGGATGAATGGAAAACAGCATTTAACTGTCCTCTTGGGGCTTTCCAATACAAAGTCTTACCCTTTGGGTTATCCGGAGCACCTGGGGTCTTTATGCAACTAATCAATGAGGTCTTGCATGACCACTTATTTAAGGGGGTACTGGTATACTTGGATGATGTATTGATTTATACTGAAACCATATCAGAACATATCCACTTGGTGCGTCAGGTACTGGCTAAATTGAAAAAAGCAGAGTTGTACGCAAAACTGTCAAAATGTGCATTTCATCAGTCACAAATTGATTACCTAGGCTATCGAATTTCAGCTCAGGGCATTGAAATGGACCCTGCAAAAGTAGAAGCTATTGTGGCATGGGAGCCTCCCCGTACCAGGAGACAATTACAAAGTTTCCTTGGGTTCGCTAATTTTTATCGGGCATTCGCCCAAAATTTTGCTGAAATTGCCCTTCCCCTTACTGAACTGTTAAAAACTAAAGGACAGGGGGATACGCGACGTTCAAAGAACCCAGGCGCGCTCCTTAAATGGACTCCTGCCTGTCAGCAAGCGTTCGAAGCGCTCAAACAAATCTTTACTACAGAACCAATTTTACAGCATCCAAACCCCTCTAAACCCTTCGTTGTACAAGTCGATGCTTCTGATTTTTCCATAGGAGCAATTTTGTTACAATCTGACCACTCTGGCGCATTAAAACCCTGTGCCTACCTCTCTCGCAAATTCACCGAAACTGAGAGGAGATGGCACGTTTGGGAAAAAGAGGCTTTTGCTGTAAAAACAGCTTTAGAAACATGGCGACACCTATTGGAAGGCACTTCAAACCCTTTTGAAGTCTGGACTGACCATAAAAACCTGGAAGCTCTAAGCACCAGTCGCAAACTCAGTCCCAAACAGCTGCGCTGGGCTGAGTTTTTCAGCCGCTTCGACTTCACCCTTAAATTTATACCAGGCAAGAAAAACTTTTTAGCTGATGCACTCTCCCGCAGACCCCAAGATGCTGGCCCAGGGCCAACGGTCCAAGGCACCGTCTGGACCGACAAACAATTAAGTTTGGCAGCGGTGACTCGCAGCCAGACCCGAGCGCAATCAACGCAACCTCCAGCTGCTCTGCCTTCCAGCCGCTCACCGCGCTTGTCAATTCCCTCCGATTTGCAACAACAGTTGCTTTTCCACCTTAAAACAGATACTTGGTTACAAACCAATAGAAACAGTTTAACCTTCACTGACGATCTTGCCTGGCACAACGATCGCCTCTATGTACCCGATGCGATGCGAAAAACCATACTCCAGCGCTGCCACGATGACAAGCTAGCTGGACATTTTGGCTACGTAAAAACTCTGCACCTTGTTCGCCGGCAATTCTGGTGGCCAACTTTACTCAAAGACCTGAAGGCATATGTTACTGCGTGCCCTGTATGTGCCGCGATAAAGCGCAAACCAGGCAAACCCCAAGGTCTCCTTCAACCCGTTGCCACCCCATCTGTCCCCTGGCAGGACATTTCCATGGACTTTATCGTTGATCTACCCCCTAGTCAACGCAAAACTGTCATTTGGGTGGTCAAAGACTTTTTCTCCAAACAAGCCCACTTTATCCCATGCGCTTCTATCCCCACGGCACAACAGCTGGCACGCCTCTTCCTCACCCACGTGTACCGCCTCCACGGTATCCCCGCCCGTTTGGTGAGTGACAGAGGCACACAATTTACGTCACAATTCTGGCGCGCATTTTTAAAACTTTTGGGTACCAAACAGTCACTTTCCACCGCGTGGCATCCGGAAACGGACAGATCTACAGAGGCGGTTAATTCTACACTGGAACAATACCTCAGGGCTTTTGTTAACTACCAGCAGGACAATTGGGTCGACCTACTCCCATTTGCTGAGGTCGCTTACAACAATGCCGTTCATCAAACCACTGGTCAAGTTCCTTTTAAAACAGTTTTTGGACGTGACTTTGTTCCTATTCCTGAACTTCCCCATCCACAACCGCTGCCAGCCTCCCTTACTGACTGGGCGGACTCTCTCAAGGACTCATGGTCTAATATTCAACTAGCTCTCCTCCATGCCCAGGCTACTTATAAACGCCATGCCGATGCAAAGCGTTCCCCAGAACCATCCTTTGCTGTCGGGGATAAAGTCTACTTATCAACTAAGTTTATCAAATCCCCACAACCCTCTAAGAAACTTGGCCCTAAATTTGTCGGACCTTTTTCAATTATCGCTCAACTCAACCCTGTTACGTTTAAACTTGATTTGCCTCACAACCTTAAACGTTTACATCCTGTTTTCCATTGTAGTTTACTCAAGCCCTGCCTATCGTCGGACCGCTGGCATCCACAACCCATTCCACCACCTCCACTCATGATCGACAACCAGCAACACTTCGAGGTGACATCCATCCTCGACTCCCGACGCCAGCGCTCCGCTTTACAGTACCTCGTCCGCTGGAAACATTTCCCTCATCCTGAAAGGGTTGCTGCTCCAGACGTGTTTTCCCCTCGTTTGGTAGCCCAATTCCACTCTGCCTATCCTGACAAACCTGCTCCATAGTTTGTTTTTGGAGGGGCAATATGTCATGTTCTCATTTCAATGTGCTGTTAACATTGTAACGTTTCACATGTCCTCTTCTGTTCCGTGTTCCTTCACCCGGGGTTTTTCCATTCCTTCGCCCTCCGTTGTTTTGAGGGCTTGGAATGTATGTTTGGGTTTGCGCTCCTGCTCAAGGTTACTTTCCCAGGCGCGTCTAACGGCGTCTAGCACCTGGGAGGGGGAGCGTCCTGACGAGGGATGGGGCGGAACTTGCTCACAGGCAAGGCTTTTAAGTTTGTATTTGGCGCACTTTTGCTCATTCTCAGCTTTCTCTGTATTTGCATACTATTCCTTTAATAAATCAGTTATCTTTAAGCCCGAGCTTGTGAGACTGAGTATCTGGGATTAGGCAACCGTTACACAACCTTGAAAAGGTAATCTTGGAGATGGTCATCAGGCGTCCAAAGCTGAGGTCGCCATTTCAAAATTGGGTTTTATCCAGATTCTACGGAAACTACAAAAGACATGTTTCTAGTGGCTATCTGCAGATAAAACATTCAGTGTGACCATGGGGTATCTTGGGAACATGTTCTTCTCTGAACCTGACATTTCAGTGCTCAGAATTTACAATATAGCTCAAGCAGTCAAGGCTTGCATCTTTTGGTGGTGAACATAAAATGGCTGCTTTATAGTGGTAATATTTTTCCCAATGTTATGGGACAAGTTTTTGCCCTTGCGAGAAAAATCTATAGTTTCTTTTTTCTGTAATCACTGTGGAGTTATGAGGTATATGTTTATTACCCCTTCATTAGTTAAGTGTCCCAGAAGACAGTTTGATTGTTATTTCATTTATCTGCTTCATAATAGCACGGAAGGTATGTTTGAGTCCAATATTAAACATTTGGTAGGAGTTATAATATAGCAGCAATGCACATATGAAAAGAGTGGGGCACTGATTGTGGGATACTGACTTTTTTTAAAATACCCCTTCCCCCATGGATACTCAACTTCCACACTGTTATATCTCACCATGATATCAGAAAGGAATGTCAACTTTTCCCTCCCTAACACAGAAACTGCATTTTACAAAAGTTATCAGAAATAGACACCTCCAAAATACATCTGTCCCAATTGTAATGATTAATAATCAGAGAATTGATTATCAAAGACATTTCAGACTATAGAAATAATAGATTCAGAAAACTGACTAAAGTGTATGGTGTGGGGGGGTTGTTTTTGACTTTACCAAAGCATCAACTTTTTCTATTTGACCTCCCAGATTAATCTTGCTCCTGCAATGTTTTATTTGCTGTATTGAAAAAAGTATTGGGGTAGATTGTTCTCTATACACCGTGCATTTAGTTACACAGCATCACTTCTATTTGCAGGGATATTAAGACGATATATTGGATTTTTGAGACAGTGGATTTAGAGAGCTTTTGCTGCTGTTCTGTTCAAATATTGCTGCTATTCAGACCTGAATAGCTGTTAACATTTTAGTTTCACTAACAATGTCAACCCACAGAGTTCTTACATGGATACGTTTTTATTGGACAGCGCTAATATCACTACTGAAAACTCCACTTCTGGCAGAATGGCCCCACTGGGCAATTTGTAATAAGGTTAAAGCTGCAACAAGGAGTAGCTTTTTGAGGATTATGCATGTACCATCTTCTCCATGGTGGTGGGGGCTTTCTACTCCTCCCTATTTTCTAGACAGCATATGGCATCAAATTTTTCCATTTAATTTTGAGATTTTGAGAATGAATTCTCTTTCAACAAATTGAACAAGAACTAGCACCCTCAAAAAAAAAAAAAAAGCCAAGTCCATTCATTTAATAATCCATTCTTCCACTGTAGGTATTTCTGGATCTTTCCATCATTGTACATATAATAATCTTGCAGCAGTGATCATATATAAAAGCATTATATTTACTACTGCATTATGATACTCCTCTGTAGCCAACTAACAGTTGCCTAGATTTGTGCAATTTAAATTTGATGGCTAAAAAAAATCTATTTGGAATCCCAAGAGCTATTTCAATATTTTGGGTTCCTTGGCATACTCCCAATTACTAAGGTATTGAGTACAATCATCGAAAAAGTGGAGAAAAAGTTATAGTGAAAGGATGAAGGGCTCCAATGAAGAATGCCCCCATGGTCTGTCAAGAGTTTTTGAAAAGCTCTTTTCCTGCATAGAAAACTGCATGATCTGTCTTTGGTATGGACAGTAGAAGCAGCACTCTTTCTGCATGAAGGAAGCCCTGGGAAGTTACTAGCTTTACTCCAGTGGTTTTCAAACTTGGCAACTTTAAGACGTGTGGACTTCAACTCCCAGAATTCCCCAGCCAGCATGCCAACATTCTGGGAATTGAAGTCCATACATCTTAAAGTGGGAAAGTTTGAAGAACACTCCTTTACCCTTTAAGCCCCTTTTTGTTTAAAGCAGCTATTTCACTGCAAGGACAGAATGGGAATGAACTGGTGCTTGGACTAATATCCATTTCTCCCCATTGTTGTGTATATTGTAAGCTCAGCAGCCTACCCTCTTCTTTGATAGGCCAATGTTGAGGCCTTAAAAAGAAAAAGAGAAAGAGAGAGTAAATACAGTAGAGATATAAAATTGAGGCACTTGCTTTTATTTACCACACATGTGAAATTGCCAAGTGCAATTTCAGAATAACTAGAGAAAAGAGCTGTAACTCGATGAATGCTGATGCATTTATATTACAGAAAAAGGTTATCATACTGGAAAATACCATAATTTAGTTCTTTAATCAACACTGTCACTTCATTCATTTATAAGATTTATGAAATACCTCAATCCAGAGGCTCTAGGTGATGTACAAATAAGCTCATGATACAGTACAATGATTCTACAACTTTCTGTTTCTCTTTTTCTCCTCCCAGAAGACCAGGGAAGGTACTGATCATTCTTTACAAAGATTTGACTTTGATTCTAGGGGTTTCGAATAAAGTAAAGGGCCTCCTATCTCTCTACAGTCATATGTTGTCCACCCCTGCTTTAGAGAATAGAAGGCTTGTATGATTTGAAATAAACTTCTCAACCTTTTTGTATGGTGTTTTGTCCTTTGATGGTGAAAAGTGTTTTTTTTTCCCCATTCAGACTTCACCCTTTACTGCAGATGATGCCAGTTACATCAATTGTCTCATTATGAAAATGAAATAAAATGATACAAATTCAGATTTAACCCCAAATATTTGATTAAATCAAGTTTTATTATAAGAAAGGCAAGCCAACTTAAGAAAATGTCATGTTGTACTCTCTTCCTCCTGGGGGGGGGGGATTATGGGGAGTGGGGAATCTAGCAAGATATGTGAAAGACAGAGTCTTAGCCTCTCATTTCAAAAGACAAATCAAGTTTTAAAATGCTGTGAGGATGCACACTTCTTAGCTACAAGTTTCTTCACTCTTTTAGATGCATTTTCATAATCAATACATGTTTGGGAGTTGATGCCTGGGTATAAACTCCAGGGCTTATTTCTAAATGTTCTTTCTCTCTGGATTGAAGCACTTGGATATTCCTTCTTTCATTTTAGCTTGGGGAAGAGAGCAGCTTCCCATTTTGTTCATTCATATCTTTTTTTCTCCAATCTATCTTGCATTCCATTCTTCTTGCATTCTGGTTTTATTAGGAGAGGCTTTTTTTTAGAACCTTTTCTGGTGCATGCCAGCTTCCTGGGCTTTCAATTTTGTGAGTACATTTTTATCTTTCACTCTTTTTTTCCTATATCATCAATGAACTTGCATCCACTGATTGAACTACTAAGCAAATAGTCATAAATGTGGTCATCAGGTATATGATTGTAGTGATTTTTTTTTTTTAGGTGAAGCCCACAGGCACATACCTTGTTTCACACTGGCAAAAGACTACACTGAAGAATCTCAAAATGTGAAGAAAAGAAAAGAAAAAAGAAAAGAAAAGGGAACCTTTAATGCTTTGGTAGCGTATTTTGGAAATAAGTTCCAATGATTCATAACTACAATATTTGGAAAGAAAAGTAGATGAGAATTTCAGGAGTACCCCAACTTCAATTATTTCTTTTAATACACCATAAATCTTGTGTTTAAAGAAGGATACATTTTTTGAAGCTCATCTCAGACAGACTTGCAATTCTAAACAAACGAACAGACCTGAAAACATTGTGTAATAATATTTATTCTTTCTATTCTTGTAAATAAAATCTAATGCAAGAAAGCTAAACTGTTGTTTATGTTTAAGTTGATCACTGTGTAGAGGGTCTAAAACTTGTTCTCAGTCATATATTTCCAGTATATATAGATAACTAGCAGATACAAATCTGTTTGTAGAAATCTTGGGTCTAGAAACCAGACACTTCTTCAGGTTGTTCTTTATACTTAAGACAGGAAGACTTAACTACTGAGTACTGATCAAAGCTTGCTTTTAAAACAGAATGGAGAAGTTCATCAGATTAACCAATTTAAACCTGAGCTATGTAGAACAGGATACTACACTTGTTCTTAGCCAAAAGGCCGAGAAGACTCACAACGGCAAATTGTGTTTATGCACATAAAAATCTAAATTTTGGTATGATAATGACTGCATTAAAGCTAAAAAGACTCTCTTAAATGCAATAACTACCTTTCGCCATGAGACTTCTACAAATGCCTTAAAATTACTTAAGACTAAAAAAAAAAGTATAAAGATCTCGTAAAGATAAAAAACGACAGGCTATAAGACAGAATTCGAGTAATTTAATTTTAGCAGCAAAGCTTAAGAATTCCACTTGGTTCTGGTGTTCAATAAATCAGCCACATACAGATAGACATTATGGCCCTGTTACACAAATATCTGCAGATAAATGGGAGGATCATTTTAAGAACATCTTTAAAAGGGAATCTGCTGTAATTGCAGATGTGATCCCCTCCTGTAATGACCTCCCAGATTGGCCACCAGTATCTATAGCTGAGGTCAAAGATCTCATTGCCCAACTAAAACTAGATAAAGCATCTGGAGGTGATTTTTATCCCCCCAAAATTAATAAGGGAAAATAAAGACTGGTGGGCCCCAGTTTTGACCACCTTGTGCACACACATTAATAACACAGGACATTTCCCATCGGACTGGAATCAGGCCATCATTGTACCAATATACAAAAATAAAGGAAATAGACTCGACCCTACAAATTAAAGGCCTATCAGCTTATTAAACACAATAAATAAACTTTATGCCAGATTTTTATATTCAAAGTTAGTGGACTGGGTACAAAACAAAACTATTATTGCTGAAGAACAGGCTGGATTTAAAGAGGAACGTTCAATGCTAGACCAGTGTTTGGTCCTTCACCATCTGGCAGAAAAATATTCTTCCCCCTCTCGTGATTCCCTTTTGCAACCTTTGTTGATTTTAAGTCAGCTTTTGACCTAATACCAAGGGAGAGATTGTGGGATATTCTGAGACATTCCACGATTGATAAAAGGCTGTTAGCTCTTATTCAGTCACTTTATTCAAATACCTCCCTGAAAATTATTGACTATATCCTTTGCAGCCAAAGGTGGAGGACATCTATACAGTCTGTAAAAACAAGACCTGGAGCTGACTGTAGTTCAGATCACAAACTTCTTCTTGCACAATTTAGGATCAGACTAAAGAGATTAGGGAAGACCCACAGTTCAGCTAGATATGAGCTCACAAATATTCCTAAGGAATATACAGTGGAGGTGAAGAATAGATTTAAGGGACTGGACATAGTAGATAGGGACCCAGAAGAACTATGGACAGAAGTTTGCAAAATTGTCCAGGAGGCAGCAACAAAATCCATCCCAAAGAAAGAGAAAACCAACAAGGCAAAATAGCTGTCTGCTGAGACACCAGAAGTAGCCCAAGAAAGAAGGAAAGCAAAAGGCAACAGTGATACGGGGAGATATGCCCAATTAAATGCAAAATTCCAGAGGTTAGCCAGAAGAAATAAGGAATTATTTTTAAACAAGCAATGCGTGGAAGTGGAAGAAGACAATAGAATAGGAAGGACAAGATACCTCTTCCAGAAAATTAGAAACATCGGAGGTAAATTCCAGACCAAAATGGGTATGATCAAAAACAAAGATGGCAAGGACCTAACAGAAGACGAAGAGATCAAGAAAAAGTGGCAAGAATATACAGAAGACCTGTATAGGAAGGATAACAATATCAGGGATAGCTCTGACGGTGTGGTCAGTGAGCTAGAGCCAGACATCCTGAAGAGTGAGGTTGAATGGGCCTTAAGAAGCATTGCTAATAACAAGGCAGTAGGAGATGACGGCATCCCAGCTGAACTGTTCAAAATCTTGCAAGATGATGCTGTCAAGGTAATGCATGCTATATGCCAGCAAATTTGGAAAACACAAGAATGGCCATCAGATTGGAAAAAAATCAACTTATATCCCCATACCAAAAAAGGGAAACATTTAAGAATGTTCAAACTATCGAACAGTGGCACTCATTTCACATGCCAGTAAGGTAATGCTCAAGATCCTGCAAGGTAGACTTCAGCAATTCATGGAGCAAGAATTGCCAGATGTACAAGCTGGGTTTAGAAAGGGCAGAGGAACTAGGGACCAAATTGCCAATATGCGATGGATAATGGAAAAAGCCAGGGAGTTTCAGAAAAACATCTATTTCTGTTTTATCAACTATTCTAAAGCCTTTGACTGTGTGGACCATAACAAATTGTGGCAAGTTCTTAGTGGTATGGGGATACCAAGTCATCTTGTCTGCCTCCTGAAGAATCTGTATAACGACCAAGTAGCAATAGTAAGAACAGACCACGGAACAACGGACTGGTTTAAGATTGGGAAAGGAGTAGGACAGGGCTGTATCCTCTCACCCTACCTATTCAACTTGTATGCAGAACACATCACACGACAGGCTGGGCTTGAGGAATCCAAGGCTGGAGTTAAAATCGCTGGAAGAAACATTAACAATCTCAGATATGCAGATGATACCACTTTGATGGCTGAAAGTGAAGAGGAAGTGAGGAGCTTTATGATGAAGGTAAAAGAAGAAAGTGCAAAAGCTGGCTTGCAGCTAAACCTCAAAAAAACCAAGATTATGGCAACCAGCTTGATTGATAACTGGCAAATAGAGGGAGAAAACGTAGAAGCAGTGAAAGACTTTGTATTCCTAGGTGCGGAGATTACTGCAGATGCTGACTGCAGTCAGGAAATCAGAAGACACTTAATCCTTGGGAGAAGAGCAATGACAAATCTCGATAAAATAGTTAAGAGCAGAGACATCACACTGACAACAAAGGTCCTCATAGTTAAAGCAATGGTGTTCCCCGTAGTAACATATGGCTGCGAGAGCTGGACCATAAGGAAGGCTGAGAGAAGGAAGATCGATGCTTTTGAACTGTGGTGTTAGAGGAAAATTCTGAGAGTGCCTTGGACTGCCAGAAGATCAAACCAGTCCATCCTGCAGGAAATCAAGCCAGACTGCTCACTTGAGGTAATGGTATTAAAGGCAAAACCGAAATACTTTGGCCACATAATGAGAAGACAGGACACCCTGGAGAAGATGCTGATGCTAGGGAGAGTGGAGGGCAAAAGGAAGAGAGGGTGACCAAGGGCAAGGTGGATGGATGATATTCTAGAGGTGATGGACTTGTCCCTGGGGGAGCTGGGGGTGTTGACGACTGACAGGAAGCTCTGGCGTGGGCTGGTCCATGAAGTCACGAAGAGTTGGAAGTGACTAAACGAATAAACAACAGCAACATAAAAAGATTCTGCAAATAATTTGGAGGAGTGCCTCAATTATAGCAACACCTCATGTTCTCTGAGTAATGAAGCAATTATGTCCTCCCAAATATATGGCAGTTGATTCAAGGCCCTTTCCATGCACAGAGGCCCTAGAAAGGCATAGCCATAATCAAAGTGGCATTGAATGATATGCACAGCCCCAATCTGTATTTTTTTCTCCAAACTGGTGGACCTTGAGCTTGTTTGGAAGGAGCACAGTTATCATGTGCCCTTGAACAAGGAATGGTACAAACCAATCAGGATGGTCATCTTCTTCTACCAAGCATACAGCTTCAGGAGGGATGCACATGAAGTAGTAAGGGAAGAAGAGGATACCCCTCTAGCCAGCCAGATCAGCCAAATCAATTCTGGTGATTAATGGGGTGACAGATGTCATAGCCAGATCACCCTCATATCTGATAGCTAAAATGTTTAATGTATTAGCATTGTTACTTTATAGCTTTAAGAGTATTATTTTCATGAGTCTTAGCCTGAACTAGGAAGAAAACCATCAGTCCTTATTTCCAAGAGGTGAGAGAGAATCACCTGGCAGATAGGCTGAACTAGTAGATTGCTAGTGGAATTTGACATTGTTGGAACTCAACTTTTCCTTCAAAGAAAATGCCTAATGCCTTCTTAATACTGTATGTTTACAATCTAATTTCAGGGTTACCACATACTTGTAATTGTGGAGTTCTTGGTGTTCGCTGAGCTTGGTTGTTTGCTTGCAGACTTTAATTACCCAACTAGGTAACATCATCAGTGCGAGCGAGTGTGAGGTTTGCTCCCTGTTTAAATACAGTAGCTTGCCCTGCCAATGAGAAGACAGGACACCCTGGAGAAGATGCTGATGCTAGGGAGAGTGGAAGGCAAAAGGAAGAGGGGCCGACCAAGGGCAAGGTGGATGGATGATATTCTAGAGGTGATGGACTTGTCCCTGGGGGAGCTGGGGGTGTTGACGACTGACAGGAAGCTCTGGCGTGGGCTGGTCCATGAAGTCATGAAGAGTCGGAAGTGACTAAACGAATAAACAACAAACAACTCCCTGAAAATTAGATACACCCCTTGGGGACATTTATCTAAAGCTGTCCCAACTTATAGAGGTGTAAGACAAGGCTGCATATTAGCTCCATTACTTTTCAATTTGTATCTAAATCCAATAATTCAAGTGCTTGCTGTTCCAGCCCATCATCCATCTAGTTTGGCTGATCGTGCAATTCCAGGGTTATTGTATGACGATGATGTAGTCATTATGTCTACCTCACAAGTGGGAATGAGAAAAACACTTAGGGCACTAGCTTTATTTTGCACAGATCAAAAACTTTCAATAAATTATGAGAAAACTAAAGTTCTAGTTTTTGCCCGACATCAATATAAGGTTCACAAATGGCAAATAAATGGGACCCCAATTGAACAGGAGTGCACCTATAAATACCTTGGAGTGCAGTTCCATGCTTTCTTATCCTGGAATGCTCATTTTCTATACCGGGAAAGTGTTGCACAGCATGCCTCATCATCTATTACAAGATTCTACCATTCAAAAGGAGTCCATTATATTCCTGCAGCTTGCAAGGTCTTTTAAGCTAAGGTAGTCCCTCAGCTTCTCTATGGATGTCAAATCAGCTCCCTTGCTAAGCTCAATTCTATTGAAACCATCCAGAATAAGTTTATTAGAGCCATACTGATGGCACCAAAATGTATTAAAAATGCTATCCTTAGGGTAGAAATAGGTATAGTCTCATTGGATGCCAGAGCATGGTTCCTTCTTTCAATCTTCTGGTTAAAGCTAATTATGTTGCCTATAGGTTTAGCCCCATTAATATTTTGAGATCATTTTAAGTCATCTTGGCTAAAAAAAAGGCTTAGACAAAATTAAATTGTTGGGCTTCTCTACAGAAAGTCTGTGCTCATTAGGATATGATAATGCTAGAACCGCCCTGAAACAACAAATCTGGGATATAGATCTACAAACAAATTTAAGTAAGGTGCTACACCCCAATAGCCACTAATTTCTTCTGGAAGGGTTGGTTCCAGCTTCTTATCTATCATAATTTTGAAGTTTTGTAAAGCTTTTACTTTAGCCAGGCTGGACACATTGCCCTCAGCAGTCCTTTTCGGACGTTTTAAGGGTATTCCCATGCACATTCGGCTATGTCCATGTGGAGACGGTTCAATAGAAACCCTAAGCCATACGCTGTTATATTGTTCCCTATATAAGGACTCTAGACAGAGCCTTTAGTGAAGAAAGGGAGAGTGACTTCTACCTAATGCTACTTCTTTCAGATAAGGACCTGAAAATATCCTCCCAGGTTGCCCAGTTTTGCGCTACCATCTGCACAATACACCTCACCATCACTTAGATTTGAAATTTTTAACATAGTATTTTATTTTAATTCATTTAGTATTTTTATTTTAAACAAATTTTGGATCATAGTATATTGATTGCTTTTGTTTTTACGTACGTATATGTATTAATGTAAGATCATTATTATGTATAGTTTTATTGTGTCTGGCCTTAGGGCTGTAATAAACGTGATTGATAGAACAGGAAGTGATTGTCCCATTTCAGACCAATCATGCACATACACAAGCTTATGGAGGTTTTACTTCTGATTAAAACAAATACAGGCAGTGGCAGGAAGTATGTATGTGCAAACACACGTATGTCTTAGCAAAGTCCCAACCATGCAAGAGCTTGCCTGCAAACATATTCAAGAGTGAGAGTGCAAAGTAGTAGATGGGAGCATTGGTCACGGTCCAAAGGTCTAGGCATTATGGGTAGGATATCAGCCAATCCAAGCTCAGAGTGACAGAATTTCAGGAAGCAAGAAATTTTGCTTGAACACATATAGCTCAGGGCTTGAACACACAGAGCATGATAACAGTTATTCCCAAAGGACCCTTGTCAATTAATGGAGGCTCCATAACCCAGGTGGGGCCCAATTAAGGCTAGGAAGATCCTTGCCAAGTGGGAAGCCACACAGAGCACCTTTTGTTTTTGGTGCAGAGTGTGACATGCCCAAGGGCCAGTCAGTTGCCCTCAGCATCTGACCCTGGGTATTAAAACTTGATTCAGAAGTGTTTTAGCCTGTCTGTTAGCAGCTAGCTGATATTGACTAATGTTGAAAAGGTAAGCAGAGTCAGACCAGGTTAAGAGTTGGATAGGCAACCTTAGGTAAGAACCAGAGACATAGTCTGAACTGACAAGATGAAAAAACAAACAAACAAAAAACCCAGAAAAAGGCAATGTTAACAAAGTTACTGTTGCCAAAAAATGGCATGGTCATATTCAAAAATTTACCAGTGTGGCATGGAGATTGCACTTTATTTTTCACAACAGCTTGTTAAAAAAGCACCTCTTTTCTCAGTAAATAAAATTGAAATTGATGCAGCATGGGATTTTTTTTTTAAATCACTGTTTACTAAAGTACTCTGAAGGCTTCAGTGATCTTTATGTTGTGCCTAGGCAATAGTCTTATTGCTTTTATTCAGGTGTAAGATGCTGTGCATCATCATTTCAATTAACCAAATAATGAATTTCAAATGTAAAAAGATCAGTGAAACAGGTAACCAGTTACCCAACTATTTCTACATCCCAGGAGAACCTAACTCTCCAGAAAGGTTCTTTAAGTATAAAAGTGACATTTTCAGACAAGTGACTGGGAAAAAACTAAGTAAATCTAACTCATTTATCATTGTACTAATGACATTTCATGTTTACCTTTTTCTCATTATCATTTGAAGAGGACTTGTCCTATGATTGTTACTGCCTCCCCCCCAGGCAATTAGCATCTTCATATCCCTCCAATTAAATGTCACCTATATAAGGATCCACTTTTTAAAAACCAGTTTGGTACTGATACAATAAGCATTGCTTTTATAAAAGCAAGCAAGAAACATGGTAAGATAAAGCTAGACTTGCAATCCAAGTAAGTTATTTTAAATTGTCTATGTAAATAGACTATTCTCTGTTATTTTCTTTTAAAAACAGAAACCATTATACATCACAGGAATTACTTTGAAATGGAACAGAAATAATAAAGTTCTGTTCTGAAAAAACTGAGATAAGAATTGAAAGCCATTTTATATACTAATGTAGTGTCTATGCACATCTAAGGTAAAGGTAAAGGTAAAGGTTTCCCTTGACATTAAGTCCAGTCGTGTCCAACTCTATGGGGCGGTGCTCATCTCTGTTTCAAAGCCGAAGAGCCGGCGTTTGTCCATAGACACTTCCGTGGTCATGTGGCCAGCATGACTAAACGGAACGCCGTTACCTGCCCACCGAAGCGGTACCTATTAATCTACTCACATTTGCATGTTTTCGAACTACTAGGTTGGCAGGAGCTGGGACTAGCAATGGCAGCTCACCCCGTCATGCAGATTTGAATTGCTGACCTTCCAATTGGCAAGCTCAGCAGCTCAGCAGTTTAACCCGCAGTGCCACCGCATCCCCTATGCACATCTAAACTCACATAAATTTGAGTTCAATTAAGTTTATTCCCAGAGATATAGATATAAGGCTATGTTCTCAAAATATAGGAACCTGCTTTATTTTGAGTAAAATTGCTGACCTGTATAATTCAGGATAACTCTGTGTTAATTGGAGTTCTCTACCTAGAATTTCAGACAGGACTCTTATCATGGTGACTGGAGATAGTATGAGATCAAGGCCTTCTGGTCATGCAAAGCAAAAGTTGTGTTTCTCTTATTTATTAGGGTGTAGAGTGAATATAATTCAGTACGATGGCTCTAGTTTGGTGGGATTCTGAAGGGTTCCTCTGGAAACAATGGCCATATAATGCAAGATAGGTCTGCTGCCAATGAAAGGTGATGTCAGTTTAAAGAATCCTGTTGTCTCATCCTAGGATGCCCAACCGTGTCTGACTTTGCAAACAACTGCAAATAAGAGAAACATCCAGCTCTGTCAAAAGTTTGCTTAGAGCAAAGGAACATAATCTGTGAGGCTGTCAGACTTCATGCACCTTCCCTATCAGACCTGCCAGAATTTATTTCAAAAAACATTCATGACAGTATAAAAAATATCCATACTTCTGTGCCTGTTCTAATTAGGTGTATCTAATTCTTCCTGACAGATTCAGAATCTGGGCTGGACCTGCTTGCCAAATAATATATAATGTTTGACTTCCACTGTGGTATCATTCAGGACAGTGCTTTGAGGTAGTGATCTGTAGCTCTACTCAACATAATCAGCAGACCCCCCCCCCCCAAAAAAAAAAATCAGCAATGTGGTTTTACCACATTGTGATTTTTATCTCTTTATTTATTTCAAGAATTTATATAACCACCCAACTCGAACGATGTGACTCTGGGTAGCTGACAAAAAACAGCCAGAATAAAAACAGAATGAACAGCAACAATAACAATCACTAACACAGAACTTGGCTCATATTCCTACCCTCTTCCAATGGCACCTTATCCTGACTCCAGCATTTGGGGGAATAACCATTTTAAAAGTCTTTTTAAAGTCTTCCTAAAGGCCAGCGGGGTCAGGGTCCAGTGAACATTGGGGGGAGATAATTCCAAAGGGACACACCACTATTAAGAAGAAACATCATCTGGGTCCTATCAGATAGTACTGTTTCAGGGATGGGATCCAAAAGGTACCAACCCTACTAGAGTGAGTGGAACGAGCTGTTGTCTTAGACTGTGGTGATATACATGCATACATATGTACATACATAATTCGTTTGGCAATTCACATTCATGAAAGATCCATAATTCTTTATGCCTTAATAAATTATAAATACTGGGGAGTATACTGTAGCAAAAATACAATAGCAATCACATATACACCTTTAAGGAGTAGTGATGTTTCTAAAATCATGTTAGTTTTATACACTAAATGAGAAAATATTAGAGTAAGCCCAAATGATATGAGTGAATGTTTCAACTTCTGAATTAGTTTTCAAACCTGCTAATCTCTTTGATTTTCTTATAAAGGAGAAAATAAAATTTAACACATAAGAAGCAAGCAAACTATCTAAGTTTTTGGTCCACATTCCCATAATTGTTTACTAGTAAACTAAGACCTGTGAGAGAATATAAATTGGTTACCAGATGTCACTTTCTGTTTCTTACTCACACACTTCTGATCTTTCTTTCCCTCCCTCCCTCCCTTCCTTTGGCTTTTATCTTACTAGTTATATCTGTATGTGTGCACAGATTCTGTTTTGCCTTTAGGCCAAATCCAGTGACTACAGTATCTATTTATTCTCACAGTTAAATACTGCCACAAACACTCCAAACAGATTCACAGCTATAATCAGCAGTGATAAAAGAAACCACAAGTAAATTTATTGATAGAGGCTAAGCATGGCACATGAGGACATTCTTCCAGACTAATAATATTAATAGATATCTGGCAGCAGTTCTAAAGCTAGAAAGACCTATGGCAGTCATAGATGTGATAAACTTGTTACTGGCCTGGGAGCTAATGCAACTGAAAATACTCATATGTTCATGCAAAACAAGCATTCAGGCCGTAGGTAATTCAGATAGTAAGATGAGCATCCTTCTACCTAGGGGTGAGTGTGTGTGTGTGTGTGTGTGTGCGTGTGTGGTCTTTTCAGCTAGTATCTGCATGAACAAGTGGTATGACCCAGATACCTAGAAGCCACTTTTCACTGAAGAATGTGAGTCCCAAGTCCCAGCAAGATGCAATGGTTCAGAGGGAGAAAAAGAACAGATTAAAAAGGAGAGTGGAAGCTTTGCTGAGATGAGAACTCACATGCTCTTGTAAGCCTGCAATCCAGTTTATAATTGATGCTGAGCATATCTGGTAACAGTAATGAGGATAGACTTTCATCCTGAGATCAAAATCCATTCCCATTCCCTCTTCCCTGAGGATTTAAATGGAGCCATACATTATACATTACTTGTTTCATTTTACTCAATTTGAAGGATACATTTGTGCCTATGACTTGAAGAATTTGTTCCTAAACTTATGGGATACAATTCTACCTTCCTACAAATATCTCTTCAAAATCCTGTTTTCCCCTGGAACCTATGTTTTTTTGTCATAACTCCCAACTAAAACAAAGCCCACATATCTGGAACGAACTGTTTTAGTGCCGCCTTCTTGACTTTGCCCCCTGTTCTGCTTTTTTGTTTTGACTTTCCTCTGGGTATGGTCCTCAAGCCTAGAACTTGTCTTTCTGGAGGAGGAGGAGGAGGAGGAGGAGGAGGAGGAGGAGGAGGAGGAGGAGGAGGAGGAGGAGGAGGAGGAGGAGGAGGAGCTTTGCACCTTTCCCTGAGTCACTGTTACAGCCCACTGAATCTTAGTACCTCTTCAAAGCTCTGGAGAGCTCTAGTATTCATTTGTGTCTAAAGAGCTCATTAAACCATTAAGTCTGAAGTCCAGAATTACCTGTCTACTCCAATGTGGTGGGGAATCAATTTTCAGTACCTCTAGCATTTGTTATATTTGGATTTGTCATTGCGGGGTGAAGTTCTTCAAGATGCAGATTAAAAGTTGGCCATGCCCGCAATTGTCCTCTTCCTTATACCTAGCAGTGTTTTCAGGGCATTTGTGTCAAAACAGGCAAGAAGGTGGAGGCAGGATCATGATCCACACTCCAGCTCTTTGTACTTGTGTGCAATGTTGATGCATACACAGAGAGGCAGGACTAGCAAAAATGATTATGCACTCTATGAACAATACTACTCTTTCCCTGAATTGGACATAGTGTTACCTCTTTCCTCAATATGTAACCACAGAGATTGTGGAGTTAACTTCTCTGGATGGTGCCTAACCCAGCTGGTCAACAACTTAGATCTGTTAAGAGATTATTCTTTCTGCCTCTCCCCATCGAGTGAGTTATTATTTTATAGTTTCCCATGGAGTGATAAATATGTTCTCCAATTTTAAAGTAGGAGTCTCACTGATTAATGACCACTTCCCTTTAAATTTATGTTTGGACATCAAAGCAAGGATACATCTACAGAAAATTATATTGCTTGGAACTGTACTCAAATGCCAAAATATGTCTGTGTAAATTGGATGGCAGATTGAGAGCCCAATGCACTCAGTATATAAATCTGATAATACACATAGCCTATTTAAGTTGCTAATAAAAGAAAAAAAAAACCTGAAAAGATTCACAGCTTATATCATAAATTAATGCCTCTTTAAGTATAGTAATTATCTTGTATAAGAAAATGGGGAATTAGTAAAAGAAGATCTAAAATATGGTTTGATAAGGAGGGTGTAAAAACCAAATGCTCCTAATTGAAAACTTTAACCAATATAGGAACAATGATTCTCTGTCACTCCTGAAATCATTTCAAGAACAAACAAAAAGAGGAAGTATAAAACCTTATTGAAAAAAGGGGAGTGGGGTGGGGAGGAAGCACAGAAAGCTATTGGCAGGTGGGGGGGGACTGATTCAGGCATCTAAGCTTGGTGATATTATCAGCCTCTGGAATATTATAACTAGCCATTTGAGTGATATGGAATCAAAAGCAGAGAAGTCTATCATTGCTTCCATGTGGGAAGCTTAGTATCGATCTATCTATTTGACAGCTGCAACCTTACAGCCACCAGAGGTCCAGGGCAACTTACCCAACTGACTACCTTTCACTCTGATTGAAACCTCCAAGTTGATAGCACAACTGAAAAGTGGGAAAGCTCCAGGAGGAGATATTATTCACCCTGAGCTGATAAAGTCAAATACAAACTGGTGGGGACAAGTTTCAGCAGTTTTGTTTATGGCCATAAGCTGCTCATTAAAAATATCTTCAACAACATATTTGTTCCCATTGCTGGGGAAGGTGATGACTGGGGAAAGCAATGACAAACCACCCCGCTATAGTCTGCCAAGAAAACATCGCGAAAGTAGTGTCCCCCCAAAGGGTCAGACATGACTCGGTGCTTGCACAGGGGACCTTTTAGCTCACATTTAAAAAAAGAGACAGATCTTATCCATCTAACTATTATCCAATCAGTTTACTTAGCATTATAAGCAAGTGCCAGGGTTGATGCTTACACTGGAAACAAACAGATTGGCTGGAACAGGAAAGCATTCTTCTCAGGATAAGTTTCAGGTGGGGTCAATCAACAGTAGACCAGTGTTTGGTCCTGCAGCATTTAATTGAAAAATATTTATCAGCCCATAGAAGGGTCTTGTATGTAGCATTTATTGATCTCAGAGAATGACTGTAGAGTAAATTGGAGCTTTACCTATTAATGGGTGTCTGCTGGCATTCTTAAAATTGCTGTAGAGCAATACTTATATCCAAATAAGGCTTGATAATCAAGGAAAACTCTCTGATATGGTTCCCAACTACAGTATAAGGGTGTCAAACAAGGTTGTATCTTAGCCCCACTGCTGTTTAATCTTTACATTAATGGCATGGTGGAAAAATGCACAAAACCAGAACATCATAAGGGTTACCTTAGGTACTGTCTTTTCTCAGTTAGTTCTGCCCGTCCAATCCAGTCCAGCAGGATGGGCATGCTCCGGGTCCCGTCAGCCAAGGAATGTCGGCTGGCAGGGACCAGGAAATGTGCCTTTTCTGCTGTGGTGCCTGCCCTTTGGAACATTCTCCCTCCTGATATTAGGAGGGCCCCGACCCCGTTGGCTTTCTAGAAGGCCTTGAAGACCTGGCTTTGTGCCTGGGCCTGGGTCCCTGAGTGTGGGAAGGGCCCCGTTTCATGGTTATGTTAACACCATGACTTTTAAGATTGCTAGGCTGTATTTATATTTATATTTATATTTCATTTTTGTTATTGTTTTTATTGTTTTATATTATGACTGTTCTTATTGTTGTTAGCCACCCAGAGTCACCAGCTGAGATGGGCAGCAATATAAATTGAATGAATGAATGAATGAATGAATGAATGAATGAATAAATAAATAAATAAATAAATAAATAAATCATCCTCCCCAACTTGGCCAGTAGACCCACTGTATTAGTTCTATATGCAGATAATGTAGCCATCATCTCAACCACACCTACTGGATTAAGGATAGCATTAAGACTGGTAGTTTCCTATGGTACAGATGATGATTTAATTCTTAATTATCAAAAAACAAAAATCATAATCTCCTTAAAAAGAACATTTAGACACAAACACAGATGGCAAGTTAATGGTAACAGCACTGAACAAGTCCAGGCACTTAAGTAACTTGGAAGCATTTTCTATGCTACTGGTTTATGGAGTACCCACATTCAATCCTTAAAAGAGAAAGTCAAAAGGGATATAGCTGCTATCCTAAGGTCTTTTTTGTACTAAGGAGGTAATTACATTCCCAGGAGTACTAAAGATCTTTGAGGCCAAAGTAATAGCACAGATATCTCATGGCCTCCCCGTATGTGCATGTAAGGACATAGAATCACTAGAAGTGACCCAAACAAGTTTTTTTAGGGACTTAAAACTTTTAAAACCGTTAAGGTCCTATAATGCATCTCAAACTCCACCTTCAGGCTGAGGCTGGAATGGTTCAATTAAAACCCATGTGCATATAACTTGTTAGCTTTTAGCTCAAACTAATTGTTAACCCAAGCAGTCTGTCCATTTTGACACTTCTAGAGAAATTCCATTCTTCTTCATGGAAACCACTTAGTGACACTTTAAGTAGGCTCTCCTCTAATGCACTAATCCAAATGAGGTTTGTACAGGCCAGAGCATTTTTCAAGCAACATGCCAGAGATATTGACCTGCAAAGAGATCCTAGTCAGATTCCATACTACATTATCCCAACAAGACCAGAAAAAAAATATTGCACCGGATTCGGTATCTGTTCACATTGTCTCCAGAAACACCAGTCTTGCTTTCACACTGGCCAGTTGCAATGTTCTCCCCTCAGATCTTTGGGAGGAAAGGTCTCATAATATACCAAAAAAAGAAGCATCTTTGTCTTTGTGGTGAAGGGGAAATTGAAACATCAGGACATGTGTTGAAGCGCTGCCTCTTTTATAGAGATCTCTTGCCTTTATACATCTCCCTACTCATAACACAATGCTCAGGTAGGATGTATGGCAATTAATTTAACCTTTTAACTGATCAGGCTAAAACCTACTGCTAGGTTTTGCATACAAGCTATGATTGAATATAACAACTGCTGCAACTGAGGTAACCCCTAACTTTGTCTTACGGCAATATATAGTAGACTCTCAGTTAACTGGCACCCATGGGGATTGGTAGATGCTGGATAAATGTAGTTTCTGGTTGCTTGAGAGTTACTATTAAGCCCTAATACCCACTAGATGGCAGCAGAGAGATACAGATTTTTTTGCCCATTTCTTGAGAGTGCCGGGTTTTTTTCCGGTTGCTTGAGAGTGCCAGTTTTTTTCTGGTTCAATTTTCTGCGGATTGCTTGAGAATGCCAGTTGTTTCAGTTCAGGTTAACTGAGAGTCTACTGTAATTCACTATGTACTCCTTTCATTTTAGTATGTTCAGTTTAGTATGTTCACTGCATTTTACTCTATTATCTTAATTCCTCTTTCCTTTTGTGGCTTCAGTTTTTTTTTGGGTTTTGTGTACAGGTAGATCTTCCTTAGTGATTGCCTTGTATAGTGACCATTTGCTGTTACACCAGTGATAAAAAAGCAACTTTAGAATCAATCCTTGCATTTACAACCTTTGCAGGTCTGTAAAGAAAATGAAAACTGAAGTAAGATCTCAGCACAGTTGTGGTTTCACTTAGTGACCACTTTGCTTAACAACCAAGTTGCTGGTCCCAATTGTGGTTGATAAACTAGGACTACCTGTACTTAAACATTTCCTACAAATAGGGAAACTACTACTACAGTAGTCCTTTTGGAAGCTAAGCTTGTCTAGTAAGCATCATAGTAATATATACTGTAGATTTTAGTATCATATTTGTATCTATCAATAACTATTCAGCACTTCCAATCCTAGTTTCCCCTTCACTCCCATTACAGGTTCTATCATAATGAACCATTTACAATTTTTTTTCTTACTCTCAGCCCCTTATAATTTTGAGATTATAGATATAATCCTAAAGGTATTTCAGGGGTAAACATATTCTGTAATTCTATCCTTTATTACTACATTATTAATATCCTGTCTTACATTTTACATTTTATTCTTTGAGTTCTAACTGTAATTTTGTTTCAGTTATGCTGGTCTTTGACCCAAGCAGATAAAACGTCATGTCAATGTCATCGTAAGAGCCATATCGTGAAATGTGGGTTAATGTTTCAGGAACTCCTTCACCACAGGCATAATCTTAGTTCAAATGGGATACCCCATAATTTCCACTCAAAAACAATTCTTGGAAGGGCATTAGCTCTTGTGAGAGCGAGGACTGTTCTGAATTTGGGAACCGTTATTTGGCTTAAATATCAATAAACACATATTTGAAAAAAGTGAGTGACTATCCAAGGACAAATAATAGCCAAGGCTGATTGGGCTTCCAAATCCCTAGTGCATTTGTTTACCTTAAACAATATCTTGTCACCAGAACTGCATCAGGTAAGAAACTATAACATTTAATTTTCTCATGAATATACTACCCTAAGATGAAACAAAGTCATAAATTAAATACTGGGGTGTCAAGCCCAAAGGGGGGGGGGAAACCTTTACCATTGGGGAGATGCAGGTCCAAATACAAGTTTCCATTTTGGTCATGCCAACACCAGGGCCTTCAGCAAAGGATCGTTACCTTGCCGTGGTGCTGGAGCTTCAGCACCTCAATGATGCCATGAGCTAAACCGTGAAGGGCCACCCAAGAAGGGAAGGTCATGACAGAGAGGTCAGACTAAATGCGATCCCTGGGGAAGGTAATGGCAACCCACCCCAGTATTCTTGCCGTGAAAACTAGATGGATCAGTACAACCAGAGATATGTCTGTATACCATCGGAAGATGAGACTCCCAGGTCGGAAGATGGTCAAAATGCTACTGGGGAGGAACAGAGGATGAGTTCAACTAGCCCCAGATGTGATGCGCAGCTAGCTCAAAGCCAAAAGGACAGCTAGCGGCCGACGGTGCTGGTGGTGAACGGCGAATCCGATGTTCTAAGGATCAACACACCATTGGAACCTGGAATGTAAGATCTATGAGCCAGGGCAAATTGGATGTGGTTATTGGTGAGATGTCAAGATTAAAGATAGACATTTTGGGCGTCAGTGAACTGAAATAGACTGGAATGGGCCACTTCACATCAAATGACCACCAGATCTACTACTGTGGATAAGAGGACCACAGAAGAAATGGAGTAGCCTTCATAATTTATAGTAAAGTGGCTAAAGCAGTGCTTGGATACAATCCAAAAAATGATAGAATGATCTCAATTCGAATTCAGGGCAAGCCATCTAACATCACAGTGATCCAAATATATGCCCCAACCACAGATGCTGAAGAAGCTGAAGTAGATCAATTCAATAAATATCTGCAGCACCTACTGGACAATACGCCTAAAAGAGACATTGTTCTCATCACAGGAGACTGGAATGCTAAGGTGGGCAGTCAAATGACACCTGGAATTACAGGTAAGCATGGCCTGGGAGAACAAAACAAAGCAGGACATAGGCTGATAGAATTTTGCCAAGACAACTCACTCTGCATAACAAACACTCTCTTCCAACAACCTAAGAGACGGCTTTATACATGGACTTCACCAGATGGACAACACCAAAATCAGATTGACAACATCCTTTGCAGCCAAAGGTGGCGGACATCTATACAGTCGGTAAAAACAAGACCTGGAGCTGACTATAGTTCAGATCACAAACTTCTTATTGCACAATTTAGGATCAGACTAAAGAGATTAGAGAAGACCTACAGATCAGCTAGATATGAGCTCACTAATATCCCTAAGGAATATGCAGTGGAGGTGAAGAATAGATTTAAGGGACTGGACTTAGTAGATAGGGTCCTGGAAGAACTCTGGACAGAAGTTCACAACATTGTTCAGGAGGCGGCAACAACATCCATCCCAAAGAAAGAGAAAATCAAGAAGGCAAAATGGCTGTCTGCTGAGACACTAGAAGTAGCCCAAGAAAGAAGGAAAGCAAAAGGCAACAGTGATAGGGGTAGATATGCACAATTAAATGCAAAATTCCAGAGGCTAGCCAGAAGAGATAGGGAATTATTTTTAAACAAGCAATGTGCGGAAGTGGAAGAAGACAATAGAATAGGAAGGACAAGAGACCTCTTCCAGAAAATTAGAAACATTGGAGGTAAATTCCAGGCCAAAATGGGTATGATCAAAAACAAAGATGGCAAGGACCTAAGAGAAGAAGAAGTGATCAAGAAAAGGTGGCAAGGATATATGGAAGCCCTGTATAGGAAGGATAACAATATCGGGGATAGCTTTGATGGTGTGGTCAGTGAGCTAGAGCCAGACATCCTGAAGAGTGAGGTTGAATGGGCCTTAAGAAGCATTGCTAATAACAAAGCAGCAGGAGACGACGGCATCTCAGCTGTACTGTTCAAAATCTTGCAAGATGATGCTGCCAAGGTAATGCATGCTATATGCCAGCAAATTTGGAAGACACAAGAATGGCCATCAGACTGGAAAAAATCAACCTATATCCCCATACCAAAAAAGGGAAACACTAAAGAATGTTCAAACTATTGAACAGTGGCACTCATTTCACATGCCAGTAATGTAATGCTCAAGATCCTGCAAGGTAGACTTCAGCAATTCATGAAGTGAGAATTGCCAGATGTACAAGCTGGGTTTAGAAAAGGCAGAGGAACTAGGAACCAAATTGCCCATATCTGCTGGATAATAGAAAAAGCCAGGGAGTTTCTGAAAAAAACATCTATTTCTGTTTTGTTGACTATTCTAAAGCCTTTGACTGTGTGGATCATAACAAATTGTGGCAAGTTCTTAGCAGTATGGGGATACCAAGTCATCTTGTCTGCCTCCTGAAGAATCTGTATAATGACCAAGTAGCAACAGTAAGAACAGACCATGGAACAACGGACTGGTTTATGATTGGGAAAGGAGTATGACAGGGCTCTATACTCTCACCCTGCCTATTCAACTTGTATGCAGAACACATCATGCGACATGCTGGGCTTGAGGAATCCAAGGCTGGAGTTAAAATCGCTGGAGGAAACATTAACAATCTCAGATATGCAGATGATACCACTTTGATGGCTGAAAACGAAGAGGAACTGAGGAGCCTTATGATGAAGGTGAAAGAAGGAAGTACAAAAGCTGGCCTGCAGCTAAACCTCAAAAAAACCAAGATTATGGCAACCAGCTTGATTGATAACTGGCAAATAGAGGGAGAAAACGTAGAGGCAGTGAAAGACTTTGTATTTCTAGGAGCAAAGATTACTGCAGATGCTGACTGCAGTCAGGAAATCAGAAGACGCTTAATCCTTGGGAGAAGAGCAATGGCCAATCTCGATAAAATAGTTAAGAGCAGAGACATCACCCTGACAACAAAGGCCCGCGTAGTTAAAGCAATGGTGTTCCCCATAGTAACATACGGCTGCGGGAGCTGGACCATAAGGAAGGCTGAGAGAAGGAAGATCGATGCTTTTGAACTGTGGTGTTGGAGGAAAATTCTGAGAGTGCCTTGGACTGCAAGAAGATCAGACCAGGAAATCAAGCCAGACTGCTCACTTGAGGGAATGATATTAAAGGCAAAACTGAAATACTTTGGCCACATAATGAGAAGACAGGACACCCTGGAGAAGAAGGTGCTGCAAAAGGAAGAGGGGCTGACCAAGGGCAAGATGGATGGATGATATTCTAGAGGTGATGGACTCATCCCTGGGGGAGCTGGGGGTGTTGACGACCAACAGGAAGCTGTGGTGTGGGCTGGTCCATGAAGTCATGAAGAGTTGGAAGTGACTGAATGAATACACAACAACAAACCCCATGGCACAAGGCTGCTTTAGGGACACATTTGTGTGTCACACATTGTGTGACTTGAAATAGGTTTGTTAAGAATTTAGATTGCACCCTTTCTAGAGGGGTCAGGAGATATTTGGTCCCAACTGAGCATCGAATAAAAGTTGTATGCAGGCTGTAGCTGAAGGCATAGCAGATATGAAGAATGCACCTTTAGTGTAACAAAAGAGAGCTAGTTTGGTGTAGTGGTTAAGACATCAGGCTAGAAAGCAGGAGATTTTGAGTCTCGTCCTGCCTTAGGCATGAAGCCAGCTGGGTGACCTTGAGCCAGTCACTCCCTGTCAGCCCTAGGAAGAAGGCAAGGGCAAACCACTTCCAAAACAATGCCAAGAAAGCTCCAGGGACTAGTCCAGGCAGCACCAGGAGTAAACACTAATTCAAAGGGAAAAAACACAATAAAACAAAACATATAATAAAAAGACTGCAAGTCTGTTGCTGACTTGTTTGCATTTGCATGAAGAACTATCCCTAAATCCTTGAAATTTTGACTTGTTCTATCAGGTGCTTATTCAATATTAAATACTAAGGCTGTAATTTTTCTTTTATATACCTAATGACAACAGAACAGTGATGGAAAATAAGGCACCAGGTGGTCCCTCCTCTATTCTGCACCATGAAGGAAACAAATTGGTCAATGGGGATGATGTATTCAAAAGAAGTTCTTTTTAATGTGGCTCTCAGTGTATACCCAACATGGAATTAAGGTAACTAGCAGTTCCCAGACAATTTTACTTATATGCTACATGTTAACAAGCATAAATTATTGTATCTGTCAAGTATAATGTGTCTCACTGAAAAGTCTTGCAGGGAGAAATAAAGAAAAAAACTGGGGGAAATGTGTGACACACACACAGAGTCTTGAAGGAATTCTATTTATCAGTATAATAACAACTTTGCTGAGAAATGGCTTTAAATAATGTTGGCTTTAAAAAACATTAAGTAAAAAGTCTTTGCCCTTGCCATTTCTGTTTCTCATATAAAGTAGTTCTATCCATAAGCACAATATTTAAATAGAATTAATGAGGCTTTTCTACTACTTGAGATAAAAGAGCTTTATTGCAATCAGCACCAGCTCCAAATTCCATGAAAAACAGAAGTGTACCAAACTGAGTAGCTCAGTCACAGACAAGGTTAGTCAAATAAATTATGTCAGAGTAGTTTTATTCCTTTTCCATCCTTTAGTGCCTTTTATATACTTGTCTCAGGCTACAAATTACTCCCCACTTCCCCCTGCCCCTTAATTGTATTTATGGAATCATCCCAAAAGCTATCACTAGCAAGGAGGAAAATTACAGCAAAAAAGCGTGAGGCAAAATGCATTAATTTAACATCTCATGAATAAATGTTAATATTCATTGAGGAGTGATATCACTTTTAAATTAACACCACCAAAGACACAGTTATGCTTGGTCTTAGGAATTTAAATGCCTGTTGTTTGAGATTTCACAGGTATGTTGATTAATTTATTATGAGTTTACTACAAGCATTTGGCATAATTGGGATTTCCCTAGTGCCTCTGTATGAATACTAATGGTTCAGTGGGTATCTTATTGAGACGATTGTAACCCACAGAGGTAAATCTTTTAGTTATAGGTTTATTTGGCTATGCAGCTTGGATTGAGAGAAAGGGATTAGGGTAATTAGGTATCATCCTGCCACTGTAATGTTAAAGTTTTACTTTTTCTTTCTTCACTTCTCTCTCTACATGTGTAGGATCTGCTTTGGAATTGATCTAAGCTAATCTTCCTGCACAGAATTCATACACTCTAGCTAGTTATGTCTGTTCTTCAGACACCTAGACCATGAGCCACACTGGCCTCCAGGTCAGATTATCATTACCATAGCCAATATACTATTCTTGTACCTCCAGGACTATTAAAATGAAATTTTAAGCTGGCAAATAAATAATAGTAGTTAAAAAGCCCAGAAAGGACTCTTAAGAAAACCCAAAGCTCAGATATGGCAGCAATCCATGTATAGAACTGCATATACTACTAAAACTCTCATTGTGTTTATCTGTTTGTCTGTTTGTATCCTCAAGTTCGACCAAACGGTGCACTATACCACAACAATTTTTGAATCAAGGTACCTAAAATCTGCTAACTTAAAGAATGCATAAAAAATCTGGGACCCATTACTCCTGTGGAACTGAAATTTCCACAATGTTCATACCAGTGTTATTTGCAAAGTTGTGGCTGTCGCAGTATCTCCGCAGTGATGTGATTGTGATTTCCAATGCTCCCTAGCATCTTCCCACAAGCAAAGTCAATGGGGAAGCCAGTAGGAAGTCAGAAGTCTCTCCCACTTCTGCTGCTTTTTTGCCCACCCATGATCATTCTGTTTCTCTGTTTAGGTAAGTAACTATTGACTTATTATTGAACTCCATTTGCCATTACAATTATTTTTCTGTTTATGATAAATACTCTTCTTAGATGATCACAGGACTGTCCCGTATTGGGGTAAAAAAAATATGGTCAGCCTGAAATTTAATGTTCATTCTGGTCACATCAGACTGCACTACCTTTCTCTCAAAGGATGACCCAATGGGTCACAAGGTCGTCTAGTATTCCATAAGTGGTTTGAAGTTAAATTGAATCTTACATTTGACTTGCTTTTCATGTATGGAGATTTATATGTACTGTCAGAGTTTAAGCTGTCATTCCTCTAGTGAAGGAATTAAAACGCTTGAACTAGCCTGGTGTCAGTTATCATATATAAAGCCAGCTCAGTGTATTTTGTAGTATGTAAGTTTTAATAACATGTAACAGAAAAATAACTGGTAAAAAAGGGAAGTCAACATTTAGGACTTGTTTCATCCTGAAGTTAGATCAACTTCCAAATAGTTCAGATTTATGATCTTGCCACTAGATAATGTTAAATGTTCCAACTGGATTTTTACTTCCCAACAATGTTCTGAATATGCAGTATCCATTTTAACAATCATTACTTGGGTACTGTATCAGCAGAAGAACATCTTATACCAATTTTCTTTTACTATATTATTCACAGTGAATTTGAAGCTTGTCTTTCATTGATACTCCCATTGTTGCATAAAGAAAAAAAAACTAATATTATACAATCTAAATTTCCATTTTCTTAAAGTATCAGAAGAATATTATTTTAATACAAATTATTCAGTTTTTAAACAAGATAAATTTATGACATACTGAATTATAGTATGATCTTATCTCTTGTCAGTACAAAGCAAGTTCAAAGCCTGAGAATACACAGATTTCATTAAACCAACCTTTACAGCTAGCATGCATGCATTTTTTCAGGAATGCAAAATCTCCAGTATAAAAAAGATACCTATTTTTAAAAACTTATGTTGTGGATTTCAGTGTATTTTTGCTGAACTGATCAGGTTTTAAATCATAGACAAAAAAAACAAACATACTTAATATAGACCATTGATTTTCAGCATAGGATATTCCAATTCCTTATTCTAGATTTTCTATATATTATCCAAATTACTTTTTGTACTTAAAATATGATAATACTGAATTATGGATTTAGCCCCTGTAACAGGCTTATCCAATATTCAATTTCCACATAAGGTTTGCTCTAAAATATCAATTTCTACTGAGAACTAAAATTGAATTGAATTTATTTCCCAATAAAGCACGTGTGTCATGTTCCCCGTTGCAAGGCATTTGTGCATCACAACGGGGAACATGCACATTAGGTAAGAGGAAGGGATAAGCATAATCCCTTCATCACTCACATATCCCCCAAGCACCAATATCCAGAAGGGGATCACAAACATAATAGAAAAGCCCCTAGACCAGAACTGGCACCCATCAAGAGATAGGGGGAACGCCTTCCCATTTCCCCAGGGGATGCAGTCACTTATCCCTCAAGCACCCATATCCATAGAGGAATCTCCAACACAAGGGGAGTACCCCTCGGACCGGACTCAACACCCATCAGAGGATCGGGGGAACGCCATCCCATTTCCCCAGGGCATGCACCTGGTCCGGACGAAGGCAGGGAGACAAAGGAGATCGCTGGAATCGCCCATCAGCTGATGCATCACAGTCCCAAGCACCCATCCGGTCCTGGCTTGAGGGTGGAGAAGCACAACATCCACCAACAAAGTATAAACAGGGCACCCTGTCAACACATAAGGATTCCCGTCTTTTTCTCTGCACGCATTCCGTTTCAATAAAGCCGGAAATCCTTAGACCCTCTAAGTGAGTCTGTGTTTTATTCGAGGCGAGGCTGCCTTGAAATAAAGATGGGAATCCCCCCAAAATTTTTCCTCGCTAGCACCTTTCCAGACTTTTTCTGTGAGGGAACAATGCAGCGATGAGGTGACACCCGGTGCAATGCGGCGGGGGCCCAGGGACTGGCGACAGCACCCCCAACCTCGCGGAAAGAGCCAGCGGATGCCCAGCGGGGGAGGGGGCCCGGTCACCCAATACACGGACAAAGTTGCGATGAGGCTCGGCGACCACGAGGAAAGCCTGCCCTTCATCGTAGCACCAGCGGGTCAACCTCTACTCATCTTAGGGATCCCGTGGCTTGTGCATCACCATTCCCAAATAAATTGGATGACCAGAGAGATCACCTTTTCGGACGGTCGTTACCGAGCACCCACAGGGGATCGAGTTCCCCGCGCTGCAATGGGGAGGGTGACAATGACCTCAATGCACCTGGAGGCAGCAACCCTGGAGGGCCTGCCAGCCAGATATGCAGACTTTGCCGATGTTTTCGGTGAAAAGGACGCTGACAAACTCCCCCCCCCACAGAAAAACAGACTGCACCATCGAACTGATCCCGGGGGCAACTTTACCAAAGCCTAAAATTTATGCTATGATGCAGAGGGAGTTGGCAGCTTTAAGGGACTTCATCGACAAGAATTTGGCACGGGGGTTTATCGAGCCAGCCAACTCTCCAGTCGGGGCCCCAGTTCTCTTCCGGGAGAAGAAAGACAGGTCCCTCCAGCTCTGTACAGATTACCGCAGGCTCAATGCCACATCAATTTCAAATAAATATCCCCTGCCAATAATAAAGGACATTCTAGCCCACCTTGCAAAGGGCAAAATATTCACAAAATCAGACCTCAGAGAAGCCTACTTCCAGATACGAATAAAGGAAGGGGACGAATGGAAGACGGCTTTCAACTGCCCGCTGGGGTCGTTCCAATACCGAGTTCTGCCTCTTGGGTTGGCTGGGGCACCGGGTGTGTTCATGCAGCTAATTAATGAGGTCTTGCATGACCACTTGTTTAAGGGGGTGCTTGTTTACCTTGATGATGTCTTGATTTATTCTGAGAATGCAGCCGAGCATGAGCGCCTCGTAAAGACAGTGCTCACGAAACTCCGCAAGGCAGAGCTATATGCCAAGCTCTCCAAGTGTGAGTTTCACAAGGAGCAAATCGACTACCTTGGCTATCGGATCTCGGCAAGGGGGATCAAAATGGACCCTAGAAAGGTCCAGGCCATACTGGCGTGGGAGTGCCCACGCACGAGGAGGCAACTTCAAAGTTTCCTCGGCTTCACTAACTTGTATAGGGGTTTCATCCAGGGGCTAGCGGAAATTGTGGTGCCACTAACCAACCTACTCCGGACAAAGGGCCTGGGAGACACCCGAAAATCACAAAACCCGGGGGCGCTGCTAAACTGGACAACTGATTGTCAAACAGCTTTTGAACGCCTCAAAAGCCTCTTCACAGCAGAGCCAGTACTGCAGCATCCCGACCCCACCAGACCCTTTGTCGTGCAAGTAGACGCCTCCGATTTTTCTATAGGAGCGCTCCTCCTTCAGTGCGATTTTGACAATCAGCTGAAGCCCTGCGCGTACCTCTCCCACAAGTTCTCGGAAATGGAACGGAGATGGCACCTGTGGGAAAAGGAGGCGTTCGCAGTCAAGGCAGCCCTGGAAACATGGAGGCACCTCCTGGAAGGGGCCTCCTGCCCCTTTGAGGTCTGGACTGACCACAAAAAACTGGAGGCTTTCAGCACCCCAAAATGCCTCAGTCCAAAGCAAGTACGCTGGGCGCAATTCTTTAGCAGATTTAATTTCAAACTTAAGTTCATCCCGGGGAGAAATAACTTCCTGGTGGATGCCCTTTCCCGACGACTTCAGGATGCTGGCCAGGCACTGGACATTGTGGAGACTGTGTGGACAGACACACAGCTGGGCTGCCCTGCTGTCACACGCAGCCAGACTAAAACCCAATGTGCCTCAGCGCGACCACTGGCTAACGGAGGGAGACTCAGGTCAATTTCACAGGACAGGCAACAAAGACTCGTTAAAGCCCTCGAGAAAGATACATGGTTACAAAACAACCAACACCATGTATCTCTTACGAATGGGCTTGCCTGGAGACAACCCTATACGGTCCAGAATCATTGAGAGCAGAGGTTTTAAACCGCTCCCACGATGATAAGACGGCTGGACATTTTGGGTTCGTTAAAACCTTACACTTAATTAGGAGGCAATTCTGGTGGCCTACCCTAAGGAAAGATGTCAAGGACTATGTCCCAGCCTGCCCCACGTGTGCAAGGTCAAAACGGAAGGTGGGGAAACCCCAAGGACTGCTGCAGAAAGTAGCAAGACCCTCCCATCCCTGGGAGGAGATTTCCATGGACTTTATAGTCGACCTGCCACCCAGCCGAAGGAAAACTGTCATCTGGGTGGCAAAAGACTATTTTTCCAAGCAAGCACACTTCATACCCTGTGCATCCATCCCCTCTGCACGACAGCTGGCATGCCTGTTCCTCACCCATATCTACAAAATCCACGGTGCCCCCTACCGTTTGGTGACAGATAGGGGCACACAATTTACCTCCAGGTTCTGGAAAGAATTCCTAAACCTCATTGGCACAAAGCAAGCACTGTCAACAGCTTGGCACCCCCACACAGATGGCTCTACGGAGATCCTCAACTCCACCCTGGAGCAGTTCCTGCGGGCATTCATTAATTACCAACAAGACAATTGGGTGGACCTGCTCCCTTTTGCAGAGGTGGCCTACAACAATGCGGTACACCAAAGCACAGGTCAAACACCATTCAAGGTGGTTTATGGCAGAGACTTTGTGCCAATCCCGGAACTGCCCCAACCAGACACCCTACCCTGTTCTCCAGATGACTGGGCAGCCCAACTGGGCACGGTTTGGTCCATCATCCAACTAGCCCTGGCTGATGCGCAAGCAACATACAAGACGTTCGCAGATAATCACAGGGCGGCGCAACCGAACTACAAAGTGGGAGATAGGGTCTATCTCTCCACTAAATTCATCAAATCACCATAGCCCTCCAAGAAACTGGTACCCAAATTTATTGGGCCATTCCCCATCACAGAGATTATTAACCCAGTCGCCTTCAAACTGGACTTACCCCACAATCTACGGCGCATACACCCAGTTTTCCACTGTGCCCTCCTGAAACCAGCCACCCTTTCAAAATGGCACACAGAACCCCCACCCACCCACCCCCACCCATAATGATAGATGGGCAACAACATTTTGAGATACAAGAAATACTCGACTCCAGGAGGCAAAGGGGCACAATACAATACCTTGTCAAATGGAGGCATTTCCCACACCCAGAGTGGGTCCAAGCTCAACATGTCTCAGCTAACTGGCTAGTAAGGAACTTCCATGAAGCATACCCATCTAAACCAGCACCTTAAGATTTTCTTTGGGGGGCAGCATGTCATGTTCCCCGTTGCAAGGCATTTGTGCATCACAACGGGGAACATGCACATTAGGTAAGAGGAAGGGATAAGCGTAATCCCTTCATCACTCACATATCCCCCAAGCACCAATATCCAGAAGGGAATCACAAACATAATAGAAAAGCCCCTAAACCAGAACTGGCACCCATCAAGAGATAGGGGGAACGCCTTCCCATTTCCCCAGGGGATGCACTCACTTATCCCTCAAGCACCCATATCCATAGAGGAATCTCCAACACAAGGGGAGTGCCCCTCGGACTGGACTCAACACCCATCAGAGGATCGGGGGAACGCCATCCCATTTCCCCAGGGCATGCACCTGGTCCGGACGAAGGCAGGGAGACAAAGGAGATCGCCGGAATCGCCCATCAGCTGATGCATCACAGTCCCAAGCACCCATCCGGTCCTGGCTCAAGGGTGGAGAGGCACAACGTCCGCCAACAAAGTATAAACAGGGCACCCTGTCAACACATAAGGATTCCCGGCTTTTTCTCTGCACGCATTCCGTTTCAATAAAGCCGGAAATCCTTAGACCCTCTAAGTGAGTCCGTGTTTTATTCGAGGCGAGGCTGCCTTGACAACGTGTTGCCACAACATTTTTATTAATTGCTGTAAAAAAATGGTAACTGTTAAAAAGACTTTCATATTACAACTTATATTAAAATTCTGTTCCATGCAATCCCTGAATATCACCAGTTTGTCTTGTTAAGCATGCCAAAGCTTTCAACACCAAATTCATTCTGTCTGTCTGTCTGTCTGTCTGTCCATCATCTATTATCTATCATCTATCATCTATCTGTTTGGGACATCCTTGATCTATATCATATTGCATTCTGATTACAGGAGAGATAATGCAACTCCCAAATACTTTGGCAGAGGAATTAAAATTATTTTTCATTCAATAAATCAATTACATCCAAAATCCAATTTTCCTTACTTGGAATAGTAACTTGGTTCACGCCATATCAAATACTTTATCTGCATCTCCTCATGCCAAAAGACTCTTTATTTTTTATCAGCATACCATGGGAGAAAAAAATCAACTAATAGTCTTAATATTATCAAAGGTTTCCCTTCCATAAAACCAGATCGTGCAGAATGAATTATTACAGCTAATAACTTCTATAACTTTCTTGCCTTTGTAGCTATTGAAATCTCAGCAGCAATATTTAACAATAAAATTGGGTGACAGCTCACAAAATTCATAGGTCCTTATCAGCTTTCAAAATACCTGTTACATAAGCTTCATAGTATGAGGCTAGCTGATCCTCTTTTTTTAAAAAAAGTCATGATGTATTTCCAATCAATTACAAGCCAGACTTTCTCTCTCTCTCTCTCATATACGCACCCCATTCCAGCATAGTTACCACAGCTGGCTCAGACGTCTTTCCAGATTTCATTTATAATGCAGTTACAAAAAACATACCTGTTGTCTCAAAACTGCAGGTTTAGCAATTTTTCTGCATATGTCAGTTTCTTCCTTTCTGCCTACCCTGTTGCTCAGGGCAGTTGTGATGAATTGAAAAAGACCCTTCTCTCATTCATAAAATCCACCTCAGTATTTGAAAAAAACTGTACAACTTTATAAAATGGCTGTTAAAAATGACATAAATAATAATTTAAGATTTGCCGTTCTCCTGTGGATGTTTCTCTGTGTGAGACAAGGATCGAGATGAAATAAGAAAGTAACTGTGTCTACAGGAATAGTTTCCTGAATCATTCCAATTACAATTTGTCTTGGCAGATAATTATTCACAATTTTTAAAATGATCTTCTCTGATTTGATTAATTACAAAGTTTGGACAAATCACATTATGGTATCAAGCCTATCATGTGTTACAAGGTTGAGACTGACAGTTATCAGTCCAAAAGTTGGGAATTACATTTTATTTAACCCCCTGGGGACGTTCCCATCTTTAATTAAAGCCAGTTTGGTCTAGTGGTTAAGGCAACGGGATAGAAATCAGGAGGCTGTGAGTTCTAGTCTTGTCTTAGGCATGAAAGCTGGCTGGGTGACCTTGGGCCAGTTGCTCCCTCTCAGCCCAACTCATCTCACAGGGTTGTTGTTATCGGGAAAATAGGAGGAGCAAGGAGCATTAGGTATGTTTGCCACCTAGACTTCTTTATAAAAATAATACAGGCGAGATAGAAAATTAATTAAATAAATAAATAATTGGGCATGATGAAATGGTTTACCATTGTTTAACCTATAAGAAAAAAAAATGTTTCAAAATTATAACAGGTAATCTACACTTTAATATTACATTTTCTTTTGGATATTTTTGGATGAATGTATTCTAGACGTCAGTGAATTCTTTTGTGCTCATTCTATCATCAACAATGGTTTGCTACTGGGCCTTTCATAGCTTTAGTAAGTCCCACATGATTTTCTGGGGTTCTCCTAATTCTCCAGACCTTTTCTTTGGAGACAGAGCTTGTAACAACCAGATGGAGGTTTGTCTCATGTTGCAACAGTCTTGTTAAGGTATTGGGCTCATTATTTACATCAGGCTTATCTGACACAAAGACATCTTGTTAACCAATTTCAACAGACAGAATTTCATGGCATTCCCATCCCATCCCCAGTCTGCTACAGAGACAGACTTAAGTTGTCTTTTGTTGTTGTTGTTGTTGTTAAATAAGTGTTTTCCCTGTTCTCCAAACACAATCCTTTCCCTATGAACAATCCACAACACCTCAGGGATGATGGTGGCAAAGACATGGTCAGGAACAAGGATCTGCCCAGCTCCAGTTGGTCTCTTAACTCTCTTTGGTTGCTGGGTGCTGCCTTTGTGGCCATTTTGATTTGGGCTGCAAGAGAAGCTGGTTCACACAGGTTTATTGATCTTTTAAACATAGGAATTTCGATCTCCTGCCAGACTTCTGGGAGATTGATACAACTGTGTCAAAAACAAACAAACAAATCTGGCTGACAAGTCACTGGATTACGAAGGTCAGTGGATGAAATGGCAAGAAGATATGACAATCTGCTTGTGAACTCCATCCTGATTGAAAGGATAAGAGGTCTCCTGTAACTTTCATTTCATTTCATTAAGAGTGCCACCAGATGTCTATGTCCATTTTGCCCTGGGCTGTAACAGAAACCAGACACTTAGTCTATCAGCCTGGGTTCTTTGAAATGTATGCTTGTAATAGGACTATCAATCTTCCAGGAGAATGGTAGTCCTATGGCATATACCCCCCCTCAAAAAAAAAAAAATCTGAGTGGTTTGTGGAGCATGAGGAGAGCAGTATGAAGAGGCAGGGAGCAGTAAATCTGCATGCCAGCTTAATCCTGTCTGACAGGGCAGGTTTTTTGTTTGACCCAAGACTACTTACTTTTTTGAAGACTGATAATCCTACACTAATGTATCTACATTTATAGAGAGCCAGTTTGGTGTCATGGTTATGGTTAAGACATCAGGCTAGAAACTGGGAGACTGTGAGTTCTAGTCCTTCCTTAGGCACAAAGCCAGCTGGGTGATTCTCTCTCAGCCCTGGGAAGAAGGCAAGGTGAACTACTTTTGAAAACTTGCCAAGAAAATTGTAGCTACTTGTCCAGGCAGTCACTAGGAGTCAGGACTGACTTGAAGGCACCCCTCCTCCAATATATACTTATATATATACTCCAGATAATTGGCTGGTAGGGCATAGGGTCATAGAAGGATTGGGATAAAGTAGGAGGGAGCTCCTGGAACTGCCCCCTCCCCCAGTTCTGTCCTGACACAAAGTATAGTGATTTGTGGCTATTTCCCCCATAATGTGGGGTTGTGGCAAAAAGTAAGCCAGAGAATTTACCAATCCCAGCCCTGAAACTGACCCATATTAAATGTGTAAGGGCAGCAAGACTCCATGGCCTCTTTCCTGCATCACAATAAAACTTGGCCATGGACACAGTACAAATAACGTTGGGGTGCCTCTCAGGAAACTCAAGGACGTGTTAGCCCTTCAGGGTAGACCAGACTAGGAAACCAAAGTCATGCAGGCTAATACTACTTTTATTATAAGATTACAATAACAGAATCTTACAAATTTGAAAATGCTTCCCCCCTCCCTCCCTCCATCTTTGTGAGAACTAGGGAGGGTCCTGTCTGAGACACTTTCTCAAATTACATTTCTGCCCTAGACCCAGATTTCTTTTATCTGACCCAAATAAAAAGACTATTGTCTTGATTGCAGCTGTTCTTCTTGTTCCTCAAGGTTATTCCTTCTTCCTTTTACAGGACGGGAGGAAGGCACATTACCATTGCAGGAGGAAGTGTCCACAGCCTCACCAGGAAGGCTGACCTACTTTGATATAATGGTTGGGTTAAGAAGAGAGACAGATACATTTATTTATTTATTTGTTCTCATATTCAAATCCATTGCATTTTTTTAATTGCAAGACTTTGTTCAAATTATATAACTTTGTATCACATAGCTTTCTTTGAAACATGCATTGTTGTTCTGTTCATTTCATACACTTTTCTGAAACTGGAAATATTAAGATAGTGCATGGTAAAATACCAAAACCCCCCCCCCCCCAAAAAAAAAGGTAGTATGATACCTTATACACTATCAATTTTATATTACTTGGAGGGAAATTCTGACTGAAAATATATCCTCCCAACCAGTGCTAGAAGCAGAAATAAATGTGTGATCATACAGCATATTGGGTATACAGTGCATGTACATTATTCTTTTTTTGTAGAAAGAAGATACACACTTAGTATTGTGGTTAAAATTTGACTTCTGATTGTGAAATATATTTAAAATATGAACTCCCTTCAGACTTTTACCTGACAATCAGTTTGGCTTTGCAAGAGATTTCAAGGAGGCTTATGCAGAGAAAGGAGGCAGCTGCATTTGTTTGTTGTGAGCAAATTTTTCCTGCACTGCCTAGCCTTTCCTAAGCCCTTCCTTCTTTCAGAAAAATAAAATTGTGGGTACCAAAGCACTGTGTGAGGGAGGGTGAAAGTTATATGGTAAATTGGCACTTTGCACTGTAAACAGAAGTGGCACAGAGAGGAAATATAATTAAGGCTAAGTTTTCTGTCTCAGGTGAAGATGGTCCCTCTGCCTCTACCCTCAAAATAAGAAAACACTGAAGAATATAGAAAAGGAGCAGAATTCTAGGTTGTCATGGGTACCACTAGAGGAGGGGAGGGAAGGAGAGAGATCAAAGGTCAAAATCCTGTTTACTGCTTTCTGTTTGTTTGCTTTTTCACTAGAAAATATTGTTTAATTTTCCTAACAACTCCCAATTCAAAACCCATAGCTTTGCCTCTCTTACTTAATCCTCTGATTTTCACACCAACCAGAAATAAATTTATCTAAAAATATTTATCTTGTAGTTACACATCCATTCCTTGTAATAAATGTTCCCCTTTCTCTTCCTCTCTGAGGTAACCTGGAAACTTTTAGCAGGGCATATTGAATTATACTTAAATTTATAAAAAAGTTAAAAGATCTACATGGCACATCAAACTACAGTATAGAACAAGTTAAAACATAGTGGACTAATTGTTGATTGGTTGATCTTCGGGATAGCCCCAAATCTGTCATCAGAGGTAATCTAAGCCATACTGTATTGATTTATTTCAACTGTAAATTCCCCAGAGCAGAAAGCTTTTTTCTTTCTTTCTTTTCCTTAGTCAATAGATTTTGATATGTATAAGGTGCTAAGCTGAAAAAAAAATATGAAAAACTTTCTCTGGACCTTCAAATGTCACTTGGATCTTTCTTTGACCTATGTGAAACACCACTGTTTTCCTTAGAACCACATGTTTGAGCAAGGTTGGTCCACCTCTGGGAAGGAAGGTTTTGTGTGTTTGGGGCTGGGTGGGGGTGTTAATTAGGAAAAAAAAAGAACTCTTAAACCTTTTGCTATGGATATTTTATTTCAAACTTCATCCAAAATATCAGTAAGTATGATAATGAGACCTGAGATGTGTACAGTGACCATATTTTCTTAGAAAAATATTAAGAACAAACCTGAAAAAGAGGAAAATCTGAAAGAGGTTCATAAGGATAGAAAGAAATTGTTTATATTTATAACTTTGCTTTGCAAAGGAAAATTTAAGAGCAAAACCAAGAAAATAAATTACTAAATTAAATAAATCTAAAAGACAGCTTTCTGAAATAAAGGATTGTCCTTTATAATAAAGGATGCATGGTCACTGCAGATATTGTCTGTGTATAGCTGCAGACACTGCTTCCAGTAAAAAGACTTATGGCTGAAAAAAAAAAAGACAAATTAAATAAATGATATATAGAATCTACTGGAAAGCTGAAGAATTTTAGTAGAAGTTGCAATTGGCTTAATGTACCAGGAGATGTCACTCTAGAACAATCCTTGAACTAATGTTTTTATGTTGGTGTTAGTTTTCCTATATTACAATTGGGAACTTAATTCAAAATTCTATTGTAAAGTATGATTGAGAACAATTTATTTAAAATTTTCTTAATCCATGGAGTGTATTTTATGTTACCTAATTAAAATCCACATGGATTTTAATGAACAAATTAAAAAAAAATGAACAGGCATTGCTGAATTTCGGTTTCAAAAATATGTCCAAAACATCATCATCATGACAAGGTAGCAATAGAAGGAATCATAAACCCTCACAAAAGATTATCTGACTAGAGTGAAAATTGCCTCATAATAAATTATAGGACCTGTGAGCTTGCACATGAAATTATACCTCAGGGAATCTATGAGTTCCTTTTATTGGCCTGTTCTTCTTGCTTCTCTATATTCATATAATGTGAATGAAAGTATACATATAAATGATGCATCCATCTTGGTTTGAAAGGAAATGATCCTGAAAATATATAGGACTGATTCTTATAACTTTTTTTTCTTTTGTTCAATGAAGTTTATGCAATCTGTCTTTGACAATGTCGAAGAACATCCTTTAGCAGGAACAGAATATTACTTGTGGGACCACCTCCACCTGAGGGTATCTGCCTGTCCTACTAGCTTAGATAGGGTGGGCATGCTCCAGGTCCTCTCCTGTAAATGTTGTCATCTGATGAAATCTTGGAGGTATACCTTCTTGGTGGCTGCCCCAGCCATTTGGAACAGCCTCCCATCTGAGATTTGATGAATCCCTACCTTTTTAGCCTTCTAGAGGGCTGTGAAGACCTGGCTCTTCTCCCAAGCATTGAGCTAGGATGGGGGTTGAGCTGTGAGGATGATTGGTCTGGTACCTGGAGGGAGGGTTCTATTGTTTTTAACTATGCTTTTTTATTTATTTATTTATTTATTACTCATATTTAGCCACCACCCAACTCCCCCAGAAGAGGGACTCTGGGCGGTTTACAATAAAATTCCCCATAACACATAAACATTAAAATCACATAAAACAATTATAATAAAACCCAATAAATAAATAAAATCCAAGAGAAATGTAAAATCCAGGCTGGTGGGAGGGACCTAGGGTGCGAGCCATCCCCAAGAATGGTTATTCCCTTTCCCACCCCAGGTGAGATAGCAAAACCAGGTCTTCAGGGCCTTCCGAAAGGTCAGGAGAGAAGGGGCCTGCCTCAACTCCAGGGGCAAGATATTCCAGAGAGTGGGGGCCACCAGAGAGAAGGCCCGCTTCCTGGACCTCGCCAGATGAAATTCTCTTATGGACGGGGTCCGTAACATGCCCTCTCTGGATGATCGGGTGGGGCGGGCCCTTAGGTAACCTGGCCCCATGCTATGTAGGGCTTTAAAGGTAATAACCAACACCTTGAATTGGACCTGGAAGCAAACTGGCACCCAGTGCAGCTCGAGCAGCAACGGTGTTATATGTGCCCACCTAGGTGCACAAAAATAGCCAGCACGGCTGCATTTTGGACCAGCTGAAGCTTCCAGATACTCTTCAGGGGTAGCCCCATGTAGAGTGCATTGCAGTAGTCTATATGGGAGATAACCAGGGCATGAGTGACTGTTCGGAGGGCTTCACGATCCAGGAACGGGCATAACTGGCACACAACCCGAACTTGTGCAAAGGCCCTGAGTCCAGGAGAACCCCCAGATTATGCACTGAGTCTGTCTGGGGCAGTGCCACCCCATCCAGAACTAAAGATGACAGTTTCCCAGAAGATGAAGCCCCATCAATCCACAGCCACTCCGTCTTACCAGGGTTCAGCTGAATCCTGTTGTTCCCCATCCAGACCCCCACAGCCCCCAGGCACTGAGAAAGGGCAGTCACTGCATCACTTACCTCACCCGGGACAGAGATGTATAATTGGGTATCATTAGCATACTGATGATACCTCAACCCGTGGTGACGGATGATCTCACCCAGTGGTTTCATGTAGATGTTAAACAAGAGAGGAGAAAGAACCGAACCCTGCGGCACCCCACAATGGAGGGGTCAAGGGCTGGATCTCTCCTCTCCTATCACCGGCCCTGGAGGAAGGAGGTGAACCAGCACAGAACTACACTGCCCACCCCCAACTCCCTGAGCCATCCCAAAAGGATACCATGGTCAATGGTATCGAAAGCCACTGAGAGGTCAAGGAGAGCAAGGATGGATGCATTGCCTCCATCCTGCTCTCGCCAGAGAGATTTATGGATTGTTGTGAGCAGCCTAGAGTCAACATACGAGATAGGTGGCCATGTAAGTCCTGCAAACAAACAAATATGTTCACAGGTACATCATCATTTAAGTATGCAGTTGCACTTTCATCAGCTCCATGGTGACCATACTCTGGTGGGTGTCCACTCATTTATCTCAGAAGAACTAAGATGATGCAGGAAGAGAAGATTTTATACTACAGCTGCCTTCTTTCTGGGAAGAGTAAGTCAAATTAGAGGTCACAGTTTTTTGGTTTCAGGACCCCCCCCCCGAAAAAAAGGTTGTTATTAAGGATCATTGGAACATGAGTGTGTATCACTTCTGGTGGGATATGGAGGACTGAGCAGCTGTGCCTGCGAGCTCCATAGGCAGAGCTGGCATCTTGGCAGTTTTTGGGGGGGCACAGGCTGGTTTCTCCTGTAGCTCAGAGTGTTTTTCCAGGCAAGAAAAACACTGGAAATTGACCCAATTGTCCTCCAGATGGAGAGTTGCAGCCAGGAGATTGTGGACAGCGTGCACAATCAACCAGCAAGACTTCACCAGGTGGCTGGGATTTCACCTTTTCCAAGCCAAGCTGCAGCCCTTAAAGACACAGTAAATCCTGCCTTCCCATTTCTAAATCGTCCAATGCATTATTTTTTTTAAGTTATGTACCCTAAGAGAAACTTTCCACAGTAAGAAGAAATGGATTCTCTTGGTGCCTAACATTATTTCTGGATTTTATATATATATATATATAAAGTTTTGGTTTCTCTTCCCATTTAAAGTGTAACGAGGATTGAGAGTACATAATTGTCTTCTTGTTACTATTTTTGATACTGAATTTGAAGGATGGAATATTTTCCTACATGTTTGGTTTGTTGTTTTAAATCTTCAGTTTTCTGTTCATTTTCTTTGGGATTTGTTTGCTAGTATACTTTCTCTTGCCAATTATGGAAGTTTTTTTATTAACTCATTAACTCCTTTTTGTGCAAGTCAGTCACTAGGGGGTACCATAATCTACTGTCTGAAGCATGGAAGATTTCAAAGAAGACTTCACAGAGCTATGTTGTGAGCTTAAGCAGACTTTTCAAGCACTTCTTTCAGAGTGCTGTCAAGCTATTCTGCAGAGTGTTCAGGACATTGGAGAAGAGATCATTGCTAAAGTGTGTCATCTGGCTGAAAATGTTATGATGGATGATGAAGATTTTGGAAAAGATGGGGATTTTTCTGTTAGTGAGATTAAAGTAATGCCAGGGGAAGATTATAGTTTGGTGCTGAGTGGGTTAAAGCGATAGTCTGAGTTTAAGTTTGTACAGGGAGTTGCTACGCTGGGGAGATTTTATGACTATCTGAATCAGTATTATGGGAAAGAAGAGAACATGTTTTGTGGGGATTTTTTCCTTGCAAGAAGTCTGAGTTGTTGAGGGTGGCAGCGGGGCTGTTTGATTTCTGCAGGAAAAAAAAAAAAAAGCCTTCTGTGTAATAGGGAGATATGTAAATGCCCTGGTATATTTCGAGGAGGGGTAAAACATTAAGAATGATAATGAGGTTATTATGATTTCATTTACTTAATTATTTGGACTAAGGTTTACAGGATTTTTTATTTGTATGATTTAAAAAGTATTGATAAGACAAAATAATATTATATTTTGGCTTTTAAACTTAATAGGGTTAAGACTGTTGTAGCATTATTAATTATAAAAGCAGATAACTTATATGTTTTTATAATTTAATTTTTATTATAGTGAACAGAAATATATAGAATAGTGGTAGGAAGGAAATAATTAAATGGATGTTGTTTTAAGGGGGAGGGAAGTTGATGAAGATAGATAGATAGATAGATAGATAGATAGATAGATAGATAGATAGATAGATAGATAGATAGATAGATAGATACACACATACATACATACACACACACACACACTTTCTTTTTTATATATAAGGGGAAGGAACAATTGTATTAGTAATTTGCATATATTAGTGGAAGGATGTATAGAAATAATGGTTTGATTAAGAGTAAGGGACTGACTATGGAAATTGCTGTATATTCTTGCTGTTGAAAGTTGGAAGTCACCTTTGTATGTAATCTTTAAAATTCTTTTTCCTTGTGCTTACACTTCTTTAGTTTCTTTTTTTCTTTTTTCTTTTTGTAGTTTTTTTTTCCTGTAGCCTTTATCTTTGTTTTAAACGTAATAAAATTCTTATTAAAAAAAAAGGAACATGAGTGTGTAGGTATGTGCATGCAGGAGTTATACACCTGAATGTGCTCTATTGGGGCTACCAGATCTAGATGCCAATCTAGATGCCACTATATGGCAGCCACAAGATAGAGAAAACTCCAGCTCTGCTGTTTTCCAGTAGCCATCCATATTTTTGTGGCTACATTTGGTAGCCCTAGGTATATTAGGTGTTTGCTGAGCAAAATATTTGTTTTCCAACTACAGATGCCTATAGTCATAAAGCTGATTCTTCATACATTATCTAGACAAATCCCCCATCCAGAGACACAGTGTGCTAGCCAGCCTGTATCTTTTAACAGGATTCTATGATGGTCTTGATTTTGTGCTCCACTGTCCAAAATTTTAAAACTCCAGCTTCTGAGTTTTAAAAGCATTTTCCAAATAACCTGTTTTTTACCATCTCGACATTTATGCTAACCTCTCTGGGAGAATTATGAACAGCTGTTCTCAGATATTTTAGTGGCAACTCAAACAGCTAAAACTCCTGTGGTACCTAAAACATTAACACACTTATAATGGCAAAATAATAAATATAACGGCAAAACTTTTTCTTAATTAAAATAATCAAAGGTAAATCAAATGGAACAGGGATCTTGGTAATTTAATAACTTACTTAGGAGCAAGATTTTTGCTTTATTGAAGTAGTTTTTTTGCTTTCTCCAAGTAGGTAGAAACTATAACTTTGGAAAATAAATGAAAATGAAGACAAATTATCCAAAATACCTTACAAAATTCCTAACAACTATAGGATACTTACCTTTTATATATATAAATATTAAAATGTTTTGCTAGCTTTTGGACAGCTGAGGAGCATTCTTAATTCTTAAAATTGGAGGTGCAAAAATTCCCTTTATATCTTGTGTGTTTCCAAATAAATCACTATTTTGGAGGTTGTTTCTTTTACAATGATAATTATGCTACCTCTCCACCTACAGAATGAAGGAATAATATAAGCACACTTAGTGCAAATACAGAATCACCTAGTTCAGCAATAGTTCACTGGAAAAAGGCAAGGTTAAAGCAGTAAATCTTCTAGACCAGTGCTTTTCAAACTTGGCAACTTTAAGATGTATGGACTTCAACCCCCAGAATTCCCTAGTCAGCATGTCTGTTCTATACAAAGAGTAAAATAATAGTCTCATCTGGGGGTGGGTATGTAGGTAGGTTCAGTTCACAGGAGCCCTCAGTAAGAAATTAATTTCTCAGGGTACAACATTTCTTTCAATATTTTAGACCAAGCAGTTTCAGAAGTATCAAGAAGTGTCAACAAACTGGAATCTGTACAGAAGTTTATGATGGAGATATGGAAAAGCTAAAAGAGTTGGGATTGTTCAGTCTGGGGACAAAAGGATTGAGAGACAATCTGATAGATGACAGAATAAATCTGTTTCCTGTTGTTTTGGTCAGTATGATCTTAAACAATGAACATCGTACAAAATATTTGGAAAAACTGCTCCTCAGCAGTGGAGGAGTCCACTTCAGAAGGTGGTTGTGTTGTCTGGTTCAGATTCAGAGAAGGGGAAGCAGGGGACAAGAACCCAGGAGAAGAGTTCCTTGAAGTCCTGAGAGATATAGGTCTAGGCACAGAGCTTGAATGAGATCCTTAATCACCTCCATTTGTGGATCCTGAGATGAAGCTAAAGAACATACCCTAAATGAGTGAATGCTTAACAAGCTGATTTGTATATAACTGAGGATGCCAGGTTCAGCTCTGTGGAAGTAATGGGCAACAGCTGCAAACTGATTGGTCCCAACTCCAGAAGAAGTTTAAACTCTGGGTTATAAACAGACCTATGGCTGGATGACCAGGTTTACTTTATTTATTACTTATTTAAGGAATTTATATGGCTGTCTAATTTGCAAATTGTGGCAGTGGTGACTTACCTAGGATTAAAAATACAGAACAACATAGTCAATATGTTGAGGTTTTCCTACTAACGATTAAGACTGCTATTGTACCTCATCATTTTGGCCGGGTGAAGAGGTTGTATTTGATTGTCTCCTTTCACGTGCTTGATGCAAATCGCCTGGGGGGAGGAACCTGCCCGGACTTGTTTCTTACGTCCTCTTTTTTTTCTCTGTGCCGATATGTAGCCAAGCTAGATAGCTCTGAATGAGAGCTAAGTCCTTTAAATATGTTTTGCTTTTGTTTTGCTTTTTGTAAATAAATTATTTTTATAGAAATGCCTGGTGTGTGACTTTTCTGATCTCTCCTGGGCTAAAGGCTTTCCCAGCATTCTGCAACAGGTTATGTGCCCAGTGAGCAGCCCAGTAAGCCCAGTAAAACCCAGAGAGAAAAGAGAGATCAGCTCCACACCTCATGCACAATTTAAAGGCAGGTAGCAAAGACCTGTGAAGGTTTTCTTTGGAGCCACCTGGAGATTTTTCAGCAACTGCCGGTCTACAGGACAAAGAAGCCAGCTGAGGTGACTTGCAAAAGAAGAAAGAAGCCATGGCTACCTCCCAACCCTCAGCGATGCCTTTCAGAGGCATCCCAACCCTCTGGCCTATCAGAGACCAACTATTTGAATTGGGCCTACCTCCCAACACTCTGGCCTATCAGAGACCAACTATTTGAATTGGGCCCTGAAGATGGAGATGTATCTTCGCAGAGAGAATCTTCGGCTGCCAATTGGTGAGCAAACCCCCCAAAATCCCAGTGCTGAATGGCTGAGACAGGATGAGCGGGCTAGAGCCACCATTATCTTGGGAGTTGAGGACAATCAGCTAGTCCACGTGCGAGGCATGCAGTCTGCAAAGCAACTTTGGGACGTTTTGAGAGACTTATATGTAAAGGCAACAGCAGGGTGTAAAGTTACCCTGACGAAAAAGCTGTACAGAGCCTACCTTGCAGAAGGAGATAGCCTTCCTGAACACCTGCATTATATTCAGCAGCTGTTTGTTGAGTTGCAGGAGAGAGGAATGGAATTTACACCTCTCACAAAATCCTATATCCTCCTGTCCTCACTGAATGAAACGTGGGACTCGCTGATTTGTACCCTGGAGGCTATGCCTGAAGCAGACCTCACCCCATCGTATGCTACACAGCGCTTACTCGCTGAATGGGAGAAGAGAGAGGAAAGATCCCCCCCCCATCTCTTCTGGAAAGCTGCAATACCAGAAAATGAGGGAAAAGAAGGGAAAGGAACCTGAGGCCACAGCGCTAGCGAGCCAGCAATGCTTCACTCGTGGTTCAGCTGGACATTTGCAAAGAGACTGTGCCATGAGACCCAAGAGTAGAAAGACAGAGAAGAAGAACACAAGGGCAACACAGAAGAAGGCTCTTCAGACAACCCAAATTGCACAGGTTGCTGAGAAGGGTAATTCTGATGCATGGGTGTTAGATTCTGGGGCCAATTGTCATTTATGTAATTGTAAAAGCTCTTTTGTGTCACTGTCTAAAACTGAAAGACAAAGTGTATCTTTGGCTGATGGGTCTGTGACCAAAATTATGGGACAAGGTGACTTGTATTTATCCTGCTTAGGAGAAACTGTAAAAGGGGTGTTGTATGTGCCAAATTTACAATCAAACTTTTTATCTGTGGCACAATTGGCTGCAACAGGGTATATCATAACATTTAAGAAAAATGGTTGTGAGATATGAAAAAATGGGAAATTGTGTGCTACTGGTATGTTAAAAGACTCCTTGTACATTGTGCAAAATGCAAGGAAGCCAAGCTGCAAGGCTGCAGTTGGCAACACGCCATATCATGACCAATGTGTACACCTGATGCACAGGAGATTTGGTCATGCTAATTTCAAGTATATAGCACAAATGCCACAGCTGTGTGCTGACCTAAAGATAAAACCCTGTGATAAATACTTAGACTGTGTAGTTGGCAAAGAATGCAAAACACTAAAAGCTCCTGTGAGTAAGCACAGTGACAGAGTTACAACTAGACCTTTGGAAATTGTACACTCTGACATTATTGGTCCTTTTGCTCCAAGTCTTGGACAAGCAAGGTATGCAATGACAATCATTGATGATTTCTCAAGATACACATTTATCTACATCTTAAAACATAAAGATGAGGCATTTGAGAAATTTAAAAGTTTTGTGACATGGGCAAATGGAAAATTCCCTAGGCCTGTATCTGCACTCCAATGTGATAGAGGAGGAGAATACCTTTCTCACAAATTCAGAAGGTTCCTAGTGGAAAAAGGGATAGAACAAATTCTTTCTAACCCTTACACCCCTCAGCAAAATGGTGTTGCTGAAAGAAAGGGCAGAACCTTGCAAAATGCGATGGAATGCATGATTAAAGATTCACAATTATCTTTTAAGTACTGGGGAGAGGCCATATCTACTGCCACTTATGTACAAAACAGATTGTATAACTCTGTGATTCAGGACACTCCATTCCATTTGTTTTATGGTGTGAAACCAAAGGTAAACCATCTTAGAGTGTTTGGTAGCACTGCATGGGTTCACATTCCAAAACAGCAGAGAAGGAAAGGAGGCCCCACAACAAAGAAAGCCATCTTTGTTGGCTATGAACAAAGCCAAAGGAGCTACAGGTTCATAATGGGAGAGAAATTAATAATTAACAAAAGCGCTTCTTTTGCTGAACAAAACTGGGGGAGATTAAATTCTAGCTCTCCAGTTGATCTGACCACCACAAGAGAACAGCAAGGACTTGCTGATGGTGATCTTTTGCCTGATGAGGACATTAAACCAGACAAGCAAGCTGAAGATCTATCTGATGAGACAGATGCTTCTCAGGAAAGTGATAGGAGTTAAAATTTAAGCCCTGTATTACCTCGCAGATCTCAGAGGAGTAATAAAGGCATTCCTCCATCACACTTTCAGGCTGAAACAGTAAAGGCTTTTCACATATTCACAGAACCTGAGTCTTTAGAACAAGTGAATGCTTTACCACCTGAGATTGCACAAAATTGGCATTCTGCCATGCAACAGGAATTAGTATCCTTGAAAGAAAATAAAACATGTAAACTGGTACATCTACCGCCCAATGAACGCTGTCTGGGTTGTAGGTGGGTTTTCAAACTGAAAAGGGATGCTGATGGCAAAATCTGAAGCCTGCAGAAATAGAACAAAACATATCGATATTAGATATCAATACATCAAAGATATGATAAGCAAAGGAGAAATAATGTTAAAATATTGTGAATCAAAAGACATGATTGCTGATATTTTAACCAAACCTCTTCCTGTACCAAGACACAAAGAGTTGTCAGAGAAGATTGGTTTGCATCTTAATCTATAGTGTAAAAAGGGGAGTGTTGAGGTTTTCCTACTAACGATTAAGACTGCTATTGTACCTCATCATTTTGGCCGGGTGAAGAGATTGTATTTGATTGTCTCCTTTCACGTGCTTGATGCAAATCGCCTGGGGGGAGGAACCTGCCCGGACTTGTTTCTTGCTTCCTCTTTTTTTTCTCTGTGCCGATATGTAGCCAAGCTAGGTAGCTCTGAATGAGAGCTAAGTCCTTTAAATATGTTTTGCTTTTGTTTTGCTTTTTGTAAATAAATTATTTTTATAGAAATGCCTGGTGTGTGACTTTTCTGATCTCTCCTGGGCTAAAGGCTTTCCCAGCATTCTGCAACACAATAAACACAGAAGAACACAGAGACATAACATGGCCAAATCACAACATACTCAAATTTCAAAATCATTTACCTGGTGGAGTCATACAACATCCTAGCAATATATTAACTGTATCTTAAAAGGCACAGAACTTCCCAGTGCTTGCAGATAATTAGCATGGACAGTCCCAAAGAGAATAGCATTTAACTATTCCAACTTTTATGTACATAATAGTAGCAGAATAAAGATAAAAAGGACACCAAGTGATTTCTCTGCCATCTAGTTTAGTGAGAGAAACATAGGAAGTATACTTATCCCCAAACTAGTTGCTCTCAAATTCTTCTTCCAATAAGAATCTCATATAGATTGGAGGGGCTGTGTACCTTTATTGTATCTTTCTGATCCCTCAGATAAAACTCACTCACTCACTCACCCACAAACAAATAATTAAAGCTGTTGGACCAAGGAATGGGGAGAGCCAGAGTCAAGTTAGCCATAGAAATTAATATTATGATTTTGAGTCAGTTACTCACCTTAAACCCAACCTCTCCCATAGGGTTGTTGTGGGGAAAAAAAAAAAAAAAACAGGACAAATGGATGTAATGGATACTGCCTGATGTTTTTTTTTTTTTTTTTAAGTGTACAGGTGGAGTTGCAGAACTTGTGGGGAAAGAAAAAAACTTAACTAGTGTGTTGGTCTTCCTAAAAGCCAGTAGATAAACTGAGTGGATATGCTCATGAATACAAAGATGGGAATAAATGTATACATTATTGGGGAGGATGGGGAGACAATTGGTTCTGTTTAATTCAGCATAGAGGTCTGAAGCCCAGGTGCATAACTATAAATCAAAAACATAGTTAAACTTCACAAGAGGGCTTAGTATAATCTCTACTCTGTGAATTTACATCTTATTAGCACAAGCATCTGAAGAATAAAAGAGAAGCATCTGTCTTGGGAAGGCTGATCTTTTGCATCTCAACCATTTTATGTCTGAATAGTATGCTTGCCATGCTAAGATGGTGCCAAACTAGGCTAGCTCAGAAGTGAACTGGAAGGAACAGTCAATAATCCAAACCAGAGTCAGGCAGGCAATCACTCTAAAGGGAAATCCATGTAAAGATAATACCAGGCTGAAGCTGGGCATCTTTGGCCTTCTTAAATTTCCCACCATGCACAAGGAGAGATGAATACATCAATTTCTCAAAGGGAAATTCTCCCAATTTTAGCTATGATGGTCACACCACTACTGACATAGATCAGTATGAAGAATTTCCTTTCCATGTCTTCTCTTGGGATTTAACTGAAATGTGGAAAGACAGGATTACACATATCATGTATGGGGGGAAGGAAATTCTTGTGAGTAATAAGGAGCAGAAACAGTCCAAACTTTAAGAATTTAAGAGATTCTAGGAATAGATACAATATTCACTTTTTATTGAATATGTACATATACCAGTTCTGTTTCCATTATCACTCTTCTCAGACATACATTTTATATGTTTTGGTATTACCAGGATTGTCATATTCTCAAGTGTTTTCTATAAGTAGAGGCTGATTAAATTTCAGGAGGAAGGTGTACTAGAAAATAGATGCAACACCTATGAACTTCCATTCTTCTTACCTCATGAAAGTAAGGAATTATTAGTACAGTCTCTCAGGACATAACCATCAGATAGATCAATACTGGAGGTAAAAGATAGTCTTGGAAATACCTTAGAGCCAAGCCATGTAAGGTCAAAACCAGCCCTTTGAATTATACTGAGAAGACAGTGCAGGGCCCAGAGCATTAGTGCCACTTGTTCATGTTGGCATGTAACCAAGTATAAGCTCAAGACTGTGAAGCAGCAGGTACCTTGGACTGATTGATTAAACAAACAAACAAACAAACAAATATAAGATTTATTTGATATCACATTACTTATTTTACTTTAAAGCAAGGAGCAGAAGCAGGTCATCAATGGACATCTGGTAATAATGCAAAATATTGTTTGGGCTGCAGGAAATATATGTTCTAGCTAGAAAAGTGGAATAATAAAAGCAGAGTTAATGACTTTTAAAGCAAAGGGCCCAAAGGTCTCTTCCCTCATTGCCCACCCGAAGGAGGTTGGAAATATCTGATTTTTGCAGATTTCTTAATGTGTATATTCACATGTATAGAGGAGAAGCTATTGCAAGCTTCTTGTATGAACAGCCTCATCTATCTTGTGCATTTTGGTATTTTATTACCAACAAAAAAGCCATAAAAATGCTGTAGGCTAATCTTACTAACATCAGATTAAAAGGCCAATCATACTTTTTTTTTTTTTTTTTGGTATTCTCTCTGCTGAAGACAATAGCAATAGTTTGGGATCCCTCTCAGGGTCTTGTTGTTTTTGGCCTTTAGCATAGGTCGGAAACATAAATTTCTCTCCCAACTAAAAGGCAAATTTCTTAAACAGATAGGAAGAAACAAATTGATATCCCAAATTATTAAGCCAGACCCATCTTTTAACCGATCTGACACCTTCAGCATTGTCTGACCAATCAGAAATAGTACTATGAGGTACCTCCATTATACTGGCTCTGTAATTAAAATGAAAAGGTAGATGGTGGGGGGAGTCAGTTCAAACTCTTTTGATGTTCATATAAAATATATTCCCAATTAAATCTAGATATTTTAACTAACTTTGATTTAAACTACACGTTTACATATTTTACACAGTCCTTATCCTTTTTTTAATTTTTGATTCTTTTGGATAATTGATTCTTTTGATTATTGGTGATATGGTTTTGGATGTGATGCCCACATAGTGACTTAATCAAGATTTGTTTGAGCACCATGTCTCTGGGAAGCTAATATATAAAGTATCCTGTGACTAGTGTCTTGGCAACATTCAATCTCAGAGAGTTTTCATCTCATGGTTGTTAACAGTGGTGATCAAGATACCCAGTGATATAAAACAGAAAGCTTGTTCAGTCAAGAGTTTCTCCTTATGGGGAATGACATAAAACAACTATCAAGGAAAACAAACATCCTGGTGACAAACTTGAAATAGGGTTCCAAGGGTTAGTTAGGTAAGAAGATGCCCTCAGATCTGGATGTAGCCTTAAAAAGAGGAAGAGAAATAGCTATGGAAATTACTCCATAGCTAAAAATCCAGGATGGGTAGGTGGTAACTGGAGTTTGACTTCCAGCAGAAAGTGAGAATAAGTAGCAATAACACATCAGGATGATATAGTCAAATATTGCTGACTTCTCATGCAGCCCATGGTACCTCAAAGTGATTTCTCAGATAGATAAAATATTATTACTAAAGCAAGCCATTTGCTTTTTAAAGGCAAAATATAAAATAGGGAGGAAATCGTTAAGTATAGAATGTGCCCTGAGACAGATAAACATTTTCCTATACCAGCAAAAATATGAGAAATAAAAATGTAGTTCCCCCTGATATTAGTGAAAATCTCTCTCACAAATCCTGTAAAGTAGTAAAGGAAATGTGCTTCACAAAAAATGAATTCCAGTTTTTATCATGTTTTGATTATTGAAGGCAGATCTGGCTGAGCCTGAGGGCTGAATTCTTACATACATTCAGCACTGGATAATGATATTGTAATGAACTGGGACCTCTCACAGTTTTAGTTCTTTTGGGATCCGATATTTATGCATTCAGAAAGTCCAACAATAAAACCATGCATAATAACCAATTAATACAATTGTTAAATAATTTTTGAGATTAATAGCATACAAGATAATCAAGCTTGCATCATGATGGTACAAAGCTAATTTTGCTATTCTCCCTCCACCCCAATCCCTCAATCTGGACACTGCTGGCTCATGGGGAATCAAGAGGAGTTTACAGTCTGTGGGGAATTCTACTAAAGATCAGGTGGGTTATGTGTCCCAGAAACACATACACATGCACTATGGAGAACATCCTTACATAGGAACAGCTTTGCTTGGGAATGGGGATATAAAAAAAAAAAGAAGTTTCTTGGGGAAAAGGGGGGAAATGATTTCTGGATTGAGGATGCAGAGGAAACAGACCTGGGTGTGGCAGAAGCTGGTTCAGCTAGTTTGGAATAAAAACAACTGGAAAGAGAGAAAGAGAACAAAAAGAGAATTTATTTAGCTGAGCAGGAAGTTGTTATAATCTGAGTAGTAGGCTTGAGTGGGCCACTTTTATACTTTCTTTGGGAAATTTAGCATACTAAAAAATAAAAATAAAAACCAAGTGTTTACTTCAGGGTATGGAAAACGGTTAATAATGCATACTTTTCTTTAGCTTTCCTGGTCTGTGGGAAGGTAAGAATAAGAAGATTAAAGATCAGTGAGAGAAAAGATCTTCCTCAGAATAGGCAAAGAACATTACTGATGATTTAGCAACGTCAGCAAAACCCAAGGTCCATAGCTTTCCAAATCATCCCTATTTATCAAGATTTAGTGTCCACAGAAAAGTAATATCTAAGTGGTGACAATGGGCTTTTCTCCACACCTCCCATGATATGTTCTTGAAAGAGAGTACACTGCTTCAGAAAAGCACTGAATTTTTGATGAGCCTCCAAAGCAAGGCCACCAAAGTTGCTGCCTCATATGAGGCTGGATATATAGCTGTCAGAGGCTGTGGGAGAATTATGAAGTAAGACCAAATGCAGGAAAAAGGAAAGATGCAGGGAAGGATCCCTGTCTCCCATGTTTTCTTTTTATTTAGCAAGCCTCCAGGCCTGTTGGAGAAGAGATAAACATCATCACTTTTTTTCTCAAGCCTATGCTGCTGCTGGAGGGAAAAGGAGGAGGAGGAGAAGACTTCTGTGGTTGTTAGGACTGCTCTACTTTCTCCAGCAGCCAAACCAAAAACGACCATGGAGTCATTGGCTTGATGGAAGGATGTGCTCCTTCGGAGGGCCGATTGGAGTTTTGTAGGTTAGGCTCCTTTAGGCTTCTTCTCCATGTAAATCAGAAGATTCATAGTTTTCTGATGGAAGACATCAGTTGCTGAGTTGCTGGTCCCAACTGCAGTCACTATATGAGGACTACCTGTAATAGAGTTCAGTATCTAATTATAGGATTTCTAGCCCTAGGAAGGATCATAGTTCATTGTAAGACAGCTTCTAGGTCTATTAGTATTTTTTCTAAGATAGCACACTGAGATTTTTTTTTTAATAACAAGGTAGAGAGGTAGCAAATCAGGTAATATTACCATAAGCTGGTGTGTTACATGCAGTCTATACCAAATCCAAATGCATGTCTCTTTTTGCATTAGGAAGTGGAGATAGCCATTAGTCTAATTAGCTTTGAAAAGAGAATAGACATATTCAGGAAGCATAGATCTGTCAATAAACTGGTCCAGATTTAGAAGGGAAGTGTGGTACCAATGGGGAAGTGTGGCATTTTTAACCTGCTTATTGGCTTTCTTGGGGCAATTCAGACAAGCCAGTTTTTGAGCCTGAGTACTGCACTAGATGGAACTTTAGGCTAATCCAGACAGTCTTCTTTGACATTCTTACATGGGACCTGATTATTTATTTGTTCTTTGATTTTGGTTAATAAATCTGCAGCACAAACGCCCAATGTGCAGATGTCAAATGTTAAAGATAGTATATCAAGGACAGGGTTAAAAGTATAGTTCCAGTTGGCTTTCCCCATACTAAAGACTTTTAGGTGGATGACAATGTACCTGAGAGCAAGTGTAGTGGAGTAGTTAATATGCTGGCTGAAGAATGGAGAAACCAAGGTTCAATCTTAGACATGGAGGCTAACTGGATGATTTGGGACCATCTTTTTTTTTCTCTTCCAGCCCTATATATTCATTGGGTTATTGTTATGGGAGACATCTAATCGGGGAAGAATGTATCTGAGAGAAAGTTGGCTTTCTATGCACAAGAATGTGTGTGTATGCTTGGTGTATATGTGAATGAAGGGGAGAATGTATGCAAAAGTGTGTCTCTAAGGAATGTATACAAAGGAGTATGCTTGTGCAACCTCATCTCATTCTGTCTCTAACTTCATCCAGCCCAAAGGCAGAAGAACTGTTCATCTCAATATATCCAATTTTATCTATATCATTTTAATGTAGTTATTCTGACTAATATTCTTATGCATGCTGACATAAGAATTTTTACAGAAGAAAGAAATAATAGTGAAATCTGTTATATAATTAAATAATCAGAAATTGCTTTTGACAGTAAACTGTGTTCCTGTAAGAGCTACACAGTATCGGATCATTCAGGAAATTAGCTTCATTAGGCAATAAACCTTTCACAAGCATTATAGTACACAGTCAATTATTTCAGGAAGATGCCATTATAGTATGGTAGTCGATGGATATGATGTCAGCATAAAACCTATCTTTGTTTTAAGCAAGGGAAGAATGCATTTTTTCTAACTCTCTATATTTGGCCCTTCTAAAAATGTATTTTATTAATTATAGAAATTATTATTTTCACATGAGAATATGCACAAATTAAAGTCTAGTACTATAGCTGTCACAGAACATAGCTTCGCTTGTCATAAATAGCAAAGCTGAACAGTTTGGTTAGGATTTACTACAGCCATTTGTTCACACAAGACAAGAGGTTTTCCTTTCCCTCTGCTGAACCTTGAAGAAGAACAGCTCCCAAAACTGAATCTGAGGAAACAGTTTGTGCAGTAAAGGGGTGACTGGGATGGGATAACAATACACTTTAGGTAAACCATTCCAATTTGTGCTCTTTTTTTTTTTTTTTAGTTGACTGAACAGTTTTGTTTGTTCTGCAAGATTAGTGATGAATCTTCTGTGAAACTGGCAAAGCCCAGAAAACATTGGACACATTTCACACTTTTAGGTGTTTGCCATGAGAGAAAGGACTGCACATTGCTAGAATCCATTTGCACAGCTTCTGTAGATAAATAGATAGTCCAGTTGTGTAAGAACAAGCACACATTTTTTCCAACCTAGCAAAAAGTTGGTATTCTAGGGCATTTTTTTTACATGAATCTCATATAAGGATGGGTCTTCTGAAAAAAAAAAAAAATCAGCATTGTCACCAACTAAGTATATGTCTAAAATATCAGAAAATATTTCACACATAAATCTAGAGAAGACCAGGAAGCAATTAACCAATCCATAGGGCATTACTGTGTATTTAAATTTGTCATACTGGGTGTCAAAAATTGTCAAATATTAATGGTACTCCTTCATTTGGATCAAACTTTAAGCTCCTCTCAAGTCCATTTTCATGCAAATGCATTGCATGGCTTCTGAAGGTGCCCCAGCCGATCAGTGGATCCTGCTTTTAATGGTCACAGAATTTAGAGATCTATAATTGTGGGAAGTTTCAAAGAATTATCTCTTTTTTTGTAAAAAAAAAAAAGGTTGCAGGCATGACATGGGAGATACAGAAGATAATCCTTTCCTGATTATCATCCAGGAACTTTTTCAAACTGAATAAACCTTGAGTAGATGTGGGATATTGCTTGTTAATTGGGATTTAGACTTCAGATTTTAAGTTTCTGGTACTGTCACATACCTGATAAGGAAGCAAGGTCGCTGCTTCCTCTTCCCCCAAATATCAGCAAAATCTATATACTTTCCTACCAGGGAAGGAGGTTTAGGCAGCAGTGCAGGAGGGAAAGATGGAAAAGGGTTGGACGTGTGCAAGTGGTGATGTTCCCTTTTGAGAGGGAAAAGATACTAGCTCTCACTCTTAGTGGATATCTGGATTATGGCATTGTGGCCAGTCTGTGCCCAATACTGTAGGAGGTGTAAGGAAGCTGTGATATAGGATGGCAAGAATTCTGCATGATCACTTATTTTCTAGTAGGGAGGAGCTATATAGCTATATAGGACTAGCTCAGAGAGGCTGGTTGTCAAATATAGGCTTCTCTAATAACAGTGTGAGTATACTGTTGCCTCACAGAAGAAATAAGTTGTTCTGCCAGAGTCTAAAGGAGTGGAGAACTGTATTTATGTGCCAGAGGGGGCATGAAGAGTAGTAGTGATAATAAAATGCACTTACCTGCTGTCAGCCATCTGTGGCCTTCTTACTTGGCCTGACGGTTCCCCTGCTGAAGTCTTGGGAGGGTTGCTAGTGAAAGTTCCAGAAGATGAGACTCTGGATTGACTCAGAGGAAGGGACTTTTGAAAAACAAGCCATGGCTAGGTATCCTGGAGCAATGCAGTAAAAACATAAACTGAGGTTTCTCTCTCTTTTTTTCCTCTGCTGCAGACAAAGACCTCTTCACACATTCTGTTTGTAGGGTTCTGTAGTGCTAGAGTCTGAGGAAGCAACACAGGAGGGAGGAACTGGGAGCAAAGAGCTGTAAGACCTCCACCCCTTGTTCTCCAAGTGCCTCAGCATTAACACACAATGCTGAAACAGTTCCTCCAAATTTTCTGGTGTGCCCTATATTGCTAATTCATTCCTCAGTTCATCATAAAGTCCTTCCGGAAACTGGTCAATCAGAGCAAGATCATTCCGATGCACATATCTGGAAATCAGCTACATACTCATGAATTCTGCAATTTTCTTGTTTTCACTTGCAAATTTCCTGATTTGTTGTCCCTGTTCTGGACAAGTCAGCAAAAGCAGCTCTATTTTTTTTGCACAAAATTCTGATAATTGTCTAATAATGCACCGTTGTTCTGAATAAATGGGACTTCCCATTTGGCTGCCCTTTCAGCAGGCTGAACTACCATGAAAAATTCATATTGAATCATGAAAGTCAGGAATTACCTTGATCCCTCCCCACAACTTCTCTGGTAAACTTCCAGGAGAATGGAGGTACACTGACAGGGCAACAACTTGTGGGGCCACTATCAGCTGAGGGAAGCCTTGTCCCAATTGCTGTGTTAGTTATACTATGGCATTGTGTAGGCTCCATATATGTATATCAAGTGGCTATAGATGCTGTAATAATGCCTTGGCAATTTGATCTGCAGACAGTGGAGTGCCTCAGGGATTTGCAGCCATGTTCTAAGTCAAGAAGGCAGGGTCCAATGCTTCTCTAAGATTGTCAGCCCTTCAGGGTAGGCCAACTCAAGAAACAGAAATTCCAGGAATGTGCTTTTTTGTTGTAGGGTAGAATAAAAGAATCTTGATAGCCTGCCAGAGTTTCTTTTTACCCCATCTGATACCAAACAAAAATCAAGGCAGAGTTCTTCTTCACATTTCCCTTTTTCTCAAGACTCTTCTCTGAAAATTCCCCCTTAATGGTTCAACTTACTCTTTTTACATTCCCAATGTCAGGTTTACATTCCTTCATATCTCCCTATTTCCCAAAGTTTCGTTTCCAGCTAAACCAAGACTTTTTAAAGCAATTGGGAACATTGCATGGCCAACCCTTTCTCCTTGACAATGAGAATGTTTGCAAATATTATATGGCATTAAACAGCTCAACCATTGGTAGAGGCAAAGATCTGAGTGTCACATGAAAGCCATAGATAGATCATTATACATATAAAAAGAGTTACAAGCAGGAAAAGTGGCTCTTTTTGTTTGGCTTGGTGAAGAGGCTGTATGCCATTCTCAGTGGTTAATTCCTCTCATGATTAATGGATAAAATCATTAATGGATACTACAAATCTCTTGTTTTCAATCTTTATTGACAATTAGTACATTCAAATTTCTGAATTCAAGAGCAGAAGAAATATAGTCATATAACGGAAGAGTACAGTATGTGGGAGAATGAAGCTCTTAGTCTTTTTTCAGAGTTGGGGATCTGATATTAGCTGATGGGTGATGGGGTCCCCCTGATTAGCAAGGAACAATGAAATTGAAAATAAGCAAGGAATGGTACATCTTTCCTTATTGAGTATAGTAGCACAACTGAGTCCAAAGAGCAAAAGATTGGAGGTCTCAGACCTATTATTCCAAAAACTCTCTGGGTCTACAGTCTATTCTGCCCCCACTTCCTACCTTGGTGTATCTGTTTGGCTGCCAGCACCTAACTTCTAGGCAACATTTTACCTGGTATCCTCCCCTTAACCCTGTTTTGTGAGATTCTCACAATCCAAAGTGTGATTTTGGTGAATAAGAGAAAAAAAAATGGAAAAGAAAAAAGAAAAGAAACATTTTTTATATAACCTCCTGGCCTTGTAGCAGTAAGGCATGCAGCTAGACATTTCAGCCCTTCCTTCTCCCTTTTGGAGATACATTAATTTTCAGAGAGATAAACAAAATAAAACCTTATATTTTAAAAAAATCAAAGCTTGTTATATGACACCTGATTTACATAAATACATGTGATGTTCATGACAGATCACAAGATAGTGCCGAGCCACTATAATTAGTGAACCAGGCAGGATTCCTGGTTCCAAACAAGAAGTTAAATAAAGACGAAATATATCTAGAAAATAGTCTAGAATTACAAAGATTGGAGAGAGAGAAGAATAAGAGACAGTGAGGCCCAACTAACACAGAGAGACCAAAAAAGTTGGCTAAAGTAATTACCTAATTCTTACTGATAACCTGAACTCTGTAGCAAAGTCTTCTGTTTTTTCCCTGAATCTCCTCTACTTTCTTAGGATAATCCTAACCATTAATCAGAGCTGTTGGGGTGGGGGTGGGGGTGGGGGAATGAAATAATCAATTGTGTTTCCAGTTCAAGAACAGCAGCTTCTTGTTTCTTAGCCTGAATTTTGCCTTTGTCTTTTAAAACAACAGAACTTAATCTAGGGGGTTATTGAGGGAAACTGCTGAGCATACATGCAAAAGCTCATGCCTGAGAGAAGGTATGTATTCAATCTCAGACACACTATGGCGTTTCGACTGGCAGAGAGGCTGCAGTGTCGAGGATGATAATCATTTCATGAAAGCGTCTGCAAAAGTTGTGTTAGTTGTTGAGTTGAGCCAAACAAGCAGCCATGCATTACCATTTATCAAATATCTGAAAACATCTTTTCCTGTTGTTGTATTCTTGTATAGGCAGCAAACCCTTTTAAAATTCTTTGTGAACCATTATTCATGATTCATTGGCTATATTCAATGGTGACTTACATGTGATGCAGGCCTGTTTGAATTGAAACTTAGATGTTGGCTTGGCTAGCTTGGATAGAACATTACTTCTGGCAGAAGACCATGACAAATCGAAAGGTGGGGTTTCATGGTTTTGAGAGCAGGATAAAATAAGATTAAACATAACTGTAAAGCAGTGCCTTTCTGCTAATAAATCTAGCTTTTTACCCACAGACCTGCTTTAGTAGATAATTTGGCCTCTGTTTCTGAGTCTGTTAGACATATCTCCTCTATCCTTTTAACTGCATGAAATGTATCATCAAAGGTTCAGCATAAACCTTCTCTGTAACCATTTTTATCCAGTTCATTGTTTTTTTTCCCTTATTGGTGGGTCTTTAACTTCAATCAGATGTATCTTATAACCCATATAAGAAACAAGCTTAGAGGAAAAACTACCATTTGTTAATCAGTGGAAGATCTTTCCTGATTATCATACTACTGGAAGTACTACCACAACAACTTCTGCTCCTCCATCTCTTCCCCCTTGTGATGAACACCTACCCAAGTTTCCAACCAGACTCACACAAGAAGCTTATGGATATCTGATTTATTACTGGATAGTATGCAAGTTCAGAAGCAAAGCTGAGAATGGCAAAAATGTGGGTCTTTCAAACAATTAACGCTTAGACAGTTCCAATCCCTCCCCCCAGAATCAGTAAGAGTTCACTCCCCACAGCCTGCAGGTGTTCCTAACGGTTCCTGCTGGTCTTTGGGAAAGTGTCCTTGAACAGGCGAGATAACCCAAATAGACATTCCAAAGTCTCTACATCAGTGCCTGGTACAAAGAACAAGAGCAGCGCCCTCCTGAACAGTAACACGTGTCAGCACCAGCATGGCATGGGAACTGGTTACGTTGTTCACAGGAACATTGGAACAGGAACCATGACACCCCCACTAGCATGCTAGGTTGCTCTGTAAATTCTGATGTGCACATTTATCCAGGAAGTGTGGATCAAGATAGTTCATCTTCTAAATCATAAATACTGAATTTCCAAAGCATACCTTATGTTAAGATAATATTTAAACTAATAATGGTTGCCCAGTTGTTTGTAACCTTGATATTTACTAGGGTAAGCCACTTAGAACAAAAGCTGGAAAGAGCATTTTAAGTAATTTCTTGATTTGGAGATAATTTGTATTCTTCTTTAAAGAACTCTTTTTAAAAATAAATAAATAAATTAAACTGGCCTTTGAAGAAATGTTAAATTGAGATTTTCATTATTATTTGTGACAAATCAAAGGATTAAAAATGGGTGCTCCATTTTGTATTTTTTCTGTTTTGCTTCTTTAACAAAAAATCTAAGGAGATTGAAAAGCTGATATGCGTGCCCCTGGAAAGTGGGTCATTTTGCTGAAACATCAGGGGCAAACTTTAAAAGCCTCTCAAAGGCTGAAAGAAAAATAGGCTACAGAAGATCAAAAATATAAAGAGAATAATTCAAACGGGGAAAATGAGACTGAAGATACGTTTTTCTTTTGATTAAGCAATAATGATCAAGAGTTGGGTTATTGTTGAAGGATTCTTTTAGAAAAGAAGTTTGACTAAACCAATTAAATCTTGAAACTGATGATATACCTGAAATATAATAAGCAGATGAATAGAATTCTCTCTCTTTGGGACATGGATCCTTACAAGGAACTCATCAGGGATAGAAGAATCTGACAATTTTGGCTTATACCTGTTTGCAAATTTGTAAAATTAAAAAAAAAAGGGAGGGGGGAGGGAAATGTGTATTTTTTTATTTGCAGTTCTCCTAAAATGCTTATTTTCCTATTTTTTGTAGTATTTATTTATTTGATTTATAACCTGCCTTTATTTTTTAAAATTCAACATAGTAAATTATTTTCTCAAATATAATGCATTTTTATGTATATTTCCTCAGCAACACTCCTGCCTTATCTCTTTCACGCTGGATCCAGGCACTGCATTTTTGTGAATTAATTTTGTACTGCTCAATAATTTTTTAACATATGACTTACTAATGGTAAGACTGTCCGCATGTACTACACCAGTCTTAGCACTCTATGTATAAAATAAGATTCATCCAAAATATATACACCAAATCAAAGACCCACATCCCCAAAAGATTGCAGGGACAGAATTATGTAAATAACTATAATAATAAGTTAGAAATTGACAGACACCGGTAAAAGGAGGAATAAATGTCAATGCAATGGAAAATTAGGACGAAGAAAATGGAGGGAGAAAGTAAGAAGGGATATGATATTGAAGGAGGAAACACCCTTGGGGGGAAGTTAGTTTGTGGGTAAAATAAGAACAAGGGACAGCATCGTTTTCCCCTTACCACACTGCATTTTAACCCAAGTGCCTGGGAGATTCTTTTAAAGATACCACAGACTGGATGATGAGGTAACTACCAAGAGTGCAGAATATTGAATTGGAGGCATAAGTCACTGAAGGTGATGGTATCTAGCTGACCTTTCCTGATCTTGAAAAGCTAAGTAGAGATGGACATAGTTAGTGCTTGGGTGAGAGACTGCCAGGAAAACCCTGGGCATAAGCATCTGCAGGGAGCAGCAATAAGGGGCAAAAGAGGAAACGTGCATTGCAAGTTGCAATTGCAAACCACCTGGCTTACATTATTGTGTCTAATGTTGGGGGACAAATATGAAAAGTTTGGGTTTATGACATAACACATGTTTTGTCATTTATGCATCTTCATGTATTGTACTGGACACCATTTGATATAAATCAGATATATATTCTGAAGGAAGGCGATAGCAAATTTTGCCTGTATTGCTGCAAAGAATATATATATATATGTGTGTGTGTGTGTGTGTGTGTGTGTGTGTGTGAATGTAGTTTTCAGGATTTAAACTTGACCCTACAGAGACTTAAATTACTAAGGAAAAGAAAGGTCCAACATTTTGTTCCTGTTGTCTCTTCTGGCTTATTATATCTAACAGGAATAGTGTCTACAGCTGGGTTCAGGAATGAATCTATTTCAGCCATATTAAAGGAGGCAGCTGTGAGACCATTCCTTTAAAAAAAAAATCACTGGACTTAGAAGATCTGTATAACCAATGGTTATCTCCTTCCTGAACAAGGTATTGAAATTGGTGATGAAATATTTATTGGATAAACAGGTTTTCTAGATTTATTTTAATCATGGTTTAGGCCTGGGTTTAGCTTTCATATGATACTAATAACATGGTGGGATGATCTTTGTTGAAGATCTTTTCACCACTGGCAAAGTTTAAAGGAAAAAAAATCTCACATACCATTTAATATATTATTTTACTTTAATAGAGTTTTAAAACTAATTTAAATACTGTTTGTGCTTTTATTATTCATATAAAGGTAAAGGTAAAGGTTTCCCTTGACATTAACTCCAGTCGTGTCCGACTCTAGGGGGCGGTGCTCATCTCCATTTCAAAGGCGAAGAGCCGGCGTTTGTCCGTAGACACTTCCGTGGTCATGTGGCCAGCATGACTAAATGGAACGCTGTTACCTGCCTGCCGAAGCAGTACCTATTAATCTACTCACATTGGCATGTTTTCGAACTGCTAGGTTGCCAGTAGCTAGGTTGCCAATAGCAACGGGAGCTCACCCCGTCATGCAGATTCAAACCACCGACCTTCCGATCGGCAAGCTCAGCAGCTCAGCGGTTTAACCCACAGCACCACCGCATCCCTAATTTAAATACTGTTTCTGCTTTTATTATTCATATACCATGGGTTTTAACTACAGTTTGTTTGAGAGATGTTATGTTGTAATTCTTAAGCTGTCCTAAGAAAAGTTTGTTTTGAAAATAGTATATCTTTTCAATTAATTAAAAAGCCATTGCGATCAGAAGGTAGGCCTATTATTCAACATATTTCTTTCCCTCTGCCCTTTACCCACATGAGAAACATAAAAGCAAATTAGTTTCCTGAAGAAACACTATTTTGTTTTGTCTTGAGGTTTTTTGGAGGTTTTTTTTTTTTTTTGCAACAGTCTCCAGCACTAAATTTCTCATGGGGCTCCAATGTGATAACTTCACAGAGAATCCTGCTTCACCCCAGAAAGCCACCGAGTCTCAGTGAAATGGCTTCATCAGATTTGAAAGTTGCCTAAATCTGATGCACATTGCTAAATGTAGCACTGACCATTCAGCATAGGTTCAAGAAATCCAATAATATCCTGATGAGGTGCTAACAATGAGTGGAAAAGGAAGCCATTTCATCATGACAAAGTGCAATGTGCAAATGGAATTTAAGTGCCTTGAAAATTGAAAGACACTAGAGTGTTTTTACTCAAACATTAAGATGTGGGTTGACATTCACCTCCTTTAAGAACATGCCACTTTTTATAAGGCACAATGAGATAATCTTGTTTTATTTTTTTGCTTAAAGTAATGAGAGCCAGTGGTCACATCATCAGAATAACAGTTCAGGCTAAAATGGAAAATAGAAATGCAAGCAGGATATTTGCCATTTAGAAACACTTCCTGAATATGAGTGATAAAGGACCCAATCCCAAGGAAACTGTACACAATAGTGCTGTACACAGCTAGTTCTGTGTGGTAATTTTAAACAAAAATTCTACAGAGGGAATCAAGTTCCCCTTCTTATCAAGACAGATGGGAATATGTGTCTCAATAAACATTATGCTGAGCCAACTGGAAATAACAATAGACCGCATGTGTTTTGCAATTAATCTGTATATTGTAAAGACGTTCTTCATTTGATATAGTACATCAGGAATATTCATTTACCCACTTACTGTATGCATTGAGATTCATTCCTTACACATAGGTGTAACCTTACTAGGTCATTAGAATGCAGGAATAGATTTCTGCCCAAAGAGTGGTACTAAACACAGCTCATAACAAAGTTGCTGCTAAAAAAAATCAGTGATTTGTTTTTAAGGGGCTTTAGTGGGGACACACAGCATAGTTGCTTAAACTTTTGCATTTTTGATCACCATTAATTGAGTGAAGAGTTTCCATAGACTTAAATTGTATTACCCTTTTCAGCTATAACAGAGAACAATTGTTTTGTGGTGCTTCTCCACCTAGCAAACCAAGCACACAATAAGTAGTTCCATGTCTGTCATTGTGGGGTCATCTGCAATTATGTAAAAGCTCATTTTTCTTCCTAAAATGGGAATAATCTCAGTACACCATGTTATTCATAAGTTAGTTATAGCAGACATAATCATGCATTTAGACTTCTGTCGCTGCATTTTTGTTCTGAAAGCAATCTAAGTAATTCTGATATACCTATAGGACCATTAAAGATTGTTCAAAGCTTGGGATGTGTGCATATACTGTGAGTGGGAAGGACAGAAATGGCATTTACCATCACTAAATGCACTTATTTATTTTCATTCCTTTCTTAGCTTTCTATCCCAAAAGAGTCTGAGGATGGCCCAACCCATAAATCTTGGGGAGGTGGAGGAGGACAAGGGGAGCAGATATGTGTGATGTCAGCAACAAGCAAATGCCATGCTTGCATTAGATATTGTGATACAAATATGTAATGATGGAACTTATAAGATGTTGACATTGCACATTTGTCTCATTATTTTGAGGTTATCATGGTTTGTACTGCCACAAACTATGACTTATTGGGCACAAGAGCCATAAATACATTCCAAAAGACATACTGACTGCTATCTGTAGATCATGAGCAGCTCCCTCTAGCCCTGCTTTTGCATCTGTGTGTCCCCATGAAAGCCCCTTAAAAACAAATCACTGATTTTTAGCAGCAAACTAATAAATTAAAGAGTTACAACTTCTCATTGATTTTCATATGCAATGAATAAAAGAAGACTTATTAAACCTTGAACAACCCAAGGAGCAGGGGGGATAAAAGAAACAGTGAGAACCTCTGCATTAAGTTATATCCTCCTCATTTGTTATAGCTGAAGTGAGTAACAAAATGTCCCAATGACAGCTTTTTCGCATTTTGGATCATTCTGCTGCTCTGTCTGAAAACTCAGTTCTATACTGGTGCTTATTGTACCAGGTGCTCTTTGAGGTTTATGTTGTTTGTTTGTTTAGGAATCAGGTTTTCAGATCATACTATTTTTCAGATTGAAGTTTATGTGATCATTAACCTTGCTTTAAAGATTCAGGCTTGATGGTTGTCCACTAAGGTTAACTAGCCATTACTGGTGACATGGAGAAATCTTAGGGTGAATGCAAAAATGTTATTTTGATGCTATATTCAATGTTTGACAAAGTCAGAGCCCATTACTAATCAGGCCAAAGCTTAACACAGTCAGGATGGATCTTCATTTTAGGACATGGATCAACTGGCTTTTTATTCCTCCAAACTGCAGTAGGGAAAGTAAGAAGCTCTTAAAACAAATCCCAAAGTTCACACAAGAAAGTCTTCACTTAGTATCTTGATGTGGGCATCTAGTAGCGCCAGGGTTAATTGCATGCAGCTGTGTGCTTAATTTCAGACTCTATGCAAATATCATCTTCAGCATTTGGTAGGAACTCTCTGTCCCTTCCCTGCAGCCTCTTGTTTGTAAGAGAAAGAAGGGGATGCCAGGAAAAAAAGTTCTGAATTGATCCATGGGTCGTTTCAATCCTATCCACCGATCAACTTTTAACAGAATACCTCTGAGAAAAGGTGCCTGGAGAAAAAACATTCAGTCTTTTCCCAATGTAAGTGTCCTCCTATTCCAAGGGTTGGTAGGTTATATAGCAACAATACTGTACATCACTCTTGCTTTAGAGGGAAACATAAAATGAGTCTTTCTCTCAAAGTGCTTTCTATATAAATTTGAAGAGAGAATAGAAAGAAAGATGCATGCACATCAACTTTATCTCAGATGGGATTTGAACTAAAAACTGAAGCCAAATAATCTCCTGAAAATGTTTGATTAAATTCTATATTTGTGATTACTGAAGAACATTATTATAGGGATCCTTACCTTAAAACAAAGGAATTCAGGCAACCTGTGGAAGGAGGAAAATTTTCAGGTTATAATGTAGGATCAATGGTTTTTTTCCTGAAAACAAATAATATTACAAGATAGATAGATGATGATAGATAGATAATTTATGGATGAGACCAAATAGCAAGAACAATGCAAATTCCAAAATAAGAACAAGGAAATAAAAAATAAGGATAAAAGAAAATGGAGTAAAATATCTCAATAATAAAAAGAAGCTAGTAAAAGGTTGCAGCTCAATTTAAAAAGTTAAAAGATTGATCAATCTTATTCAAGGCATAGGTAAAATAAACAGGATATTTGACATGTAGCAACAAGAGAATTTAAACTGTCAGTCTCCTAAGGACAATGGAAATTGTATAACACTTAGCTAAATTGCTGGATACTTGAGGGACCATGCTGGCCAAGAGAAAGTGAGTTTTCTCTTCATCAGGCAGAGCCTAAAAATTTAAAGGGTTATTTACAGAAGGGCAGTAAAACATGATTGACATGCTCAATACCCCCCATTTGAAAGGGGCATATCTGATCATGTGTTAGCATATTATTGTATCTGCCCTTTGTTAGCCTAAATAGTAAAGAATTGAATCTTGCCAGGCAGAAAGTCTTTCAGAGTATACATCATGTTTACTAGGTAGCTAGCTGGGACAAATGATCTTTGGCTAGGGATTCTCACCTATTGGGGAAAGGTGGTACCTCCAGTACTTGTGAAGATCAGTATCAACCATGTGCTGTTTTAGTTCTCATTACCTTCCTTATGCCCTAAAGAGATTAAGTAATGTGATGCTGATTTGAAACCATAAAGTAGCAACCACTTTAATGACCAACTATATTACTACTATTACTATTACTATTATTTTGTAGATCTCTCTAGAAAAGGATTATCTTATAATACCTAGCTAGTGATCTTTTTTTTTTTTTTAAATCACCTACCTTGCATGGGCATCAGTAACGCTATTACTCTCCTATTTTTGTAATATGGATCTCACTCTTTTTCAGTAAAAGCTTTACCCAAGGATACAGTGAGGTTTAAATGAAAGTGAAATGACATGAAATGCCTTTCATTTTTACAATAATAAAAGCTGGGTTATATCACAACTTTTTCCCCTTTTTTCTCCATTCTCATAAGCTTTCTCATACTATAGGTTCCTGTTCTATCTGTGCCTTCACCATTCCTCTGCACTTAAAATACAGTATGCTACTGCTCAAAGAAGCGAGATCCGTGGAGACAGGATAGGTTTAAATGCTGAATGTTGACATTTGGATTTCTAGAATGTGATTGTCAGATACTTTGAAAGGAGTTATTGTTAGAACAACACTACAAAGCTCTGGAGAAATCACAAAGATAGGTATCATCCAGATTTCCAAAGAAATAATCTCTTTTTCCTCCAATTGTACTCTGCCTGGCCAAGAAGAAATATCATCCAAAAATTTCTTGGATTATAACAGGGATTGGCAGGCATGACTAATGACAGACTAAAAACAGCATTAAAGGAAGATATGAGAATTGTAATTTCAGGGAAAGAGCATTGCCTGTACTGCTTCTAGGTTGGTTGATGAAAGAGAGGGGAGAGACCAGCAAGCAAATGAATTGTGATGCTGTAGGTCATGAGGTGCCAGAACAGAGAAGGGGGAAAGGGCGCTGCGGGTTAAACCGCTGAGCTGCCGATCGGAAGGTCGGCGGTTCAAAACCGCGCAGCGGGGTGAGCTCCCGTTGCTAGTCCCAGCTCCTGCTCACCTAGCAGTTCGAAAACATGCAAATGTGAATAGATTAATAGGTACCGCTTCGGCGGGAAAGTAACGGCGTTGCGTGTCGTCATGCTGGCCACATGACCCGGAAGTGTCTATGGACAACGCCGGCTCTAAGGCTTAGAAACAGAGATGAGCACCGCCCCCTAGAGTCGGACACGACTGAACTTTACGTCAAGGGAAACCTTTACCCTTTACCTAATAGTTGTAGGACTTATTTCCTCTCTTATTTTTTTCTAGAGTGACAGATCTTTGTCTGTGTGAAATCTAGAAAGTCATCATATCAAATTTCTCAGCTGCCACCAGTCTCCATGAGGCTATTTGTCCTAAAGAAAGCTGTAGCTTTCTGCCAAGTCTTTGGTCCACCACAACCATTTTAAGCCTCTCTGCAGGAGTATGCCAAAACTCCAATTTTTAAAAGACTTAGCACATGTAAAACCTAGATCAGTATTAATATGACAGTAGTAATATTCTCTGAAGGAGAAGGAGTATATTAAGGGTGCGGTTGTGTGAGATCAGATGAATTTGAATAAAACCTAATTTTAATGGACTATCTTGGGGGAGGGGTATCTGTTTCTCAAAAATGTCTTTTAAATACAAACTGCGTCATCATGGTGGTTTATGCCATTTCTACGATGACATCAGTGGACAAATGGCATAAATTATGTTATTTGTGTCAATTTGTCATTTGTATGATGATTTTTATGCAAATGAGGTAAATTGCCACAGAAATTTGGTCTGAATTCCATTGTATTAAGGCCTAGGAAACTGAGGTTTTACTGTAGATGAGAAATATGAAATCTTAGCAGAAAAGCTAAGAAATCTTAGCAGAAAAGCAGATAGCAACATTGACAAAGTAAACCATGTAGTTTCTATCAAGCTGTGTCTAAAATACATTTATTTAAATATTCTAGCATTCTTCTGTTAGGGAGGAATCTCTCAAAATAGAGAATATTTTCTTTCCAGTTCTTTAGTTTCTAACATTTAAATTTTTTTTTTCTTTGACCACTAGACCTTTATGTACATTGATGGCCAGTCACTCTCTCTCAGCCCAACTCACCTCACAGGGTTGTTGTGGTGTGAAAACTAGAAGGAGGAAGGAGTATTAGGTATGTTCCCTGTCTTATTTATAAAAATAATAAAAGTGAGATAAAAGAATCCAAAAAAGAAAAAAAAAAGGTGAGGTTATGTTCATTTCTCAACATACATCTGAATATATTCCACAACAATGATTCATGAAATTGTGGTGTAATGGAAATGCTGGTTTGATTAGTGCTTTCTTAAAGTTTAGAATAAGCATGTATGAGGGAAATATATCCAGACTGATATGAAGGAGGGTGGGTGTTTTTAACATTCTGTAATGATGATAAAACTCCAGTATGCCTAGATTTTCTTTCCTGGGATAAAAAAAAAAGGAAGTTATCTGATGAGTTATGAACATCTGTTTGATTTTGTGTGAAGGTGAAAAGTTATTCCTGTATTATACATGAAACATTAAGTATTTATTCTTACATTCTTTATGATTTTGAGACAATATCTATATGATTCACTACAAATTTTCAGGCAAGGTCACTGTTAGATTTTAATTCAGTCAAGATTATGATAAAGTCTGCAGTTGGGCTGTGCAAGCTTAAAAAAAATTGGAATAAATGCTTCAGAAGCATTTCTGTGAGCATAGCACCTGCCTGCTATTCATTAAAGCAGTTCATTGTTTATCATGTTTTCACTTCAGCCTTGAAAAATGATGCTACCCCTTTAAGAAATGCATTTGTTGCTTAAAGCAGCAATATCTTCTTTTCACGCTTAAAATTAACAGAGGGCAGAAAAATAAGGGAATGAACTCCTACGTTTGGAAGGTAGGTAAGAATAGGAACTGATGCAGTTATACATAGAGCCACAATATCAACTATAGTGTTATTTTTTTTTTCTGTTTACAACTGTTTACAGAAACAAGGTGATTTGCTTTGTATGTACGTACAACTGGGCATAAAGATGATAATAAAAGAATGGTGTATTTCTAATTAATTGCAAAGTGAAATCTTAAAGCCTTAACAGTACTTGATTTCTCTCTCCATCCATCTATCTAAAATGCTGATTGTGTTCTTTCACTAGCCTGGCTGCTTCTGTTCTAACAACAGGAAAAACAAAGAGACTGCATCCTTTCTACTCAACCTCTCTCTTGCTCCAGTACCTGAACTCTCTGGGTTTTGCACTGCAATGGTACTCATTTCTGGTGCCCCTGTGGTTCTTTCTCCTCTCTGTCTGCTGCAGGCATCTCCTGGTTCCTTTGGGATTGCCTGGGCTTCTCTGCTCAGAACCTCAAAGGGTTCTTTCCAAATGTGGTGCCTGGACCACTAAATGGTCAATGCAATTCAGTGATGCCTATATTTAACTTATAAAATGATGACTGAACTGTCAGTAGCCAACTTAGAAAGTGCATGGGAGTCATTGTAGACCCTGTAGACATTGTAGACAGTTCAATGAAATCATGAACACTGTGTACAGTATCTGTAAAGAAGACAAATTTCATGCTAGGGGTCATTAGAAAAGAGAGAGACAATAAATCAATGGATATTATAAAGCCCTTCTACAAATCTATGGCTTGGTCATATGTCAATAGTGTGCATAGTTCTGTCCACCACTTCTGAAAAGGGACATTATGGTTCTGGAGAAAGTATAGGAAAAGGCAACTAAAATGCTTAGGGGGCTTGAACACTTTCTGTATGAGGACAGGATGCAACAGCTGGAGTTGTTTAGCATAGACAAAATTATGCATGGTATAGAAAAATGAATGAGAAGTTGTTTCTCTAACTCCCACAATACTAGATAATAGTACCCAGTGAAACTGATTCATAGAAGATGTACAACTGATAAGAGGAAATATTTCTTCACCCGGCATGTAATCAGCCTGCCTATATGCTGCCCCTGGTGTTGACTGCTACTACTTTAGAAAGTTTCAAAAGGGGACTAGATGAATTCCTAAAGGACAAGTCTATCGGTTCTACAAGCCGCAGTGCCTGGGTGCCGCCTATAAACCCTGGGGAAATCCATATCTATATACTAGGTGTATGGTATGGAAGAAACAATGGGAGAGGAGGACTGGTTTGATCCCCTATTTGTGTTCTTCCTTGATCTTCTGGTTGGACATTGTGTGAGAAGAAATGCTGACTAGATGAGCCTATTCTCATATTAAGTAGCAATTTAAAAAATAATAATCCAAAGGCATCTATTTGAAACTAAAATGGAAACCACTGATGGAATGAAGTCCTCTTCCCCCTGAAGATGACTCTGTGAGAGACAGAGCATAGAGAATGCAGTGGATACTGTAACAAGAGAACTGTGCTTTGTTTGCCTGGAAACATGAAATGCTCACGCAAAATAGAATGAGGACTGAATATTTAACCAAGCAGAATAGTTATTAATCCAGAAATACAAATGTGTAATGTATTGACTATGGGAAAAATGTGCTAAAATACTTTGCAGTTGTATTAGGATCACTGGGAATGATGCAGTTAAAACCGTTCCACTTAAAAATGCAACCCTATTCCTTTTACTGTACCTTAGAGATGTAGAAATCTTTATATCATCAGTGATTTTTTACAAAGAAATAACTAGATGTCCAGGCAGTGGTATTCCTTCATTTTGAAAATCTACAAGAACTGTAGATAATCTGAAGGAAAGTGAATTTAAATGTTTTTGCACACATTTAAAGAATCCAGGAACTTCAAAACTATTTGAACAGTTTTAGAGGCTTCAATCAGGATCAAGGGACAGTTGATATATATTCATGTGGCTTCCTGAAAGCTACCGCATAGATATTTGTGTTAACTTTTACTTGAATTCAACATTAAATTAATTCAAATAGAAGAAAAAATTGCATAGGAGACTGCTCTTTAAAAAGCTAATTAAACTTTATATAACACATATTAAAAAGGAGTCAGATCTGTTAATTGTAAATGTGACCTCCAAGTGGACAGAAAGCAGTAGAATTGCTAATGAATTTACTGCTGTGTGAAATATCTATTACTGCTGACTGGAAACACCTATGAAATGAGGGGAGATTACAATAATAATTATTTATATTTCTCAGACAGTCTGGTGTAATGGTTAAGGCATCAGGCTAAAAACCGGGAGACCGTGCATTCTAATTCTGCCTTAGGCACAAAGCCAGCTGGGTGACTTTGGGCCAGTCACTCTCTCTCAGCCCTAGGAAGGAGGCAATGGCAAACCACTTCTGAAATTTTGCCAAGAAAACTGCAGGGACTTGTCCAGGCAATCACCAAGAGTCAACACTGATTCAAAGGCACCAAATAAAAAAACAAATAATATTTCTCAAATGGACACCTTTAAAAATCCATTGGACCTCATCCAAAAAGAAGTTTGAAGTGAATCTTTAGTTCCCACAACCCACTTTGGATGGGCTAGTGCTCCTGAAAAAACAGGTCCACAGGGTATGCACCTTGATTCCCAGCAATCCTAGCATTCACAGGGAATGTGTTTGCTAGTCAGATTTGGCAAGAGTGATCATGCTTTATTATCTCCTGACTTGCTTCCCTCAAGATGGAAATTGTAACTGATGCAAAATGTGGCACCTTTTCCTTGAAGTGGACAGAAGAAGAACTTCTGCCATTTTAATTTAGCAATTTAGCTCATATTTCACCCAAAAGGCAGAATAATCTGAAGCTGAAAGGTATTAAAATAATGTGAAATATTAAGTTAGCCTTATCCTGCTGCTCGAGCTTTTAAATATAATGTTTGTGCATTAATTCTTGATCCTTTTTCCTACAGAATTTAGGGACAGTAGTAAATTCTTCCAGTCTTTCCAAAATTGTTTCTGGAGGAATAATAGGAATTGTCTGAAAGTTAATGGCTTGTTGTATTTTAAAACTAATATTAATTAATGTTATGACCTCTAGTTTTTCTAGTGTAAAACTCAAAGATTCCAAAGAGAGTGTAAATAGCAGGAGAAACAATGGACACTAAATTTCATTAGACCCTTTGATTAATTCTAATCCTAGGAAATGATTTAAAATATAATTTATTTATTAAGAAAAGATGACCCCATTTGTTACCCTTGTAGGGTTCTAATTAAAAAGCCATTTAATTAGTTAAAGCAATTAAATGCTATATATGAATCAAGAGAAGAAAATAGCCAAAGGGTTTTTGGTGGTTTTACTGGGATGTATTAGATTTAATAGCCTCCTGATAGGATCTGAAATCTTTCTGCCCTTCACAAAATCAATCTGATTTTAATGTGAAATAAATTATTTGAGATGGGTTGCTAATATAATGTAAATACTTTCATACCTTGATTTAGTGATGAAATGGATCTCTAGTTTGATACTTTCCTTCTATCATTGCCTGGTTTAGGCAGAACAGAAATTTGAGAATATAGCCATGGACTCAGATAGGATTTATTTCTCTCATACTATTGAAAATCATTACTAATTGAGGAATCAATGAATAGTATCTTTAAAAATTATAGACTGGACTGAGGAAACCATCAGGACTTTTGGTTTTATTTAATTTTAATCTTGGGTTTACATCCTCTACTTCTTCTTGGTGTATTTCTTTGATAAAAAAATGTTCTAGAGCTGTGGTGTTAAAATAATTATTCAAGGAGTCCTCAGTCATTAACTTGGCAGAATATATATTTTAATAATAATCAAGAGATCACTTATTAATTTTAGAAGGTCACCTGTACTTGATTTATCATTTTTACATAATGCTATCGTTCAAGATTTATTTTTTTTTCCCTTTAATCAAAGAGGATAATATTTTGAATGTTTGCTATTAAATTCATAATTAGATTGTTTCAAATATAACCAGATTGTCTTTGCAATTTTGGTCAAGTTCTAACAGTTCTTTCCTCTTTCTTTTTATTTGTTAATTGCTTATATATTCTCTTACAGTTTTTCCTTTTGTGGTTCTCTTCAAGATGTTCACTTTCTTCCACAAATTTCTGTTTTCTTCTCCAATCTAATGATTTTCTAATATTTGGCTCCAGCATTTACAGTTCTTCTTAAAATACATTTCAGTATATCCCAAATCATTTGAGTGAGACTGCCATGGTGGGAATTTGTTATGAAATATTATTTTATTGGAGAACAGATATTTTCAGTGGAAGACTGTTTAATAAATGTAGCAAAATCTGAAAACCATTTACATAAAATTGGTAAAAACTGAAAAAAAAGGTTAAAATCAGATAATACTGGTGCATGGACTGAAAATCCAACAGAATCAATTCTAGATGAATTAAGAATTGGGGGTTAGTTTTATGAAAGCAGCATTGCAGTGCAAGGCCTGCACCTTTCCACATGCATCACAACATCTCCTGCATACTCCAAAGGGTGGAACCTGTTGTGTGATGCCACAAAACTGTTTTTGTCATTTGGTCATTCTGACAAAAGCAGGGAGAATCTGTGGACACTACTGTCTTTGTGGTAGTTGAATGATAAGTAACTGTGTTTAAATAAGAGAGGCAAAAAAGGATGTAGTGTCCCTAAGAAAAGTCTGTCATGGTTGCCGTTGCGATGTTTGCGAGATCGTAATGGCTTGCATGACAAAGCGTGGATGCGTGTCAATGGGGGGAGAGGTGCGGGCCATAAACTGGACAAAAGAAGATAATGGGGTTGGGAGATCTACTGAACAAACAAGGTCCCATCGCTCGGTAATCGGCCATTAACTCACCTGATAAAGAAAGGATCAGGGCAAGGTTCAGAAAGGCGCGTCCGGGCTTTCTAGGAATATCGCAGTCTAATCGCCCGGTAATGGACCATTACCTCGCAGGAAGATAAACCGGGTGATGCCCGGGGCGAATGGGGCTGCACGACCTCTCACCTATCAAGCCGTGATGACCTGTCACTCCGTGGAACTCGTGGGGCACACCCGGGGAGTGTAGGGGTGGAGTGCTGTTTGGCACGAGACTATTTAATTCAACTTTTGGTGCACTTCCCTCACTCTCAGCTTTCTACTGATGTGCATTCTATTCTAAATAAAAGTCAGAGCTTAAACTTGATTTAGAGTCTGAGTCTTTTATTTAGTTTTAGGCATTCCTTACAAAGTCTCAGATGCAATATTATGGAATATTCCTCAAGGAAGAGAAGATGACAACAGCGTGCATGTTCCTTTTGAAAGTAAATTTTGAGCCTGTAACAAACCAAAGAACCTTGTCAAAAATAAGACAGGTTTTGTTTGGGGAAAAAAGCTCAGCCAGAAAAATTGTACTCCCATTATTTGTGAGAACAATTATATCCATTATTAATTCAGTCCCCTGGACATGTTAGTGAATATATCTTGCTCCAGGCATGTGTTAAATTAAGTGAAAATTAATCTATGGTTTCCCTGAAAGTGGCCCCCACTGTCTCAACAGTTATTATTATTATTAAGAATAATTTATACAGCCTCATTAAAATATGGGTACCAGAGGCAAATATGACAGATTTCTGCTCCAAGGACTATATAGTTTAAATTTCAGTGGTGGGTTAGGACCAAGGGAAGCATGAGAAAGAGAATTCAGCATAACAAATACTGGGAGAAACAAGAGGAATGGGAGAGTCCCCCTTTTGGGGGGAGATGGGCGGTGATAGAAATGTGAATAATAAATAAATAAATAATTGGGGAAACAAGAAGCATGGGAGAAATAAGAGTTACAAATGAGTCATGTAAAGAAAATGTTTGAGATGTGTATTGGACTAAACCGTACCATAACGTATTTGGTTTTCATTTAAGAAACCTACCACTGTCATATGTAAATCAGGAGTAATGCATTAGTGTATTGTGCAAACCCAAGCAGTTTGGGCTTATATAAGAAACCATGGCTTTGGGCAATGTGTGAACCCAACCAGAGTATTATTTGATGCTGCCTAATGAGATATGCCTAATATATATATATGTAATATGTAATATGTAGTAATATGTAATATGTAATATGTGTGTGTGTATAATGAAATATGCCTAACAAGATATGCCTAATGAGATATGTAAAGCCAGTTTGGTGTGGTGGTTAAGGCACTGGGCTAGAAACCAGAAGACCATGAGTTCTAGTCCCACCTTGGGCACGAATCCAGCTGGGTGACCTTGTGCCAGTCACTTTCTCTCAGCCCTAGGAAGAAGTCAAGGGCAAACCACTTCTGAAAAACCTTGCCAAGAAAACTGCAAGGACTTGTCCAGGCAGTCTCCAAGAACTGGGCATGATTGAATGGATTAAAAAAAGGGGGGGAGATATGTATCTCAGCTGGATGGTTCATTGTTTTGCATCCTGTTTAGCTTCTCTAGAGAAGCAACATCTGAATTAGTTTGGTCTGGAATGTTTGGGGCTGTTAAATCAGAGCTACTATCTAGCCAGTTTGATCAGGTTCTTATGAACTGGTTAATCCCCCCCCCCCCAAAAAAAAAACCATTGATACATTTCTCGTGGATTGAGTACCAATTCATTCATGTACTTTAGTTACAATGTGGCTTAAGGTTATATTTACTTATTTTAATGTTTGGTCTTTGTTTGGATTTTCATGGTGTTAAAGTTGTTCCATTGATATTTTGCATTTGCTTTAGTGCCATAAACCATTTTGATTATCAACTGGAAATTCAGGATATAAATCCAACAAATATATAAATAAATCAATAACAGGTATGTGAGCATTCAGTCTTCCACTGCATTATCCATCCATCCATCCATCCATCCAATTTTCAGTCTTCCTGACTTCCATGGATGTCTCCAGGCTCCTGCTGCTTTCATCAAAATGCTGAAAGCAGGGTTGTGCTGTCGTGCTGCATGTTGTTCCCCTTTTGGATACGTTTGTGACATTTTAACACATATGCAAAATGGGCAGCATGATGGCACATCTCTGCTTTCATCAGGCCGACCCATTTGGCACCCTTCCCCCCACCCCCCATGCAGACATCACTGCTAGTTTTACGGAAACTAGTCTGCAAAGTGGAAATGATGTATAATAGGGCAAGGGCAAGGGCAAGGGCAAGGGCAGGAATGGAAAGGAAAGGAAAGGAAAGGAAAGGAAAGGAAAGGAAAGGAAAGGAAAGGAAAGGAAAGGAAAGGAAAGGAACTGTCAGTGTCCTTCATTATCTTGCAACAATAAAGTAAGGCTGAAACACCATCAAATGATGGTGAGCATTCTTATGAGCATTTGCAGCTAACAATAACTCAGAGAAACAGATGTCTCTTTCACAAGGGATGAAAAGTTTGGGGAAATGGGAAGATAGATTTTAGCAGAGGATTAATTTAAATGAATTCCTGGTACCTGCACATGCAGGGTTAGTATACCAGTGTAAATGCATTTGGGCTTTTTTATGCATTTGGTGCACTTTTAAACCCAGTCTCTTCTTCGGCAGGAGACACCAAAGTGATAACCAGGCTCCCATTTAGAAGCTGTTGTAGCCCATCTGTCAAGTAAGGAGAGAAAGGGAGTTTCAAGGAGCCAATTAAGCTCGAGCCCTGTGCACTTTTATATGCAGCTTAGAATGAAGAGATGATCTAGTGGGGTTTTCATGGATCAAACTCAATCTAAATATGCAAAATGTATTTTAAAAGACTGTCCCTGTAGCTAGAAGCTATTTAAAAAAAAACAGGCCAGTGGCTCTAGTTTTAGAACTGCTTGATGAATGTTTATTGGCCAAACAGAGTAAAGTAGTTACTGGGTGGAAGGTGGAATAGGGAAGCTGCTTGCTTGATACCCTATTCAGATGTGTCACAAACACCACTGATCTAATTACTATCACAGATACATTTACAATCAGGCCTGGTGCCACATGGCATCATTGACAGGGAGGCGAGGAATGAGCAAGCAGTCTTTTACTGGCCTATGCATAAAACAGTTCTGTGGTCTTCATAATAGGTTTTCTCTATTCTATAGGCAACAACAACAACAACAAAAAAGCACTCACAAAAATCAGGCATTGCAATTAGGTTTTATGTGCAGAAATTGGAAGCAAGCTGCCTGGGGAGCAAAATGATTTTGGAAATATTTCCACCGAAGATTTGTTGCTGTTGTTATCTACAGGCTGACGGAGCTAGGGCTGCACAGGGTTTTTCAGGAGTGAATCCAAATTTCATCAGATGATCTCTGGAGCATATCATCCATTTATAGGCACTTCAAAGCAAAGACATTGTTGTACAGATGTAGTAACATTCACATGAAACACTATCTGTAGGAATAAATATATTTGATAGCCTGGGAAAACTGCATGCAGTGTTTGAGAAGTTGAGGCCCTTTTAATTTTTTATTGCTGTAACTGGCAGGAAGGCTATTTTTTTGAAGAAGGAAGATAGGTTTGCCTACCCTGTCTCTTATTTGAAAGAAGGTGCACAAAATATTAGCCTACATACTTGTATGCTAGCTGATGGAGCTATGGCTACACAGAGTTTTGTTTAGGAGTGAATCCAAATTTTATTAGACGATTTCTGGAGCATATCATCCATTTATGGGCACTTCAAAGCAAATACATTGTTGTATACATTGTTATATACAACTTTGTTGTATAGAATCCTCCAACTGGTGAAAGTTTCTGTCATGATCCATTAGGTTGTTCCAAGCTTCTTTGGTAGGCTTCCATCCTATCAGGGCAGTATGGGGTTAGCTAATTACTTAGTTGAAGGCTGAGGCAAAATTATGGGCTATATGATTAGGAGTTCTCTCTGTGTCCCCTAGTTATGATATTCTTCTCACATTCTGAATTTGTTTCCTTGACTAGTCATATTAGGTTGGTCACAACAGATAGACAGTGCTAGCTAGGAGGAAAAAAAATGGATTGACTGTTCAATGAGTATCTAGAAGCAAGTTTATTGTGATGGTTTCATGGTAGGTTGGGCTAAGGAGCAGTGTAGGCTTCGGTTTTATGAACACTGAACAATGGGATTGGGAGAGGTAGTAAGTAAGGAAGATGACTTTGGAGATACGCAAAAGATGTTGCCTAGACAAAAGGGGCTGAAACATCTTTAAAGTCCAGAATATCCAATTAACATCTGGAAGTGGCTCAGATAGGCATCTCCCTAATTCATTGAACTATAAGAAACAAGAGGAGGTATAGCACAATCAGACTTGCAAGGTTCTGTTATGATAGCCAATCTCAATAAAAGTAGATTTAGCCTTCCTGTGGAGTTGATTTCCTGGTCTGGTCTACCTAGTGGGGCTCACCGTAGTCCTTCTCCATTACTGCTAGGATAGTTAGTTAGGAAATTTGAATCCATCCCATTGCTGTCTCTGTACTTTGAGTCAATCTTTAGAGGATAAACAGGAAAATATATCCCACCTCTTTTCAAAAAGCCAGTCAATGCTCATACAGCTTTTAACTTATTTCAGACCCTTCAGTTGTAGTTCACTGTGTCTATGGCTCTTTAATTGTGGTATGGGACAAACACACTACACAGACACACATACATAGACACACATAGACATCCCACAATTAATTAATTCATGAGTGCAACAGATCTGCCTTATGATGAATCAAACTGCAGTTCACTATAGTCCAAGGTAATCTATTCCAGTTGGAGGTTTGACATTATTATTGTCTTTTAATTAAAGATGCTGCTGGGGTTGGTGGGTGTTGAATCTGATACCTATTGCATATAAAGCAGGTGTTCTGCCAGGAAACTCTATAGGCTGTTGGTAAAACACTAACATAAAATGTCAATGTGTTATTATTTTAGTCTTCCCTACAGTCTGTTCTCTTTTGGTTGTATTGAACTATAATTTCCATAATTTCTAGCCATCTGGAAAATTAAGGATTAGCAATCCAGTGTAGCTGAAGGGCATCAGATATGGTCAGCTGTCCTATGTATCTTGACAGTAGATCTCTAAGATCTAAGGCACTTTCCAAGCTCACCATATGTGATCCTTTATCTGAAAAGGCCAGGAACTGAAGTGGAACTTTCATGCATGTGTACCATTTACCACACAGTGACAGTCTTTCTGCATTTCAGTACTAGCTTCACATGCAGGATGATAATAAGCATACAGCCTACATCTCTCCTTCTAAAACTTACTTCATCTTGATGTTCTTCTGGGCTTAGACTTTGTATTAGATCTCCCTAACTGCTTTACCCAGCAGGAACATGAGAGAAATGCCACTTTAAGCAAAGCTCTGCATATTTTCCTCAGCATGATATTCTGGATGAAGTGCACATCTTAAATTACATGCTTACTTTCTGTGGAAAAATATTTCAGACCTAATCACAGATATATTAGAAATGGATATCCTATATAATGAAGGCAGGTCAGCAAAGCCTAAAACCAATCAAGTTATCAAAATCAATTAAAATGGTAAGAGTAATCATATAATTCTATTGATCTAATAGAAAGTTCATAACTAACATTTTTCTCTGGTTCTGGCAGATTTTGCCCTTTCTTTTCCTAGTGGTCATAAATATAAAAAAGCCATCCTCAAACCTTCTCATTGCTTTTGATGGTATCTTGTTTGAGGAAAGTGACTACTTTTCCTCTGCCATCATAGTTGCATCATGGTAACATTGGCTGAACAGTTGTGATGCTACACAAGGGTTGGAAAGCCTTGTGTAGGCAACCAAATATTGAGGTAACAGATTTGTTTTGGAAAATCTGTGGCTATACTTCTGAAATTTAATCCTGTTTTTTTTATTCTGTCTCTTTACACACATGCACACCCACTTGTGCCACACACATACACATTCTCACAGATGTGATTAGTTGTCAAGAACCATCTGAAATGTTCAGGTAGTTGATCAACATCAACACATAGACTTTTTAAACTCATTACAGTGGGGATGGGCAAATCACAACGATTCCATATAGCTATCAGGCTGATTTTTGCAATCCTCAGAGACTGATTTTCCTGCCTCAAAATAAACTTATTAAACCATTGTGAAGATTAACAATTCTATTTTAAGTAAAAGCAACTCCCACCCTTCCAACAGAGCAAAATATTAAGGGTTGTTCTCCCCAGTTACATCAATGCATCACCACTGTATCCTTTACACTCCTCCAACTGCACAATTCCTAACTCGATATGTTCTTTAAACTAATGCAAGAAAAAGGCATACTCCTCTGGAGGGAGGTTGTAGTCCCCCTATTTTTTTTCCCTTTAAAGTTTCCCCACACACCCAATTTGTCTGCAAACCTCGAGATTCTTCCAGAGCTACTGTTTCTTCATGCCTGGATGCTAATACTCTCATTACACTCAAGAAATGAATTATGATGTTGCTTCTGAATAAGACATTGCTTCTGAATAAGAAAGAAAAAGATGGAGATGAGAAATACATTTTTTTTTTTCAAAAGGACTAGAGAAGCCTATTTAGGAAGCTTTTGATATGCCAAGCTAAAACAGCTAGATAGGTTCTGATCAAATGGGATAAAGGATGTTTATTTTTCTCTTATAGAGAAGCCTTCCAATAATTATGGCTGCTTTAACTGTTCAAGGAAGAGATGGCATCCACAGCTGCCTTATTATTATTATTATTATTAATAATAATAATAATAATAATATTTTTTCACTAGTTATGTTCTCTTGTATTTATGTTCTCTAGTTTGTATATTTTTCTAACATAAACATTTTGTACATTTTTTTTTCTTACTGTTCACAAAATTTAGAAAAGCATAAATTTAAAGGGATAATTAAAATTTCATTTACACTTTAATTTTAAAAAATCATTTTAGAGAAATTCACATTAAGGACAGAATGAAATCATTACCTACAAATAACAAGTGCTTTACAATTCCTATATAATCCTTTGAGATTACTTTGAATGAAAAATAGGCTAAAATATTATTAAATGCATATGTACACATTTCTTGGGCGAGCTGCAAAAGTAGGAGCTACAATGGAGTATAACCAATTGTATACAGTAGATGTCTAGATGTGTGTGTGTTTTTTTTAAAGCATCTGTAAGGATGGGTCTGACCTTGTTAAGCCATAATGAAACACCTGTGGGCTGGTCCTCTCTCCCCTGAAACCACCAATGGTACATATCTTCTCAAGAAGGAGTGGAACTGCTGCAAAACAGTGGCTCTATCTCCCAACTCTTGGAAGTAAGCCAGAAGTATTCTGTGGTCAGCAGTACCAAAAAACTTCTGAAAGGTCCCACAGGATGAGGATGGTCACACTTCCTCAATCTGGGTCCCATCATAAATCATCCATGAGGGCAACCAGTGCAGTCTGCTGGCTGCTGGCACTTCCAATTCCTGCAAGGAGAAATTGACTATTGCCTAGAAATACCTCTTTGCCCCTTCTTTGGTGGCTTTGACTAACCAGGGAGACAGAATCAAGTACAAAGTGGTAGGTAGATCTAAGTTTATGTAGAACCCTGTCCACTGTCTCAAGTTCCACAGGCTCAAAACGTCCTAGATAACATCATGAGATGCTACCTCTGTCATTGTTTGGGATCCAGTACACCCAGCTTACAATTCAGAGTAGATATGAGTGAATTTACCCATGAAATTATAAGCCAGACAATCACAATTTGCACTAACTAAAACTTCTGGTCCATCTCTTCCAAAAACAAAGCAAGTCACCTGAAATAGTGCAGCTGGCTGATATTCCACATACACAATTAGGATAGGAAAACCCTTATGATAAATTTAGTTTATGTATTGTTCTCTTTTTTATTTGTGTTTATTTAGTTTCACTTGCTTGGACCTGCTTAAAGTCATTGGAAGAATTTGAGATAAACTTTGAAATTTTTCAAAGCATTCCACAATGTTGTCAGTTCAATCATTTAAGCTGCTAACATGTTTTGTTTGACATAAAATGGTTCACAGGGAGAAAAAAAATCTGTCAGCCATGACAGCTCACTGCTTGAATGATCTTTTCTAGCCTACCCTCTGTCATCAGTGAAAGGGAAAGAGCCAGAGCTAGAGAAGGTGACAGGATAAAACCTTCAGGTCAATTTGATAGTGAAAGACAGTGCTCATTTTGTTGTCCATTGTGTAGATAAAAAATTATCCTGGTTATTCAACAACTAAGAGAACGTCCTGGACTTCAAAATATGCAGTTAAAGTTAAGAAATAAGAATGAAGATGGGCAGGTGAAAAGCTTCATCTGTAAACCTAAACTTCAATAGTAAATTAGGGCTTTACTAGGGATACACATATTGTATCATATATTATGAACATGTAATATGATCCTGCAATATGATCCCCAGGGCTAGGAGTAGTCATTTTTATAGAAGTCAGAGAAGGCAACCTTGCCATGGCCGTGTTGAGAATATATCCATCAACAAGTACAAAATTGGCAGGTTTCAGCACCCATGATTTAATATAGAGTGGTCCATACTTAATTTCAGAGTTTGAGGGATGGTCAGATAATCCAAGTGTTGGTAGAATTTCATATGGGTCTCCCCTATACTATAAAAGCAGTTACAGGGGCACTACTACCTAATTCTTTGGATATTCTTTTCCAGTTTGCAGGCAAAATAGAAGTGATGGGAGCTTGCTAAATACTCTGATATGTGCTTCTTCGTATATTACTGTTTGATCTTATTGGAAGACTTAACTCCACCTCTGGGTCACTAAAGTTTCAGCAGGGATATAATTAACTGGGCACCGTAATAGGAAATAGAAACTACTTTTTAGAGTACCTTGACACATTCTGGTAAATATTTGCTGTATTCAAGGCATTTTAACTGCTTTTAATGTGAATCATCCTGTAAGACCTTAGTAAAAAGAAATACCATAAGACAAGACATTCCAAAATAGCTGAATGCCATTGTTAATGAACAAGAGTATACCAAATGTTTTCTAGGAATCATTAGGGATGTCTATAATTTTCTTGGGTGATCTTTGATTACAGTATTACATTGGCCAAAAAAAAAAAAAAACCTTCCCAATTGTATAATCAGGAACAGAATGAAAAGGATATTTCCAACCAAGTTCCAGTTCTTCTAATCCAAAAATCCCACAACTTCTTAGATCTGAGACAACCTGACACAATTCAGACTGAAGATTGGAGAAAATCTGAAGATTCCAAGGTAGATTCGACCTCCAAACTTCAGGGATGACTTTGTATACAAACTCCAGTTATTAAGTTCCTGTTCACCCACCATCTATGTTTGTGGGCTGCATCCAATTTACAGTGTGACCATTTCTGCAGGCCTTCATTAGATGGAAATCTTTTAGAACCAAAACTCAGGAATGATGTGCATATTTGTTTGGATATCTTTTCTATGAGACCCATATTTAAGACATTTTTTTTTTTCATTCTTTGGAGATCCTAACATTTTGAAGGATATTCAGAGTAGTATACAACCATCAATTTTATTATCAAAATCCTTTGAGATTGTTTAGACTGGCTCAGAGTCACCCAGTTATGTTCATACGTAGTTAAGGTATAACTATTTGTCTCTGAAGTTTACTGCTGCTTCTTAACGCCAGGTCAGTTGACAACAAGGCCCCCCTCATAAATGATTTGATCACGGAGGAGAGGGCAGACCTAGCATATATCACTGAAACCTGGCTGGGGCCTGAAGGAGCAGTGGCTTTGTCAGAGATGTGCCTGGTCGGGTTTCATTTGGCACCAGCTGAGATGCCAGGGCAGGGGACGAGGGGTGGCAGTTATCATCAGAGAGTCTCTAGTGCCTTCAGGGGCCCTGCTCCACAAGTAGCTCACTGTGAGACCCTGTTCTTCAAGTTGGGTGCCTGAGAGCAGTTGGGAGTGTTGCTGCTGTACCAGCCTCCCTGATGCATAGCAACCTCTCTGCCTGAGCTGTTGGAGGCTGTCTTGGGGTTGGCAATAGAGTTCCCCAGGCTTATGGTTCTGGTGGACTTCAATCTGCCTCCTTGGGGTGGGCCTTGGAGGCAGTCCAGGAGTTCATGGCCACCATGGTAGCCATGGGCCTGACTCAGATTATTCGGGACCCGACTTGAGACAGTGGCCTCACACCTGACTTAGTTTTCTTGTCGGAGTAGCGGCAATGTGATCTGATGGGAGAGTTACATCTTTCCCCTTTGTCATGGTCTGATCACACCCTGGTGACCTTGAGATTCTCCTATGCCACACCCCTCCACAGGGAGGCAGGACCTATTCAATCGGTCCGCCCCCGGCAACTAATGGACCCAATGTGGTTTAGAGGGAGCTGGGGGTTATAACTGAGGACCTGCTGTGCGGTCCAGCAGAGGCCCTGGCTGCTGCCTGGAATAGGGAGGCAGCCAGGGCCTTGGACAGGATCATGCCCATGCGGCCTCTCTTATCCCATTGAACCCAACACTCCCCATGGTTCACAGAGGAGTTGAGGGTTCTGAAGAGGATTAAGAGATGTCTAGAGCACCAGAGGAGAAAGATGAAGACTGAACCCCACCAGACACAAGCTAGAGCAGCAATTAAGACCTACCTTGTGGCACTAAGAGCGGTGATATGTCAGTATTTCTCCACTCTCATTGCATCTGCAGAATGCCATCCAGCGGCCCTCTTTAGGATCGCCCAATCCCTGTTGGGGAAAGGGGTTCAGAAAATTATTTACAGGGCCAGACTGGGGAGTTTTCGGAGCATCTGCAGGATTAAATCACTCAGATTCACTCTAAGTTGGACTCCAAGCATGAGACAGGGTCTGTGGAAATGCTTGGCGAACATACTTACCCAGTTATCTGGGAACAGTTTGATCCTGTTGGGCCTGAGGAAGCAGACAAGATTCTCTGGACTGTAAATGCCACCACATGTCGGTTAGATTCATGCCCCTCCTGGCTGGTGAAGGCAGCTCAGGGGGTGATGTGTGGTTGGGCCCAATTAATGTAAATACATCTTTGTGGGAGGGGGTGTTTCTGGTGGCCTTTAAGGAGGTGCTGGTGCACCCCCTCCTCAAGAAACCACTGGACCCTACTGTACTGGATAATTTTTGTCCAGTCTCCCACCTCCCCTTTATGAGGAAGGTGGTTGAGAAAGTGGTGGCACTGCAGCTCCAGAGGATCCTGGATGAAACAGATTATCTAGACCCCTTTCAGTCAGGTTTCAGGCCCAGATATGGAATAGAAACAGCATTGGTCACACTTATGGATGATCTCTGGTGGGAGCGGGATGGCAGCAGTGCATCCATCCTGGCTCTCCTTGACCTCTCAGCAGCTTTCGATACCATCGACCATGGCATCAATATAGACTATTGTAATGTGCTGTACATGGGGCTACCCTTAAAGAGTATCCTGAAGATACAGCTGGTCCAAAATGCAGCCGCACAGGCTATTTTAGGTGCTTCAAGATCAGCACATATAACTCTGCTGCTCTGTGAGCTGCATTGGGTTCCAGTTTGCTTCCGGCTCCAAGTCAAGGTGTTGGCTATCACCTTTAAAGTCCTACATGGCATGAGTCCAGGTTACCGAAGAGACCATCTCATCCCTGTTACATCAACCCATCCCACCTGGTCATGCAGAGAGGGCATGCTACGGACCCCGTCTGTAAGAGAATTTCATCTGGTGGAGTCCAGGAGGTGGACCTTCTCTGCAGCAGCTCCCGCTGTTTGGAACATCCTTCCACTGGAAGTGAGGTTAGCCCCCTCTCTCCTGGACTTTAGAAAACAGCTGAAGACCTGGTTTTGCCACCAGGCGTGGAGTGGGGAGAGGAGGAGTCATTCTTGGGGTTTGTTGGTTCCGTAGTCCTACTGGGACCAGTCTTATCTCCTTATGGGTGGAATTAGATCTGCCTCTATTTGGATTTTATCACATTTTATATTTATTGATTACTGGAATTATTTATGATTTTATTGAATTTTAAAATGTTTTATTGTGAACTGCCCAGGGTACCCTGTGTAGGGGAGATGGGCAGTCATACAAATATGATAAATGAATAAAAATAACTCCACTGTTATTAATTATGACATCAAACAGGTGATCAAGGGATTCTGCATGTCTTGTATTTTGGGCCCATAGAAAACATTTATGTGTTAAGTTGTACCATCAGGGATGGTTGAACTACATAAGAAATAGGCTTAAAGAGCATTGAGCTTCATGAAACATTATAATAAATTTTCTTAGGCTGGGCTACATTCATCCTTATTTTCCATAAGACAAGTGCAGATATCACTGCAAAGAAACTGATTCTTTTCCCTTGTGTCCAATACACAACTATTTTTATAATAGTGGCTCTCATGATTGCATCTTTATAGTGTTAAATCACACTACAAGAATTACTTCTGTCCAAGTTTCTAAAGTAGTGTACAGTATATCTTGGGTGTGTGCAGGTTGGGTAGACATATTGCAACATAGTACCTAACTTGGATATTCAAAGTGAAATAACTTCTCCTAAAATTGTATTGATCCCTTTTATCCCCTGGTTTAATAGTTAAATAATAATAATAATAATAATAATAATAATAATAATAATAATAATAATTACTAGGAAATCCAAGGCTAGGATAGACAAAAATTTCTGGAAAATGCCACTGGCAATACAAGTTGAGCTTAACTCAAGGAATATGTTATCCTTTACTTGTTTTCCTTTTCTAGCAAGTCATAGCAAATTATCAATTTCTGATGGGTTAAGAGTGGGTTTATGCAAAAACAAAACAAAGCAAAACCAAACCAAATCACCACCTTAGACTGATTAAACCTCTAATCCAAGTAATGTTAAATGATCCCTAGAGGAAGGCTAGGCTTTAGGACATATCCTTCACAAGAACCCCACTGCAGCCAAAACTACCTCTCTTGGCTCAGACTGTTCCTAGTTGTCTAATGGTATGACGACAACTGTTAAATTTTCATAGGACTCTGAATGAATCCTCAACATTTCATAGCTGCATGGATGCACTACAATGGTCTCCATCTTCCTCTTCCTTTAATAAAGTTTGCTGATCTATCTATGTTGTCCAATGGACTTACCAGAGGTCTTCATGTAACACAGCCTTATTAGACCTGGATCCTGCCTTCTCAAAGGCCACAGGCACATCTGTAATGCAGTTTTCTTTTCACTAAAGCAACAAAGAAAGGATGGCCATATTTCTTTGGATTCACACCTAACACTCCTTAGATCTGAAGCCGCAGGCAGGAATAACTCTAGATGCACTAAAAATATGAGGAGAAAGTGTTGAAAGATAACTCAGTTAACAACCACAAATCCCTACCATATGTCACTTGACAGAGGGAAAGGATAAAGAAACAAATCTAATGTCTCAAAGCTAATGTTTGTGACAAGAAAAAATTACATTGTTGCTACTTTATTATCAACTGTGTTAGTCCAGGCAAGTACACCAATACCCTCATGTACCCTCAAGTAGTTTTGTGCTAAATTCAATATGACTCTTGTACATTATAAACTGTACCCAGATGGAAATAGAAAAAAAAAAATTGAACATGTGCAAAGCTGCCTCAAATATCTGTAAAGGGAGGTGTGGATAGACAGTCCGATCCTTCATGGATCCAAATTCAGTGTTCTACAAATAATACTGTCTGGTCTGGTTTTCTCCACCTCGTGGGGTAAACCAAATAGAATCATGACCAGAAGAGCTAATTCTACTTTACTGTAAAGTTACCTTGACAGAATCTTGCAAGTCTGAAAGTACATTTCTTCCCCAATCTCCTTTATAGCCTGAGAAACCAGAGCAGGTCCCTTCTGAGCCTCTTGCCCCACCAACTATACAGATGTGGGCTATGCTGTCTCTTATCTGACCATTCCTTTGGTAATATCTCTTTGCCCAGTCTCCCAAGGTCTTTCCCACATACCATTACAGGTTTTCTCTGCAGGTAATCCAGTTTAACTTGATGCCTTAATCCAGAATGAGAGTCAGAAAAAAGAGCTCACTCCTTCTGTAGACAATTACGAAAGAAATGTATTATTCATGTATTCATGTATTCATTATTTTGAGATGAAATTTGCAAGCAATCTAGACCCTTTGGAAGAGATTACAGTTGTCAATATCTCAAGAAATCTGAGCTATACTCCTTTAAAATCTGATTTTTTAAAAAGTGTTTGCAGTTTTGCAGGCTTGAGACAGATTTTAATTAAATTTGCAGAAATAATGGTCCAACAGTAAGGAACACTCACACAAAAAACAGCCAGGATGAATAGGAGATCATTTTTCATGGCTTCAGTAATGTTGATTTTTCCAGTTACAATCAGATATATGATCCCTTATATTAAGGGAAAATGTGTGTATAACTTTATATATTATATTTATGCATTCATTCATTTCTGTGCCCCTTACTATATTGGAGACATCTCATTAATCTACATAATATTTAAACAGCAAATAAATAAAATAATTAAAATACAAAGTACACATTTTTTAAAAATCTGTTCAATTGTGTCCAATTCTCAGAGACTGCCTGGACAAGTTCCTGCAGTTTTCCTGGCAAGATTTTTGAAAGTGGTTTGCCATTGCCTTCTTTGTAGGGCTGAGAGAGAGCAACTGGGTCAAGGTCACCCAGCTGGCTTTGTGCTTAAGGCTGGACTAGAACTCACAGTCCCCTGGTTTCTAGGCCAGTGCCTTAACCAATACACCAAACTGGCTGTCATACAAAATTAGTGTAAATCAAATATTTGGTATTGATATATAGGATTGGTGAGAGAAAGGGAAAGAGAAACTCATTCATAAATTTTCACAAAAATAATCCAGATGAAGAGATGAGTGTTTAATAGGCAACTAAATAAAGTTCAATAATATATTAAGTAGTTAAAAACTTTGGCTTAAAACGAGTATAAGATACTTGGATTTCTACTTGTGATTCAAAATCTGTTGAATTTCTACCTATATAATCATGGCAGTAAGTGGAATTTGGGGAAGCACTATGTTTTTTGTATTGTGTATCAATTCTATCAGACAGTAAGTACCAGAAATAAAATGAATCTGAATGGCTTGGATAATTTGATATTAATGGTGTGAAGTATGTATGAATCTCCTGGTAAAGAGAGAGCTAGTTTGGTCTAGTGGTTAAGTCAATGGGCTAGAAACCAGGAGACTGAGAGTTCAAGTCCCACCTTAGGCATGAAAGCCAGCTGGGCAACCTTGGGCCAGTCACTCTCTCCCAGCCCATCTCTCCTCACAGGGTTGTTGTTGTGGGGAAAATAGGAGGAGGAAGTATTAGGTATGTTCACCACCTTGAGTTATTTATAAAAATAATAAAGGTCGGATAGAAAATATCTATACAAAATAGAAAGTTGGGATAGAATATATCAAATCAAAATAGAAAATATAGAAAGGCCAGAAGATAGAACTAAAGAAAAAAGAAAAAAAAAAAAAACTATAAAAATGAAAATAGACAGAAAACAGAAACAGAAAGTGACTTCCAACTTTCTCCAATACAGATATAGATAAAATTAGAAATATAATCTCTTACCATTAGTTAAACCATAACAACATTATTTCTATTGAAACAAACCATTTAATCACTAAAACCCACAATCAAAACTTCATTTTTTTCCCAACACAAGCAAGTCGTCTAAAAGTGGTTGCCAAGGAGAGACAAATCCAGAAACAGTATTTTCTCTTATTAAAGCTGCTAACTTAGTCATTTGAGCCAACTCCACTAATTTAATAATCCAATCTTCCACTGTAGGTATTTGTGAATCTTTCCATTGTTGTGCGTATAAAAGGAACAAAGCTTGTTCTGTCTTGACCAAATATATTTGGAAAGAGGAAGCAGTTCAGGCTTCTGGGTTCTTAGAGAAAGAGTTAGAGAAACAATATAGAACTTTGCTTTTATATATGATTACAGCCACAAGACTTTTTCTATGCACGACGATGGAAAGATTTATAAATACCTACAGTGGAGGACTGGGTTATTAAATTAGTGGACTTGGCCCAAATGGCCTCCTCTTTTCCCCACAATAACAATCCTGTGAGGTGAGTTGGGCTGAGAGGGAGTGACTGGCCTAAGGTCACCCAGCCAGCTAAGGCGGGACTAGAAGTCACAGTCTCCTGGTTTCTAGCCCATTGCCTTAACCACTAGAACAAACTGGCTTACAGTTTGAAATCATCTTACAGGTCCTTGTCTTGTGCAAGTTCCACCCAATTCATTATAATCTATGCATTATTAACCAGACATCTCCTAGGAACTATGGACTTTCATATGTTTTGAACAAAATGCTTAGATGGCATAATGCACCAGGTCATTATGCTATGTGATTTCATAATGTAACTGGCCCCATGTATAACAAGCTATTCCTGTAAAGCTGAAAAGTTTGGATGCCAAGACATGGCACTGTTGTTTTGTTTTGTTTTTTAAAGAAAGAGAAAGAAAAACAAAGCATACATACTATTCTGCACCAGCTGCTACATCTAGCCCTATTGCAGGTTTCAAACTTAACACAGAAGAGAAATGATTTAAATGTCTTTTAATGAATCTAGAGAAAAATGTTAAGGCTTGAAGATTGGATATATCTCTTTCCAGAAATTTAGATAGAGTCTGATGCCCTGCTATACATTGCAAGGACCTTTTTAATGCCAAGCTTGGTTTTTGGTCTTTCCCCACAACGTGGAGTCATATGCTTTCAGCATTTGGTCCCTTCCCTTCCCTTCCCTTCCCTTCCCTTCCCTTCCCTTCCCTTCCCTTCCCTTCCCCTTTCTTTCTTTCTTTCTTTCTTTCTTTCACAGATAAAATAGCCTAGAATAGACAGATTCATCATTATTTCAAACATCATTGGTTAAGCTGACACAGACATGATGGATTAATCTGGTATTATCTAGGGTATTGACATAAACAGCTTTGTGGACATGGCATAAGACATTCAAAGGTCATTACTAGCTGTTGGAAGAAGTTGTGTTTCAGATGGGCTGCTTCACTGTGGCCAGTGCCAGGAAGAAATGAAATTTCCAGGAAGAAGCATTGCAGTTGTTTAGAATGTCATTTACAAATTACTTAACTCAAATAAAGAGATCGGTGTATGGTAAAATGTATTGACCAAATAAAATAAGACTACTGGTTTAAGTACTGTCTAATTAAACACTCCATTTCTATTTTTGTTTCACAGCATGTGATTCAAGAAGTACTCTTCTGGACATGAGATAGCAAAAGGAGATGTGGTACAGAGCAGTGTTCTAGTTCTAGCTCAACTATGAGTTTTACCTCTAAACTGATTTCAGCAGAAGGATTTACAATGCAATGCAATATATACCTAGAGGGAAAGGAATAAGTTGTTTAACACAAGTTTCAGGAGAACTTGAATTAGAGAGGTGTTGTTGGATTTCAGATCTTTACTTCATCTAAATCATGCTAGGAATGAACCCTTGGGTCTGATGATACATTCTTAAGTTGTCATGTCAAGATAAAAGTTGGACAGACTGATAGACAGACAGATGGACAGAAGGACAGATGGACCAAGAGGTGAGTGGATAGAGGGACAGGGGATGGAGAGAGGGACAGCCAGCCAGCCAGATGCAGACAGACAGAGAGAGGGACAGACAAATGGACAGGATGAATGGACAGACAGAAAGACTGACAGGTGGACAGATGGATGGACAGGCAGACAGACATACAGACAGATGGGTGGGCAGATGGACGGACAGACAGGAGGATGGACAGATTGATGGACAGACAGACTGGCAGACAGATGGATAGACCGGCAGACACATGGACGGAGGGACAGACAAATGGACAGGATGAATGGACAGACAGACAGACTGACAGGTGGACAGATGGATGGACAGGCAGACAGACTTACAGACAGATGGGTGGGCAGATGGACGAACAGACAGGAGGTTGGACAGATCGATGGACAGATAGACTGGCAGACACATGGATAGACCGGCAGACACATGGACGGAGGGACAGACAAATGGACAGGACAAATGGAGAGACGGACAGATGGGCAGACAGATGGATGGACAGATTGATGAACAGTCAGATGGACAGTCAGATGGACAGATGGACTGATGGACAGACAGACAGATGGATGTGATGGACAGACAGGCAGGCATATGGGCGGATAGACAGATGGACAGTCAGAGTGATGGACAGATGGACAGACACACAGATGGACAGAACAAAGGACTGATGGATGGACAGACAATTCTTGCTCCACTTTTTTACCTGTAATCTTATTGGCCCTCTGCAATCAGAGTTTTGTGCTGGATACTCTATGGAGATGTATTGGCCTACATCATTAACTGTTGGTGGCCAGAGCAAACTATTATTGGGTATTATTAGAATTTTATTTATCTGCTGGTTTTTACACTTTGGACCACATTCCTTATTACTAAGACAGCCAAACTATGGACCATGTCCTTCTTGTGTTAAGCTTGGATTATGGTACCTGCTGTTAGCCAGGTTATCTGAGACCTTTGATTCTTGTCCAAAATGCTGCTGTTCATCTTATTAGTTAGTTAGTTCTCCCATGTTCTAGAATAGCTATATCATAGCTAAAAGCCTTTTCCTCATCTGGCTTCAGTTCTTTGTAATAGATTCCCACCAGGATTACTTAAAGTCAGATCTCTCAAAATTAAAGAACTAAAGCCACTTCTTTTTTGAGCCCCCTGAAGTTGGTTTAAATGCATGCATACATACATAATTGCCTGTTAGAAGGGAAATTAATTGGCACTTGTTTTTCTGGCATGGTTGGGAGGGGGAAAGAAGCAAGACAATTCACCAGTCAGGGCCATGTTAATCGTGATCCAGACAGAACTCTTGACCATCCTGTGGCCAAAATAGAGGAAAGGGGTGAAATCCAGAATAGGATTTCTTAAACTAGCTTCACTTCCATTTGGTTCAGGCACAGGAGAAGAGCAGCTGAAGACCCTTAGATTCAAATGCCTAGCATCTTCTGTTAATTCTGATTCATTGTAGAGACACTGCCAGTAACAATCTGGAGCTAGATGAGCAAAATCCAGTGTGGTACATATTTCTATGTGCCACCAGCTAGGTCAACTATACATATACAAATTACGTGTTTCCTTGTGAATAATTTTATTTAGAGATACTCCCTGCATATGAAGAGAATGTATACCTATTTAACCAATCTTTAGATTAGAAGGGAAAATCTTAACTTAAGAGGAACAGTTTACTGTATATCCATACCAGTCAACCTAATGGACAGGCCAGAAAGAGACTGCAGTGATTTATTTTCCAGAAACAAGTCGCTATTATGACCATTATTTCCACTGAGATTGATCCAACTGAAAACAGAATTGCAATGTGATAGTGATTCATGCACATAGTTTTGGTTTTCCCAATTTAAACTTGCAGTGTATCTGCAAAATCAATCCATTTCATGAACAATTAATTTCGTACAAGAATTGTCAAAAATATTGTTAGCTGTGTTGCTTTTGAAAATATTTGTTCTATGACAATTAAAGAATCTAGATACCATGATGGTTATTTCTTTCTAGAGAATTCTCTTGGCATGATTTCAGTGTCTGTTTGCAGAAACTTTCTTCCTCATTTGGTTTCTACTTAAGAGATAATCTGGATGATTTAAAGTCATCTGTTGTGTAGCGAGTTGTGTAGTGAGTTGGGATAACTACTCAAATGTATTATATCAGGAGTCATTTTTGTCTAAGTGCTACATTACTTTCCTTGACTTTGAGAGACTTCTGTTTATATCTTCCCACAGCTATGAAACTCACAGAATGGCTTTGCACAACTTTTTATCTCTCTTTTCCTCCTTTTTTACAAGTTTATTTGAAAGATAAATGACTACCTACAAAGTCCTGTCAGTTTGATTCAGAATGAGTGCACTTGAAATGAATTATCTTCCAACTGCCACCCAAAAATCACTCAACTTTTAAGTTAAGTTCTGAAATTTTGATTCTCTTGTACTTTGATATCATTTATAGAAACATAATGGCAAAATATATCTCAACATATACAAAGGGTATCTAAATTTATTTACACGGTATTGTACTACAGTTAAAAACCCTATACTGTAGATACACAATCAATTCAGTACCAAAATTGTATGATGATGTCTGTCTTCATTTTAATCTCCAGTTATAGATCATTGTTAGAGTCCATTTTAACATGATAGCTTGTTTCAGGGAGGAGTAATTTCAATCAGAGTTTCTCAAAAACAATTTTCTAATTAAAGGGAAAAAAGTTTCTATTCTTAATTTCCAGCTTGAATCATTAAAAAGCACTGATCATTTCTAAATATTTCCATGAAGTAAAAGTCTTCCAAACTGCAGGTTCCATCTTAGTGGAAAATAAACTATTTCCTACAAGTTAAGTACCTTTAACTTTGTAATATATTATACAAAAATGAAAAAGCAAAGATATGCATAGAATATATGAAATTAAGATGCCACTCAATTTTTGTATTCCAGGAGCTATGAAACTAAAGCTACAGAGCTACAGTAGAAGGTGACTTTCAGTATGACTTGAATGTCAAAAAAGCTAATATTTTATGAGCAAGCTACACTAAAAGTTTATAAAAAGTGGTTGGCAATGGTATCTTTGCTTCCATTTTTTTTCAGTTTATAATTATAATATTTTAATTTATTTTCATTTGATTCCTTGAGTTAAAGTCCAGACTCCATGTTCTGAAGTGATCTGATGTTGCTTACCAATGGAGAGATTGTTTAGAATTTTAATTTGTTGTATAGTTATATCTAAGTGCAATACAAGACCTATTTTCTTTCGCAACAACAACTCGGTGAGGTAAATTGGGCTGAGAGAGTGTTTCTGGTGCAAAATCACCCAAGGACTTTTTCTGGCTGATGGTAGATTTAAATTCCAGGACTCCCTACTCCTGGTCCAATATCTTAATTGCTACATGTCATGAGTGCCGTTGAGCTGAAGTCATCAGCGCAATGGCACACATGACAATAGCAAGGAAACAGGAGAAGGGGCTCAAGATAAGTAGCCATCAACTCACAACGACTAACGGCCAACAGACAATAACTAAACGGATCACGGAGCACACCCAAGCCATCAGCGCCAATACAACGGAGATCGCCCAGCTGACAGCAATCACCGGATGAACAGAAAACCCGATGATGGGCGATCCCGGAACGCCAGCGGGGCCTCACAACCCCTCACCCACCGGCAGGGCAACGTATTGGACAAAGGGGGGTGACGTGACCGCGAGTGAGGGGGCGCTGACCGGCGCGGGGTATTTAAACCCCGCACCGGCGCGCTCCTGTCACTCTCAGCTTTTTTCTTCCGACGCTGTAACTGCGCTGTGAATAAATCAGAGCCTGATCCATCGAACCAGTGTCTGAGCCTTATTCAGAGGCAGGCAGCACATGACATAAAGCTGAGAGTCATAAACTCAGCCTCGCCGAGCCCCACCAGACGACAACGAGCCGCGGGAGGAATAGACGGCGAGAAGACCAGCAAGATGAAGCCGGAGCAACGCGGGCAAGGAGGGCGAGCCGCACGGCAAGAGACAGAGGAGGACCGACCAAGGCCAGAGGCACCGCGGACTCCCGGAGCCATGGACGCCCACCCCACCCGACCCGAGCCTCAGCTCCAACCCCAAGGGGAGATGGCGACGGAGGCAACCCGACCGCGGGAGGGAGCAACATGCCTTCTGAAACCAGCGGAGGACCCCGCGCCCCACATCGCACCCCAGCAACGGGCGTGGAGCGACAGCCCAACGGCGGTCAACACGGAGGAGGACGATGGAGACACCCAGCAGACGGCGGAGCAAGCGGACCAGCGGCAGAGGGAGGATGAACCCCGCCGGCAACCCACCCCCGCCGACGCACCGACGGAACCGGCCCCAGCGGCGGCACAGGCCATGGACGAGGAGGCACGAGCTGAACTCGCGGCCATGCGGGCCCAACTGACGGAACTCCGGACCATGCTCCAGTCGCTTATGCCCCCCGCGCCACCCAACGACGTCCCCGCACAGGCCCACACCCCGAGCGAAGCACCGAACCCCCACGGGCCAGCGGAGGGTCAGCAGACGGCCCAGGCGGACGACACCACAGGCCAGGAAGCGAGAGGCAGGGCTGCGCAAAACGCCCGGGCCCCAAAGGACTTCCCCATCTTCTTCGATGGGAACCCCACGAAACTCTCGTTCTTCGTAACGAACGCCAGGGAGTTCATGGGGAGGCACGGACACTCCTACGACTCCGAAGCCGACAAGATCGCCGCCGTGGCGATCAAACTACAAGACAGGGCGGCGGACTGGTATGTCCAACTGTACGAGTCCAGCTCCCCCGCCCTCGCCACCTTCCCTGCCTTCATCAATGAGATGAAAAACTACTTCGAAGACCCCTTAGCCAAAGTAAGGGCGAAAAGCGCACTCCAAAGACTTAAACAGGGCACACGCACGGTCCCAGACTACGCCCTGGAGTTCAAAGCCCTCGCGGGGAAGGTCAACGACTGGTCCGAGACCACCCTGCTGGAAATGTTCAAAAGGGGGCTCAATCGCGACGTTCTCCAATGGGCCCTCTACCGCGACGACCCAGAAATGCTACACGGGTAGATCCACCTCGCGGGGAAAGCCGAACACGCGCACCGCACCTTCCTCATGACAACCACGGAAGACACAAACTATGCCGGCAAAAAGGTACCCGCACCACACGTGGGGATGGCCGGCCCCATATACCCAAAAAAGTAATTCAATCGGGAGCCCTGCGGGAAGTGTGGCAAACTAGGGCACAAGACGGTGGACTGCTTCGCCAACCGACCGCCGACCAGTGCGCCTAAACCCACCCCGAAAATTAGCCCCAAACCACCCAACCTGGGGCCGCCCCCTCACCGCCGAATGACCGTGGCCACAGCGACACCAGAGGAAGGCTGGGACGCCTACTGGGGGGAAGAGGATAACGTAGACTCTGACCAGCCGGCGGGAAAAGCTCCCCGCCTGCCCTGAAATGCGTTGCGAGGCAGGCGGTTGGACAGCAGCGCGGACCACCTCGACGGAACGGCGAAAGCCCCGTAATAATGGCGGCAATCAAACTCTCTGGCGGCAACGGAGCCACCACGGCCGCGGCACTAGTGGACTCGGGGTGCTCAAAAAACCTCATCCACCCCGACCTAGTCGCCAAACTCGACCTCCGCTGCTTCCCCCTCCCCACGCCGCTGGCATTCCACCAGCTGGACGGCTCTACAGAGGGAGGGAAACCCGCCACACTGCAAACCGAGCCGGTCACCCTGCAAATGGGCACTCACACCGAACGCACATCGTTCGTCGTCACTCACATCGGACGGCCCATTGCAGTCCTGGGGATACCATGGCTCGCGACAAACAACCCGCGCATCAACTGGGAGACCCGCACCTTCACATTCGGCAACGGCGAGTATCGGGCACCAGTTCCAGCGGGCAGAACCAACCCCACTGTAGGACGAGCGGAGGCGAGTACACAGGACAATGCCGCTACCACAGCAGACCTACCGGAACAATACGCCGACTTCTCCGAGGTCTTCGGAGAGGCAGAAGCTGACCAACTACCCCCCCACCGCAAGACGGATTGCCGGATCGACCTACTGCCCGACGTCCCCTTACCTAGACCAAAGATCTACTCGATGACCCCGAAGGAGATGGCAACCCTCCGGGAGTTCATCGATAAAAACCTAGACAGGGGATTCATAGAGCCAGCATGCTCACCGGTCGGAGCCCCCGTCTTATTCCGGGAGAAGAAAGACGGCACCCTACGGCTCTGCACCGACTACCGGGGCCTAAACGCGGCTTCCCTGTCCAACAAATACCCCTTACCCCTGGTGAAGGACATGCTCGCCCACCTGTCCACGGGCAAAGTCTTTTCCAAACTGGACCTTCGCGAGGCGTACTATCGCATCCGAATCAGGGAGGGGGACGAATGGAAGACTGCGTTCAACTGCCCCCTAGGTGCCTTCCAGTACAAAGTGCTGCCCTTCGGACTCGCGGGGGCCCCTGGGGTGTTCATGCAGCTCATCAATGAGGTACTGCATGAACATCTGTTCAAAGGGGTCCTGGTCTACATCGACGACGTCCTTATTTACACAAAAACGCACGAGGAACATGTGACCCTAGTCAGGCAAGTCCTCGACAAGCTCAGAAGGGCGCAGCTCTATGCCAAGCCTACAAAGTGCGAGTTTCACAAAGCGCGCCTAGACTACCTGGGGTACCGAATCTCCGGGGACGGCATAGAAATGGACCCCGCAAAAATCGAGGCGGTGCTAAACTGGGAGCGCCCCCGCAACAGACGCCAACTCCAGAGCTTCCTCGGATTCGCGAATTTTTACAGGTCATTCGCCCGGGGGTTCGCAGAGATAGCCCTCCCCCTAACGGACCTCCTCAAAACCAAAGGGGTGGGGGACACCCGACGCGCCAAGAACCCGGGCACAGTGTTGAATTGGACTCCCGTGTGCCAGACCGCATTCAACAAGCTGAAAGCGCTGTTCACCACGGAGCCAATCCTCGCGCACCCGGACCCAGAACGGCCGTTCGTGGTCCAAGCCGACGCCTCAGACTTCTCCCTGGGGGCCATCCTGCTCCAAAAGGACCCCACGGGACTCCTGAAACCATGCGCCTACCTGTCAAGGAAGTTCTCCGAGACAGAAAGGCGATGGCACGTCTGGGAGAAAGAAGCCTTCGCGGTAAAATCGGCGCTAGAGACATGGCGACACCTACTCGAGGGAGCCACCCAACCATTCGAGGTCTGGACCGACCACCGGAACCTCGAGGCCCTACGAACGCCCAGACGCCTTAGCCCAAAACAGGTCCGATGGGCCCAATTCTTCAGCCGCTTTAATTTCCAGCTGAAGTTCATGCCGGGCAAAAAGAACTTCCTGGCCGACGCCCTCTCCCGACTGCCCCAAGACGAAGAGCCCGCCCCAGACACCATTGGGACGGTCCTATCCGCCTCGCAACTGGGGATGGCCGTGACCACCCGAAGCGGCGCTCGGAGGCAGCTCGACTCTACGGCGCAGCCGACGGCGGGACAACCTGCGACCGGAAGAAGCCAACCGCAACTACCAGGGGGAATGCACACGGACCTCGCCGCCGCCCTCAAAACCGACCCCTGGTTCCTGGCAAACCCCGACAAGGTAACGATGGCACAAGACCTGGCATGGGGGGAAGGCAGAATCTATGTCCCGGACTCGCAACGCCAGGCGATCTTGCATAGGTCACATGACGCCAAACAAGCGGGACACTTTGGGTTCCTCAAGACCCTACACCTAACACGGCGTCAATTCTGGTGGCCCGCGCTCAGGCAAGACGTAAAAGCATACGTAGCGTCCTGCCCAACGTGCGCTAGGGCCAAACGGGCACCAGGCAAACCCGCGGGGCTATTACAACGGGTGGCAGAACCCTCCCGCCCATGGGAGGAAATCTCTATGGATTTTATAGTGGACCTCCCACCCAGCCAGAAGAAAACGGCCATTTGGGTGGTGAAGGACTACTTCTCAAAGCAGGCCCACTTCATCCCCTGCACGTCGGTCCCATCCGCACAACAGCTAGCCAAACTCTTCCTCATCCACGTGTACAGGCTACACGGATGTCCTGCACGTGTGGTGACCGACAGGGGCACACAGTTCACCTCCAAATTCTGGCGGGCCTTCCTAAAGCTGACGGGGACCCAACAGGCCCTATCTACGGCCAGGCACCCCCAGACGGACGGAGCCACAGAGGTTCTTAATGCCACCTTAGAGCAATTCATACACTCATATACTAACTATCACCAAGACGACTGGGCTGAACTGCTCCCGTTCGCCGAAGTCGCATACAACAACGCCGTCCACACGAGCACGGGGAAAACTCCATTCGAAGTAGTCTCGGGGCACGACTTCGTCCCCATACCGGAGCTACCTCAACCCCTGGAACCCCAGATGGACGCTAGCAACTGGGGACGGAAGATCGCGGAATCATGGCCAATAATCACGGCGGCGCTGAAGGATGCACAGGCAGCCTACAAAGAGCAGGCCGACAAGCACCGGCGCCAACAACCGACGTTCCAAGCGGGGGATATGGCCTACCTATCCACCAAGTTCCTAAAGTCACCCCAACCCTCGAAAAAACTGGGGCCTAAGTACATCGGGCCGTTCCGAGTCACCCAAATAGTGAACCCGGTAGCAATACGCTTGGACCTGCCACACAACCTACGGAGACTCCACCCGGTGTTCCACACCAGCCTCCTGAAACCGGCAACCACCTCTCGATGGCACCCAAGCACACCACAGCCCTCACCGGTGATGATCGACGGGCAACACCACTTCGAGATAAGGGACATACTCGACTCCCGCAAGCAACGAGGAACTCTACACTATCTGGTCAGGTGGAAACACTTCCCCCACCCGGAATGGGTGGCAGCGCACAACGTTAACGCGCCTGACCTGACCAGAGCATTTCACCGGGCATACCCCGACAAGCCACAACCAAGGTCAGCAAGCCGTCTCCTGCAAACCCCCCCCCGCAGGCCCCCCCCCGCTTCCCGTGCCCCAAGGGTAAGGGCCCCCCCAAGCCCGCGACTTGGGTGGACCTCCCCCCCCCGGGACTCACTCCCCCCGCCCCGGGCCCACGAGGCGGTGACAAGCGTTCGCCAGCACCCTCCCCCCGCCCCCCGGCCGCGGGGGAGTGGCAAGCAAGTCAACAGGGCAACCTGGGGGCAACGCCCGGGAGCTATAACAAAGGCGACGCACTTTAAATAAAAAAAAGAAGGGCCCTACCTGGAGCTGATAAGCACCCGACCAGCCACGCCTCTCTCCTCGCCGAACTGCGCCAAACAAACAGGGTGTGGCTGGAGCATGCGCACGCCAGGACGTGACCCGGGCATGCGCACTATGGACACACCCTGGGAAGGCACGTGGTAGAGGGAGGAGCAAAGGGAGGGGCGACAACTACTCCGGCAGGAATTTCGAAAAAAAAAAAAAAAGTGCCGTTTGACAGCTCCACCGGGGAAAAAAAAAAAAAAAAAAACCAGAAAACCGGGGGGGAGCACTATTCGGACAGGGGGCAGTATGTCATGAGTGCCGTTGAGCTGAAGTCATCAGCGCAATGGCACACATGACAATAGCAAGGAAACAGGAGAAGGGGCTCAAGATAAGTAGCCATCAACTCACAACGACTAACGGCCAACAGACAATAACTAAACGGATCACGGAGCACACCCAAGCCATCAGCGCCAATACAACGGAGATCGCCCAGCTGACAGCAATCACCGGATGAACAGAAAACCCGATGATGGGCGATCCCGGAACGCCAGCGGGGCCTCACAACCCCTCACCCACCGGCAGGGCAACGTATTGGACAAAGTGGGGTGACGTGACCGCGAGTGAGGGGGCGCTGACCGGCGCGGGGTATTTAAACCCCGCACCGGCGCGCTCCTGTCACTCTCAGCTTTTTTCTTCCGACGCTGTAACTGCGCTGTGAATAAATCAGAGCCTGATCCATCGAACCAGTGTCTGAGCCTTATTCAGAGGCAGGCAGCGCATGACACTACAACACACTGGTTGTCATTATGTGGAAATCATAACTTTTCCCTGTCTGGCTCTGTGAGAGAGATCCCAGGTTCCTGGCAATGGATATTGCTACAGAAAGGTTAGTTAACAGATTAAGGAACATAAATCAGAGACTAGTTGCAACTTCTATCTATCTATCTATCCACCCACTGACCCACCCACCCAGAAATGGCTACAGAAGTTAAAGAGGATGCATGGCGTATCTATAAGCAAGGACAATCAGCAGGGATATATGTAGCACTTACTGGGTTACGTATACAAAAATGGGCAAAGATGAGTACTGAATTAAGCTTCATAACTGTATCACACAAAAAGCCATAGCAGTGACAAAAGTATAGTCTGGAAAAAAATATGACTTGCTTGTAGTATATAATCAATCTAGTCTTCAATATTCTTCCTTTATCAAAATGATGTGATGGACTATGAGTTGTGCTGCGACACTGAATATGCAGGCGCATGAACTATAGACTCTGTGAAACTATTCAAACAGAATCTATCACTGATGATTATCAGGAATAGGCTCAGCTAGTTCATAAATCCTAGACAAACTCATTTTATAAGCTGTCATTGTTTGTAAATCATTACTCTTCATGGAAGGAATGGCTAGTTTATTGGAAGTATTAAAATAAAACCAAAGCTGCATTTTCCTCACATGTAAGTAAAAATGTAATGCAGTAGATTTACATTTGAAAAGATGAAAGAAATTATCAGTGAGAAATGGGTTAATTTTGGCTAGGAAGAACACTTGTCTTTTTGCATTAAAGAAACACTTGCTATTTTTTTCTGGTGTTACACAGAGACTATATTGCAGGTCATAATGAATATCTGTATTTCATAATAAAAATCTGCATTTGTTAAGATGGGACAGTGAGTATAGTGTCAACTTCTTTCAGACACATTTCTGAGATTATTGTTTTTATGTTATAATCCCAAAAGTCAATGTTTTAAATAAAACAACTTAAAGGAAGGTAGCTGTTTCGATTGAGCTAGGAGTAATGAAATGAAATTTGATTAATGACCAGTAATTTGAGCTAGGAGATGTACATGGATGTTGTATATTTGGACCCACATCCAAAGGTGTAGTTTACACATGGTTTCTACAAACTTCTATCTCATATGGCTGTGTGTGCCTAAAAGTGGCAATTTTGCTGAGGTCTGGATAGACCCCAATCTTGGGGTTGGATTGAATCCTCCTATTTTCCACTGCTCTTAAGGAGCTGAGCTCAGTACTACCTATCATATTACATAAAGTATTTTATGGATACTTATTACTAAGATAGTGGTAGACTAGAGTTGCTGTCCCAGTATCTACTTTCACAGATGTTCCTCTACCTTTAGCAAGTGTTTGTTCTGATCAATGGAAGCACATAGGGACTGTTTTTTCATTGTTTCAGGTGGTATATTATTTCCATTCTGAGTAATTTCCATCAGAAGGTAGAAATTCTGCAGATGATGCCAAGTAGGGATCGGAGGGTTGTGAATGCCATGCCAGAGTGCATGTTACAAAAAAAAAAAAATAGATTTGTAAATAACAGATGAGTTTCTCAAAGATTAAATATTCAATTAGAAAAAACATCCAAGTTATTTAATGGCTAAACAAACTCTCAGTCTCCTGGAAATATTTAATGGGGCCACGAATTTGAAAAGCTTTCATGAGACTTACCCAGAATTGCTAACTTTCTATTCAGTAGTTTCATTAATGCCAAATAATTTGCCTTTCTGCAATGATTAAATCAAAAACTTATCTAAGAGGAAAGAAATATATACTCAAAAGTAGGGATTTCAGTGTAAAATTCAAAGGAGATTCTATTCCAGGAAAAGAACTTTTTCTTTAGCATTTTGTGGTCCATCAGTGGCCAATGGGAAATCCCAAGCAGAACATAAGTTGAATGGAACCTTTGATAACTGGCATTGGGAAGCCAACTGATTTGGTTATAGGGACATTGCTATCATGCCATATACACATTAATTGTCTTAAATAATGAAATCCTTGACTTGAGCTAGTGATTACATAGTTATGACCATGCAGGTTGCCTAGCAACAGCTGTGCCATTCCTTGGTGGTCTCCCATATAATTAATAAACAAGCCTGACCCTGCTTAGTTTCTGAACCCAGAGAAAATCATCCCAGTACTTCTAACTGCTGATACCTAATAGCCTTATCCTCCATTAATTTGTCTCAGGCCTTGTAAAAGCAACCCAAACTGGGAGGTCATCTTGTAGATGCAGATTCAGCAGACATACTCTGCCTTATATCAGAAATTGACAAAATCTAGTGGGCAGTTAGGAACATGATGTTTGCTTTGTTTTTTTCTCAAAATTAAGGGTAAAAAAGGGAGCATGGAGCTTCTGCTGGGAAACCATTCAACAACCCACTTGAAAAACAAATGAAAAGAAAACAAAAAGATGAAGTCTGGACCCCTTCTTGCACAACTGATTGCTGTAATTCTAAGCTTTTCTTACTGCAAATTCACCTCTGTTGATGAATCGGGCTGGGAAGCTATTGAAGTCACAGTGCATTTGTGCATAAGTTTCCCTGTACAGATAGGAACACATATCCAGAAGTCTGCTTCACTCTTGTACATCTCCTGGTGGGATTTCACTGATTATTTTTTTCCCCCTATTATACAGTTACTTCAAAGAGAGTGAATGTCTATATGCATTTTCAGCAATGTCAGTAACTGTGGATCACTGACAGGTCAGCCAACAAACTTCATTATTTCTTGTCTTTGTCTCATTTGAAATCATTTACAGTCCCATTCATCACTCATGCAATCCAGCATTTTTTATTTAAGACCACTGAGCGACAAGACACTCACCTGTTTACTCCAACTTAAATGAGATGTGGGTAATGTAAGAGAGAAGTTAAAGCCAACCTTCCAGTAAGATATGCTGCAAAGATTGACAGAAAAGTGAAGAAATCTTTCTTCAGGTGCTGAATGGGTACATTTGCAAATTTAGGGCTTAGGAAGATGACAATCAGATACTTTTCAATGTCAGTTCCTATTTAGTTGAAGTGTGATTCAATTTAAAGTTCTGTATATATTGTTATAAACCCAGCACAAATTCATTTCTAAAAAGTGGTAAAAGTGTCATTTTTAGAAGAAAAAAAATATTCCTTAATCATTAGCATATTTAAAAGTTATGTCTTGAGAACATAAAATGTAGATGGGTTATTAACAATGAGTGGAATAGGAAAGACAGTGATAGTATGTGTTGCAGAATGCTGGGAAAGCCTTTAGCCCAGGAGAGGTCAAAAAAGTCACACACCAAGCATTTCTATAAAAATAATTTATTTACAGAAAACAAAAACAAAAGCAAAACATTTAAAGGACCTAGCTCCCTTTTTGGAGCAAGCCTTGCTGAGCTACATTTCCAGCAGAGAGAAAAAGAAGAAGTGAGAAGAACAAGTCCGGGCAGGTCCTCCCCCCAGGCTATTTTGCATGAAGCACGTGAGAGGAGACAATCACTTGCAACCTTTTTCACTCAGCCAAAATGACTAGGCACAATAATCTATTAGTAGGAAAACCTCAACACTCCCCTTTTTACACTATAGATTAAGTTGCAAACCAATCTTCTCTGACAACTCTTTGTGTCTTGGTACAGGAAGAGGTTTGGTTAAAATATCAGCAATCATGTCTTTTGATTCACAATATTTTAACATTATTTCTCCTTTGCTTATCATATCTTTGATATATTGATATCTAATATCGATATGTTTTGTTCTACTTCTGCAGGCTTCAGATTTTGCCATAGCAATGCAAGCTTGATTATCCTCATAAACAGTTATAGGCTGGTTCACTTCCATGCCTATGTCTTTTAACAAATGTTTAAACCATGTAACCTCATTACAGGTTTGTGTTAGAGAATAAAACTCTGCTTCTGCAGTGGAAAGAGCAACAAGTGTTTGTTTTCTAGAATGCCAGCCTAAGCTAGATCCAGCAAATTGAATTAAAATCCCAGAAGTGGATTTTCTGTCACTGACATCTGCTCCCCAATCAGAATCGGCAAAAGCCTGCAATTTCTCAGTTCCAGAGGCATTTAGCATCAGGCAATAATTCTTTGTTCCTTGCAAATACCTCATTAACCTCTTCAATGCTGCTTTTCCAGTAGATGTAGGCTTCTCTACCTGTCTACTTAAAATGGCCACAGAATTTGAGATATCTGGGCGAGAATGATTTGCAATGTACAGTAAACTTCCAATTGCAGATCTATAGTTCTCTGCCTCAGTTAATTGAGTTTCTCCTGTATCTTTCTGAAAATCTATTATCATCGGAGTAGAGACTGGTTTACAGTCTTGCATATTAAAGTCTTCTAGGAGCTTTTGAATTTTACTACGTTGGTTTAACAGAAAGCTACCATCCTTGTCTCTGTGTACTTCCAAACCTAGGTAATTGGTCACAACTCCAAGGCTTTTTAATATGAAATGGCTTTTCATGCAGGCTTCAAAATCAAGCCTTTGTTTTTCTGTTGATGTGAACAGCAGCAAATCATCAACATAAATGCACAGATACATACAGCCTTGTTTGTCCTTCTTCATATATACACAGGGATATGCTTTTCCTTTTTCAAAACCAAAATTCTGCAGTTTTTCATCTACTTTTTGGTTCCAGGATCTAGCAGCTTGTTTTAACCCATAGATTGACTTCTGCAGTTCACAGACTAGATTCTCCCCTTTTTCATAGCCAGGGGGTTGCTGCATGTATAATCTGTGGTCTAAATCACCATAGAGAAATGCAGTTTGAATGTCATAGTGGTTAACTGACATTCCCTTGAGTGCAGCAACTTTTAACAGTAATCTAATTGATTCACCTTTAGTAACTGGTGCAAAAGTCTTGTCAAAGTCTAAATCTTTCCTTTGAGTGAACCCTTTTGCAACCAACCTTGCTTTATATTTTTGGATTTTGCCATCAGCATCCCTTTTCAGTTTGAAAACCCACCTACAACCCAGACAGCGTTCATTGGGAGGTAGATTTACCAGTTTCCATGTTTTATTTTCTTTCAAGGATGCTAATTCCTGTTGCATGGCAGAATGCCAATTTTGTGCAATCTCAGGTGGTAAAGCATTCACTTGTTCTAAAGACTCAGGTTCTGTGAATATGTGAAAAGCCTTTACTGTTTCAGCTTGAAAACGTGATGGAGGAAAGCCTTTATTACTCCTCTGAGATCTGCGAGGTAATACAGGGCTTAAATTTTGACTCCTATCACTTTCCTGAGAAGCATCTGTCTCATCAGACAGATCTTCAGTTTGCTTTTCTGGTTTAATGTCCTCATCAGGCAAAAGATCACCATCAGCAAGTCCTTGCTGTTCTCTTGTGGTGGTCAGTTCAACTGGAGAGCTAGAATTTAATCTCCCCCAGTTTTGTTCAGCAAAAGAAGCGCTTTTGCTAATTATTAATTTCTCTCCCATTATGAACCTGTAGCTCCTCTGGCTTTGTTCATAGCCAACAAAGATGGCTTTCTTTGTTGTGGGGCCTCCTTTCCTTCTCTGTTGTTTTGGAATGTGAACCCAAGCAGTGCTACCAAACACTCTAAGATGGCTTACCTTTGGTTTCACACCATAAAACAAATGGAATGGAGTGTCCTGAATCATAGAGTTATACAACCTGTTCTGAACATAACAAGCAGTCGATAAAGCTTCTCCCCAGAACTTAAAACATAAGCGTGAATCTTTTAACATGCATTCCATCGCATTTTGCAAGGTTCTGCCCTTTCTTTCAGCAACACCATTTTGCTGAGGGGTGTACGGGTTAGAAAGAATTTGTTCTATCCCCTTTTCCACTAGGAACCTTCTGAATTTGTGAGAAAGGTATTCTCCTCCTCTATCACATTGGAGTGCAGATACAGGCCTAGGGAATTTTCCATTTGCCCATGTCACAAAACTTTTAAATTTCTCAAATGCCTCATCTTTATGTTTTAAGATGTAGATAAATGTGTATCTTGAGAAATCATCAATGATGGTCATTGCATACCTTGCTTGTCCAAGACTTGGAGCAAAAGGACCAATAATATCAGAGTGTACAATTTCCAAAGGTCTAGTTGTAACTCTGTCACTGTGCTTACTCACAGGAGCTTTTAGTGTTTTGCATTCTTTGCAAACTACACAATCTAAGTATTTATCACAGGGTTTTATCTTTAGGTCAGCACACAGCTGTGGCATTTGTGCTATATACTTGATATTAGCATGACCAAATCTCCTGTGCATCAGGTGTACACATTGGTCATGATATGGTGTGTTGCCAACTGCAGCCTTGCAGCTTGGCTTCCTTGCATTTTGCACAATGTACAAGGAGTCTTTTAACATACCAGTAGCACACAATTTCCCATTTTTACGTATCTCACAACCATTTTTCTTAAATGTTATGATATACCCTGTTGCAGCCAATTGTGCCACAGATAAAAGGTTTGATTGTAAATTTGGCACATACAACACACCTTTTACAGTTTCTCCTAAGCAGGATAAATACAAGTCACCTTGTCCCATAATTTTGGTCACAGACCCATCAGCCAAAGATACACTTTGTCTTTCAGTTTTAGACAGTGACACAAAAGAGCTTTTACAATTACATAAATGACAACTGGCCCCAGAATCTAACACCCATACATAAGAATTACCCTTCTCAGCAACCTGTGCAATTTGGGTTGTCTGAAGAGCCTTCTTCTGTGTTGCCCTTGTGTTCTTCTGCTCTGTCTTTCTACTCTTGGGTCTCATGGCACAGTCTCTTTGCAAATGTCCAGCTGAACCACAAGTGAAGCATCGCTGGCTTGCTAGCGCTGTGGCCTCAGGTTCCTTTCCCTTCTTTTCCCTCATTTTCTGGTCTTGCAGCTTTCCAGAAGAGATGGGGGGGGATCTTTCCTCTCTCTTCTCCCATTCAGCGAGTAAGCGCTGTGTAACATACGATGGGGTGAGGTCTGCTTCAGGCATAGCCTCCAGGGTACAAATCAGCATGTCCCACGTTTCATTTAGTGAGGACAGGAGGATATATGATTTTGTGAGAGGTGTAAATTCCATTCCTCTCTCCTGCAACTCAACAAACAGCTGCTGAATATAATGCAGGTGCTCAGGAAGGCTTTCTCCTTCTGCAAGGTAGGCTCTGTACAGCTTTTTCGTCAGAGTAACTTTACTCCCTGCTGTTGCCTTTACATATAAGTCTCTCAAAGCGTCCCAAAGTTGCTTTGCAGACTGCATGCCTCGCACGTGGACTAGCTGATTGTCCTCAACTCCCAAGATAATGGTGGCTCTAGCCTGCTCATCCTTTCTCAGCCATTCAGCACTGGGATTTTGGGGGGTTTGCTCACCAATTTGCAGCCAAAGATTCTCTCTGCGAAGATACATCTCCATCTTCAGGGCCCAATTCAAATAGTTGGTCTCTGATAGGCGCTCCAGAGGCATCGCTGAGGGCTGGGAGGCAGCCATGGCTTCTTCCTTCTTTTGCAAGTCACCTCAGCTAGCTTCTAAGTCCTGCAGACCGGCAGTTGCTGGAAAATCTCCAGGTGGCTCCAAAGAAAATCTTCACAGGTCTTTGCTACCTGCCTTTAAATTGTGCACGAGGTGTGAAGCTGACCTCTCTTTTCTCTCTGGGTTTTACTGCGTTGTTTACTGGGCACATAACCTGTTGCAGAATGCTGGGAAAGCCTTTAGCCCAGGAGAGGTCAAAAAAGTCACACACCAAGCATTTCTATAAAAATAATTTATTTACAGAAAACAAAAACAAAAGCAAAACATTTAAAGGACCTAGCTCCCTTTTTGGAGCAAGCCTTGCTGAGCTACATTTCCAGCAGAGAGAAAAAGAAGAAGTGAGAAGAACAAGTCCGGGCAGGTCCTCCCCCCAGGCTATTTTGCATGAAGCACGTGAGAGGAGACAATCACTTGCAACCTTTTTCACTCAGCCAAAATGACTAGGCACAATAATCTATTAGTAGGAAAACCTCAACAGTATGAATATGCTGTTTTAACTCTAAGTTATGGTTAACCATGAATGGATGCAGTTGATCCAGATATCTTTTTCTGCACCCCATCCCTCCATCTCATCCCTCCATTACAGGGATGTCATGACTGCTACCTGCTACTGCAACAGAAAAAATAAAATCTCAAACATTGAACAGGTATAAGTCATGGGAAGCTGATACAAGCAGCCTGAAACAATCCAGTCATGGAACCCCTCAACAGGAAGTGATAGAAATTGTTCACTCACAGCAAAAGAAAGTGGGAAGGATCCATGACCATAGGTACAGTATACAAATTCATTGATTGTGGTTGCTGTGCCATTTGAATACAAGTAGTGTCACAGAGTAAGCCTAATGATTTCATCTTTCATGGCTCCAGTTGAGTTCCAATGCCTTGATTCAGCTAAGGAGACCCACAATTGTCAGCAGGTTTAAGTGTGGGTAAATTATTTTCTGACCTGAGAGCAACAGGCATATATTTTTGTGTCAGCCCAATTGCATCCAGATGTATATTCAGCTGAGCTGAATCCACTGCCCATTGTTTTGAAAAATATACTCATTATTATGTGTATATTCATATGAGCAACCAGTCCCTCAGTCCTTTGTGTTACATTATGATTTTTAAAAGGGTTTTTAATATACATAAGTTCACATGTTCTCCTCCATGAATACTTAGCTGGCATGAAATGGATGGAAATGGACTGTCCTGTCAACTTTTGTTTTACTTTCAGTCCTAAGGCTGTCAAATAAAAACAGCAATCCATGCATAATTTCTTACATCATACCATAATATCCTTTATAGATTTTAAAACAAGAGATAGACATATATGCAACTAAAAAAAATATGTGTTTTGAGATCAGGCTCTATTAATGAATTCTACCCAAGAAGCCTTTTAGAAATAAAATGTAAGGTTTGAAATTAGTAGGCAGCTCTTTCAAGTTGCCTTGTCTTGCCTTATCTTTTGCCTTTCTTTGTCTTTTTTCTTGAGATGAATGTAAGGCATTGGAGAACTAGGATAGCATGGCAGTTTCAACACAGGACTGGAGTCAAGGACCATGGGCTCTTTCTCCAACTCTATCCTATTTCAACAGTAGCTATTATGATTTCAAGAGGTATCTTGAAATCAGAAATCAGAAATGAAAGTTGAGGTATGAGTGAAGAAATAAATCAGAGAACCATCTATCATACAAATATTAGATCACACCTGAAATGTATCCAAGCTAGGGCTGTCAGAGCATGCTGGAAAGCATTTGGCCTGAGAGATCAGAAAAATCACACACACCAGGCATTTCTATAAAAAATAAATGTATTTACAGAAAGCACAAAAACATTTTACAAGCTGTGCATTCACACGTGCTCAGAGAGCACCGGGAAGAGAGGCTGTGTAGAAAGAAGGAAATTGAAACTAAAACAAGTCCAGGCAAGGTTCCTCCTCCAGGCAATGCAGCTTTTAACACCCAAATTGAGGACAATTAATTTCAACCTTTTCACCCTGCCGATACTTAAGGAAGTACTCAATTACCATGGTAACATTAATTTCTGTAGCAGAAAATAATATACCAATAAGGGCTATAGACCATATCTGGTCTGCAAAACTCTGGACAACCACCGAATGGCAGCCAAGGGATACAGAAAATACTCTTTGCAGCCATCTCATGGTCAGCTGCCTTTTCACAGCCCAGATCTAGTAACTCTAAGCTACAGCTGAATGTGTTGCAGATGCAGTTCCAGGAAAGGAGTCTCTACATCTTTTATCGTATTGACACTAGGGAAACTGGAAGTAGCAAGGAAATGTATTCAGTTTTGCTGCTCTCTTTTTCTGTGCTCAGCTTTCTCCTAATGTATTTATTTAATTATTTTTTTCAAATTTTGCCACCACCCATCTCCCCCCAGAAGAGATTGGAAGACAAATAGCCTGAAACTTTCTACTTCAGCCTGCTTCCTACAGGAAGACTAGGCTGGTAGTCCTCTACTTACGATCGCTTGCTTAACAATGATTCAAAGTTATGACAGCCTCAGAATGTATGTTTTATGCCCTGTAAAGCACTTCCAAGTGTTGCCAAACATTGCAACCCCCCCCCCCAGTCACATGACTGCATTTCAGGTGTTTGGGAACTGGCTCACATTTACGACTGGTTGCAGCATCCCGCGATCAAGTGATCATATTTTGCAATATTTTTCCCATTTCCCCATTGGGGAAGCTGAATTCACTTAATGATGGCAGTGATTTGCTGGATTCACTTAATGATGGCAGTGATTTACTTAACAACCCATGATTCACTTAACAGCCATTGTAAAAATGGTCGTAAAATCAGGTCCAGTCACATGATGACACAACTTATGACCGCAACGACTTATGATGGCAATTCTGGTCCCAGTGGTGGTCATAAGTGAAGAACTACCTGTATTTCATCCCTTCTTTTCCTTTTGAGGGCAGAAAACTCAGAGATGCAGCATGGAAAATTTATAAAATTAATTCCAGAAATGGAGCAAGTTCAGTTGACTGAAACTTGTAGTTTCTTCAGCTCTTTTTCAGTATCTTTCACACACACACACACACACACACACACCTGTATTGCTCATGTGCATTAATTCATGGTTAAAGTACTTCAAAAAAATCCATCCTGATCTGATCATACTTAATATTGCATTGATATTCTGTGGTAAAATATTGTATGAAAAAGGAACTAACACAACCACACATTCTAATTCACTTTTTCTAACCATAAAGATTGCTGAATGTGTAGTCTGCCCATGACCCCTTCACTTCCATGTTCTGCATATTTATAAAGCAGATCTGAAGAACTGCTGCAGCTTCATTTGGCTGGACATGGTTAAGGTTCTCCATGGGATTTGGAGACATGCACCATTAGGATCCTATGAATGGCTGTAATTATGTTCAACTTAACAGCTGTACTTGATATAACATAGGAAGACCAGAAGGGATGTGAGAAGGAGTTGTCCTTGATTTTCCCCATGCTCACAAATATGAATGGCTTTTCTTTTGCTCTTTTGGCAGTTTTATCAATACATACATATGCATTAATAAAGTGAGATGTAGGCTTGACATGAAGGAAAGGAATGAAAACTACAGTAGCAGGTATTTTGTACAAATTTCAGATTTTTAAAAAAGGAGGGAGAATCCCTAATGCATCAGTTCCAGTTCAGCAACAAAACTAGGTAATTTGAAACTCAAAAATCTGAGGAGATACTCAGACAAAAAAAAAAAAAAAATGAAGCCGATCACCCTCTGTCCTTAGGCAATAATTGATAGGTTTGAACTGCAATGGTTAATTTTCCAGGCATCCTTTGAAAATTTCTTGTGGGATTATTAAATACCTTTTTTTTATAGCCTTCCTGGAATATGGTAAAGGTGCATTGCATTTCAGTGAAAGAGAGGGATGAACATGTGTATTATTTCATAGAGGATCAATAGAGCTGACTTCGAACTTAGGCTCTCACAGTATGACATTTATTATTAATAACAACAAGTGTAGTTTCTGTTCAAAATGCAATATACATTGTATATTAAAATGAACAATGCATTACAGATAAAACCACCATTCCATATTAAATAGAAATATTATGATAGTAACATCAAGTATCATCAGCTCAACTGGCTAGCCAAATCAAAACCAGCAGCTTTTAAATACATATAAGAGATGATCCAAACAGTGGTGTGTAAATTCCCTGCAGCTCAAATTAGATTGGTTCAGATTAAGAAAACCTATTTTCTTATAGTGGTACTTAATCCAACACAATCCAAATTGATTTAGACTCCCAGCATGTCTGTTATTGATAGCTTCCACCATCAATTGAACTTGAACTTTCAAATCCCTTTCTTACCACTCAGTGGTGTCCTTCCAAGCTTTCTTCCTTGCTAGGTGACAGAGAGAAAAGGGGTCTTATTATCCTCTACATTATTTTTACCTCCTGCAGTATCCATTAAGTCTGTGAGGACAAATGAAAGAGGGAGAGGGTTAGTTAATAGATTTGGTAGGTAGAAAGAGCAGCTTGGGTGGACAGAAAAATGAAGCTAATCCATTTCTGCTGAGATTAAAAAGATGATCTAGACAGGAACCATGTGGTGTGATGAACTGAACTTTATAAGTCCCCAGTTCCCAGTGGGCAACTCTCAATGTCTGAAGACCATACTTGTTGTGATTTCAAAGTTGACAGTCCCACAATGTAAAGGTTAGGGGAGCTGATGGAATGCTTAAAAAAAACAAAAACCTAACAACCAAAAGAATCCCCAAAGTATTACAACAAGGCAAAACACACAATACCTGAAGGATAGTAAAACAGCTGTTATGCATCAAAATTTGGCAGCAGTCTAAGCTATCACATGTTGGTGTGATCCAGACAGATGGCTGCAGGCATCCATTGTCTGGTGGTTTCACATGGCTGCAGGTGCTTATCTATGTTCTATCTTGTTCTATGCCAAGAAATACAAGATCTGGAAAGGTCTCTTTTGTCAACTAGCTAAGGCTGTCAATGGCAGAAAGTACAATGTTTATAAAGCAAGATTTCCTGGGCCTGATTTCCAAAGAGATGGTGCAACTACCAAGAAGGCTCTTAGATATCTCCCTGCCAATCTGATTTCTCAAAAGGAGGAAATCAACAACAGGGCCTCCCCTGCAGACCCCAGAGGACCAGTTACAAAATACTGTATATTGAAGGTGGCATTCCTGAAGGGACATAAGTTAGGCTTTGCTGGGACATTGAACCCAGCTACTGAAAATGAATTCAGAGGGATGAAGCTAGGTGATCATGTTCCCTGTAGCTAAGAGATATCTGCAAAATTCTGCACCAGTGACTGCTTCCTAACTATCTTTCAAGGACAGTGTGATAGAAGATTGCACTGCAGTCGTTCAAATGGATAATATTTATTGTACTTGTGGGGCAGATTTAATGCCATTTCCTCACAGGCCTTGTATATTTCTGACATTCATCTTGTACTGCATAAAAAAGTGCCAAGCAATGAAAGCTGTTTCTGGGAGGGAAAATATATTTCTGTTTTATATTTCTATGGAGCAGAGATAGGGATACCACCATCAATGCTTCAGTAAACATTTGAGTGAGGTAGGCTTTGAATATTTTATGCTGGCTGCTGAATATGCAAAGTCATGTTGGTATATATTTAGCATATTATCCTGTATGCAGGATTACACTGTAAGTTTGAGTATTCATTTGCATAAACATGAGATGAAAGAAACACATTGCTCCCCATCTTTTGTTGCTCTTCCTAGTTCTTATAAGTGCACATATATAGGTTTTCTTTATAAAATGAAACACTTTCAATATGATGAGACCAGCAGCTGAAACTAGGTTTAATGAAGGCTGTTTATTCTAGGGGAAGTGAAAACAGGGCCCTCTCCATGTTTCACATTACAACTGCTGTATTCCGAAAGTTCGTAGTTTAAAAGAGCTGTAATCAAAAACATCTGGAAGGCACCAATTCACTGTTTCAAACTTTGCAGCTGGCAGGCTGGAGAAGTATTGCCTTGCTGAACTATCAAACTGAAAACTTGTGCCTTTGACTGAAATGTGTTGGCAATGAACTCTCTAACTAGTTTTTCTTTTTATTTTTCAGTTCTGCTCTGGACTGAGTGATTGAGCTTTTGTATTTCACCTTGCCTTTTTTCTCATTTTCAGGCTACAGGGGGACCAACTGAAGAGGGGGAAATGGTGTGATTGGTTCTGGTTCTTTAAACAGTATCTTGATTTGCTGATTTCCACAAGCTGAAGTTTTATAAAAAATGGCAATAACACAATCACCTCCGTGTTTTTGTTTTTTAACTAGCAAAAACAAACTTGCAGGGTAGTAGTGGAACATTATAAGTCTCATTCTACATTTTTTACTGATATTGGCATTTAAAAAAAAAAAAAACCCTCTCTTGACCTCTTCTCTTCTTGGCATCTTCCTGTCTTTATAACGTATGTATAAGAAAGCAAATATGGCAAGAAGAGTTTTAGTGATCTTTATTTTTTAAGGTGCAAAGATTACTGCAGATGCTGACTGCAGTCAGGAAATCAGAAGATTTCCTGCTTAATCCTTGGGAGAAGAGCAATGACAAATCTCGATAAAATAGTTAAGAGCAGAGACGTCACACTGACAACAAAGGCCCGCATAGTTAAAGCAATGGTGTTCCCCGTAGTAACATATGGCTGTGAGAGCTGGACCATAAGGAAGGCTGAGCGAAGGAAGATCGATGCTTTTGAACTGTGGTGTTGGAGGAAAATTCTGAGAGTGCCTTGGACTGCAAGAAGATCAAACCAGTCCATCCTCCAGGAAATAAAGCCAGACTGCTCACTTGAGGGAACGATATTAAAGGCAAAACTGAAATACTTTGGCCACATAATGAGAAGACAGGACACCCTGGAGAAGATGCTGATGCTAGGGAGAGTGGAGGGCAAAAGGAAGAGGGGCCGACCAAGGGCAAGATGGATGGATGATATTCTAGAGGTGACGGACTCGTCCCTGGGGGAGCTGGGGGTGTCGACGGCCGACAGGAAGCTCTGGCGTGGGCTGGTCCATGAAGTCACGAAGAGTCGGAAGCGACTAAACGAATAAATAACAATTTTTTTAAGGTGAGGGATTTTACACACTTTTTCATGACAGAAAAAAAATATTAGTGGCAAAAGTGGTTGTAATAGCAGTGGCAGATACTAGCCAGAGCTGTGGAGTGCAGTATAACTAAAGTAAAAGTTTTCTATATTTTGCAGGTGTGCTGCCTCTCTGAGAAGTGAGTAAATAAGAAATAAAATTAGAAAGTGGCTTGTTTTTCTAACAATATTCATAACTGAACAGGCTTTCTTCTGTAGGTGTCTACTGCTTTATTATTTCAACATGAAAATGCATACATCTTTGTAATATCACAATAAATGTAAAGATTGATGAATTTCTCCACAAACATCATCCTGAATCATCCTAAATCAAGAGACATCTAGAATGCTACTGGAGGAAGACAAAAAGTGAAGTTAATCAAGCACAGGTGGATTAGGACTTACCTTGTAGTGGTAAGGGTGGCAAAGCATACTTTTCCACCCTTATTGCATCTGCAGATAGCTGCCCAGCAGCCCTGTTTCATGTTACTAGGCCCCTCCTGGGTAAGGAGGAGGTGGGGGAGCTCTTTCAGGGCTGCTATGAGGAATGTTCTCAGCATCTGCTAGACAAAGTCACTTGACTTCACTCAGAGCTAGACTCTGGCTGGGCAGTCCCTTTGGAAGTAACTGAGAAATGTGTGAGCCCTATTATCTGGGAGAAGTTCAAGTTAGCTGGCCCAAGGAAGTGGACAGGGTCCTTGTGGCTGTGAGTTCAGTCATCTGTGTTCTGGACTCATGCCCCCCTTGGTTGGTTAAGTCCTCCTGGGAGGGGGCATGTGGTTGGGTCCAAGCAGTTGTTAATGCCTCTTTGTGGGATGGGGTGGTACCACCTGCCTTGAAGGAGGTGATGGTATGCTCTGCTTCTCAAGAGGGCATTCTTGTCCCAACAATTCAAGACAACTTTCATCCAGTTTCCAACCTTTAAGAAAAGTTGTTGAGAGGGTGGTCGGCGCTCAGCTACAGAGCGTTCTAGATAAAGTGGATTATCTAGAACCCCCTTTTCAGTTTGGGTCCAGGCTGGGACTGAAACTGCAATGGGTGTACTTGTAGATGATCCTTAGAGGCATCAGGGTGGGACTGGTGCAACCATTCTGGCCCTCCTGGATCTTTTGGTTTTGATACCATCAACCATGGAGGGGACTGGGAGTGGCAGGCTCTGTTTTGGGGTAGCTCTCCTTTCTCCATGACCAGCTTCAGTCTGTATTGGTTGGGGGAGAGAGGTCAACCCTAGGCCCCTGCAATATGAGGTGCCTCGGGGCTCTGTTCTCTCTCTTCTCCTCTTTAACATCTACATGAAACCACTGAGTGAGGTCATTTGCTGGCATGTGGTTTGGTAATATTAGTATGCTGATGATACCCACTGGTACACCCCAAGCCAGGCAGGTAATGCTGTTGCAGTGCTGACCAAGTCCTGGGAGGCTGTGAGACTCTGGATGGGGAGGAACTGACTTCAACTCAAACCCTGGGAGTCACTTTGGCAGTGGCTTTGGGTTCTTGGCCCTCAGGTCTAGAGATATGTCACCTTTGACTCTGGACAGGGTTGTACTTCCCCAGATGGTGCACGTTGTGCAGTAGCTGCACAATGAGCAGGTGGCAGCCATGGTTGGGGGGAGGGGCGCTTTGCTCAGATTCATCTTGTACACAAATAGTGCTCTTTCCTGGACCAGGAGGCCTTGCTCATGGTCACTCATGCTTTGGTCACTTCCTGTTTTGATGACTGCAACACACTCCACATGGGGCTGTCCTTGAAAACCACCAGAAGTTACAACTGGTCTAGAATGCAGTGACACATGCAGTGTTGGGCATCCCTAGGTTCGCCTATATTACACCCCAATCGTGAGAGCTGCACTGGCTCCCAGTTTTCTTCTAGATGCAATTTAAGGTAGTGGTTATTAGCTTTAAAGCCCTATAAGGCATGAGATCAGGTTACCTGTGAGAGAGGCTCTCCCTGAAGACATTTGTCCATCCCACCAGGGAAAATGCCTTCTTTCTTTTGGCTGCTGTACCTCTCAATTTACTGGTGGCTGCAAAGCTCCCAAAACATGTGTCATCTCTCCTCTCCTCCCTCCTCCACTCACACCTGTGTCAAGGTTGCTGCTTTATTGGCAACTCTGCCATGCTGACACTGGGAAAAAGGATCATATGGGAGGGAAAGAAGGTAGTACAGGTGCTTGCAATTTTCTTAAGTAGCCTGCTCCAGGACCTTTCCCTTAAACATAGCCATCTTGTGAGTCCTCAGAAGCATACCTTTTCTGTTGCAGCCCCTGCCCTACTATGAAACAATTTCCCCTCTGAGATCTGACTGGCCCCTACCACTCTATCCTTCTGGAGAGCACTTCAAACCTGGCTGTTCCTCCGATGGAATTTCTAAAGGTTAATAAAAGAACTCCAAGCAGCAAACAGCAATCTTGCAGAGTAGAAGCATGAACCAAAAAAGGAACTTGCACATCAAGCTTAATTACGTTCAGAAATAAATTCTGTCTTCACACTTTAGTTAGATGAAGAAAATAGAGATAACTTACTTTTATACAGTAGATCTGGATACAGGTAGGTTCATAGTAGAAAGCACTTAGTCATCACTGGTAGACCCTTTCTGTGTAGAATAGAAAGTCTGCGTGCAGGTGAGATGGTAGGGGGAGGAGCTGCATGGAGCAGCACTCCTGCTTGCATGTCTGCCAGAAGGGTAAAGGAGATTGTTAATCCCCAAGCCCAAGAACAAAGAGGAAGTGGAAATCAGGTGACCCATGTGACATCCCACAAACACAATAGAGAAGTGTTTGCTAGAGCGACCCCCTTATGCTTATGAGACAATGCTGAGTTGACCCCTGAGAATTCCAACATCCCCCAGGCGTTGGGATAGGATGAGGTCAAGGTAGAACGAGAATGGCAGTGCATTGGAGAAGTGTGGCTGTGGCACCAGGTTTTTTTTTCTGTTTTTAGTTTTATGGCTATTGGTTTTATACTGTTTTAGATTGTTTTATTGGTTGTAAGCTGCCCAGACTTGCTTTGAAGTTTTAAATAAATAAATAACTCCAAGATAAGAGAGTATATGTAGCTCAGGGTTGAACTGCGGAGTAGTGCTCTCTGAGCTTGGTTGTTTGCTTGCAGACGTTTCATTACTCAGCTAAGTAATATCCAGAAATAAATAACTCTCTCTCCTGGTGGGAAAGTCCTGGGGCATTGCCAGTAATTCTTTACACACAAAGGTGTCCTAACAGTCAGGAAACCACGCTGAGACGAAGAATAGGTCTCTAGTATTTATTACTGCTTCATAAGACAGAAAATCCTAACAAACTGAAGAAGCATGGGAAAAATCCAGACAGATAAACCTCCAAAGTCAAGGTGGGTCTGTTCTGTGTCTCTTTGAATGGCCGCTTAACTCCTCAGTACTATGCATGCGTTTCCTCCCTGGATAGGGGCCCCCTCCTGCTCACCATCAGTGCTCATGACAAAAGGTGTCATTCCTCAGGTTACTTTGAGTGTTTGTTTATTGTGCATAGGGATATATATATACACACAGAGTATTTCAGACAATCTGTCATTAAAGAAATGACTTGATATCATTTCTTTCAAAAACAACAGTCCATGAATAAAATGAAAGGTGCTAAATTTAGGAAAGTTGACTGAATGTTGATGTGGTTGTTAGCATGATTTTAATCCAAAGAAGAGAATAATCATGACATTTCCATTGCTTTCTAATAATTTGATTGGGAAACATGGTTTGAGAAGAAATGCATATGGGGGTCACTTCCAGGAAAACCTGTCACCTGATCCATGCCCCACGAACCTCACAAGGAGGAGGGTAAATGTACTCAAATACTTGAGACCAAGTTAAGGGTCATTAATCTCAGCCCTTGTCCTCGCAATGAAGAAAGAAAGTCCATCTGAAGCCACAGGACAGATTATACACAAATTCCTCTTACCTATTTTGTCTTACACTCACTTTGGGAAAGCGATCCCATGTATGATTATGAAAGATCAAATTATATTATCCATGAAATTAATGCTTAGGATTGGGCACATGAGAAACTTTGCTCATATATTTTTTTACTATCTTTCTTATTTGTGCCTCATTTATGTTGTATATGTTTCACAATAAAAGTAGGTATACCTTTTCTGGGCTGCAAACATTTGGATGGCTGCTGGATGGAAGAGGGAGGGTTTTTAAAAATCTCTAGTGGCCATCTGTAGGTCTAAGATAAAAGTAACCTAAAATAATGTTCTAGTTTTGGATGGTGCAATCATTCTCTTTTTCCATGACTTGATCAAATTGCCTGTTTGGCAACTATATAGTATGTGGCCAGGGGTATGTGTAAACAAGATTATTTTGTATTTTGTTTTACTAAATCCTGCCTGACCAATAGTACTGCTTGTCCTTTTAGCTGGTAGAAATACAAATGAGGAGTTAAATCTCTGCTGTCCTTGTAAGCAAAGTTGAAAGAAAACTGTTTACTGACATGCCCCCTCTGCTGGCTTGGTCATATAATCTCATTTTTAAGTCTCTAGAACAATGTTTCTCAACCTTGGCAACTTTAAGATGAGTGGCCTTCAACTCCCAGAATTCTCCGCTAATCTTGATGTTGTTAAGATTGAGAAACACTGCTCTAGAAAGTTTAAAAATTAGGACACAAGGATTCAGTTTTTTGTTTAGTGTGCAACCTAATCTAGACAAGGTAACATTATCACTCTTCTAACTCTAAATCTTCCCTGTAGGACATTTTTTCAGATGATGTAATTTCAGTGGAAGCACTGAGGAGCAGACATATGACCTGAATTGTGTTACTTAATGCCCAGATCTGTTGAATGTTCTTTTTCAGCCATGTGTGTAAAAACCCTGTGTGCTTACCCAGCCAGGAGTTGAGTAATGACAAAGAAATTTCAAGCTATTTTCATTCATCCTTTTCTTTTGTCTCCCCTCTATTAATGTTAAAATGGCAAGATGATGATTGTTACTACCAGATTATTTTATTATCCTTATCATTAGGGATCATATCAATATTTCAACTGTTAATACAAATAACATTGTTTTTGCACCCTCGTGTGGGACGCGGTGGCGCTGCGGGTTAAACCGCTGAGCTGCCGATCGGAAGGTCGGCGGTTCGAAACCGCGCGGCGGGGTGAGCTCCCGTTGCTCGTCCCAGCTTCTGCACACCAAGCAGTTCGAAAACATGCAAATGTGAGTAGATTAATTGGTACCGCTTCGGCGGGAAGGTAACGGCGTTCCGTGAGTCATGCTGGCCACATGACCCGGAAGTGTCCTATGGACAACGCCGGCTCCAAGGCTTTGAAACGGAGATGAGCACCGCCCCCTAGAGTCGGACACGACTGGACTTTACGTCAAGGGAAACCTTTACCTTTACCTTTACCTTTACCTTGCACCCTCAGGGGATCCTCCCTCACTGCTTCCATTTGCAAGTGAGAGAATTAAGCACTCTTCATTAGAACTTCAGCTTCTCACAAATGCCAGATCCTTTGGGGGAAAAAATCCTCCACTTTGCAATTTTCAATATTTAATTTTTATCCCACCTTTATTTTTTTTATAAATAACTCAAGGCAGCAAACATACCTAATACTCCTTCCTCCTTCTCTTCCCCACAACCCTGTAAGGTGGGTTGGGCTGAGAGAGAGTGACTGGCCCAAGGTCACCCAGCTGGCTTTCATGCCTAAGGCAGGACTAGAACTCTCAATCTCCTGGTTTCTAGCCCAGCACCTTAACCACTAGACGGAACTGGCTCTCATTATGTTTGTTTGCTTTGTTCATTCTGCATCCTTCCTTTCTGTTAATGGAACACTCAAAGTGGGCAACATTAAAAATAAATAAATAAATACCAAAATCAAAGTACCAGAGATTACAATTCTAAAATATGTATCATACTTATTACCAAGAAAAGCCCTGTTTAGTCATTGCAGTCCCTGATGCAATTAGAATTATGAGAGGGAAGTAGAGGTGAATCTGCTAATCCTTCATTGCCTCCTCACTGCTTTTAACCAATCAGGGGCTGTCTTTGCTGCTGGAAATTTTGAGAATTGAAATCCAACACTTTGGATGGCACCAGATGGTGAGTGCTCACTGTTGCACTTTAAGAGAGATGTGTTTATTACAGCTGAGTCAAACATATATGTCCTGTTGGAGGCTGGAGCATTTTGTGTCAGGATGTGAGTGTTGCTGAGAACAGGAATCTGACCTAAGCAATGATTAGTGATGCAGGTTTTATTGCTACAACAGAAAGGAACTTTCTTTACAACAAACACTTTGTAGAAATAAGCAAAACCTAGCACCTAGCTCCTTACATCCTACCAGGAGGATAGTCAAACTGCACGTGCTCTGTATGTATATGCCTAGGAAGGAAAGCAGAAGGAAGTGACCTTTGGTTAATAATCTTAGGGATAAAAACAAACAAGCAGGTTTCTCTCTCATAGTCTGAAGGTACTGAAAAGTCAGTGCCATTGGATTTGGACCTCCAGCGTGTTCTTCAGCTGATGCTTGCCAGCAGCACAGTTTGGAACCGCTTCAGCCTGCGAAAGCTGGTCGGTTGATTGCTAATTGCAAGCAACGTCTTCTCTTGATAAAGCTGTACTCAGCTGGAGTTGGAATTTCCAAAGGGTGAGTAATCCAGTGGTTTGTCTGTATGTTTGTTTTAAAGAATCTCCTTCTCCTAATCTTTCAGTTTAGTATTTAGTATTAATGGGTGATTTGCTTCTATTGACTTGGGATCAATAAAAAGGACAATATTTAATGCTGTAGAAATGACTCCAAGCCAAAACTACTCCAAGTTTTAGAAATAATTTATGTCGCACAACTCTATAACGCAAAACAGTGTTCTACCAAACAAACAAACAGTGTGAGTGCCCTATCAAAAAATAAAAATGCAGAAGATAAAGGTGGTAGAAGACATTTTAAAAAAGATTTTAGAAAAAGCCTCATACATATTCCTTCATAATTTGTATAACTTGTTCACATAACCATGGATATCTAAATTCACCTTTACTTGGGTTCAAAAAGAGGTAACAGTTCAAAACTGTATTTTGTTTCAGATGGCTGTTATGTACATTTGTTTCCACAAGTATTCAGCTTGTATGAAACCAAATTACATATATATGCAAATATATATATTTGGGGGGACCTATACATATTTCACGATCTGACATTAGCATATTCCAGACAGTGTTTTCTGTGCCTGAATACGATGATGTCATAAAAGATTTCATTTTGGCAGTTCATTTTGCTAGGGAAAAAAAAAGAAAAACCTGTGCTAGATTTTTTTTAACGACCCACATGTTCTTCTGAAAGCAGGAAGCAAAATGACACAGGTTGCAAAGATAATTTAAATAAATGATCAGAGTCCCTCTTTTGGGGGAGATGGGCATTAATTAAATTTGAACAATAAATAAATAAATAGATAGATAGATGGATAGATAGATATTTCTTCATTATTATTCCTGAATAGTGCGCTAGATCCTTATTAAAGGAGCATTTGTTTAATCCTTTCAATGTTATTGTTGACTTTGACCTGCAGATACTTACTGATAAATCAGTTAATCTTCTGGTTTGGAAAGATTATTTAATTAATTGACAACTTGCCATTAAAAACAATAGCAAAATGTTTTATGGCTACAGGGTCAATTAAAAATTCTACACCCACATATGACCATCTTGAAGAAAATACTCTGGTAGTTAGTTAACAGCTCTCTTGCGAACAGATACTTTGGTCCAACCTGCCAAATATCTGCAGATACATTGGAGAATCATTTCCAGATATATTCACAATGGAATCATTAGATAATCCAGCTCTGACTTACCCTTAATGTGCTCTTCCTGAATATTTTTGCAGCTGAGTCTACTTTCTGAGGTTAAGGATTTTATTTCACCGTTAACACCTGGAAAAGGACCAGGAGGAGATTTTATCTCTCCCAGAATTATTAAAAGAGGACAACAATTGGTGGGCTCCAGGGCTGGTTGTTTTATTAATGCATATTAACATTAGCATGCTTTTATTGTACTAATCCCCCCTCCTTTATGGAAAGAATGTGGGGGAATGTTATGATTTATCATATCAAGCAAATATAAACTGTACTTGGAATTTCACATCTATATTTCATATAGCCAGTTTGGTGTAGTGGTTAAGGCATCAGGCTAGAAACCGGGAAATGGTGACTTAGGCACAAAGCCAACTGGGTGACTTTGGGACAGTCACTTTCAGCCCTATGAAGGAGGCAAGGGCAAACCACTTCTGAAAAATCTTGTGAAGAAAACTGCAGGGACTAGTCCAGGCAGTCAAAATTAAGTTGAAGGCATGTGCATGTGCACACTCATGCACACACACACACACATCATAAATATCCAAACCATGCAATTAATTCCTGGAATCACATCTTTATAAGTTCTAGAACTTTGAAAACTAATTCCAAAATTTACAGTATACAATAATTCCAGGATTTCACTTATTATCAAGAAAAGTAATTTAATTTAACTGCTTTTGTATGCCTCTGTGTCATAAAGTGATGACCAAAATTCATGGAAATCTATCTGTACAGAACTGGATTCTGTATTTTTAATTTCATATCAAAAATCTGTTGATCTGTTAAACAGCATATTGAAGAATAAAATACTATTTTAGTCTACTTTCTGGCAATGTATTACTATAATCAAAGACTTTTAACAGATCAAAATGTAGTACATTTCTAACCAGAAAATAAAATGTCAAGAAGAATGTTACAAGATGTTAAAAATACATGGGACTGGCATTAAAGGCATCTCTTCTTTCTGCTTTCTAATATATGGGGAAACATGTCCTGCATCCTGATAGCATCACATTATGCATTTTTCCACTTCCTGAAAGACATAGCCAACGTTGTAAAGCCAACTAGAAAAAATACAGTTGGATAATTTCAGGAGGGAATGAATATGTTTTACATACTAGTACAGGTGGAGGGAACACCCCATGTACATGTTATTTGGGATGCCAAACCTTTAAGAGTAACCACCTTGGGGCAGCAGGCACATGTGGACTTTTGAGAGGAGATGGGTCATCTCACAAAAAGGCTGCCACACAGAGGAAGTTGGCACATTCATCAAATAGTTGTCATGGTGGGCATGGCTGGTTTCAAATTTCTAACTTACCAAAATTTAGCTGCATTTATTTATTTCTTTGACAAATTAAAATTTTAAAAAGACAATAAGCAAAAATGAAATAATGAGTGCCCTGAGATAAACCATCCCCCCCTCTACCCCCAATACAACAAGGGCTCAGTCTTCACACTGCCCCAAAGCCTGGTAGAGAGCCAGGTCTTTGATAGCTTCCTGAATGTCATCAGTGTGGGAGCCATCCTGATTTCTGGGTGGATATCATTTGGATGCTGTAGCCATTCCTTGTAGCCCATTATATGCTTCCTATTCATGTGTCTTTGCCATGCTAGGGAAAAGTACTAGCCTTCATGGTTATGCCTCTGGATGCCATCAAGTCTAGGGGGCATGTCACTCTGATTTATTTAGGAGCAGGTTGAACACTGAAGTTGGGGTTAGTTTACATGATGATGCCTTGAGGTTCACTCTTGTGTCCACTTCTCTTGATGACATGGTTATGTGCTGCCATCAGTTCCTATACAGATGAGCTTTGTGTACAATCTAGACCTATTAGCTAGCATTCCAAAAATCAGAGCATTCCCCAAATAATCTACAAATGTCAAACTACAGTCATTCCACCTTATAGCCATAATACAAATTGCATGCATTTGTCCTGTATGAGGTTTCCGTGTGCATAAGGGTTAGGGACCACAGAGGAACAGATTAGTAAATCATAGGTTCAGTAGTAAGACTGAACAACTTTAACTGCTAGTGCTAAGGCACAATCTATGCTTTGAGTTACAGTCCACCACCAGCAGCAGCCACTCAGTTAATCTTGCATTGGTTGCAAATTCTAATATTTCAAGGTAAGTTCTGTTGGTATGAATGGGGCATACTTATTTCTAAGTACATGTTCATTTTGTGCCCTCTTAATGTTTATTTTGTGGCTTGAAAAAATGCAAAGAAAAAAAAAATCAAACCCTCAAGAGTTTATTGAGCACCTGGGAAGCCTTAATGTGCTAGTGATGGTCTGCAATCAAGTTGCTGTATCATAAACTGAGCAGGTTTGGCAAAATTTAGAACTTTTGGCCATGCTGGCTGGTGCTCTTGGAAGAACACTTAAAGAGTACTCAAGGACGTCTGGGAGAGGCATGGTGAACTGAAGATGTCTCCACAAAAGCAGAGCCTATGACCATGGCAAAGACCAAAGAACCAGTGAGTAGACTGGTTTTTCAGAATCTCTCTGGATAAGGAGAGGATGAGAGATCACCCTCATGTGCTCTGGACAGTTGTTCCTCATGAGGAGACCACAGGACAGTGGTCTTCTATGGGTTTAAGCACTGGGAGACAAAGAGATTAGCCGTCTTGCTTGTAACTCTGGTGGAGCCTTTCAAAGGACACTAAGTTTGCAAGCCTCACTTTCTAATCACTTTCAGAAATTGCCTATTAACCATCTTAAAGCTATTAGAAACCTTCAGAACAACAGGTTTGAAAAGTAGCTGGGTGAGTTTAGCTTCAACTCTGAATAAAAGAAAACATAATTCCAAGCTTAAGAACTTAAAGAATATGAAATAACAAGCAAAAGCTAAATAAGATTTTGATCTAACAAAGTTGCGAACAGATTAAGGGTCCAGTTAAATTTGGAACATTGACTTTTGCTATAAGATTTTGGAATTATAAAAAATAAATAGCTTTTCATGGGAATGAGAAGAATGGAGCCAGAAATTAGTAGCTACATCATCAACAGCGTCAGTAATTATGTCTGATTCTATGGATAGATTATATCCAAAATATGTCAATGAGGGAATGACAGATGTGTAAAAAAATTGTCTGACAACACAGAGAAAGTACTGAAAGTGGAATTACAAATTACAGGCCAAGAGAATGATTTTGGAAATGTACATTCTATTGTATATACCAAAAAAAAAAAAAAAAAAATGGTTGAAGTTTTAAAAATTAAAGGAGAAAGACAAATGACAAACCAAGAGAATGACCTGGAAAATATATTTTTTTTTCTTATTGAATCTACAAAAGAGGCTTGAAGAAGTCTATGTGATGGGATAAAGAAGAATTGAAGATAAATCAAATCCTATGACAATATTTGAATGAACTAAAGATTTAGGCTGTTAGAAGTAAAAGGAAGGAATATAAAGTTGGTTTATTTGATCAAGGTTAAAATAAGATATTTATTTATCTGGCAACCCTTTATGGACCTTTTGCTGACACCAGGATTGAAAATTTGATGTTTTACAGATTTGCTTATAGATACTGTAAGGGATGGGATATGGGGTGAAAAGATATCTGTTTGTAACCTTATAGGGGGTGAAGAGTTACTAAATTTGTCTATACATGTAATGAAGGTTGGAAGTCACTTGTTTATATATTCCTCTCTTTTTCCCTTATATTCTTTCCTCTTTCCTCTCTTCTCTTTTTTTCTTTTTTCTTTCTTTTTCTTTTTTCTTACATTTTTTCTACGTTTTTGCTATTCTTTTTTTTCCTTTAAGTTTAGTTTGTAATAGTTTTATTGTAATCAAAATACGTAATAAAAAAATAGGCTTCAGGTGGGAATGGTGAACTAAATGGCTGTGCCCACTGGTTCAGCGGGTGGAGCTGACAACATGGTAATTTTTTTCAGGCTCAGGCAGGTTTTCCTGAAGCCCAGAAACACTCTCTGGATCAAGGAGAATACCTGGAATCATCCCATTTGTCCTCTAGACGGCTGCTTGCAGCCGGAAGATCGCAAACAGCATTACACATTCAACTGGTAAGAGCAGCCGGGAGGCTGGGACATCACCATTTCCAAGCCATGCTGTAACCTTAAAGGGACACTCAGATGGGCACCCCATTTCTAAATCATCAATCTGTATTTTTTTTAAGCCTATGTACCCCAAGAGAGGCTTTCTACAGCAAGGAGAAGCTGGTTCTCTTGGTGCTTAATGTTATTTTTGGGATTACTTTTTTAAAAAAAAACTTTTAAGTTTTGGATTTTATTTTCCTTCCAAAGGAAATTCCAAAGATTGAGAGTAAACAGTTGTCTTCCTGTTATTATTTTTGTATTAAATTTGAAGATATTAGCACTTTCCTACATGTTGAATCGGCTGATTTGAACTTTCAGCTTTCTGTTCACTTTCCCTTGAGAAATGTCTGCTATCTCACTCTCACTTTATGTAAACACACTCTGGAATTCTTCCATATCTTCGACTTTCTCTGGATAAGTTCCTGGGGGCACCATAATCTACTGTGTGAGACATGGAGGATATCAAACAGATTGGTTCTGATTTTCACCAGGATTTTCACCAGATTTCTTCTGACTTCTATTGAGCTTTTATGCAAGATATCTAGGATATTGTGGAAAATATGAGTTCTAAAATGTGCCATCTATTTGGGGATGTGGTGGGTGAAATTGAGGAATTTAAGAGTGATAGAAACTTTTTTTTTTTAAGACTGAGACTGGGATTTTTATTGAGATGCTAGATGAAGATTGGATAACGGAGTTGGAGAAATCTAAGGGAGAGAGTGATCTGCAAGCCATAAGTAAAATCGATCTCCTGGTGGAATGCCATGAAAAGAACCTGGGATCTTTGAGGGGAGCAGCTGTGATTCTTTCAAGAGGAAAGCTCTGTGCACATTGTGGGGGAATGTAACTGCTTTGGCTTATTTTGAAGTGGGATAAGGGTTGAAGAATGTTCATCTGGTTTGCTTTAAGGATTTGATTGATACTATTCCCTTTTAAAGATATGGAGTTACTGCTTTGAATTGTCTTTGTTTTTTGGGTTTATTAAGATTGGGATTATTAAAATTGTTGTACTAAGTAGCAGACAACTTATGTGCTTTTTAATTTGATTCTTATTATAGTAGACAGAAATGCATAGTCTAGTGGTAGGAAGGGAACAATTAAATATGTTTTATCTTTGGGAAGGGAGAAAGAGGTTTAGGAGGTTTATATGATTTTTTTTAATTTATTTAATATAAAGGGGAGGAGTGACTGTATTTAGTGATTTTCATTATGTGTTAAAGTGAAATGACTTATAGAAATAATGTGGTGTTTTGGTTTAATATAGAGTAAGATTGATTGTGGAAATTTTTGTATATGCTTGCTGTTAAAAGTTGGAAGCCACATCTTTTTGTAAATTTGAAAAAAAACATTCTTTTGTCTTTTTGTCTTTTTGTCTTTTTGCATTTTTAGCTTTTTTTTCTTCTTTCTTTGTAGAAGAAGAACACTTAAAGAACACTCATTAGAGAAGGCTGATTTAGGATTTGTCTGCATTTTCTTGCTTCTGGCTCTTAAACTTGCATGCAGTTATATATAGTTTTGATTAAAACAAAAAAGCAAAATCAAAACCCATAAACTTATAATGAACCACATTTCATCTCCTGATACTTTTGAAACAGCTTCATGTATTTCGTTTTCATACTTTTAATATATAAAATATATTGATATGTGTATTCCTTATTTCCAAGCTAATTATGTTTACAGTCAGACACATCTTTAGACAAAGCTGTTAAAATGCAATAAGTATGTTTTAATAATCATGTAATGTTAAATTAATAAACAGTTCCCTGGGCATTAAATCCAAATTAAATCCTCTTATGAGTCACTCAGATGAATGTTGTTGCTGTAGAGTAATGGAGGCATATCTTACAGGAAATTGCATAGTAGCTCAGTTAACATAAACACACTTCTGCAAAGACACATGTGTGAATTGCAGACACACAGTTCTTATTGTCTTTTGTGTATCTATCGTTACAGAAGTCTCTCCCCATCTGGTTCATTTGTGGATTTATTAGATGTAGGGCAGGCTGGCACAACTCATAGAAGTGAAAGGGCCACATTGATAAATTAAAAATAATTGTGGGCCAGAATAGCTGGCATGTTGATCAGCTGTTCAGTGACTAGTGACATGACAGCACTAGATGGTGATAATACAGTTGGGAGCATTAGAGATGCTTCAAAGCATGTTTTTTGGGGTGGCAGCAGCAGATCCTTCCTGGCGACAGCAACTTTTGGCAGTGGTAGAGTTACTAAGTTGTCAAAAAATCCCAGCAGGCCATCCAAGATTGCTGATGTAGAATAATTGACAACTTATTATAATAACAAATTATTAAAATTGTTGTATTATTAAGTAGCAGACAACTTATGTGCTTTTTAATTTGATTCTTATTATAGTAGACAGAAATGCATACAGTAGTGGTAGGAAGGAAAAAATTAAGTGTGTACCCACACACCTCCCCCCAAAAATATGAATCAGGATACATTAAGTGTTCTGTTTTTGCAATTCTTACCTCAAAAAGGTGTATTTCAAGTAAAGTGCCTATAATGATGTGTGCATTATGAACAAGTTAAAAAATAACATAAATTATAAACTATGGTGAAAATAGGGTCAATAATACTTTTTTGAGAAGCTATAATGAGAATAGCTGATGATGCTTCCCCGCATCATCAGCCCGTCCCACCCGATCATGCAGAGAGGGCATGCTACAGACCCCGTCGATAAGAGAATTCCATCTGGCAGGGTCCAGGAGGCGGGCCTTCTCGGCAGTAGCTCCTGCCCTTTGGAACATCCTGCCCCCAGAGGTGAGATTAGCTCCATCACTCCTAGCCTTCCGGAGGAAATTGAAGACCTGGCTCTGCCACCGGGCTTGGGGCAGGGAGGAGAATCGTCATACTTGGGGTTGGCTAGTGCTTGAAGTGCCCCTCCTACATAATTACTGAAGGAGATCATCGCCATCTGGATTTTATCAGATGGGGTAGCTGAGAAATTGTTTTAGAGGGATTTTATTGGAATTTTATTGTATATTTATTGTTTTGCATTGTAAACCGCCCAGAGTCCCTCTGGTCAGAGGAGATGGGCGGTGACAAATTTGATAAACAAACAAACAAATAAATAAATAAATAAATATGACCTTCCTAAAGCTGCTGAATGGTAATATATTCAAATTGTTATTTTCCCAATTTAACCTGATACTTTGGTAGCTTCAAAGCTCCATATAATTCTGAGTGCATTAGAAAAGAGTGGGGTTTTTTTGTTTTTTTGCTTTTTTAGTGGCTAAACCAACAATTCAGTTATATAGACAACTGAATGTACTTATTAAAATAAGTATTGATCTTATACAAAAAATATGGAACAAAGAATTGAAGTGTTCAATTTTAATAAATTGATGGCCTCATGTTTTAAAGAATGTTGTATATGTATGTTTTAAAATAAAAATCCATCAAAAATTATTTTGGGGAGTTTACCTTACTGGTGTCAGCCATTCGAGGTAGGCCAGGTCAAGAAACTGGCACAGCAAATTCCAGGAATGCTGCTTCATTGTTGTAACATGTATTAACAGAATCTTGAAAACCTGTCCCAAACCTCTACTGCCCCCTTTAAAAGTCAGTAAGGTCATTTTAAGAATGTATCTATCCAATCAGATAAAAAGAGCAGAAGCAAAATATGCTCCAGATATAGAAAATACCTGTACTGCGTGCCCTGGGTATTTATGCAGTAATGGTGGGATGAGGCTAATACAAATGTCTCTGTAGTACAGCCACTGGAGAAGCACATCCTCTGTTGTTTCTGTATACTCCTTGCTTACCAACTGCCTCATTTAATGTCCATTCAAACTTACAGTGTAAAAAAAAAAAAAGCTTTGAAACCAATGCTCACATTTGCAACTTTGTTCCATGCCTTTTATGTGTATTCCAACTGATGGTAGTGGGAAGGCTTATATTCTGAGGTCTGAATTTTAAAAAAAGAATAATATTAGAAAATAACAGAAAAGCAAATATCAGGCCTCAACAATTTTTTGAGCTATACTGCAATCTGTAAATTAGAGGTACCATGTCTGGGGTACAGATGTGTAACTGTGCCTTATCAGCATACTGATGGATTACTTCCCATAGTAGTTTCGTGTAGATATGAAATAACATGTGGAAGAAAGTGGAGCTCTGTGGTACCCCACACTGGAGCAACCAACTATTCTTCTCCTATGATCACCAGCTGGAACTACCCACTCAGGAAGAAGTAGAACCACTATAAAATTTCCAGTCCTCACAGGCAGTCCATAAGGATATAAGTCAATTATATTAATTAGTGCCAAGAGGTCTAATATGACCTGAAAGGTGTTCCCTCTCCATCCACGTCCTCATAAATGTCATCAACAGAGTCATACCATAGTCTCAATCCCAGATTTTAACCCTGAGGGAAAGGTATCCAGATAATTCTTGACCACTGCCTCCAAAATCTTATCCCCAAAGGGATAATAGGAGACTGGCTCAAAGTTGTGCAAAATGGATCAAGGATTCATTAAAATTGACTTTCTGTGGAATCTGACTACTTGGCCTAAATTTTGTTAGGATCTAATTGAGAAGAGGAGGAATAGGATATGAAATACCAATAGTTTATTGTAGAAATAATTAAGAATTATCCTATGTTCATCAAATGCTACCTAGCAACTAAATGTACCCGATGCACAAATTCCCTTGGAAAATAAATATGTGCCGAGACATAGTGTAAAGCATGAATTGGGTCATTACTTCTTTTATATATTTTAGATTTTACAAAATTCAACAAACAGGAGGTTGGAACTAGTTATGAGCTGCTTGTCAATTCGGGCAGAGTGAGCAAAAATAAATTCTCCATGTGAGGAAAGTAAAACCTTACAACTTTTCTTCTTAAAAGAGATATAGTCTGTGAAGTTGAACATCTATGTCTTTTATGTTCTTGGATTTCATCGATTCAAACCCTAGAGAGAGAAACCTGCTTTCTCTTGTGATCCAAAAAGATACCAGACATATTTGAAAATAAGGAAAAGGATTAAGACTGTTTGTTCCTCAACCCATAGGTAACCTCAAGCTTGGGGAAAAAATAAAAAGATCGTAAGTAAATCTATTAGTACCCCCCGCCCCATCACTTCTTTCCTTACCATCGCATGCTTCTGATTTTACAACTATTGAAACAGTTGAAACATAACAACTGAAAAACTCAATAAGAAGTTAAAGGTTTTCGGGGGCAGCAAAACATGTTTTATTGAGGAATAAATATGCTCCCTTACATATTTAAATTGTCCCTAGATTTAATATAAAGCCTGAGCCTTGTTTCTCCATTCCCTAGTGCCTTCCAAATGACCTCCACTGAAATTTGATAGAAAAATAGATATTTTCAGCAACACCTTCTATCTATCTATCTATCTATCTATCTATCTATCTATCTATCTATCTATCTATCTATCTATCTATCTATCAAATTTGTCACTGCCCATCTCCTCTCACTAGAGGGACTCCACTTCTCTTTGTTCCATTAAAGATTTTTTAAACTGGAATCACTCGTTGAGACCTCAGACCAAAAGTGGATGGAGTGAAGCAATGCAGCCCTTTTGCTTCAGTTTTAAAAACCTGGGTGGGAACACAAGTCCCCCATGAGGTGGAGATGGGTGAATAAATTTATAAAAAAATAAACATTCCATCACAAAGGAATTTTGACAAATCTGTGATGAAGCAAATACCTCTTCACAACTTTGCATAGTTCTAACACTTAGTAGTTATTGCTTCCCAGTGTATGAAGCTTTGCTATTATATTCAAAACACTCTGATTGTCTAAACTCAGTTAATTATATAGCATGGAGCTTTGCTTTCACTGTAAACCTCACCATGGCTCTGACTAGGGGAATCATATACTGATGCCCCCATAATGCCTGTTTAAAAAGCAGGAGATTAGTAGATGATCACCAGGTACAGTATGTCAGTAGGTAGTAGGATTATAAACTAATTAAGCACTTGCCACTGGATCTTCTCTTTGATTTAATCACTATTCAAGCATTTGTAGTGATTTATATTGCAACTGACAAAATTAATGAGTCTGGAGTTTTCTGTTCCTCTCTGATCTCAGTAACATATTCTAAATCACTCATGAAAAGTGAATCAAATACAAGTATCTTTTGGTCTCATATTTTTTTTTTTTCAATCTTTGGTTGTAATCCAATCTGTATGATACTCTCTGGATGTGTTGGAACTATAACTCCCAGAATTCCCAGCCAGCATGGCTGTTGGCTATGCTGGCTGGGTATTTTGAGATACATAGTCCCAACATATACAAAGGATACCAGATTGGGGGATGCTGCTATAATTCATTAAGGACACATACGTGTGCATGTGCGTGAGGGACAGAGAAAGAGAGAGTATAAACACACATTATATATAGCTATGAAGCCAGAAATTTTCATTCCATCGTTAATTCTTGCCATTCAAGAGCCAGGATTGAAGTCTCAGCTGCATGTCTCAAACTTCTCCACTCAATTTTTGTAGACAAAAAACACTTCTCACTTTGGACAAATACTTCTCCAGTTTCTCAGGGCTGGGTTTGCAGAAGAAGCAACTGTATTGGCAGCCTAGCAACATATTTTGCATCCTCCATAATGCCCTGGACCTAACTCCTGGGAGGAAATGACAACTCTCTGCCCCACCAAACAAACAAGCGTATGTGTGGAGAATACTTGGAAAACAATTTCTGAAGTAATTCCTTTCAGTAAGGTGCCTTGGCAAGAGGAGGGAAAGATAAAATTGCAGAAATCTTCCATCTTCATCAATAGCATATTATCTATCTTCTGAGAGACAGTTGTGGTTCAGCTCTGGAGGTGAGAGTGGAGGTGGTTTAGTATGGTTTTATAATGTTGCCACCAACGTTCATTGTAAGGAAATGACATAGATTTGAAGACCCTGTTGAGAGAGGGGGGGGAGGGGAGAGAGAGAAGCAATAGATACAAACGACAATAATGAAAGATATGTAGCATTCAGACAGTGATACCACACCGGGCAGGACTAAAACAAGCAAGGGAGACAACATTTAGAAAAATGTAAAGTTTGTGAACCATCAAAGGTAGGATAGAAATATGTATATTTTGGAAGGAATATGTACAGTATGTGCGTGAGAGAATGAAGAATTTGACACAGAGCTTAACCCATCCAACTGGATGATGTTCAGGTATAAGGCCCTGAATCTGGGTAGGAAGGATCAAATATGTAGGTACAAGATTGGGAGAACAGGTCTGACAGCCGTATGTGACAGAAAGATGTAGGGGTCCTAGTTGATTGCTGACTGAACATGAGCAAGCAGTGTGATACAGAAGCCAAATTACAATGCAATCTTATTTTATGTATGTATGTATGTATTGTATCCTGCCCTTATTATTTTTATAAATAATTCAAGGCAGAGAACATACCTATTACTCCTTCCTCCTCCTGTTTTTCCCCACAACAACAACCCTGTGAGGTGAGTTGGGCTGAGAGAGAATCACTGGCCCAAGGTCACCCAGCCGGCTTTTGTGCCTATCTTGGGCTGCATTAAGAGAAGCTTTGCATCCAGATCATGGTGGGAATAGTTCCATTGTGTTTTTCATTGGTTAGACCACACATGAAGTACCAGGTCAAGTTCTGGCCATTGCATTTCTAAAGGAACATAGAGAACTTGGAGCAGATTCAGGGGAGAACAGTCAGGATGTTGAAGAATCTAGAAACCAAATTCTATGAAGGAATATTAGTCACTGGGTGGCATAAAAATTGAATGAATGAATGAATGATTAAAGGGGTTGGGACATTTTTACTGTACAAAGGAGAAAACTGAGGAAATATATGATAGGGGACTACAAAAACCTAAAAGGCTATCACATGGAAGAGGGCTGTTCTCTGTGGAAACCAAAAACAGGACAAGAATGGATACACTCAAATGTAACAAGGGCATTCGGGTTGAATCTGAGGAGAAATGTTCTGATGATAAGAACTGTTATACATTAGAATAGGCTACAGTGGAATCCTCCTCATTGAAGATTTTCAAATGGCTGGATGGCCACCTTTCAGGAATAATTAAGGGGATCTACATTATGCAGTGGGTTGGACTAGTTGACCTATAACATCCCTTCTAGCTCATACAGTCTATGATTCCATAATCCTTTGGGATAATCAGTCAGCAGGTCTCTTCTAGTGTAAATGGTTTCAGGATTGAAACATAAATCCTTAACAGAAGCAGAGATGAGTTGGTGTATTTTTTTAAAGAAGAAAACAGAGAAGAATGTGGCACTTTATGATCACTGCCAGCAAAGAGATGATGTGTCATTAGGTGTGTTTTATGGTTGGGAAATTCTGAATGTTATGCTGCAGTTAAGCTGTATAACTGTTGATGTGACAAAGTGGAAACAATATCCTATAACACTCTTAGCATTTTAAGCTGGAATGCATTTATATGATGCCTGTATTTAATATCTGAATCTCTGCCATGAACAGCAAGCTTCCACAAGTCAAGGTGAAAAGACTGCCAAGTTGTGCTTTTGGCACTAATTCCACAAAATGATCATAAAATGAACCAAGTTGTCTTGTCATCAATATATTCTATTTGTTCCAGCCTAGATAACCTGCAGAGTATCCAGAAGAATATCCGAAGAGAAGATTTACAAAATCATTGCAGTCAAGGTTGTTTCATTCATAAAGGATCAAAAGCTAATCTGCTCTTTAGCTTCTGAGAAAGAGACTCAGTGGCAAACATTAAAATTGTCTTGCCTATGCAAGTTCATCTTTCATATTTGCACAAATTTGAACTTGTATAGTTGGTGACCTAAGCTGGATGATGTTCTTCTAAGCATTCAAGCATTTTTTTTTTTTTTCATAAGGAGCTTCCAGAAGATGATGTTACAAAACAAACAAAGCTCTTTGACAAGAAAGGAAGAAAGAAGATCCAAGGCTGGTGAGTTGGCCCCGGTGCAGAGGTGGTGTCTGGCAGCTGCTCTTAAATAGTCCAGAAGCAGATGGGGGTCCTCCTGCACCTGTTTCTGCTGATTTCATGCTGAGTGAGCCTCAAACATCTGATTGCTAATTCCTGGGGGTGACAACCATTTTTTTTTTTTTTTAGCATTTCATTAAATTTCAGAAAAAGATATAGAAAAACAAAACAAAACAAAAAACTACAAAAATAAAGAACTAAAAAGTGTGAAAACACAAGAGAAAATTTTTTAGATAGATTACAAAAAGAAGTGACTTCCAACTTTAAACATCAAGGATATATTGCAATTTCCCATAATTAATCCCTTACTCTATATTCAACCAAAATCACATTATTTCTACAAATCAACCCCTCAGCACATTATAAAAATCACTAAGTACCATTGCTCCCTCCCTTTATATTAAAAGAAAAGAAAAAAATATAAATCATCTAATCAACTTCCCCCACCAAGTAACAATTTCTAATTACTCCCTTCCTACTACAATTCTATACATTCTTGTCTACTATAGTAAAAATCAACAATAAGAAAGAACATGTAAATTGTCTTTTTGTTTTGTTTATTCGTTTAGTCGCTTCCGACTCTTCGTGACTTCATGGATCAGCCCACGCCAGAGCTTCCTGTCAGTCGTCAACAACCACAGCTCCCCCAGGGACGAGTCCATCACCTCTAGAATATCATCCATCCACCTTGCCCTTGGTCGGCCCCTCTTCCTTTTGCCTTCCACTCTCCCTAGCATCAGCATCTTCTCCAGGGTGTCCTGTCTTCTCATTATGTGGCCAAAGTATTTCAGTTTTGCCTTTAATACCATTCCCTCAAGTGAGCAGTCTGGCTTTATTTCCTGGAGTATGGACTGGTTTGATCTTCTTGCAGTCCAAGGCACTCTCAGAATTTCCTCCAACACCACAGTTCAAAAGCATCGATCTTCCTTCTCTCAGCCTTCCTTGTTGTCCAGCTCTCACAGCCATATGTTACTACGGGGAACACCATTGCTTTAACTATGCGGACCTTTGTTGTCAGTGTGATGTCTCCGCTCTTAACTATTTTATCGAGATTTGCCATTTCTCTTCTCCCAAAGATTAAGCGTCTTCTGATTTCCTGACTGCAGCCAGCATCTGCAGTAATCTTCGCACCTAGAAATACAAAGTCTTTCACCGCTTCTACATTTTCTCCCTCTATTTGCCAGTTATCAATCAAGCTGGTTGCCATAATCTTGGTTTTTTTGAGGTTTAGCTGCAAGCCAGCTTTTGCACTTTCTTCTTTCACCTTCATCATAAGGCTCCTCAGTTCCTCTTCGCTTTCAGCCATCAAAGTGGTATCATCTGCATATCTGAGATTGTTAATGTTTCTTCCCGCGATTTTAACTCCAGTCTTGGATTCCTCAAGCCCAGCATGTCGCATGATGTGTTCTGCATACAAGTTGAATAGGTAGGGTGAGAGTATACAGCCCTGCCGTACTCCTTTCCCAATCTTAAACCAGTCCGTTGTTCCGTGGTCTGTTCTTACTGTTGCTACTTGGTCATTATACAGATTCTTCAGGAGGCATACAAGATGACTTGGTATCCCCATACCACTAAGAACTTGCGACAATGTGTTATGGCCCATACAGTCAAAGGCTTTAGAAGAGTCAATAAAACAGAAATAGATGTTTTTCTGAAACTCCCTGGCTTTTTCCATTATCCATCGGATATTGGCAATTTGGTCCCTAGTTCCTCTGCCTTTTCTAAACCCAGCTTGTACATCTGGCAATTCTACCATTATAATTAATAATACATAAAACATGAATACGTAAAACATGAATAAGAAAAAAACCTTAATAATCATAATCCCAATAATTAACAATAAGTAAAGTCATCCAAAGCCATAAGACCATCCAAATCAATATTTTTAGTCCCTTATCCCACTTCAAGATAAACCAGAACATTTACATATCCCCATAATAGGCACAGATCTATTTTCTTAAAGAAATCAAACAACCCAACTGCTCCACACACAAACATAGACTTCTCTCCAGAAAACCTCCCATACATAATAAACCTTTCTTTTCCATAACACTCCATCAAAAAGCCAAATTCACTCATGTCTTGCAGCTCAGTTTCTCCATTTAAGTTCTTCAGTTCAGCATTGCCAATTTCATCCAGGATTTCAACACAAGCCCAAATCTCACTCTTAAGAGAGATAATTCCATCGCTGTTAGATTCTTCAGGTTCATCCACTTCATCCCCAATCAGATGGCACATTTCAGACCACATATTTTCCATAATGCTCCAAATATCTTGCAGAATAACTTGGCAGGAATGTGAAAGAATCTGCTTAATATCTGCTTTGATATCTCAGCAACAGTCAGAGAAAGCCTGGCTAAGATCCTCCATTTCTGAAGCAGTAAGTTATGGTGCCCCTGAGATACTTAATCAGCAAAAGTGAGAGTCAATGGAAAATTTCCAAACTGAGTTAAGATAAGATCACACATAGTTCCCAGAGAAAGTAGCAACAGGAAGGTAGAAGTTCAGAATGGCAGATTCATCGTGTAGGAAAAATGCCAAAATCTTCAAAATTAGCACAAAAATAATAACAGGGAGACAATAACATACTCTCAACCCTCCTTAGTACTGAATAGAAAGCAAAATCCAAAGCTTTAATTTTAAAAAAAAAATAGCCACAAAAATAATGATAAGCACCAAGAGACTTTGTTTCTCCTCAATGTAGAAAGCCCCTCTTAGGATACAAATACTTAAAAATAAATAAATAAATAGATAGATAGGGTGCTTTAGAGATGGGGTGGCTGGACTTAATGTCCCTTTAAGGGCTGCAGTGTGGTTCAGAAATGGTGAGATCCCAGCCTTCCGGTGAAGTCTTACCCGTCAATCGCGCACACTGTCCACGATCTCCTGGCTGCAACTCGCTGTGCAGGGGATGAATGGGTTGATTCCAAGCATTTTCCTTAATCCAGAAAAATGCTCTGGGGTACAGGAGAAACCAACCTGAGCCTGAAGAAACTGCCACGATGCCAGTTCTTCCCACAGAGCTTGCGGGCACAGCTGATTAGTCTGCCATATTCCCACCAGAAGTCCCTGGGGGTGACAACCTTTTAGATCAAAGCCTCTTAGCCTTTGACTCCAAGGCAGCAGAGTAGCCCATCGCAGCACAGTTGAAGCCCTGCCCCTTTTTTGTGTGCATCACATGGCCATCAATTGTGCAACTATGGCCACCATCTTGACTCCCTCCGTGAATGTCCATACTGTAGTTCTACAAATCTTTCAGAAAAAAAATCCTTATATTTTTATTGAAATGAAATCTATGTAGCTGCAACTTATACCTGTTATTTCTAGTCCTAGCTTCTGTAGCCATGGAAATTAGTTCTTCCCTATAGTTCCCTTTTATGTCCCTGGGCATTTCTGTACTTGATGAATCTCTACAGTTCCCTGTAATGGCTTACTGGAGCTTTCTACCCATGTGATGCCATCTAAAAAGCACATTTTCAACTAGGGTTTACATAATGGTGTAAATTTTAACAACCTGGTTCAGATGCTAAAAACACTACTCCCACATTAGTGCATAAGTATTATACAAGGTAAATAACCTCTGTCCAGTTAGAATTATTCCTATTAGAAGACTCATAATCCTTAGATTTTCTTTCCCAATTAATTACAAAATCTGCATCTCAGGGACGTACACTATTTTAGAGTGCACATTTTATATTCTGGCATGCAGATTATTTAAATATGCATTATTTTTTGGAACAATTAATTTCATCTCTATAAGTAATGTTTTACCTCAACATTGAGTTAACTGGTAAATCCTTTTCTTCTCAATATCTCAGAGAAATTAAATGGCTATCAAGGAAATGGAACATCAGGTTTGAGCAAAGCAGAGAATTTCACATATTTTTTATAGCTCTCTGAAATAAATACTTATTTGTATGCGTAACTAAATTATAAAGTAAGGAAGTATATTATTATTACTTACCCGGCTGGTGAAATGTACAAAGGTATTACTTCCAGCTGACAAAACCTAAATAATACAGTTTCAAACACTGAAAGATTAAATTAATCTACAACTCATAAACACACCAACTTTCTCCTCAGTGTCTGCCATGAGTAATTAAATTTTACAGCTTTTTACTTGCAGCATCTGTTTCATATTTTTGCTCTGTAGTTAAGCTATCCATTTTTGGCACTATAATAGCATTGAGTCAATAGCTCATGTTTGCTTTAGCGTTATTGACTCAGCCCTTCCTCCCTTCCTCCCTTCCTCCCTTCCTCCTTTCCTCCCTTCCTTCCTCTGATTCTCACAAAAACACTTTTTTTTCCCAGCTGCTGTCATATTGTTAATGAAAGTCTGCCATATATAACTTGAGAGCCAAAGTTTCATCAATACAGCTATGGGAAATCATGTTGGAGCTTCAAAGAAGATGCAAGGATTCTTGGCAAAAATTGTTTCTTTTTTCAATTTGTTTGAAAAATATCTTCCTGATGTTGCTGTCACTTGGCACTGCTATATCTATCACCACTGCTGTCTTCTGGTCCTTCTCTACTACCGCAATGTCTGCTTGATTGGCCAGTACCTGCCTGTCCATCTGGATCTGGAAGTCCCACAGGATCTTAGCTGTCATTCTTCACAACCTTCTGTGGAATCTCCCATCTGGACTTGGGAGAGTCTAGCCCATACATTGTGCAGATGTTCCTGTACACAATGCCAGCTACTTGGTTGTGCCGTTCAGTGTATGCTGTTCCTGCCTGCATCTTACACCCTGCCACTATGTGTTGGACTGTCTCTGAGGCCTCTCTGCACAGTCTGCACCTTGGGTCCTGTCCAGTGTGGTAGATCCCTTCTTCTATGGATCTGGTGCTTAGTGCCTGTTCTTGTGTGGCTATGATCAGTGCCTCAGTGCTGTCTTTTAGTCCAGTCCTTTCAAGACACTGGTAGGATTTCCTAATGTCAGCCACCTCAGCTATCTGTCAATGATACCCCATGCAGGGTCTTGTCTTGCCATGGCACGTCCTCTGCTTGATCTTCCTTCCATGTCTCCAGCTGCCTCAGGCATTCTCTCAGCAGCTCATATTTGGGTGCCATCTTACTGATGTATTCCTGGATGCTCTGGGTTTCATTCAGGACAGTGGCTTTGACACTCACCAGACCCTGCCCACCCTCTTTCCAGCTGCTGTACAGTCTTTGGGTGTTGGACTTGGAGTGGAAACCTCTGTACATTGTGAGGAGCTTCTTGGTCTTTACATTGGCAGCCTCCATATAGTGAGCTGGCCAAAGGAGGCCTCCATGTCCTCCTTTGGCCAGCTCACTATACCGGCAGGGTATGTGATGACTGGCAGGGTGTGTTGAAGGCATGGATCTTGTTCTTCCCATTAAGCTGGCTCTTCAGAACCTGTCTTATCCTTTGGTGGTACTTGGATGTTGCTGTCTTCCTTGCCTCCTTCTCATGGTCCCCATGTGACTGTGGGATACCAAGGTACTTATAGCTGGTCTATAAGTCTGCTATGTGGCTCACCGGTAGTTCTTGGTCTTGACTACTTTCCCTCTCTTTACTACCATCTGGCTGCACTTCTGCAGTCCGAATGTCCTCACTGTAGATCTGTGTCAGGTGGATCAGCGAGCTGATGTCTCATTAACTCTTAGCATACAGCTTGATGTTATCCATGTAGGGGAGGTGCATGAGCAACTGGTGTTTTGAGCCTCTGGTGTTGTTCTCAACACCCAATGTCTTCTCTTTCTCCCATATGTTCTTTTACTGGTGTTCAGTTTCTGCTGTTGGTGGCTCTGCTGTTACTCTGTTGTTGCACTGCCGTTGGGCGTATAACTTGTATGGTTCTTTGGAGAACAGGACATTTATTCTTTTGACCTCTGCGCCTCTAGTGTATCTCCTTAGCCTGGTAGCCACTGCTGTGAGCCTTTGTTTAGCAGTCTCTAGGGCTTCAGATGGAGCCAGGCCCTTGTGTTTTTTTCAGTAGCTGAGTCTTATCCTTCATTTCCACACTCTACTGTGGTTCCACCAGCTGGCATACTTCTCTCTGAGTTGCCTTGGTTTTAGCCTCCAACCTCACTTTCCAGGGAGGTATATACTGCTGCTCTTCTTGATTATGTAGCCAAGCATCTCTAGGATTACAGTGGCTATAGCGTATACCAGTTCATTGGTTTTAGTTATAGTGGTAGCAGTGATTCTCACAAGGGCTCTGTTGGCATCTTCTAGCATACTATCTGATGGTACTTCTCCACTGATCCTTGGTAATCAGTCTCAAGGGTTTACTGTAGCTAGTTTAGTCATGATCTTAAGCCTCATCTTAGCTGCTGTGCTCTGTCATGGAGGGGGTTGCAGTGACATTCCAGCTTCAGGTATTGGCTGCACCTCCAGTTGTTTTTCTGGGTCTTCTTGAGTCCGGATGTAATGTGTATTTGGTCTATCTCAAATTGTGAGAGCAGCTTCCTCTTCACTATGTTGAAGCATTGGGCAACTAGCTGTTTCTCAGTTAGGTGGATGCAGGTCTTCTCTCCATCTTTAGCTCCATCATGTGTTTCATATATCCCTTTCATTATGTCTATTGTTTTAGTATTCCATCAATTCCAGGTTCTCTTGTCTTGTCCATGTATGGTTTGTTCCAGTAGCCCACTTATCGTCAGATTGTCCTGGTTCCCCAACATCTGGTGTGGTCCTTGTTAATTCTGGCGATGTCCAAACTGGCATGACTCTTTTAGTTTGTGTCACTTTCATATTCGAGGTAGGCAGGTGAAGTGTTAGGGGGACTTTGTTCAAGGACCCCTAGTGGTAAGGTAAATACCAGCTGGGATTCAAATCCCAGTCTCCTGCATCAAAGGATGGCACTCTAACCACTATGCTATCCAGCTGCTCTCATATATATATGAGATAGATAGATAAATAGAGAGATAGAGAGATAGAGAGATAGATAGAGAGATAGAGAGATAGAGAGATAGAGAGATAGAGAGATAGAGAGATAGAGAGATAAGGATGGATGGATGGATGGATGGACGGATGGATGATAGATGATAGATATCAACAGCATATCTATTGATATGCTGTTGATATCAACAGTCAGTGGCATCAAAATGGCCAGTATTTCAGGCGATTGAAGCCTCATTCCTTTTTAACACATGTCAAACGCATAGCACACATGTAAAAAGAGTCAGGGTTTTGCTCTCCCAGTCATGGCCTCCATTTTGATGTTGTTGACCATTGCTGTAAATGCCCCTGTATATAAGGTATTGTGGCAGGACTGGGAAACCTGGGGCTCCAGAGCTGCTTCCAGCTACTAAGCCTCCTTTTCCTGACTCCCAGAGATCCTTTGACCCAAAATGCCCAAAAACCTCCTTCCTTTTCCAAACAGGAAGAAAACATAGAATCCTGAACCAGCCCATGGCCATAACAAAACCCAGCCAGTTCTGCATCATCATCCTATCTACAATGGCATAGCCCTTGTCCTTACCCAAAAATGTTAACTGCAGCTCTTGGCCATTACAACACTGATATAGACTGGCATTAGATACATAGCAATAAAAACAAGACACTGAAAACCTAACATAGTTGAGCTCCTGCCATTGCCAATACTGAGCACTGTTAGAAATGTTTTACTCTTCCTGAAGTATATCAATGAAGATTCTCAGTCATCCAGGTGGAATTGTCTGTAGGTTGAGTCATGGCAACTGGATTTCTTTCTTTTTGGTTGAAATGTTTTGCTGCTTGTCTAAGCAGCTTCTTCAGTCTGGGCAAAGATTGGTAAGGGGACCCCTTACTCGTCCTAGAGTAGACTGATGCAATGTATGCCTTATTTCTTCTCCCACAATACTGGACAGAATATTGTAAGAGGCCATCTCTGCATGTTCCTCCCTTTTTTTTAGTTCTATTGTTGAAATGTTTTTGTTAAAAATACAAATAAAAAATGGACTTTAGACAACAAAATGCCAACTCAATGACAAATGTGCTTGAGCACTTATGGAAGAATGTTCCACATGCCTAGGCATATCTCATGCCACACTGCATCAATGTCACCTATTTACTCTTTTTTGTTTGTTTGTTTTGGCATTGTGTTCAGAGGAATAAAAACCTGTCCTTGAGTTATGCAGTTTTCAGGTTAATTTTGCTATGTGCATGAATTTCCCTAACATTATAATTGCATCTCACACATGCAGGTGGAAAGTATGAAGGTGTTGTTGTTGTTTTTTCCTGGTACATATCTTTTTCCCTCCCTCTACCATTACCTCTTCCATTTCACCCTTTCATTCCCCCCTTTGCTCTTCTTTTTTTTTTTTTTTCTTCATTTTCATTCATTTTTTCATCCTCTTTAAACTTTTGTATAAAGTTGAGGGAGGAAATGAAGGAGATGGGTATGAATGTACAAAATAATTTGAGTCTTCCATTTTGATTTCTCTCTTCTAGAAAATCCAAGGAGCTGAAGCTTTTCAAGAAAACATTTAATAATGGAATCAGTGTTGATTTCACTTTAGCTAAGATTAACCATTATAAGGAAAGAATATGTGTTTTTCAAGACAGAATAAAAGTGGTTACTTAGCAGCATAGCAAATAATTAATGAAACTTTTATTATATTGGTGATTCAGTACAAATATATTCAGAAGATATTTCCTTGCCTTTTTTTTAGGACATCAATAATTTGTTGAGACCGCATGGAACAAGAAGTGCTTAACACATAAGTTGACAAATGAACTATTAAGATTCTTATTAAATATATTGCTGTTTCCTATTTTATTCACTGTAGACTGAATTTTGTTAATCATGTATTCACTACAGTTCCTGATGCTGAATAATTTTCTTTTAATGCAGAAAAAGTGAACTCCTTTTTAATGTTAGCTTACATTTAATGAGAAGCACAGATTCTGTCAAAACCTGAAATTGATGGATCACACATCCAAAAATATGCATAACGTGATGAGAAAGAAAATTTCAAAGCCAACTCTCCTATAATTAAAAGTGCTTTTCATAGAAAAAGCAAAAGATTTGCATAACATTTGTCATGTCTGCTTACCTTAGAATTAATCAGATATGGCGAGCAAAGCAGGTGACTTTTTCCTTTTGTGCACATAGAAAAAAAGGTAGAAAATTGTCATGAATACAGTTCTGTTATTTTTCTTTAAAAATAGTACCAAATCACAAGCCCTAGGGCACTATATGAGTTTTGTGAAAGTAATTAATACCATGAAAGTCACAGTTAATAGGACCCACTGAAATATGTATTAAAATGGGTATTAATACAATGGTTGCAAAAGCTATTAGAAATCAAACTGGAAAGGGGTACAAGGTTTAGACTGGAAATAAGCATTTGTCTTATTTCTTTCAAGCTAAAGTATATATTATAATGTATAGTCTGTTGCAGCTAGAAATTACTGTGAATTTTGGGAGATCTGAATTTTTGCTGGATAATAGCTGAGAGTGACCAGGGAGAAATACAGAATATGCTTGTATGTAGAACACTGCAGAGCAACAAATTAATTTTCTTATTTTGGACTATGAGTTTACTGGCAATGAAACCATAAAGCAAGGGTGGACACACCATGACCAACAGGTCACTAATAGCATCAGAAGACCTTTTTTTTTTTTTTTTTAACACACATGTACCTATAACTCCCAAGGATTTGCTGCCAAAATTGTGTAGCAAACCACTATATCATGTTTTTTTTTCTTTGCATGTGTTAATATAAGCACTTAAATAGGTGTACCAGGCCAGTGTTATGTATCTGTCCCATATACTAAAATTCCAAAACAAGAAATAAATGGCTGAGGATTTTGGGCCCAGTCACTTTGGTGACATATCTGCATAACTACCACATTCTGCATTACTACCACATTGCTGCTAGTACCTTAGGGACTGGGGAGAAAAGAAGTAAATGAAAAAGTGTGAGGCTATGCTGCAAAAAGAATGCCAGCCTCTGCTCTAAGATGTCATGGGACTTTCAGAATACATGATGATATGATGAAACTGTTGAAGACTTCCATCAGTAGCCTGGATGGAAGTCTTCAGCTGATCAGGCTAGGATTGTATTCAGAGATGGAAATAAGAGAACATCAAAATCTCCATTTTATTGCTAATATGCCTGAAATAAAGGACAAGCTCTCTGCAAAAGCTGTATGCCTGTCGGCGAGATAGCAAGGAAGGACTGGGAATAAGCACTGGGATAACTCTGCCAACAGAAGGGGTGCAATATCAAAAGACACTGCAGTACAATGTTTAGTACTGCTGGCTGGACTAAGACATTTTGGCAACCTATTACCCAGCACCAATGAGAATCAAATATTTTATCTGTAAGTTAAATAACTTTGAATTCTAACTGCAGCTGTAGCTAAGGTTAACATTTACTTTGTTATCTTAATAGGATTATTAGTTTCCCCTTCCAATTCCCTTTGAGTATCTAACCCCCACCCCTCCCCTGGATGTTGCTTGTCTGACATCAAAGGTGTTTTTCAGCCTTTTTGCACTACTGACTTTCTTTCAGCTCATTCTAACTTTGGATTTTAAGACAAAGCACTGGGGTTCACATAAAAAGAAAGCACATGCTGCCTTACTGACAAGTTGCATCAAAACCTCCAGGCAATTGTGGTTTTTCTTTTGAAAATGGGAACAAGTTAATCAAGTGCTAAGGTATACTGTTTGGGCCCCAGTATCAGAGCAGCTATTGCACTCTGTCAAAAGACATTGTATACAGTGATCTAAAATCTGACAGATCCTCACCACATTGTTGCTCTTTCTAAAAGGATTTCAGATTTGAATCCATTTCCCTCACTTTAAGTAAAGGTTTTTGATATCTGTTATTTTCCAAACCACAGGTTCCCCTTTAATATATACTCTGGCAGCACAAGGCTTCAGTGTCTGTCAATCTTACCAAGAATGAAACAAAGACAGAATGCTTTCACCATTTCCTTGAATGCAGAAACAGCATGATCACACATCTACTGAAGGATTCCTTTTTGTTAATAGGGTTCCTCAGTAATTAGCCTGTTGTGATATAACTTTTGATGGCTGGGTATGTGAAATCATGTAACCCGACTTCAATACTGGGAGAATATTCATGCATTTTTGTTTCCATATGTAATTTATTCCCCCTCATATAACATGCTTAGCAATCAAGTAATCATAAATCAATACAGTAAAAACATCCAGCATAATTATGTTCCAGAAACAGATAGGATTGCTGAATATATACATTGCTCAGGTCTGGAACCTTGGCTGCAGGCAATTAAATTTAATTATTACACACACACATACACAGAACATATTCACACAGACATATTAATAGACTTTCCTCCCATTCTTTAGACAGGAGGGAAAGATGCCAGTATAAAAATCACAGCCTATCCTCCAGTGTTGCTGTCCTTGTCAAATGTAACATGGAAGGCAATAATGTGGTGAGTGAGGAGGGGCATGGTTCTGGTCAACCTTATCCCTCCTACCCAGCATCATTTTATGGCAGAAAGAACTAACTACCAAGCACTGTAACTGAATATGTAGTGGGCTGGAGTTTAAAGTTTGCAGATGGAAACTACGAAGAATGTCCCTAAAGGACATTTAGGGACCAGAGCAGAAGGAATGTGCCAGGAATGTCATGAAGATATGGTTGGGTGTTGGCGGGGAGCTTGCTGGGATGTGTTTGTGCAGCAGTTACAGAAGATGCAAATGAGGAAGAGCCCTCAAAGTATTAGATTATGTCCATTGAGTTTTCAGGGAAAGACAACAATAGGGAGCATCCATACTAAATTCCAGAATTGTACAAATGTTTATGAATTGCAAATATAAGTGAGATTTTTTGTTTTGTTTTTTGTATGTTTTCTGTTTTTTTGGGATACACACACACCACTTTGAGTCAGTCCTGATTCTTGGAGACTGCCTAGACAAATCCACATGGTTTTTTTGGTGAGATTTTCATAAATGGTTTGCCATTGCCTCCTTCCCAGGGCTGAGAGAGAGTGACTGGCCCAAGGTCATCCAGCTGGTTTTGTGTCCAAGGAGGGACTAGAACTCCCAATCTTCCAGTTTCAAGCCTGGGACCTTTAACCACTATGCCAAACTGGCTTTCAAATATAAGTTATATGAAATAAAATGACCAGGTGGATTGAGTAACCTTATACATCAGACATTGTTTCAGCAACGGCTTCTCAGTCAAAGAATTGGGGCAGTTATACCTCTTGAATGTCTGCTTGACTGCATTTGATAGCTTCAATTGCATACAAATTTTATAAGTGAAATAAATAGAATATATCCCAAGTACAGAGTTCACCTGAAAAACTAATGCAATTGTAAGCACAGGGAGCCTGTTTTATAAATTCACTGTGGTATAGATTAGGAGGTTTCAAATTTTTTCAAGCTGTAGAAATAATGAGTTAAAAAACCTGGGATTCCAACAAGTTTCTGCAGAACCTGAGTGTTTAATGAAACACAGACTGAAAAAAACCTTGTATGGGAAATTGAACAAAGGTTTTACAGCTATGTAGCATAGAATATAAGATCTTGATAATACCAGTGCATATTAAACAAAACTATACCAGACCAATTTGTAAGAAGTGAGCCTATGGTTTGGAAGCATGAACAAAAACTGAAATAATTTTATATTCTTACTTTGAACCAGAGGTTTTTCTGATGGTTGAATATCAGCATTTAAACTGTTGAGTGGGTGAGTGGGGGAAGACCTCTGGTTATCATGGACAAGTTAGAAAGAAAAATATTTATGAAAAAGTGCCCATAATAAGACATTACCAACGAAAGACTATGGAAGAAGGAGGTTTCAGCAACAGATTCTCAGAAACTGTCTCGTTCCCCTGGTGTAATCAGAAATTCTGAAGTCTGTTCCAGAGCCTAGTTAGAGACGCTTCTTTATCATTAAGTGAATCATTTACTGTTTTCTCCAATTAAAAATGGTGTGGGAGAACATGTAGAAGAAGCAAGGAATCCTTGCATTGATAATATGATAGGATCTCTGTGTAATCACTGGCACATTCAAGCTTTCATTCAATGACAGTCATGAGACAGGGCTCTTTCTACTGTTTTAATGAAGCAAAATGACCAGTACAAAAAGAAAGCTGTGAATGCCCAGTTCCTGCTCAAACCTACATTTAAAACTACATTCACTAAATTACCCTCTGCCCCTCTTCCCACTAAAACATTTTACCCTGCTTCCCAACCCAGGTGGCTCCTCTGATGTATCTCGCTTGCATGGCCTTGGGGTGCTCCTGCCATAAATCCATAGCCATAACAATGCACACTCCAACCTGGCGCCCCCACCCATCTGGCGACACAAAGTCTGTGCACACTGATAAGAGACTGATGGAAGATGCTCCGATAAGGAGTTCTGGGAACCTTTGGATCGGAGGGTCTGACACTCTGTGAGTATCTCTCTTTTGATGCCTGTGTGTTAATGAATATTCATGCCTAGAGCTTCTGGTAAACATAGACAATACCATTCCTATGGCTCCCAGTACATCTGGATACCATTCCTATGTATGTCCTACCCTCCAGGGTCTCTAGCAACCATTGAAATGTCATATCTCCTGGTTATCAGCAATGCTACCCTAGACTTTGCAGCATGTGTTCCGAGCAGTTTCTTAAAAGAAGCCCATCCCTGCATGAAGATCTCTTTGCTAGGCCAGGTTTCAGGAAGGGTTCATATTGGACGGGATCCATTTGTGGTTAGTGATGTAAAAATCAATCTGCATCCAGTCAGCTTCACTGTTGCATGTATTCCATTCATTGAAAATTCTGCTTCATTCAAATGTATTTTCATACACAGCTCTTCAGAATACACATATTTTTGTTCACAGTGTTCCCTTTTTGCATACTACTCTTTTTTTTTTTTTTTGAGCTGAGAACTGCATTGCAAAATCTGGATAAGTACAAAATTTGAAGACAGAATGTTCCAATTAACATACCAATATCAATTAAGGCAGTTCATTTAAAATTGTTGTATTAATAATATTATTATCCTGGAAGATTATATCTGAGTGAAATAATTGTCTTTGAAGAAGAGAGTCATGCACTGACATTTAAATATTTCACAAGGATGTTGGTACTTTAGAACTTCAGAATATATATATAAATATATATATTTATATATTTTATATATATAAAATCTCAGAATGTACTTTCCTTCAGAAGGTTAAGAAGGATTTAATATACAAATATTAAATGTTGGAAATGTGGAGAGACTGGATTAATTGTCAGTGAATGTGTGATAGAGCTAGCAGAGTAGAAAAGCTATAATCAAAAAATAGTATTACATTATGCTTTTATATTTGGACCTTTTGGTACTTTTCCCAAGCTGTTGGGGGAAAAAAATCTGATAAGAATTTGGATAATCATTTAAGTTTTGTTAAAATAGAAGTTCACCTAATACAGAAGTCTGTCAATTGCTAAATTATACAAGATAGAAACAGCTTAATCTGTTTATTCAGACTTCTAACCAATTCACATATTTTACATACAATCTGAAAGCTCTGATGTTCCCATTGGATGATATACATGGGTGAAAAGAAGAAAAAAGAAACCTTGAATGTTGGTCCTTTATCTTTGTATGTCAGTTACTTCATGCATTACTTTTGTTGGCCCAAGTTGCTTTCAGTATCAAGATAGACTGGGAGAAAACTAGCTAGAGTGATTTCAACCACACAAACCCTATTCAGGCATTAGAAAGAAGTGAACAGCCCCTTCCTCTAAAGTTATAGTGAAAGATCACAGTGACATTGCTGGTTTCCATGAATCCAGTGTCATTCACTGCATTTGGAAGCTTTCACATTTCAAACTGTACCCACAAAGCCTTCCAATTGAACAGAAATCTTGATAGTTCATTTAATTCTATACAAGAGAAGGTTATATCCTGGTTTAGATGGGACTGTATAATATACATTGATAATATGAATAATATCTGGGATGGCTCTTTCACATCTGCTTGAGCTCTAAATAGTTTAAGTGTAATATAGTGAATACTGAACTTATGGAATGCAGGCTCAGAAATCAAATCAGGATATATGGTGGAAGGATTCAAATACCTTTTTGAAAAGGAAAAGAAAACAATACAGGAAGTATTATCTATTGGGACAGATTTATGGAGTTTACATTCATTTTGTGGGGAGGGGATTATGTTTTAAAACAGATCTGTGAGTAATAACTCAATGGCTCAACATTGTGAGTTCCATTCTTCCACAGGTCAGCAGACAGAAATGTTTTATGACGAGTGGTTTTTCCTCTCTCCTTTCACTGCAGATTATTGTGTAGGAGGTACAAAATAGGCTGATAACACTCTGTGAGGACTAGTAAAGATGTGCATTTTTTCCTGAGATCTTTTCCACATTGTAAGAACATTTTATTCCTTGTCTATAATATGATGTATGTTATTATGCACATCTTACCATAAAAATGCTACTGGCAATGAAAGAGTTTATATTTTGCACAGTAACATGTATAATAAAGCAGTACCAAACTGTGTTCTAAGTGTCAGTAACATGGCAAATAACCCTATTCACTTATAGTTACCAACAACAAATTGGTACCTGATATTTGTCTGACTTAGACCAGCTATAGTCTATATGTTTTGTTGTCATGTCCTAACAAACCAACTCTTCTGATGCCAGGATCTGATAAAAATGATTAACTGCTAATCCTATCCAGAAGAGCTGACAGTTTTCATTTAGTCTGATGCAGTTTTCACCATTCTATTTAATCTGCTGAATAACACTCAGTAGCATTCCAGTTAGAAATGCCATTTAATGAAATGAAATCATGCAAACAGGAAAAGCAAGAGCTCATGCTTCACCTATTCGGGATGGGATGGGATGGGATGGGGTGGGGTGGGGTGGGGTGGGGTGGGATGGGATGGGATGGGATGGGATGGGAAGGGAAGGGAAGGGAAGGGAAGGGAAGGGAAGGGAAGGGAAGGGCTGGAGGAAAAATAAATGCTTTTCCAAGCCAAGTAACCCATGGTATTTTATATGGGCGGAGGGAATGCAGACCTTGTGTTACTAAATCCAAACTAATCCCAGAACTCATTCTAAACATTAACAAGTAAAAGATGGAGTCTATATTACCAAGAGAGAAAAGAGCTTCTGCATAAAATATATTTCTGATCTAGCAATGTGGTGTGCTGGCAATGATGTGGCACCAGGATTTTGAAAGCAGGTCCAAGCAGAGTGATGGCCAGAATGTCCCAGGCACTGCTGTCTGGAACTTGACCTTGAGCAGTGCTCCTGTGAGGAAGGTAATGGATTGCTGGGCCCAGCTATATGCACTAATTCTCCTACAACTTCCCATGGACTGCTTATAGATTTCCCCTGCATTTTTTCTTTTTGCCCTTTCTTACTTCTGCTGCTCTTCTCAGTTTCTTCATTCTTTCTACATTTGTGAACTCTCCTTCACAGCAACCAGACCAATTAGCCTTTCTTCATTGGGTTGGTATTTTGAAGCAAGCTTCTATTCATTTGATTTCTTAACTCAGATACTAGTTTACCCCTTGCTTTGAGGGACTGCCTAGATTGTGATAGTCACATGTTCAGGAAAGGCAGTTCTCCAGAACACCACATATTATGATGGTCTCTCTGTGTGTGGATTCCTTAGCAAGCAGTTTCTTGACCCTGTTGACATTCGATCAAATATTAACATATACATATTTTAACTTATTATCTTTTTATTTTATTGTTATCATTATATCATTATAATTGTATTATAAAACTGCTTGGTTATGGGTCTGTGTTGGGAAGCAGTGTAGAAATACTTTACATAAGGATGGATGGATGGATGATGCAGCCATGGTGGTGGTGTGCTATTGCAATTGGTTAGGATACTAGACTAGAACCAGGAGACATACGTTCAAGTCTGTCTTCAGCTACTGAGACCCAGTGGGTAGGCCAGGCACTCTCTCCCAGCCCAACGTACCTCACAGAGCTGTGGTTCTGAGGCTACAATTGGAGGAGATGTTTGGCATTTTGTAGTCTGGGATGAAAGACTGAAGGGTGGTTGATACAGATAGCTGGCACATCCAGTAAAGCAAAGTAATAATAATCTAGTAAAGCAAACAAAGCTAAAGCAATGTGCTCTGTTATCTCAGCTCTTCTTTCAGTAGCAGCCTGGTTTCAATTACTCTGCTGTGATGTCACCTTTGCCCATTATCACACAGAAGTTAAATGTTACACTCTTGCAAAGTTTCAGCACCTGCCATGCTAGCATCTAGACAGGCCTTTTACACTGTGATAAGAGAGTGCAGTTCATGGGGAAGAGAAAAGATTACAAAAGGAAATGAGAACTGCACCAAATAGGAATGAGTGCAGAGAGCAGTAACTGGCTTAAATTAATAAACTGTTTTCTCATCGTTTATGGGAAAAGCATATGCCATCTAGAGTTACTGGGGAAAAACATGACAAGTGGAACCCAAATTGAAATTTAATTTAAACTCCAAGCAAATTGTTTCACTGGAATACATAGGAGTTTAGCGCATCCTAGTAAAACCTTTATAACGAAATAAGTATGTTGAGGGACAGGCAACAGCAGCAGCGACAATAGTAAATCTCAAGGTCACCTTTGCATCAAAGGAAGCTTCTGTGCAGTTAACTGAAGTGTTCTGGGGAAGCGGGGAATCCTTTATGTCTAAAGGCAGAATTGCATTCTGAAAAAAACATATTTGAACAGACTAATTTGAAGACATAGTCTTACTGGGATGACTATCCACTGAATTTAGAACTAGTATAGCCAGTGTGGAGAACTGCTGTTCTTTTGGGTATTGCTGAATGACCACTCCCTCAGCATTGATCATGCTGGCTAGCCCAATGATTGGAGAGGAAAAAGGGCATGGGCAGAAACCATGAACTGCAAAACCCACAACCTGCAAAAATGGCAGCGGCACACCAAACAGGGCAGACTGTGCCAGATCTTAACCTTCTGATCCTGTTCCTGGCCTTGTTCCCAGGCTGTTGTGGGGAAAATGCCCACTTAAATAAGGAACTAAAGCATTTGGATCTCCTTATTTAAGTGGGCTTAAAAGATGCAACACAGTACCTTTTATTGACATGCACAACTACAGTGATCACTAGGTTCCCAGCCAAAAGAATCCCAAAGACCCCGGTTAAAGCAAACTTATAATTAAATACCCTCAGAAATGATACATAGGAATGATAAAGAAAGCAATGTAAATCACAAAGTAGCCTTTACAGCTGGAATCTAGCACTCAATAACATTATGGGATGAACTTACTTTGGGCTGTTCAGGTACTTTTAAATTCCATGCTACTAATGGGACTCCATCACCATCCCCTTCCCACTCCCATACTGATGCTAGCATGATGTACCACAAACAATGATATTTTATTGTGTCCATACACCAACTCCCTTCACACTAGAGAAAAGACAACACTCCAGGTTCTTACCTGTCTCCTCTGCCTCCAGGGTCATCAGGGGGATTGCTTGCTTCTTTTTCTGTTTCTATGCCATGTACATATTATTAACCCTCCACATTATGCGCCCATGGGACTATGATGTAGCACATTCTCTGCATCCTCACAATGCTACATTAAAAAAAAAAAGTATCACATATACAGTGTATTCAATTAATATTATGTCAAACAGAAGAATCAGGAAAATGCTTAGGGTAAAGTGCCAGTTCCTATGGCACTGGACAAGTTTACATTCTTTTGGATGTATGATTTAATCAATGTAATTAACTTACAAGCATATCACTCTGTATACTTCCATCAAGGCTCTATTAAACAATTCCTGAAGATGGCAATTACTTTGGCTAATAACTTCTATCTGCATGAGAGACCATGAACATGAAATTACTCTCACTTGCTGCACTGCCTCAAGGATGTTGATATCTGAGATTACTGCAACTGATCTACAATTCCTTATTTGCTGAAAAAAATGTCAGGAATCAGTGTGGCAATTGTTATTCCATTTCAGATGTGTCACTGGCATTTGTCTCAAGAGTGAGTGGTACTAGTTTTGATAAGATGCCAGACCATGTACCTGTGGCATTTCCACTTGTGAGAATTTGCAGTTTCATTTAGTGGTATAATGTAGTCACCTCATCTCTGCTCAGGGATGGCAGTAGCATATTTCTAAATTACTGCTTTTTATGGATTTTCTGGAGTCCAAGCACCAATAACTATGAAAAAGATACCAACTGACAGACATGGTGCTGCAGAATGACTATCTCGTGTAGCATTCATGCAGAGGGAAATCCTACCCATATTAGAGCCACACCATTCTTTCTATGGGCTGCTTTTTTCTTGTACGAGCTGGTTCCTTCCAAATGTTCTTTCTAGTGCAGTTCTTCACACCATAATCCAGTCCTGAGAGTTCTTCATTTGGAGAGCTTCAATATGGGAAAATGGATAGGGAATTCATCTTAGCTGAAATTCTGGATTTTCCTGTTATTTAACTATTAGATCATAACTGTAATAGATGAAATACATTTTAAAAGCAGTGTAGAAGAAGTGTCATTTTATTAAATACATGTAGATTAGGTTGTTGACTAGCCCTAGATAACCCAATGGAATTTAAGGCTGAGTGAGGAATTAGTTCTTACCAATCTAACCACTATTCCTAGCCATGCCCCATCATCAATTGGAACCACCACCAAAAATGGTGGTGATAATTGGTGAGTATGGCAGTGAAATTCCACAGATATGAATGAAACATGCATGCAAGTCCCATCAAGTGTTCTGAGAACATTTGATGTGAAAGCATGACAACCAGCTGTCCAGAGTACATATGAGTACTCTCAAGATCTCTCTTTGATCCAGAGAAAATTTCAGCATCCAGATGCCTTTTTGGCTGTAATGCTCCAAATTATGCTCCATGGAGCATAAAAAATGTGGGGCATTAGTTTTCCTTTCCTCACCAGAAGAGTTTTGATTGTTTCTTTAAGATTGAAAAACCTTTAGAACTGCAAGTTTAGTGTTTTCTAGGTGAGTTTCCCTTCCATCAGTTTAAAAAGAAAGAAAATCGTATGTTTCCAGCTTCGTAAGATTCTTATCTTTTGCAATATACAGCAAAATATATATACAGCAAAAGGATGATTATAGTGTTGCTTCTTGAAAGTTTTTAAATGCTAAGAGTGGATGAAATTGATTTAAAGAAAGACTTTGAACTTAATTAGGAAGATCCTCTCACCTGGGAACATTCCTCTTGCTTACATTCCAAGCTGATAACAAGACCTTGAAGGCTGATCACTAGAGGGCACCAGATGGCTATTTTAAAGGAAATATTTTATAACTTGGCTCAAGAAGTGTTTGGGGTATTTAACACTATGCTGGAAACAAAAGTTGAAAAGAAACAAGTCCCTCTGAAGGTAATCAAAATGGATTTGAAGGTAGATTTAAAAATTATAACCTATAAGAGATGGAAATATGGGATTTACAAATGGAATTGGATGATCATTTAAAAATTAAAAAAAAGACATACAAAGAAAGTATCAAAAGAGTGATGTGGATTAGCCTCTTAAATTGGAGTACAAGAGATCTACTAGAGTTAGTACAGAACTCCGAGAGAAAAGACAAGGATAGTAGAAGAAAGCAGAAGTCAGAACTTTACCTATGGGACTTAAGGATTCCTGGGAGGAAGAGAGGGAAAAAGAAAATACAAAATTGGTTTATTTGATTATGGTTAAATAATGAGTTGCTTTCTCTAGTAATGCTTAATGGTTATCTTGGATGGATAGTTGTAACAACTAGCACACTCAAGCATTCATTCAATGACAGTCCAGAGACCAGGCTCTTTCTACTGCTTTAATGAGGCAAATTGACTAGTACAAGAAGAAAGCTGTGAATGGAGAATTCCCACTCAAACCAAGATTTAAAACTACAAGCCTCTAATCTAACCCCCTACCCTTTTACCTACCAAAGCATGCAATCCCCCTTCCCATGCCAGATGTCTCTTCTGGCATTCCTCCACCCCTGATGGCCTTGGGGCCGCTCTGCCAATATGTCTTCAGCCATAACAATCCAGTTCACACTCCGATCTGGCACCCCTCCCTTCTGGCGACATGAAGTCTGTTAACACCGGGATATAAAAGATGGAAGAACACTCTTATCCCGAGATAAGACCTTTGCAACCTTTGATTGGAGAGTCTGACAATAGTTGTTCTTGGAAATGTTTATCTGGGTCTAATGGATTGGTTTGCAATATCTACACTACTCTTTTTGATATGTAAATAAGGGCTTACTATTTCTGGTAATGTTTAATAGTCTTTAATTTTTGGTAAAGTTTAAATGTTAATTGGGATTAGATTTTGATTACTAAAGAGAGGGTTTAGGAGGATTTTGATTAAATATAGATACTCATGGTATTTTCTGACATATTTTGCCATGCACACAGAGATATGGAGACCATTTTAGAACAAATCATTTAGAGCAAATAAACTGAACAACTTATATGTAACTCATAAGAGCAAGTCTTAGTTCTTAACATTATTTAATGCAGATGAGAAAGGCAAAGCTTGAAGCTACACATTAGTTCTCCAACACTTTTCTCGCCAGAATATAAATGGAACTTAATGGTGTTATTTTACAGAACCTCTGAGAGACTTAACATAATGGCCTCCGACTACCATGGCAGCAGTGCACTGTCATATTCCAGGCTCTCGGGAACCTGTGAAGTCTGCTTTAATTATTTTATCTCCTTGTCTTAAAGAAATGCCATGTGAAGTGGAAAAGATTATTGGCTGGACATTAGGTGTCAAATCAATATCCATAATAGTATGCAGAATATGAAAGCCAACCTCAAGAGAAAAAAAACTGGAACACTCCAAATTAACTTCACAATGTATTTAAAGCTATGGTGCATTGACTTCAACAATCCCACTGTCAGCTCATTGCAGCAGTAATGTATTCTAGACCTTAGCCAAAAATCACAATTTTTCAGGACAAATTTCTGTGACACCAAAGAAGATTCTCATTTTATTAGTGATTTCTCACATTCTTAGTAAACAGTTTGGTGCTTGTCAGATTATATACTCTTGATCTGAACACAGAAATTATATTATGTAACTGAATCTCATTAGCATTGTGACAGTTTCCTGCCCACTCCACGACAACAGTTACCCATGTGATTAACACAGGAAGGATGTAACCAATATTATAAACTCTGAACAATATCAGAAGAATGGGAAAGGGTAAATATGCTATATATTACAAATGTGCAACATCTGTCAATCCAGGAATGGAACATTTTGGAGAACTCCAGACCATAGTGAATTTCCTCATGGATCATGCCATTCCAAGAGTGGTTTGACTGTTTCCAGAAGTCTATCCACCAAACATGGGGAACCTCAAGGTGATCCAGACATGAAGTTCTGGATCAATAGGGCTGTCTTGGAGATGGACTAATCCCAGAGGACCTTGAGCCAAACTAGTTTGGAAGATTTATTTCCCAAATCTGTTGGACCACCCCACAAATGGCATAATCCAGAGTCCATTCCCAGAGGTAACAGAACATTCCAAACTTCTACAGAATGTTCCATCCCTTTACTAACAAAGTTTGCATATTCCAAGTATAGGACGTAAATGACAGCTATCATACAGAAATTAGTCAAAGCATTGGTTAAAGCTGAATAATATTTAGTGCCTTTAAAGCAAACTTGAACTTACTAGGCATTGATAGAGAGCATCATATCATTGATAGAGAGTATCATATAGAGAAGCATCTGTCTCCCCCCGCACCCAATATAAACACAATTAAAATTGCCTCTTTTGCATGGAGCTGTTGTATGTTACACCAATAAACAAACCTGTCAATTAATTCCACATTCCTGACAGATACTTGGATATGTCAGATGCTGCACCCTATATGTGCAGCCTGTGCAGCCATGGGCAAATGGCAGACAATTTCAAAAATTGAGTTCTCTGAAATTCCAGCATTAAATGATGAAATTATTTAGCAGAATGAAATGGATTACCTTTCTGCTTCTACCTATTTATAACACATTTTTATATTTATAACAAATATTTTATCTTGCCTAGATCTTCCTTAGCCAATGTAGCTAGACACAAGGGTTTAATTCATCCAGAAAATCTGAAATATAATGGATGGGGACATAAAAAAAAAAGTGCTCTCACCCATAGACTTTCTTGATCACACACAAGCCAAGATGGATTATTATGTAAATCTCACTCTGAAATAAATCAAGTTTAAAGAACAAAAAAAAAGATTCATTGGCTGATCTGAAAAAAAAAAAAAAAAAACTGACCAGAGTTGGACATGCTTAGTACTTGGATGGGAAACAACTAGGAAATCCCAAGGCTATAAGGATAGACAGGGAAGTTGAAAAGATCTGTCACAGAAAGGCAACAGCCAATCACTTCCATACTGTTACCAAGAAAATTATATATAGTCACCAAGAAGTTGAGTTTGATTCAAGAAGGTTTTTTTAAAAGAAAAGAAAAAAGAAGACAGAGAGAGGATGCTGTCAGAAACTATAATAATGTTATATGTCATCAGTGTCAATACAGTTATTCAATGAATTTAAATGTCACATTAGAGCCAATTAAAGAGGAAATAAGAACTATTTCCAAAGCGGAACATGTTTGCCCTGGAGTATGGTGGTCAAGTATGTCATTATAAATTTAAAAACTTTGAAACTTTAAAAAGAGGCACAAAATATAAGCATAGCAGTTGCATTGCAGAAACAACAAGGACTACAGAATATGAATCACTTATATGTTTCTTTCTGTGTGTGTTTTAATAATGAACATACAACAAGGAGTTTAATTACTAAAAATTGAAATTCATTTGTAATTAGTTTCTAGAATTAATTATAATATTTATACTTGGATAAAGAGAGATGATAGACTATAACCTTTCTGTCTGTATTTGTTAATGAGAGAGTACAGATCACTTATAGAAATTTTCACTATAGAAAGGGAAGCTTGCTGACACATGATCTAGCCATTCACTTCAAGTCAATGCCCTTGATGAGGGATCATAATTTAATGGTTCAGCACATGCTTTATGTGCAAGGCCCCAAATTTAAACCATGGAATCTTAAACCCAAAGAAGTCCAAGAAGCATAATCATGAGGATTATCTCTTCCTGATCCCTTGCAAAGCTGTTATCAATAGAAGTAAAATATATTAGTGAAACCAGTTGTATGCTAGTGATAACCAGAAGGATGGGGCTGTTGGCTGATTCAAAGACAGTACTGCAAAGTTGAAATTTCACAGCATAAGAAAAGAATGGCAGGGAATGGAGGGATTATACTAGAGCAGGTAGCAATGCCTAGCTAATTTTGGCTGATCTTGAAAAAGCTCAGTAAGTTAATGCTGGTGAGAACATGGATGAGACACTACCAGAAAGTCCAGAACTGGATAGGGAAATTAAACAAAAACAAAAATCTGTGGAAGGCAATAGCAAGCTAGTTCTATATTGTTGCCAAGAAACAACATGGACCTATTAATTATAGGGGAGGTGACTGGAGCTGGGGCTTTTCCAGTTGGGAGCTTTACAACAAGAGAAAAATTGTACCATTCTTTTCATTGCTATATTGTCGAGGTATAACAGTCTACTTTTGGATGTTCTGGGAGCAGTGTATAGCCTTCACAGCACAGGTTGTTCACTCTTATGCTGGACCTTAGTAAGTCCTCTTTATAGATGTCTATCTATTGCTTGCCGTTTCTGTACTAATCCTAAAAAAAGAACATCTTGTAGGGTTAAAAGCAGGGGGAGGGGGATATTAATGCATGCACAGATGTCTGTATTCTACTTAGGTCCAAAAAGATGAATATTTCAGGAATCTATTTTGCTGAAACTCAACCACAAGAGTCAGATGATTAAACTAATTGACTTCTTTATTAATGTTTTTCAGAGCAAGTGACAGAACTGATGGAGTGTCTCTTCAGGCTCTCACTATCTCCCCATGAATTAATTGAAAAATGATTAAACTTTGATTAATTCATCTGATAAGCTGCTTCAGTTGCCATTGTATATGGTTTCATATCATTCACTGAGGACGATATGCAAAATATGTACTGAAAAATACATATACAGCTGTATGCATATACACATAGCAAACCAATCCTAATCAGCAAGCATTTAGAAGAAAATCAATTAAAAATGTTACTTGTTGAAATATCAAAACTACCCTTCATTTGTTATTGAATTTAGCTAAAATATATACTAAAACAAGGTAAGTGATTCAAAAGTAATTTCTCTGTCCCAGTTTAGTAAATAATGGGAATGGGAAGCCAGCCAAAGTGTTGAGAATGTGGGGCAACTTAAATATATCTATAAATTCACATATATAAATGCAAATTTACAAATTCTGCTGTGGCAAAAGGCCAGGTTTGGCAAAAGCCATTTTAGTATATGAACGAGGAATTAGTGGAAATTTGAGATAACCATACTAAGGCAAAAAAACACAAGGAAGTGCATAATAGGCAAATGAATAAGATCACAGTCAGTGGGAAGGATGAGAGAAAGTTGTCAAGAACTGTATGAAATATGAACAGAATGTAAAATATATCATGGACAAGGTGTCAGTCCTTTGTGGTAATGTAAACCAGGAAACCAAAGTTATGAATGCTAATACTACTTTTATTATAAGGTTATAGTAACAGAGTATTGCTTTTCTCCACTCCTTGGCTTTACATTCAAGAGAACTAGGGAGGGTCAAGTCTAAGATGTTCTTCAAATTACATTCCTGCTTTGGACTCAGGTTTCTCTTATCTGGCCATTGTCTTGGTTGTGGTTCTTCTTTTTGTTCTTCAAGGTTATTCTCACAGCATATTACACATGGAAAATAAGTTAATTAGAAGGAAGAGAGCCCACATGACAGCACACGGAACCAATCAAACCAAGAAGGCCTGCATAGATACATCACAATGTCTTTATCAACAAATAGTACTCTATGAAATGGGTAAGCTAACATGACTGATAAAGGAAGGAGAACCACTCTTTTAGGATATTGTGGGCAAAGACAGCAGTAAAACACGAAGTGCCAAGTATTCACAGTAATAGCTTGCTGCAAGCTGAGAGAGGAGAGAGCATGGTATCATCCTAGGTAGGCAATCAGTAAAGATACAACAGGGTTTGATTACAAGCAGGAAAGTGAATAAATATAACAGATCAAAAAATTAGGAACAGCCCATCAAGAGAACACATCACTTTGTGGCAGCTAAACAGCAGGGTTTCCCAGTTTTTCCTTTCCCCAAAGCCATCTTGGGTGCAAGTGTGTTTGAGTATCAATTGGAAACATAAATGACAGGGAACACCAGTATGTATTTAAGTATTCATCCATCCATCTTAAAAAATAAGACCAGTAGGGAACAGTTGCCAAGCAATATCAATACTGCCTCTATACTAAGTAATATTCTGTATAAATCAGCACTCTACTTAGCCTGTAAACAAAATAGTTTTGCATCACATTGTGTCTAATATCTGGCTTTTCCCAACATCCATATCAAAAGGTCCTGTAGTTAACTAAATAAAGTAGTTATTCTTCTTCTCGGGCTACGCTATCTGGGCTGGTAAAGTCCAAGCAACCACTAAATAAGAGCAGAAAGTTAGTATCTGGATTATTGCAGCCTAGGCTGAAGGTATGTTCAGAGGATATGATAAAAAGAGCCAAGATGGCAGTCATGAGGGTGTGATTGAACTTCTCCTAATTTTTATACGCATTGCGATGCAGCTTTGATTGCACCATGCTGGCCACCATCTTTATTTTTTTACCATACTCTGCTAGGCTGGGTCACTCTACCCCTTCCACAGCAGCACACCAAGATAGTTTAGTTCCATTATTACATCAGTAACTGAGCAACCTATAATAATTTGCTTGTTTGCAAGGGGTTTCCAAAGGAGATGATAGATGAGGGATCCTGAAAGATCATCCTAATGATAAGGAAAAATTCCAGGATACCATGACTACTGTCTATTTAGTATTGTTCTAATAATTTGCATTTTATTGCATGTTATACATTTTATTATTATACCACTATAATTATATTATTGCTATTATTATTATTATTATTATTATTATTATTATTATTATTATTTATTAGTGTTCTAGCACTGAATTTCATTATACATTAAAGAATCCTATATCTGTCAAACAAATAGAAGCAATGGCCAAACTCCCCTTGATTTGCTTTGGAAGCAACTTGCCATTTACAGTTTTGTTTTTTGTTTTTTTTTCACCAAGCTGTTGGGGAAATCATTCATTTTTCTAAGTTCTCTCTGTTGGTATTTGTTTTTTCTGCCCAGAAACTTCCACTGCAAAGGAATGCCAGGTATCCATGGTAACAAATCATTTTCTTAAGTATCGGCAGGGTGAACAGGTCAGGGCTCATTTGGTTAACAAGGTTTAAGTGTCCAAATGACCTTATATGGGAAACCAGAACCATTCGGACTTCCTTGCTAATTTTGTGTTTAAATAAGCCAGCTCTGCCAGAGCCTTGCCTCCTCCTGTTTGCAGCCTCTTGTTCCTGCTCAGCAGCAGCTCTTTTGCTCAGTGCGTGTGTGCTCATGTATGAGCTTGTTAATATACCTTTTTGTATTTAAGGACTTTGCCTATCCAGGACTCTGGATAAGGAAACTGTTTATGTTCTATGCTTTGTTTAAATACACTTATTTTTGTAGGAATGCCTGGTGTCTTCTTTCTGATCTCTCGGGCCAAACACTTTCAGCACTCTGCACAAACTCCAACACTCTCGGTCTTGCAGGATTGGTGGATGTATGCTAAAGGTCCCATGTATATTCACATAACTGCGTTGTCTCCTTGAAATTGTCACGAATGAGGACACCATCATTTTGGGATTATTGAATGTGATTTTGGATGTCTGGTCTGCTAAACGTTGATTATCCATGCACAACTCATGAGATGTTTTAAACAGAAGACCTTTCTCAGGGAAATGGCACTTGACTCAGAACAGAGAGAAGCAGTATAAATGGCAGGCATTACTATATTAAACAGAATAATTACAAACTTTGGTGCCAACTCTAGCAATTTCCATTGGATCTGGAAAGGCAATACTGTAGCTGCTGATTTTTTATCTCAGTTCTTGACCCTCTTAGTCCTTACAACAAACAAGAAAGAGCCTCCTGTTCCCACCAATAGTCAACTCAATGCAAATTGAGCCATTAAGATATTCATGCTTTTCTTAGTATATCCTACTTATAGTTTTTTTTTTTTTTTTGGAATGGCAGAAGGGAGGACAGAAAGGACAGAACACATTTCTAGGATCCAATTTGCCTTGTGACTAAAGCCCTAGTTCATAGATGATTTCTATATTTGGCATAAGGTCATAGAGGTTTCTAACCAATCCTGGCATACCTGTGACATCACCAGTGAGTGCCAATGGCCTACTCAGTTACAGCTATAGGATTTGGTTAGCTTCACATGATGCACACAACTCTTACTGGATATTATCCTTTAATGAAATAGTCATCCCACTTCCTAACTCTTAATGTGCCAGCAGTAAATATCTAGGGTGTACAGTATTCCCCATAGAAAACATGCCTTTTTAGAAATGATGAATAATCAGCTGACTTCTGTTTTCACTTCTTTCATCACATGTCTACTCTCAGTGCTTCAATCATATTGCCTAAGGAGCCGACTGAAGCTTACTATAGGAGAGAAAAGTTATGTGGAACATATTTCAAATCAATATTGCAATTGTTTGCCCTCTGGTTAGACAGCTCAGATTTCATAAACTATGTTTTCACATTGGTTCTGTGTTTAATCAGGATTACTTCTTTGGAATTTCTTGTGATGCTCATATTCATCTAACCAAGATCTTTCTGTCATTACTGCATGCTAAATGAAATAAAATCACAGAATCAAAGAATGTAAGAGTTGGAAGGGACCTCAGAGATTACCTTAGCTAACCTTTTACCCAGTGCAAGATTTCACTACTACAGTGCAGGATTTCACTACTACTATAGCACTACTATAGATGGCAATTCAGCCTGTTCAATATCTCCAAAGTAGGAAAGTCCACCACCTCTCATGGCATATTGTTCCACTGTTGATCAGCTCATTAAGATTTTTTTTCCTGGTGTCAAAGCAAAATCTACTTCCTTGTAATTTAAACCAATTGTTTTTTTCTGAACAATTCTAGCCCATCTTCTACATGACAGCCCATCAGATACTTGAAGACAGTGATAATGTCTCCCTGAAGTCTTCTCTTCTCCAAGCTAAACATAACCATTCCCCATTTTTCCTTCCAGGCATCTTGTTGTCTTGGTTGCTGTCCTGAGGATATGCTCTAGTTTGTCAATGCCCTTCCTCAAATGCAGTGCTCACAGCTGGATGCAATATTTTGTCTGAATATTGCAACACAGAATAAAGAGGAAAAAAATACTTCTCTTGAGCTTGACATTATACTTCTGTTGATGTAACCCAGAATTGCATTTGTTTTGTTTTGCGATTACATCAATTACTGACTCGTGTAGCTTGTGATTCAAGGAGACACCCATATTCTTTTTTGTATACTTTTGTATATACAGTATACTGTGTACGGTGTATTACTAGTATATGGTAATATGATCCTCCCAGATCTGTCCTCGAATTAGTATTTGTTTTGTGCCTTATAATGAGATTCCCTATTGAAGAGGACTTTTATTTCATCATTTTGCAAACAACAAGCTGTTCAATGTACTTTTTGGTGGGGGAAAAGGATATGGTGGGGGCTTATTCCAAACTGATTTTAGATTTCTTTGCCATCTGTTTTTCTCCTTGAGAATTAGTTCCCTCTTTGCTCTCTGGTGGAACTGCTGATTTGAAGTCTCCTGGGATGGTGAATTATCACATTTTAAAAAGCCAATCCTTTTGGTACTTAGAATTGTTTTTTTCATTCAACAACTGCCTATGTTATGTGAGAGAATGACCTGCATGTACTTACTTTTTGAAGTTTCCATTAGTCTTTATTTAGGAATATAGTGGCTAATTTATTTGCAAATGAGAGTCATAATATTCTTGTGGCAGCTTCTTTACTTCCTGAACATCAAAGTATCTCCCAAGATTATTAGCTCCTGAGCTGCGCAACGCCTCTAGGATCTGAGGAAAGCCAGACTCCTTTTTAGATGAGAAAAGTAAAATCACCAAGAGAAGGAGATAAATAGCAGCCTAAATCCATTTTAAGATAGCCAGTTTGTTTCTAACTGCTTTACAATGCAGTCCTAAATACGTATAGTCAGAAATAGGCTTAATTGGGTTCAGTGGAATTTAATCCCAGGCTGGTATGCAACCATCTGCATTTCCTCATACTAAATTGTGGTAGAATACAATGCTACTTCCAAATCTCATACTGTGTGATGGATAGTAAACCTGGTCCTTGGAATGAGGCAGGGAGGAATAAACCATCAACAGAGGAGGAAGTTCAGAAAAGATTACTTTGTCCTGGGAATGAAGAAAGCATGAGAAACTCAGAAAATACCACATTCTTAATTTTGTTTGGTACAAGATATAGTAGAGAGAAACTGACAGTCTTTGAAGATTCTATTATTATACCCTGCAACAGTAAAGACCATTCCTGAAACCCCTGCTGCTCCTGTTTCTGTGCCTTGCCTACTTTGAATGGTTGACACACTGGATCTTCTTGTCAAATCTGTTAGGGTACTTCAGCAATACACAATTACTTATGGAAGCACAAGTAATAGCAAAAGTTCCCATTCAAGTACTGAATATAAGCATAATTTATCTAGACCATATACCTGTTTGTAACATGGCCTCCGCCTTTGAAAAAATTCAGGACTGAATGGTTTGTTTAATCTTCCAGAAATCCTTCCAAAGTTCTAGAAATCAGTTCTGCTAGTTAAAATGGGAACAGCCTACTTCCCAGTTTAATAAACCAGAGGCAAAACCACACTAGAGTGGCCATTATGTGACTAGAGGTATCAGCTCTTCTCCCACCTCCCCTACCCGCACCCCCCGGAGATAGACCAATCTCACATTCATATACACACATACACACAAACACAGAGTATCCACATATATTTTATGTAATAACTTTTTAACTGCAAAATCTTATAGGCTGTTGAGTTTTTCAGAGCTCAAATAATGTCTCAGAGTGTCATGAGTGAGGATGGCGAGCAGGGGGCTCCCATCCAGGCTGTAAAGCACATGCGTAGTACTGAGGAATTAGGTGGCCATTCAAAGAGACACAGATCGGGCCCGCCTTAGTCTTTGGGGTTTATATGTCTGGGTTTTCCCACGCTTCTTCAGTTTGTTAGGATTCTCTGTTATGTAGCAGTAATAAAACACTAGAGACCTATTCCTTGTCTCAGCGTGGTTCCTGGCTGTTAGGACACAGAGGGGGGGGGATGATCTCAAAACATTTGAGAGACAGGAAAGATCTCATGCACAAAACCTGATATATGCATAGAAGATTGAAGTATGTACAGTCACTGAATTTATACAAAAATATAAAGAATATTCAACTGAAGCACACACAGAGAAAATACATTATAATTTAATGCATTCTTCTGCCTAAAACATTTACCTATTCGTTAGAGACAATCTCAATCCCAAAACTAAATCTCCTGCTTCTTTTTCCTGGAACTCATCCCATCCTGTAGGGGTTATTCTAGCCACTAATCAGAACTGTTGAGGAGATAAACACCTCAATTTATTTTTCCAGTTTAGGCATAGCAACTTCTTGTTCTATTCCCCCAGAGTTCTGTATCTGATTTTTAAAACAACAAAAAAAGACTTTTCCCCCCTTTTAGGAGATGGAGGGGCATCTGTCTTGGCTTTACATGACAAAACATTATACATTCCCCAATCTGATTCTGTTTGGGAGAAAGGAGGGTGTATTCTCAATATTCTCAAGCTGGCTTTCAGTCTAGTGAATGCAGACTGGCATTACAACAAACACAGTAATATACTATAATATTTCTCCAAAAAGTTTATTTTCTCAAAAATTATTCTTCCTCCCTACAGATCCTCCCCCTATAAATCTTCCTAATTGAAATGAAATAATGATAATGAAGTTACTTGTGTAGGATAAACTACAGAATTTCAAGGAAAGCAAATAACAGTTTTAATGAGATTCAGGAAAGCTTCTATTCTGAGAATCTGCTTCAAATCTTTCCATGTCAGTAGCCAATTTTTGGAGGAGGAAAGGGATAGAAAACCTGGATTTGATGTAAGATAACTAGACATTGTGATTTTTCCAGGATAGTCCTGGTTGGGAGAAAGTTGTCCTGGTGCCAACACAAATATTTCTTTTCCAAGCACCCATCCCTACCAGCAGCTGTCATCAGCAGGTGTAAGGAACTAGACATTCACATAAGGAACAGCAGGGAAAACAATTTCAGCATTTTGCTGCTTATTACACGTCTCTGAAAACTTGAGCAAGGCTATCATATCTAAAGAGTACAATTCCAGGCAATCACTCAGTGGCAGAAATTGGATTTTTGCCATCCATATACTTTAGAGTAGCCCTAACCTGAGCAGTGATATATAGTTGGCAGTGGCAGCAAAGAAAGAATAGTTGAAGAAATGACATCAGATAATAGGGGCTTTTGATAGTACCTGGGCTTTCTTTAATTCATCAAGCTTGGGGCCCCTGGTGGAGCTGATAATGAGGGTGAAGGAGAACCTCTAACTCCTCCTCCATTTCCTGACTGATAGACAGAAAGTCTACTGCTTGTTAATAATTAACTTGCACTGACTTGGAAATCATTGTCCATATATTGTAGGAAAGAGGATGTGTTTGGAATTATTGCCTGGGACTCCTAGAAAATTAAATTATGGATAAACTTTGGTCAATATGTAAATATGTGCAATTAACATGATCAACCTAGTTTGATAGGAAAAATGTTAATGCTAATAAAATGTAGATTTAGCATGAATATTGTTGTTGTTGTTGTTTATTCGTTTAGTCGCTTCCGACTCTTCGTGACTTCATGGACCAGCCCACGCCAGAGCTTCCTGTCGGTCGTCAACACCCCCAGCTGCCCCAGGGATGAGTCCGTCACCTCTAGAATATCATCCATCCATCTTGCCCTTGGTCGGCCCCTCTTCCTTTTGCCTTCCACTCTCCCTAGCATCAGCATCTTCTCCAAGGTGTCCTGTCTTCTCATTATGTGGCCAAAGTATTTCAGTTTTGCCTTTAATATCATTCCCTCAAGTGAGCAGTCTGGCTTTATTTCCTGGAGGATGGACTGGTTGGATCTTCTTGCAGTCCAAGGCACTCTCAGAATTTTCCTCCAACACCACAGTTCAAAAGCATCGATCTTCCTTCGCTCAGCCTTCCTTATGGTCCAGCTCTCACAGCCATATGTTACTACAGGGAACACCATTGCTTTAACTATGCGGGCCTTTGTTGTCAGTGTGATGTCTCTGCTCTTAACTATTTTATCGAGATTTGTCATTGCTCTTCTCCCAAGGATTAAGCGTCTTCTGATTTCCTGACTGCAGTCAGCATCTGCAGTAATCTTTGCACCTAGGAATACAAAGTCTTTCACTGCTTCTACGTTTTCTCCCTCTATTTGCCAGTTATCAATCAAGCTGGTTGCCATAATCTTGGTTTTTTTGAGGTTGAGCTGCAAGCCAGCTTTTGCACTTTCTTCTTTCACCTTCATCATAAGGCTCCTCAGTTCCTCTTCGCTTTCAGCCATCAAAGTGGTATCATCTGCATATCTGAGATTGTTAATGTTTCTTCCAGAGATTTTAACTCCAGCCTTGGATTCCTCAAGGCCAGCTTGTCGCATGATGTGTTCTGCATACAAGTTGAATAGGTAGGGTGAGAGGATACAGCCCTGCCGTACTCCTTTCCCAATCTTAAACCAGTTCGTTGTTCCGTGGTCTGTTCTTACTGTTGCTACTTGGTCGTTATACAGATTCTTCAGGAGGCAGACAAGATGACTTGGTATCCCCATACCGCTAAGAACTTGCCACAATTTGTTATGGTCCACACAGTCAAAGGCTTTAGAATAGTCAATAAAACAGAAATAGATGTTTTTCTGAAACTCCCTGGCTTTTTCCATTATCCAGCGGATATTGGCAATTTGGTCCCTAGTTCCTCTGCCTTTTCTAAACCCAGCTTGTACATCTGGCAATTCTCGCTCCATGAATTGCTGAAGTCTACCTTGCAGGATCATGAGCATTACCTTACTGGCATGTGAAGTGAGTGCCACTGTTCAATAGTTTGAACATTCTTTAGTGTTTCCCTTTTTTGGTATGGGGATATAAGTTGTTTTTTTCCAGTCTGATGGCCATTCTTGTGTTTTCCAAATTTGCTGGCATATAGCATGCATTACCTTGACAGCATCATCTTGCAAGATTTTGAACAGTTCAGCTGGGATGCCGTCATCTCCTGCTGCCTTGTTATTAGCAATGCTTCTTAAGGCCCATTCAACCTCACTCTTCAGGATGTCTGGCTCTAGCTCACTGACCACCCCATCAAAGCTATCCCCGATATTGTTATCCTTCCTATACAGGTCTTCTGTATATTCTTGCCACCTTTTCTTGATCTCTTCTTCTTCTGTTAGGTCCTTGCCATCTTTGTTTTTGATCATACCGATTTTTGCCTGGAGTTTACCTCCAATGTTTCTAATTTTCTGGAAGAGGTCTCTTGTCCTTCCTAGTCTATTGTCTTCTTCCACTTCCGCGCATTGCTTGTTTAAAAATAATTCCTTATCTCTTCTGGCTAACCTCTGGAATTTTGCATTTAATTGGGCATATCTCCCCCTATCACTGTTGCCTTTTGCTTTCCTTCTTTCTTGGGCTACTTCTAGTGTCTCAGCAGACAGCCATTTTGCCTTCTTGGTTTTCTCTTTCTTTGGGATGTATTTTGTTGCCGCCTCCTGAACAATGCTGCCAACTTCTGTCCATAATTCTTCCGGGACCCTATCTACTAAGTCCAGTCCCTTAAATCGATTCCTCACCTCCACTGCATATTCCTTAGGAATATTAGTGAGCTCATATCTAGCTGATCTGTGGGTCTTCCGTAATCTCTTTAGTCTGATCCTAAATTGTGCAAGAAGAAGTTCGTGATCTGAACTACAGTCAGCTCCAGGCCTTGTTTTTACCGACTGTACAGATGTCCGCCACCTTTGGCTGCAAAGGATGTAATCAATCTGATTTCGGTGTTGTCCATCTGGTGAAGTCCATGTATAAAGCCGTCTCTTAGGTTGTTGGAAGAGAGTGTTTGTTATGCAGAGCGAATTGTCTTGGCAAAATTCTATCAGCCTATGTCCTGCTTCATTTTGTTCTCCCAGGTCATACTTTCCTGTAATTCGAGGTGTCATTTGACTGCCCACCTTAGCATTCCAGTCTCCTGTGATGAAAATAACATCTCTTTTAGGCGTGTTGTCCAGTAGGTGCTGCAGATCCTCATAGAACTGCTCTACTTCAGCTTCTTCAGCATTTGTGGTTGGGGCGTATATTTGGATCACTGTGATGTTAGATGGCTTGCCCTGAATTCGAATTGAGATCATTCTGTCGTTTTTTGGGTTGTATCCAAGCACTGCTTTAGCCACTTTACTATTAATTATGAAGGCTACTCCATTTCTTCTGTGGTCCTCTTGTCCACAGTAGTAGATCTGGTGGTCATTTGATGTGAAGTGGCCCATTCCAGTCCATTTCAGTTCACTGACGCCCAGGATGTCTATCTTTAATCTTGACATCTCACCAATAACCACATCCAATTTGCCCTGGCTCATAGATCTTACATTCCAGGTTCCAATGGTGTGTTGATCCTTAGAACATCGGATTCGCCGTTCACCACCAGCACCGTCGGCCGCTAGCCGTCCTTTCGGCTTTGAGCTAGCTGCGTCATCACGTCTGGGGCTAGTTGAACTCATCCTCTGTTCCTCCCCAGTAGCATTTTGACCATCTTCCGACCTGGGGGTCTCATCTTCCGATGGTATACCGACATATCTCTGGTTGTACTGATCCATTTAGTTTTCACGGCAAGAATACTGGGGTGGGTTGCCATTACCTTCCCCAGGGATCGCATTTAGTCTGACCTCTCTGTCATGACCTTCCCGTCTTGGGTGGCCCTTCACAGTTTAGCTCATGGCATCATTGAGGTGCTCAAGCTCCAGCACCACGACAAGGTAACGATCCTTTGCTGAAGAGCATGAATATAGCAACAGTGTTTTAGGTGTTTCTTCTTTGACCTGATTTCACATGTCTGTATCCTCTTAACTATGGAAGTACAAAACCAATTCTTGGTGGTACACACTTGATACAAACTTTTGGCAGAGGTGGGATAATGTTTATCTTAAATTCAACTTTCCGGTTTTTGAAAGTACCAATTCCCCTCTTAATTGGTTAGTAAATGACTCAGAGTTTCAAATGTACTTACTCTACCAGCTATTTTAGGAGAGCTTTGATTAGCATCCTTTTCTAAAGTTCTCAATTTTGTCTCATTATCTCTCTATTATCCCTTCTGTTCACTTTAATGGTATTAAAATTGCCCCTTTAAAAGTACAAGAGAGGTTAACTTACTATAAGTTACTTATGCAACTAAAACACTTTCTAGTTTCTCCAGGGAAATTAGCTTTTTCATACTTAAGACAGCCATGGACTAAGAGAAAAGATATTTCAAGTCCAGGCTCAACCAAACTTCCCTAAATTCTATCCTTGTTACAAAGAACATGTATAAAGGACTTCTGTAAATTTCACTCACATATCCTTACCCAACTTAATATATATTTTTCTCTCTCTGATCTACATTTTGTTTTCTTTTCTCTTCTTTGTTCAACAGGATATCAATAGTAACTTACCATTTCAGAACATACACAAAGTGCAAAATTTATCAACATACAAAGGAAATAATATTATAAATATTTACCTGACATACAATCTGTTGAATTCAATGAAGCTTACTTCTGGGAATGCATATAGTAGTTGGATATTCATCCTCATATATAAAATTAGAATTAGCTCTACACCTTATATAATAATAATAATAATAATAATAATAATAATAATAATAATAATAATAATAAACTAATATTATTTCAACCAGGGAGAACAATCCTGTTTTACATCATATATTTGTCATTTTATTTGCTTTTAAATACAACCTGCAAAATTACCTCTTTTTATTATTTGAGTGCTAATAATGTGTTTGCAGTTTGGGGATAATAGCTGAAACATCATGATATATTAATAGCTTTTAGGAGAAAATCTAATTAAAAAAAAAGAACTTTTCTGTTGTGTTGATAGTTTTCTTTCAGTCATAATGAAATAATATTTAAATATCACTGAGATGTTTTTTTTTTTTAGTTTTTTTTCTTCTTTAAATGTTCCAGTCTCACTATACAGATTTATTGAGGAAACACTACTTAAACTGACATAATTTCAAACTAAGCAGTGACTAAAATCAGGGCACAATCCAGTTGGAATAAAGCATTTTAGCAGTGGAACTGTGAAAAAAAAAAAAAAACAATTATGTTCTGGACAGGTATTTACAGTATAGGCTGCAATCTTACAGGCACTTATCTGTTTGTTGAGAGCACTCCAGTTACTGAGTGCTTCAGTAATTTCTGCATGTTGGCTGAAGACCAGGACAAAAATAGAGAGAATCAGTATTTGTTGTCCGTTATTTGGAGAAATTTCAGAAAGAAAAGAAAGAAAGAAAGAAAGAAAGAAAGAAAGAAAGAAAGAAAGAAAGAAAGAAAGGAGAGAGAGATAATATATTTAGTTGCTGTACATTGCATCTGCATTTGGGCTCTGATGGGGGACTGAGTGGGAGGCTTAAGATTAATGGTTAATTAATATCTAAGTTGTTTGTATTCTCTTCTGCCATTACAACTTTCAAGGTAGATACAGAATTTCCCTTTAAGTTTCCACACATATACACCAAGGGATCAGCAATAACTAGTAGGCACCATCCTGGCTACTGATCTCCTCCCCATCTCCACTACCCCCATCACACTACTTTCTTCCAAAACAGTTTTTTGACTTCTCAATCTAGTATACAGCTCTGTAATTCATAGAGGTCTCCTATCCAAATACTAATAAATCCAGCTCTGCTTTGTTTTTATGCCCAGACAAGGTCAGCCTGAGCTGCTACCCACTGATACATTGTATAATATCACACGGTGGTGCCCACCATCTGAAAACAGAGTAATTTATCTTTTTTTGACATGAGCTGAGCAGAGCCTGAGGATCAGAGCTGTCTGGAGAATCCATCACTTTCATAAAAAGTCAGTTTTTCTTGTTGTTTTATTTTGGGGGGGATTTCTTTAAAATCCCTTGAAAATACAGTACATCAATAATGAATTATTGGCACTGTTTTACCTGTAACTACACAAAAGGCATCTTCTCTAACATGAAAATGAAGAAACAAAATGAAGCGTTTATCTCGATAAAGTGAAAAACCAAAAATGAACTATGTCGGGCGATATCTTAATGGTTGGGCATTGCCAAAGTAGATCATCTTTCTTGACAGTTATCTTGCATAAAGGCTAGTGTCACTTCTGGTGTTTTCAACTGTACTATTCAGCTTCTGTTCAGAGCACATAACGCTCGTTCATCAAGAAAAATCAGCACTAAGCGGTTTCAAGTATAAGGGTCTCTTATGGGCTTCCACTAATAGATGGATGTCATCATGACAAACCATTCTAGGGTAATGTTGCTCCTTCTCTGTTTTGTGCTATGTGGTGGATATATATATACAAATACAAATACATATTGCTGAAGCATGCACAAGACTTTCCCATTAGAGACATCAAGAAATTTGCATATATAGTGGGCTTTTCTCTGCTCAGACCATTCTTCAAAAGTGCCACATTAGAGCAAATTGCAACAGTCTATGGCCATTATTTTAAAATGGCATGCTTGTTCTTGACAAAAGCTGGTTCTGCACAATATTGCATTCTACTGAGGTGTAAGGACTGATTATTTCAGAGAGAGAAAGCTGTTGTTCTGATAAGCTATTGTTTTTATTTTCTGTAATGTTCCCAGTGCCTTTTCAATTGTGACCTTAATAGAGCAAAACCAATCTCTTTAGAACAGAAGTACCTAGTAATGTTCAAAAGCAAAGCTACATTTCAGGTATACATGTGCTGATCTTACCTACAATACAATAATTTGGGGCCTACAATCCAGGCTATTTCAATATTTTAGAATGCCAATAATACCCAGATTTTAAAGTTGATGTCATGTTCACTGTTTCAATGTACAGTATACATCATAACATTTCACATGCCATGGCGCTGACGTGCATTTCTGTTTGGGAGGAAGCTGCTGTGAAACCTTGTACCAAGCTCTGTATCTGTGTTCATTACAATGGAATGTGTTTGGGTTATGTTCTCTGTTCAAGGACTTTTCCTACAGACCATCAGAAGCCATTAGGAGCACCTGGGATTGTGAACTTGGGAAGATTCTACAGGGGGAGGGATCTCATTTGCACCGAGGGTTTTTAGTTTGCATTTGGTGCACTTTTATCATTCTCAGCATTCTTTGTGATCCTGCATAATATTCTTTAATAAATCAGATACCTCTGAATTCCTGCTCATGAGTCTGATAGTGTTTTAGAATAGGCATTCATTACATAAAGCTGAGAATCACCAAAGTTGTACCATTAGCTCCTACCAAGATTAGTTTCTTGTGAGGGGAATTAGTTAACGATGGCTGAGTCCAAGCTCACGACCGGGGGACTTGAGGAGCTGGCTAGCTTGATGCCCAAGTCGACGGTCAAGAGTGGAGAACTGAGCCTCACCCCAGAACCTTCAGATTTCTGGCAGGAATCGAGTTCCAGACCTGAGGTGGAGGAATCTGACGATGGGGGAGAACCAGAGCAACTGGCACCCAGCAAATCACCCGCAGAGTTGATCACCTGGGATGAAATGGAAGAACCCCAGCCAGGGACGTCCCAGGCATCCTGGAAGTATTGGTTCCCACTGACCCCGGACGTAGAATCTACCACGGTATCAACAGAAAGACAGCCTAACATGCGAGGGAGGAAGGAATCTCAAACCCCTGAAAGGCTAAGAGTGGTGGAGGCCAAAGATAGAATCGATGGAGTACATATTAAGAAACCTGTCTCTATCATTGGGGGGGCAGCGGAGGCACGAAGGAGATCCCAGCTTCATGCAACCATCCCCCATCCTCCCACCCAGACAGCCAGCAGAGCTGGGCCAGAGACAGCTCTGGGATGAATCTCCACCCCGCAGAGCTCGACCACCAGTGTCCCCACCCCGAAGAGGGAGAACTACTGTAACCTGGGGCCCAACCACTCAAGCAGCCGCCGATTCCGCTCCAACAGGAGTGGGAGTGAGAGACTTTTTTGTCAAGTTTGATGGGGATCCAACCAAGTTATCTTTCTTTCTAACCAATGCTAAAAGTTACATGAGGCAGTTTGGAGAATACTTCCCTTCTAAGATAACTGCCATTGCCACCAAGTTGAAGGGTCGAGCGGCTGACTGATATGTTCAATTCAGTCTTCCCTGAACTTGAGTATTTCAAGGACTTCATGTGAGCATTAAAGCTGCATTTTGAGGATCCTCTGGCCAAGGCAAGAGCTAAGAAGGCACTGAAGGATCTTACCCAGGGCCAGCTGTCTGTGGCTGATTATGCCCTGGAGTTTAAGGCTTTAGCTGGGAAAATCCCCGACTGGTCTCAGTCAACCTTACTAGAACAGTTTAAAGAGGGACTCAACCGGGATGTCCTATGGTGGGCGTTGTGTAGGGACGACCCAGAGTCATTGTATGAATGGATCTGTCTGGCCGGCAAGGCTGAGCACACCCAGCATACCTTCATGCAAAGCAGATGACCTGAAAAAACACCAGCCACCATGAGGGGACCCCAAAGTGCTGCAACTGCTGCCTGGCCAGGCTATAGAGCCTGGGAAGAGGAGAGAGATCAGCACTATGTGAGGGGACAGTGTCTCCGATGCGGAAAGGAAGGGCATTGAGCAGCTGATTGCTCAAAAGTCAAGGCTGGAGATCGAGCGGGCAAGCTGCCAGCCAAATTGCCACCCCCCCTCATGGCGGATGACAGCAGCCAAGGGTGCAGCTGACTCTGAGGAAGTATTCTACTTCTCAGGAGAGGCTGAAGATGACTCTAAGGAGCTGGCGGGAAATGCCAGCCACCTGCTATGAAGAGCGCCTGCGGGCAGGTGGAGGAGGATGGGTGCGAGGATGCTATGGTGAGTGCTGACTATCCCATTTTAGCAGTAAAAGTGAAATTGGGCTCCCACACAAAAACTACAGAGGTCTGGGCTTTAGTTGACTCTGGGTGTTCCAGGTGTCTAATTCACCCTGATCTGGTTGCTGCTTTGGACCTGCCTAGCTTCCCCCTCCAGCAGTCTTTGATCTTCACAAATTTGGATGGTTCAACGGCGGGGGGGGGACCCATTTCACTGGAACTGTCACAATGCAAATGGGCAGCCACCGTGAGACTTTAAAATTCGTAGTAGCACCTGTTGGCAATCCCTTGGTAATTCTGGGGATCTCCTGGTTGACCTATCAAAGCCCATATATAAACTGGAAACACAGAACTGTGACTTTTAAAGATGGGTTTTACCAAGCTCCTACAGCAGAGAGCGCTTCACATGCGGGGGGTTGGAAGGGCTGCAATCGCCACACCACAACCTAACCCGGTACATCTAGAAGGCTTGCCTGATCGATACCAAGACTTTGCAGATGTTTTTGGGGAAATGGAAGCAGATCAGCTATCCACACCCCCCCCCGTTGGAAAACCGATTGTGCAATAGAGTTGGTTCCCAATGCTCAATTGCCCAAGCCAAAAATTTATCCAATGACTCAGAAGGAGCTTGAGGCATTACAGGACTTTATTGACAAAAATCTGTCAAGGAGGTTTATTGAACCTGCAAATTCCCCATTTGGGGCCCCTGTGCTATTCCGGGAAAAGAAAGATGGCACACTTTGACTCTGTACAGACTATTGAGGGTTAAATTCCATCTCAATTTGCAACAATTACCCTCTTCCACTCATGAAGGACATGTTAGCTCACTTGTCTAAGGGCAAGATTTTCTCCAAGCTCAATCTTCGTGAAGCCTATTTCCGCATCTGCATACAAGCTGGAGATGGGTGGGAAACTGCTTTTAATTGCCCACTGGGTTCATTTCAGTACAAAGTCTTCCGTTTTGGGTTGGCAGGGGCGCCCGGAGTCTTCATGCAATTGATTAATGAAGTATTACATGATCATTTGTTTAAAGGGGTCCTGGTTTATTTAGATGATGTTCTCATTTACACTGAAACTGAGGAGGACCACGAATGCCTCCTCAAATAGGTGTTAAGCAAGCTTAGAGATGCCAAACTCTATGCCAAACTTTCCAAATGTGAGTTTCACAAAACCCAACTTGACTATCTGGGCTATAGGGTGTCTGACAAGGGCATTGAAATGGACCCTGCAAAAATCCAGGCAATTTTAAGTTGGGAACATCCCCACACCCGGAGGCAATTACAAAGTTTCCTCGGGTTAAGCAATTACTATTGCCAATTTATCCAGGGGTTTGCTAAGATTGTTTTGCCCCTCACTGATTTACTCCATACCAAGGGCTTGGGGGAGACACACAAAGTAAAAAACCCTGGGGCAGTGCTGAATTGGACGCCTGAATGCCAGGCAGCATTTGAGAAGTTAAAAACCCTCTTCACTGCTGAGCCTATTCTACAGCACCCCGATCCTGAATGCCCCTTTGTGGTCCAAGTTGATGCTTCTGACTCCTCAGTTGGGGCTATATTGTTACAGAGAGATTCTGAAAATCACTTAAAACCCTGCACTTATATGTCCAGAAATTTTTCTGAAACCGAACGCTGGTGGCATGTTTGGGAAAAGGAGGCGTTTGCTGTAAAAGCCACTTTGGAAGCCTGGCGTCACCTCCTGGAAGGTGCCAAATGCCCTTTTGAGGTTTGGACCGATCACAGGAATTTGGAAGCCCTCCACACCCCCCAGCGTCTCAGTCCTAAACAAATTTGCTAGGCTCAATTTTTCAGTCGCTTTAACTTCCAGTTAAAATTTATTCCGGGAAAGAAAAACTTTCTGGCCAATGCTTTGTCACGTTTACCTCAGGATCATGACCATGTTCCAGATCTGGTTTGGACTGTTCTCACTGAACCACAACTGGGCTTAGTTGCTGTCACTCGGAGCCAGACCTGTGCGCAGGCAACCCCGCCCCCAGCCCAGTCTGGGAAGTGGAAAGTGTAAGTTCCTTGCCAGTTACAGAAAGACTTTCTCCAGGCGCTGAAATCTGACACTTGGTTGCTAGCTAATAAAGACACTGTTTCTTTTGAAAACGATCTGGCATGGGTGCAACACCACCTTTATGTACCCAAAACTTTAAGACCTGACATTTTACAGCATTCCCATGATGATAAACTTGCTGGGCATTTTGGTTTTGTTAAAACATTACATTTGGGTTGTAAAAGATTTTTTTTTTCCAAACAGGCACATTTCATTCCATGTGCATCCATCCCGTCAGCCCTGCAATTGGCGTACCTATTTCTCATCCACATCTGCCATCTCCATGGTAGCCCCTCCCATTTGGTCAGCAACCGCAGGACACAGTTTACTTCCCAGTTTTGGAAAACATTTTTAAAATTGATTGGCACCAAACAAGCGCTGTCCACCTCTTCCCATCCTGAGACTGACGGATCTACTGAGATTTTAAAGTCCACTCTTGAACAATTTCTTAGAGCATACATTAACTACCATCAGGACGATTGGGTGGAGTTACTGCCTTTTGCTGAAGTGGCTTACAACAATGCTGTCCATCAAAGTACTGGGCAAACCCCTTTTCGTGTGGTTTCTGGTCACGACTTTGTTCCCATCCCTGAACTGCCACAACCCCCTTCCCAAACATGTTCTGCCTCTGACTGGGCTGTTAAGCTGGCTGATTCCTGGCCGGTGATTCAACAAGCTTTGGCTGATGCCCAGGCTGCTTACAAGTTTCAAGCCGATAGCATCGTTCTTTGCAACACGACTTCAAGATTGGGGATCAGGTGTATCTATCTACCAAATTTATCAAGTCACCACAACCCTCTAAAAAACTTGCTCCCAAGTTCATTGGTCATTTCCCTATTGTTGGTCTTCTCAATCCAGTTACTGTTAAATTGGACCTGCCTCACAATTTGAAATGCTTGAACCCTGTTTTCCATTGCAGCTTGCTCAAGCCTGTCCACCACTCCTCCCGCTGGCATCCCCAACCTCCTCCTCCTGCTCCAATCATGATTGACAGCCAACAGCACTTTGAGGTCAAGGAGGTTGTTGATTGTCACAAGCTTCGAGGCACCCTCCAGTATCTGGTCCGATGGAAACACTTTCCTCATCCTGATTGGGTGTCTGCTCGCCACATTAATGCTCCTGATTTAGTTCACCATTTCCACTTGGCTTACCCTTCGAAGCCTGCTGCTTAGTGTTTTCTTTCTTTTGGGGGGCAGTATGTCATGTTCACTGTTTCAATGTACAGTATACATCGTAACGTTTCACATGCCATGGTGCTGACGTGTGTTTCTGTTTGGGAGGGGGCTGCTGTGAAACCCTGTACCAAGCTCTGTATCTGTGTTCATTACAATGGAATGTGTTTGGGTTATGTTCTCTGTTCAAGGACTTTTCCCGCAGACCATCAGAAGCCGTTAGGAACACCTGGGATTGTGAACTTGGGAAGATTCTACAGGGGGAGGGATCTCATTTGCACTGAGGGTTTTTAGTTTGCATTCGGTGTGCTTTTATCATTCTCAGCTTTCTTTGTGATCCTGCATACTATTCTTTAATAAATCAGATATCTTTGAATTCCTGCTCATGAGTCTGATAGTGTTTTAGAATAGGCATTCATTACAGTTGACTTCATACTCACTTTGAAATCTGACCTTTTAACTCTGTCTTTCATGTGAACTGTTCCATCCTCATTGGTAGAGTCATAAACAATGCTGGCACCTAAAAAAATATTTTCTGACAGATAAACTTGCAGTATCAAGAGGCTTTGTGTACAAGCTATTTGAAATGCATCTTGTAAAAATGAGCTGCCAGATGTGAAGAGCTCTTGCCAGAGATCAAATTATTTTTAGGTTAATGACAGTAAATTTTGCAAAAACCAATTCACTAATAGCTGAGCTCATATCTATGGTTTTATCATCAAATCTTGCAAGATCTACAGGCAACAATATATTGTTGACTGCATGATAGAAAGTTCTCCACTTTTAGAGTTTAGATGAGTATTGATTGAAGGATCTTTTAAATTCTGGTATCCCATCTGTACAATGCTCTCCTCAAGAGCATTATCTAGTGCAAATCCCATGTCTTTCTGATACCAGCTAAATTCAATGAAGTGGATTTTCATTATCCAAGAATCGATTTTACATTTCTAACTTTCCCTGATTATCTGCTATTTTAATTGTGTTTTGATTTATTTTTAAGGAACCATTTGTATCTAATTCAATATACAAGCACAAATTTAAGGGTTTCATCTTTCCCCTAACTCTTTTGAGCACTGATAGAATCACAGAACAATCATCACATCAGAATGTATCTCAGAGGTCACTAAGTACAACCCTCTGCTTGTTGCCAGGTTCCAAAGGGCATTTGGGGAGTTTCCCAACAACTAGCTGGCAGTTCAGTAGGATGCCTTATTGATCTCTGGGAAACAGATGTGGTGAAAGCATCTTCCTGTCCACCAATGCAAAGGATTTCCTGGTGGAAGACAAGAAACAAATATAACTCAACATGAACAAGAGCTCATATTTGGAGCTACATCATGGCAATAAGGTGGCAAAGTGACAATAGTTTTCTTTTGTAAAAAAACAAACAAACATTATTTCAACAGATATTTAACAGCACAGCCAAGAAGGAAAAAAGAAAAGGAGGGGGAAAAAAAGCAGAAAATGTGTATAAGCAGTTTAAAACTGAACAAGAATTTTCCAAGTAACATTAGGTTAATACTACATATAAGACAATCATAACTGTTATTGAAATCAATTCAACAATCAATATTTAGTAAAACTGGCCAATATAATAGAAATCATCAATCAGAATAAGTAAATATCCTTGTCAGAGCGAAGCCAGCAAGATTTAATGCTTCAAAGCCTTATATTAAGAGAAAGCCAAACTTCAGATGTGGTACAAGTCCATGTCCAGAAATGGTTTCCAAGTAAAATTAAATTCTTTATCAGACTTGCTTTTTAAATACAAAGTTATTTTTTACATTGATGTGTACTCCCTCAACTCAATCTGCCATTCTTCTAAAGAAGGAATTATGTATGATTTCACATACCATGTGTAAAGTATTCTGCCAGCTGTTATATATAAAGCCAACTCTGCCCATAAAACATTTAGTAATGCTTAGCAGAAAAACAGATGGCAGGAAAGAAAAATAAGTATTTAAGATTTGTTTCATTCATTCATTCATCTTCCAGAATTGTTGAGCTTTATGACATTGCCACCATGAATGGGGGGAAAAACCCAACCTTATTATTGCAAACCCAGCAATTTTCAGAATATGAATTATCTATTTTGGCAATCAACATTGGAACAATATACTAATGATAAAAAGCCTAGTACTACTGTTAAGTGTCAGTTTATTTCTGTGTGTATAGAATCCTGATTCTTCCCTCTCATTCACACTACCCTTCTTGGACATCCTGATCAGTAGAGGAAATGATGGCAAGCTAGAAACACAAGTCTACCAGAAATCTACCCACACTAACCAAGTGCTCCATTACCAAAGTAACAACCCAACTTCCCACAAGAGGAGCTGTGTAAGAACATTATTCAGACAAGTACTAACACACTGCAGCAACCCAGAACACCAGAAACAGGAACCAGATCATCTATATAGCATCTTCCAGCAAAATGGATACCCACTCAACTTTATCAAAAAGTGCCTGTCCACTTAACCTACTACAACCCAACCAACAGGAGCTATGAAAAGGATAACACTGCCATACATCAGAAACATCTCAGAAACTACCAACAGACTATTACAACCACACGGCATCATCGTAGCACACTAACCAACCAAAAACCTTCAAAACATCTTAAGTAACCCAAAAGACCCAGTAGCCCAAGAAGAAAAAACAGGAGTTATCCACAACATACAGTGTAAGGACTATAACAGCTACTATGTAGGACAGACAGGCAGAAGACTAACAGAACCATCCACAAAGACAGTAAGAAGATACAATGAGAACTCCTTAATCTCACAACACATGGACAGAGTCAACCATAGTTTCAACTGGAAAACTGTGAGTATCTTAAACCAAGCCAAATCCAAAAATGCTAGAGAATTCCTGGAAGCCTGGCACTCAGACAAAGCAGCCATCAACAGACACATAGAGGTAAACAACATTTACGTACCATTTAAAAGAGACAATAGAAAAGCAAAAAGACCAGAACACCTCACCAGCAATCAACACCCAGATATGCAAAGGTTAACACCAGATGAACAGTCAAAGAGTACATTATACCTTAAGCAATGAACTATTAACTCAATCAATCAACCAAGCAGCAAAGAACAGCTGAATCAAGGAAGTCCCAACGAGAGAACAAAACCTCTACCAACACAAGCAGGACAAACCAGGGTATATAAACAGAGAGCAAGACCCACTCCCTTTTCTCACTGAAGATGTTGCCTAGTCTGGCAATAAAACATCTGCGAGAAAACAACAAGACTCAGAGAGCACCAAGGACTCCATAGTTCAACCCTGAGCTACAAATATTCTCTTCAATTGGCAATCTGGTATTCTGGTATTCTTCCTATTCTAGCTAGGGCCTTTTACTTGTCCTACCTTGCCTGTCTGCATAACTGATTAACTCAGCCAAAGGCAAGCAGAAGCTGTAGGAATGGAGCATGTCAGTGTATGAGAGTCAGATCTTACTATCCTGACCCTGGCATAATCCACACAGTACACTAAATCATGGTTTATTCAAACATGGTTAACAATAAATAATTGGCTGGGGTACTACAATGTGCTATGCCATGAATCATGCTTTACAAACCAGCGTGCCTGAATCCACACAGGACTGTAAATCAAAGCCAAAGCAATCATATCATAGCTGAGTGTCATGTTTGAACCCAGAGACTGTGACCAGCAGGTAGATGATTTCATTGCCACTATTACCACCAATATAATTTATTTGATAAAATCCCATTATACTTTAACTAACATAAGTGATAATAATGTGTGAACAGTATCCCAAATTGATTGTAATAATCTGAGAATTCCATTCAAAGGAATGATTGCCAGTTTGGTCTGGTGGTTAAGGTGCTGGGCCAGCCAGCAGTCTGTGAGTCCTAGTCCCACTTTAGGCATGCAAGCTGGCTGGGTGACCTTGGGCCAGTCACCCTCTCCCAGCCCAACTCACCTCATAGGGTTGTTGTGAGGAAAATAGGAGGAGGATGAAGTATTTGGTATGTTCGCCACCTTGAGTTATTTATAAAAATAAAAAGGCGGGATAAAAATTAAATAAATAAATAAATAAATGTCAATTTTATTACAAAGTAATGAAAATACAAAACTCCTTTGTATCCAAGGTACAACATTGTTCATTTCAGAAATAATGCTCCATAATCATGTTTGAAACACACTCCAGTACACACTAATAGAGCCCTGTGCCAGTATAAAGAAAAGTCAAGGTCGTGACCTCTCACAGAATTATGATAGACCAAAAAAGGTGTGTTTGACATTTTTGTGATATGCTTTCTCATCTGCAAGTTTTCACCTTGTGGTCAGACTACTGAAGTGTGGATCTTTTTTCTAAAATCCAACAAACATATTGCAACTCATGACCCTGTAGACTCAACACATGAAAATTAATACCCAATATATTTCAAGTTTTATCATTTGCTTTTTGTTTCTGTGGAAATGTTTCTAACACTGCAATCCTCTGTATGTCTGCTCAGAAGTAAATTCCACTGATTTTTATTGAACTGACTGCTAGAGAAATACCAATATATTCAGCCTCTGTTAGTAAACCCATCATCCCAGGTATACTTCCTTGGAATTATACCTGAGGCTAGTAATACTTTCATTAGAGTAATCAAAAGGATTGCATTTGTGGGGCAGGGGGAGACAGATCTACATGAGCAGCCAAACAGCTACTGTCATCTTGATGAACAGAATTCAGCCCTGGGAATTCTTGTGAGGTGGGTTTTTTTTGTTGTTTCCTTTGAAGTCTGGGTAGTTAAGCAGAACCAATGGATATATTTCAAAGCAGAGGTATGCTTCTTTCCATAGCCAATTTCCCCCTTTATAGATTGCTATAGCTCCTTTAGTCTCTTTCAAATGTCTTATTTTACCATTTTTCCCCCTCCTAGTCAAACTGGACCTTTTGAAATTTCTAATATGAACCCACTGAGTGATTGATGCCAAGCCTACATTTCCACTCTCTGTATACATTGAATTCTTGAGGCTAAATACTGACTGAAGAATATTCAGTAAGAAGATTTCCAAGTGTATTTCTGGCTACCATAAACAATCCAAACAGATGTATAAATATATACATCTGTTAGTTAATCTTCAGCTCATTAGATGAGTATCTTTTACTCATAGCTTCCCCATCATTTGTGTTAGTGTAAATTCACACATGTAAACTCACCCAAGTGATGATTTGCAAGTGTGAGACATTTATTTACACAACATTTATTGCAGTCTGAACTTTCATATCATCTGGCAAAAGACAGCATATTTTTTTTCCCATTGAGGCAGTTTATATTTACCTGCAGATCATTAGAAAATAGGCACCCATGGCCAGAGATGGAAAGGTCAAGGCAAACCTGAATTACAGTTCTGGAAAGTATATGATTAAATCAACACAATATCTATGAATCTGTCTTTTGCACAAATGCTAACTAATCCTTTGAGCTAACTTCTCAACCTTTTTGGACAGAGCTGACATACACAGTACAGTATGGCTGAAAACTGACTTAAACTTATCAAGCATGCTTCATTATCAAATGAACAAATAATCACTTGCAAATCCTGTACTATAAGGCTACAATGGATGTGGATGGTGTCCATTTGCTACTTTCCCTGTTTTCCTTGAAAATGTCATTTTAATAGCCAAAGGCAAACTCTTCCATTATACATCAAAATGTTTGTGCTGTAGAAATAAAGGTACTGAATCAGTAGCAGTAGTTTATCTATTTTGAAGAAATAATTTTATTGCCTTGATTTATGTGCACAAAGCATTTTGCTTACTGTTTTCTAAGTAGACAAATATTACTTTTTTCTCTCAATAAAGCTTGCAATCTTTTTCAAGCAAAGGTTTGTTCAGTTCCACATTGGTATATTAATATATTTTAAAATCTGATAACAAAATCTTGCATAAGAAATGCTATTTTATATGCTGCTTTTTCACATTCTGCAATTGTTGTACTCTAATATATACCTTCTCTAAGCCATTTTCATGAATATATGCATTTCTGCATGCAAGGTTTTCTAAAATATGCATTTTGGTATGTAGTTTTTGACAAGAAAATTGTATCACAACATTCAGAGAAGTGCAAAACCAGTGAGAAATTGGTTTGGTTCAACAAATTCCATCTGCATCCCCATTCCTTAGTTGTGCATTTTGCCTCTGAGCACTGTTACCCAACCTGAACCACTTCTAGACTTCAACTCTCAACATTCTCAGCAATGGCCATGCTGGCTTAGGCATTTTAAGAACTCCCACACATCTGAAAGTTGTTGCCCAGGTTGGGAAACGCTACCCTACAGTACAAGTGTGACACAAATGGGAATATTTTTGGAAACAGGTCAGTCTCTCTGCAATAATTTCATTATGTGCCATCAAGTCGTTTTTGACTCCTAGCGACCACATAGATAGGTTTTCTCCATGATGATCTATCTCTAAGATGTTCTTCCAAGTCGCCCAACCATGCACTCATCACCACCACAACTGAATCCATCCTTATTGCTGCTGATTGTCGTCTTCTTTTTCTTTCCACCTTTCCAGCATTAGAGCCTTTTCCAGAGAGCTGGATCTTCACATAATGTATCCAAAGTAGAATAATTTCAGCCTGGTCATTTGTGCCTCAAGTGAGAACTCTCGGTTGATTTGTTCAATGATCCATTGGTTTATTGTCTTGGATGTCTATGGTATTCTCAGGAGTCTTCTCTAACACTAACGTTCAAAGGCATCAATACTTTTCATAACCTGCTTCTTTAAAGTTCAACTTTCATTTTCATAGAGTGTTACAGGGAATACCATGGTTTGCATGATTCTGATCTTTGTAATAATTTGCCATAATTTACAATTAATCAATTGAAATTTATTAATTAAAAGGACATCTACCATATGTCTTAACATTTTCTTATTGAATTAGTAAATTGGACTACTGCATTGCATGCACAATGCCATGAATAGGTTGGACAGCTATAGTACCAATTATTATTTTGTATGTCACACAAATCACAATAAGGTGTGCTGGATGACAAGCAGATTTTTTTAGCAAGAGTTAAAATTATTGTTGTCACAAGGATTCTTATTTTCTGCAAGTTACCTTTCCAATGAAATGTAGGGGAGATTGGTCTTTCTTTTTTCCTTGTGATAGCTATGACGACATCCAGTCAAGATACTTGCTCTATCACTCAACAAAATATTACAGTAAAACTTCAATTTAATGGACCATTTGGGTTCAGGGGGTATTTCTTAAATCTGAATATCCGCTAAATATGAATTTACATAATTTGCATCTATTTATGCCATTTGTGTAGTTTTGGAATTAATATAAATGGTGTCATTTGCAATTAAATGTTTATTTAATGGACAAACTCTCCATTTAATGGGTGTTAGTCCATTATATAGGAAACATGAATCCACTGTATTTGAAGTGGTTAAACTGAGGGTCTTATCTGAGGGTCTTATCTGATGTTACAATATATGTACGTATATATACGTACATATATTGTAACATCATGCCACACTATAGTTCTAAGCAAATAAGCTTGTGCAAACTTTAATCAACTGCTTCTTGATTAACTGTACAGGACAAAGCTTTTCAATGTTCTGGAAAATTAGGGGAAACCTATTTCACTTCTCTTCCTAGTACTTGCCCATTTTGTGCCAAAGAGATGGTGTCCTGTGGGTAAAAGCCCAAACAATTGCTTTGAATCCTGAGCATTAATTTAAGTGGGGACTCTACAAGGCTTATGATCTTTCCAAGGATTTTTGTTCCAAGCACATATTCAAGGATAGTACAAAGAAAGTGTTTTGGCATAGAACCATGTCATTTCATTTCTTCTTCAATTGACTGAAAAAAAAAATGGAATGTAACAAAAAGACCTTGACATATGATCATGGAATGTAAGAGGCACTGACCATTGAAAATTGTCATGCCAGGAGCATTTCCTACCTCTTAACAACAGCAATAAAACTGACTTTAGAACAATGAATTTAAGAGTTGCTATTAGAGAATGTCAGGAGCATGGCTGCTTTTATAAAAGATTGCACACATTTCTCTACATATCACTATTTCTGCTTCAGATATGCCATTTTCTTAATTTAGAGAATCTCTTTTTACATGTCTTCTGGATCAAATAGATTTCCCTCTTTGGCAGTTTTACAAGAAAACCTGGATTGCTTTCTCTGGCCACAAAGAAGGAATTATTGTCACAGGCCACTGTATCAGTAGCAATATTCCATGTCATTGCAGAACCTTTGATTAAAAGTACTGTTTACTACTCTAACCAAAAGAAAAAAAAAAAAAAGTGAAAGTTCAGCATTGAAAGAACTATCATACAATGGTCACTGAGATTCAGTCAAAGGCAGAAGATAAGTATTTAAATCAGGCTTGGTCAGTCCCCATTGTCTGCAGGCTCTAAAGTTGACAGGAGCATCCTTGGAGTGGGGGAAGGCATTCAAAAAATCAAGATGGCAGCCATGACCACAAAACCGAAGCCCTGCCCTTTTTGCATATGGAAGTGGCAGGACTTTGATTGGGCAGTTACAACATCAGCTTCCCTTATTTGACCCCCTACAGTGCTTCTGAATATCCTAATTCATTTCTATTATCAAGTAAGGCTCCCTGAAATCTGTGAGTATGCCCTGAGGTAGCTTTTAGAGGCTTCTAGTAAAACTGAGAGAAAACCAAACTGACAGATATGTTCACTGATAGTGTATCTTCTTCCCTCTGAGAATCATTAATCACCTTCTCAAGAAGGATAGTAAGTTTAATATTGACTTAAAGAGGAGGGTATGTGTGTGCATATTTCTGGGAGCAGGGGTATTGCATTTTAATGTGTGTTTATTTAATTTGTACTTCCCAAATCAATTAGTAAATCAGAGCTATTTCACAACTCCCCAAACAACACATTGGAATGAATGAATGAACAAATATATATATATATATATATATATATATATATATATATATATATATATATATATTCTTATACACACACACACACAATCTTAAGACAAGTAGCTTGTGGCAGTATTGCAACCAAAACTCTCCCCATGACCTGAGTTCAATCCTGGTGGAAGCTGGATTCTCAGGTAGCCGGCTTAGGTCTACTCAGCCTTCCATCCTTACGAGGTCAGTAAAATGAGTACCTGGCTTGCTGGGGAAGGTGATGACTGGGGAAGGCAATGGCAAACCATCCCGATATAGTCTGCCAAGAAAATGTCATAAAAGCAGCATCCCCTTAAAGGGTCAGACATGACTTGGTGCTTGCACAGGGGACCTTTCACCTTTCACAGCATGCCAAACAGATTATCTTAGACAAAACTGCAAAAATATGCATAAAATAGTCGCAGTACTCTCTTAAAAGTGAGAAATGCAATGAAACTAAGATGTGTGAATTTGGCCAGTTTGTCTTATAAACTGATTACCTGTGGAGTCTTTTTTACCGCATAAGGACCCAAAAGTGCTCTGTTAATATTGTATAAACAGAACAATGGCAGGAAGGTTGGATACTTTAATATCATTTTCAATATTAAGTTATTGGATTAGCCTTGGATTCATAATTAATTTGTCCCATCCCTTTGCTTTTGACATCTCCAGATCAAAATCATTACAACCAACTCCCCAGAAAAAATTAGGAGCTGATTTGGCTCAGACTGGAGAAAGAATTCAGGGCCGTTTTTGTCAACAGCCTAAGTCATCTCACAACTCCAAATAATAACAAAAGACTACAACAAGACTGCAAGCCATGGTATCAGGACTCTTTCCCTAAATTTATTAAAGTTCTATCTAGTCCCATAAACTGTCAATTATCCTTGCAAATACCTAGGAGTTCTGGTAATCTAAACTTGAGCAAGCAGTATTTTCAAAGGAGGAGTCAAGCCTTTTGAGTAATTCAGATAAAAATCATCCTATACAGGTAGTCTTCACTTGACTACCACAATTGAGCCCAGTTTTTCAGACATAAAGTTATTAAATGAGTCCAGACTTGTTTTTATGACCTTTTCTTACTGTGGTTGTTAAGCAAGTCACAGCGGTCATTAAGTGATTCAAGATCGAGGCTTGTGGTTTCCTTCAGTTGTTAAGTGAACAGCACAGTTGTTAAGCAAACCAGGAGTTACTTTGCAGTACCGTGGGGGGTGAAATGAGATAGTCATATGTTTTCCATCAAAACATGACTATGGAAATGCTTTTGTGGCTACAGTACTATTTTCAGTTAATATTACTGTTATTTTCAACTAATATTGTTGTTTATTCATTCAGTCACTTCCAACTCTTCGTGACTTCATGGACCAGCCCATGCCAGAGCTTCCTGTCAGTTGTCACCACCCCCAGCTCCCCCAAGGTCGAATCCATCACCTCTAGAATGTCATCCATCCATCTTGCCCTTGGTTGGCCCCTCTTCCTTTTGCCTTCCACTCTCCCTAGCATCAGCATCTTCTCCAGGATGTCCTGTCTTCTCATTATGTGGCCAAAGGAAGGCTGTTTCAAATGTGGGAAAGACACCCACAGAGCAGCAGAATGCCCATGCGGAAAGTCCGATGCACTGAAAGGAGGACCCAAACCGGCTAAAACCCTGCTGACTAGATGCAAGGCAGCTGCTGCAACAACACTAGCCTGAAAGGATCCAGAGATGAAGTCCCTGACGGACTCTGGCAAAGACTCCAAACAGGAAGAACTGGAGCTAGTGGGAAACGAATTTCACCTATTCTAAATCATGCCCATGAGCAGGTGGAAACTCCAGGGTGCCACATGCCTACTTCGGAGATAGACGACAAAGAAGAACCTTTGGTGAGTGATGATTGCCCCACCTTGCTGGTGAAAGTAGAACTAAAAAACTTAAGAACCTGGCACAAAGCCAATCTGACAGCTATGTTAGACTCAGGGTGCACAAAATGCTTAATACACCCAGCTCTAATTGACACACTAAGCCTTAAAACCAAAAGATTTAAAAATCCAATTATTTTCACCCAGATGGATGGTTCTATTGCCCACGGGGGTCCAGTTGAATTCCAAACTGAGACTTCGGCCATGAGGTGTGGGGGGGGGGGGCATAAAGAAAGCTTTCAATTTATTGTAGCCCCTATCACCAACTATTCTATCATCCTGGGACTCCCGTGGCTAAAGAGTAGAAAACCACAAATCGAATGGGGCTCGGGTGCTTTATCATTTAATAATGGGGCTGGCAACCTCTTTACTGTACCACAAACTGGGTGGAATGTAGCCGGCATTCTCCTCAACCACACCCCTCCAGCAGAACCTATGGTACAGCCTGGCATTCTGCCCGAGTATACTGACTTTCTGGAGGTGTTCAATGAAAAAGAGTGTGACCAATTGCCTCCTCACAGAAAAACTGACTGTGCCATTGAAATTGACCCAAAGGCTAAACTACCCAAGCCAAAGAAGTAAGCTATGACAGAAACTGAGAAAGAAGTTATCAGAGAATTCATTGACAAAAACTTAGAGAGGGGTTTCAATGAGCCTGCCAACTCACCTTTGGCAGCCCCGGTACTCTTCCGGGTGAAAAAGGATGGCTCTCTGAGACTCTGCAAGAATTACTGTGGAATAAATGCCATCTCAATGAACAATCAATACCTTCTCCACTTAATGAAAGACATGCTATCACACGTATCAAAAGGAAAAGTATTCACCAAACTTGGCCTCAGGGAAGCCTACTTTAGAATTCGAATTTGGGAGGGGGATGAATGGAAAACATCATTTAACTGACCTCTGGGTTCCTATTAATACGAAGTCCTCCCATTTGGGTTGGCTGGGGCCCCTGGAGTATTTATGCAATATATCAATGAAGTCCTCCATGAACATTTGTACAAAGGGGTCCTGGTTTACTTGGATGACATTTTAATCTATTCTGACAACTTCAAAGACCACGTTCAGCTTGTCAAAAAATTCTTGCAAAAACTAAGAGATGCTAAGCTGTATGCCAAGCTCTCTAAATGCGAGTTCCACAAGTCCCAGCTAGACTATTTAGGCTATCGTATTTCTTCCAAGGGCATCGAAATAGATCCTGCCAAAGTACAAGACATCATGGGGTGGGAACCCCCTCGTACCAGGAGGCAACTTCAAAGTTTCCTAGGCTTCGCAAATTTCTATAGAAATTTTATCCCCCAATTTGCTCAAATTGCTTTGCCTCTAACTGACTTGTTGAAAACTAGAGGGAGGGGGGAAACCCAGAAAGTCACCTCCCCAGGGGCTAGATTTGCCTGGACTTCTGATTGGCAAACTGCTTTTGACAGTTTAAAGGTTCTTTTTACTAGAGAACACATTCTAGCTCACCCGGACCCAACTCGCCCCTTTATTGTGCAAGCAGATGCTTCTTACTCAGCTATCAGGGCAGTTTTGGTTCAAAAAGTTGAAACAGGTTTTCTCCACCCCTGCACATACCTCTCAACAAATTTTCAGACTCTGAGTGCAACTGGCCCATTTGGGAAAAAGAGACTTTTGCTGTAAAAATGCTCTCACACATTGGAGGCATTTGCTAGAGGGTGCTAGTTGACAGTTGCCTTTTGCTTTCCTTCTTTCTTGGGGTACTTCTAGTGTCTCAGCAGACAGCCATTTTGCCTTCTTGGTTTTCTTTTTCTTTGGGATGTATTTTGTTGCTGCCCCCTGAACAATGTTGCGAACTTCTGTCCAGAGTTCTTCCGGGACCCTATCTACTAAATCTAGTCCCTTAAATCTATTCTTCACCTCCACTGCATATTCCTTAGGAATATTAGTGAGCTCATATCTAACTGATCTGTGGGTCTTCCTTAATCTCTTTAGTCTGATCCTAAATTGTGCAATAAGAAGTTCGTGATCTGAACTACAGTCAGCTCCGGGTCTTGTTTTTACCGACTGTAAAGGTATCTGCCACCTTTGGCTGCAAAGGATGTAGTCAATCTGATTTCAGTGTTGTCCATCTGGTGAAGTCCATGTATAAAGCCGTCTCTTAGGTTGTTGGAAGATAGTGTTTGTTATGCAGAGTGAGTTGCCTTGGCAAAATTCTATCAGCCTATGTCCTGCTTCATTTTGTTCTCCCAGGCCATGCTTACCTGTAATTCCAGGTGTCATTTGACTACCCACCTTAGCGTTCCAGTTTCCTGTGATGAAAATAACATCTCTTTTAGGCCTGTTGTCCATTAGGTGCTGCAGATCCTCATAGAACTGCTCTACTTCGGCTTCTTCAGCATCTGTGGTTGGGGCGTATATTTGGATCACTGTGATGTTAAATGGCTTACCCTGAATTCAAATTGAGATCGTTCTATTGTTTTTTGGATTGTATCCAAGCACTGTTTTAGCCACTTGACTCTTAATTATGAAGGCTACTCCATTTCTTCTGTGGTCCGCTTGTCCACAGTAGTAGATCTGGTGGTCATCTGATGTGAAGTGGTTAATAATCAACTAATATTACTGGATGATTATTAAAAACTTTTACTGTAAGGTCTTCATTGAAATCTTTGTTCTAAAGTACAGTACTAAACAGGTTTAAAGGTACTGTACATAACTTTAACTTTTTTCCTGCTGTAGTAAACTCTGCAGCATTTGTTACTGTATAGTACTGCATATAAATCTGATTTTTATAAAACAACTGTTTTAAAAACAGTAAACCAGCATTCAGTATTGTTAAATATAATTAAAATTTAGATAGGCAGAGGATGGAACATGCATGCCACCATACAAATCTCTACTTAAGTTAAAGGAAAACTGGGAAAAACTTAAAGGCAAGCATGCAGTACTACATGGAAAAAGTATTTACTTTTCCTGTACAGCAAGGCACACACACAAGGCTCCCTCTGCCGGCTGCTAAATCACAGGAAGTAGTGCGACCACATGATTGGGCCTGCTGGCTTCAAAATCCAGCATCATAAGCCTGGAGGACTTCCTGGTACCAAAGGGTGGTCATATGACCCAAAATGGCCACCACTTCCAGGATGGCCAAATCTGGGTCACATGATCGCAGAGACTATCCTGTTGAGACTATGAGACAGCCAGGCAGAGCTACTAATAAAATTCTTTATTGAACTATTTACAATCATAAAAGTTCTTGCAATAGATTAGAGCATGTAATTCAATCAAGTCCACCCAGGTGGCAAAGGACACCCTGGCAACACTGCAGAGTCAGATGGAGACAAGGCAGCAAGGCAGAACTTATACAATTTTTGGTTCAAAGCTGCAAGACTGGGAGGAGCTGTTGTGCATGACAAAGGAGAGATGGGACACTCAGGTAGGTGCCCTGGCACACAGGCTAGATCTGGCTGGCACACAAAGGCTAGACAATGCTTAGCTGAAGTATCTAGGCAGAGCTTGGTTCTGGAAGCAAGACTGGACTGGACTGGAGCCTTCAGGCTAGGCTTCAATCTAGAGGCAAGGCTGGACTGGACTGGAGCATTCTGGCAAGGCTGAGGTCTGGAGGTACACATGGATTGTGCTGGAGCAAAGCAATGAGGCTTGGAACTGGACACGACACTGTGCTCACAGGGATGGCAGAGAGAGGCTCTACTGGAGCAACCCATGCAGATGGAGATTCCACGAAGGTAGAAGGCTCTGGCGTTGGTTCCATACCGGCTACAGGCAAGACTTCTGATGCTGGTAAGAATTCTTCTGCACATGCTGTGAGCTCAAAGGAGTGGTTGTCTCCAGCAGCTTGCTCTTGGTGTGCCTGCCTTTTTATTTTCTCCTTTTTGCACCATTTTCCTTTTCTGCCCAATCACACTTCTTTTTCTTTTGCGCACTTCTCTGCTCTCCTCTCTCGAGCACTGAATGGAGGCTTCAAATTTCCCTCTGGAATTTGTCCAATCCTCTCCTGCAATTTTTCCCACTCTGCTGAGTCACTTCCTGGATTAGATTCCTAAAGTCCTTGCTGATAAGTTTTGTTTTTCCCTTCTGACTCTGAATAAGTTTTGTTTTCAGAGTCAGAAGCAGGCGGAAACCTCACAGAGGCCTTGTGAGAGTTATAATTTTGGGCCCCTGTCGGAGATCTACTTTTGGGGTACCATCATAACTTTGAATGGTCCTAAGCAGCCGGTTGGTAAGTGAAGACTACCTGTACAAAAGAAAGCAACCAAACTAATTTATTCCTTATACATGAAAGCATCATCAACTCAAACAGGTTATAACAGGCTGTTATTGTAGTCATAAATATTTTAGAACAATGTTTAACATAGATGTTAAAAAGAGCAAACACAATTTTAGGCCACATCAATAGAAATAGTTTCCAAAGAAAGGGGAGTTAAAAGTTCTACAATATTCTGCATTGATCAGAGCACAGCTCAAGTTTTATATACAGTTAGGGGCACCACATTTTAAGAAAGATCCAGAAAAGAGTAAGAAGGAGGTTCAGAAGATGGAAACTATGTCTGATGAGGGCAGACCGATGGAATTGGTATATTTAGTCTTGAGAAAAGCCAATTAAGAGGTATATATGATACGGTTGAAGGGTTATCAAGAGAAGCAACCAAGACCTATTTTGTCATTCCAAAGAACAGGACACAGGATAATGGTCTTAAAGTTACTAGAACATTAATTCTGGCTGACTAAGAAAAAAACATGTAAAAAGAAGTTTAATAAGGTGGGGTAGATGGTGAGTTCCCTTTCACAGGATATATTTAAGCACAGTATGAACAGCTAACTGTTATGGATGCTTTAATTTGGATTTCTGCTCTGAGCAGGAACGGCCTAAATAGCATCTGACAACTCTATGATTCTATGAAATCTTTGAACATGCAATGAACAAGATCGCCTTGTTTAGCTGCATACTGTTAAACATTTGCAACAGTGCAGTTGCATTCAGTTGTGAAACTAGTAAGATAGGTTTGGTTTATTCTTTATTTTCTTTATTTTCATTTTCCTTCTTAAAAAGAGGGGGGGGGCAGGGAGCCTTTTCATCTTGTTAATTTATTTTAGAAGAGTGACATGCAAAATTTCATTGCCAATAAATTGATATCTGTGTGCTTGTTGTAAATGATAATGCAGGAAAAGATTAGCTCAACTTTCCCCAGCATATGCAATTATGTTTGATAATTAGCCATAGTTATTTTCATTCCACGTGAAACTTGTTAGCTTTTTCACTCAAAGGTTAACACTTTAAATGATGTGGTCTGAACAGTACTTAACAATGCATTTCATTTAGATTAAACTGTTTAATATATGCTAAATAAACATAAGCTTATTTTAAAGAACTTACTAAGTTCTAAGTGTGAAGACACATAGTAAATTGAAAGTATGTAGTCAGGGGAGCTGATACCAAAAGACTGCAATTCCTGTTCTTTGTATCATAGGAGAGGAAGAGGAAAAAAATAAGGCTAAGTTTGCCAAGTCTTTAAAAAAATAATAAGATTCAGTCTTACTCTTGTCTCTTTAATATTCCTATATCTGCCTCCACTCATAATTCCAAAAGTCAAGCATCTCTTGCCAATTTCTTGAATATTCTTCGTTGGAGGAAGAAACTGCAAGAATAAGTTCATTGCCCATTTCCCCCCTTTTCTCAATGTTTTTTTTTTTTATTATTATAATTATTATTATTTTTCCAAGCATATTTTTTTTCAACCTGAAATTTGCTTGCTGCTCCATTCTTATTTTACCAATCTTTTCCATCTTCACCAGGCAGACTCCATTTGGCCTATCAATTCCAAGGGGCAGAAGTAAGTGGGATAAATATTTATTATCTTTCCAGCTTTCATTTTTAACAATAACCAAGAACAGAGATCTGGTCAAAATTCCCCTTTAGGATGGAGGAATTGAAGGAGAACTGGGGATCTTAGGACTCTCCTTATCTCTTCTAAGCTGCCTCTTGTGCAAACTGAACTATATTCCTATGGAAGAGAATATATGTAGCTCAGGGCTGAACTGTGGAGGCCTGGTTGTTTGCTTGCATATGTTTTATTACCCAACTCGGTAACTTCATCAGTGTGATTAAGTGTGGATTTTGCTCCCTCTTTATATTCAGTAGCTTGCCCTGCCAGTTTTGGTGGGGGTATGGTTTTCTCCTTCATTAGGGTATTGTTTTCTGCTTGATGGTTTGCCTGCTTGATGGTGTTAATCCCTACTTATCTGGGTGTTGGCTGCTGGAGAGGATGTGTTCTGGTCTTTTTGTTTCCTTCTTAGCTTTTATTTATCATCTCTTTTGAATGGTATGTAAATCTGGTTTATTTCTATGTGCCTATTGATGGCTGATTTGTCTGAATGCTAAGCTTCCAGGAATTCCCTAGCATTTTTGTTTTTTTTTATTTAGCTTGGTCTAGGATGCTCATGATTTCCCAGTTGGAACTATGGTTGAGTCTGCCCATGTGCTGTGAAATTAACAAGTTTTCATCATGTCTTCTGGCTGCTAGTTTGTATTCATGGATGCGCTCTGCTAGTCTTCTGCCCGCCTGCCCTAAATATTGGCTGTTACAACTGTATGTTGCAGATGACTCCTGCTTTTTCTTCCTGGGCTACTGGGTCTTTTGGGTTACTTAAGATGTTTTGGACAGCTTTAGTTGGTTTGTGTGCTATGGTTGTAATAATCTGTTGGTTGTTTCTGAGATGTTTTTGATGTACGACGGTGTTATACTTTTCATAGCCTGTGTTGGTTGTACTGCAGTGGGGTGAGTGGTCAGGCACTTTTTGATAAAGTTGTGTGAGTATCCGTTTTGTTGGAAGGCATTGTATAGGCAGTCTGTCTCCTTTTTCTGGTGTTCTGGGTTTCTGCAGTGCGTTTGTACTCATCTGAATAATGTTATTACACAGCTCCTCTTATGGGAAGTTGGGTTCTTACTTTGGTAATGGAACACTTGGTTACCGTGGGTTGTTTTTCAATAGAGTTGCATTTCTAATTTGCCATTGTTTCTTCTGCTGAAGAGGATATTCAGGAAGGGTAGTGTGTTGTTGTTTTCTTCTTCCTTTGTGAATTTTATTCCTTTGAAGATGTTGATAGTTTCATGTGTCTTCTTTAGTTGTTCCTTTTTTATTATGGCAAAGGTATTGTCTACATACCAGATCCATATTTTTGGATGTGTGGGAGTGCTATAGTTTCTAGATGCTGCATTATGGCCTCTGCTATGAGTCCAGAGAGTGAACTATATTCCTTTGGGAAGTTTCCTAATCTGGAAAAACACCTGCCGTGGAGAAGGATAGAGATGTGGGAAGGAAGAATCAGTCCTAAAGGTCAGTGAGAAGAGTCCAATTTGGGAATGAGAAAAGTGATCAGTGCTGTAGCTTGGGAGATACTGTCTCAAGAAGTATTTGGACTGCAGCTTAAAGGACAAATGGTGTTGTAGAGAAGCAAGTGGCACATGGAGTAGAGCAAGAAGACAATGTTTACTAATATATCATATATCTGCCCAAGTAGAGATGTATGAAATAAGATGATGCTAATGTTGATGATGATTCTATTCTATTTATATCTCCTTGCAATCTAAACTGACTCATGGTGGTTTACATGATATGGGGGGAAAAATGAAAACATCTACAGTAGGCATAAAATAAATATAGAAGCACTTTAAAAAAAAACAGTTCCCAAAGATCAAATTATACACTGTAAAAAATAATTTTAAAAAAGATTAGAAAAGATACTAAAAGATGGCCATGTTATAACCAGAAAGGCCTGCAGAACAGTTCACTCTTCAGCATCCCTTTACTTCCCAAAAATGGGAAACTAGGAATGGTTTTTTCCCCAAGATGACATAATAGATTGGGTCAATTCTGGTTGGAACAAGCAGTCCCTGCAAGTATCCAGATAACACGTTGCAAAGTGCTTTATAGGTGAAAAACAGCACTTTAAATTGTACCAGAAACCAACTGGTAGCCAGTGCAAGTTTCATAGCATAGGTATAATATGCTCCCAACAAGTGCCAGTTAGTGCATATGCCACTGCATTTGAGTTATAGCAGTAGTAAAATAAAAAAGTGATTTTGTTCCTCTCAACCCCAAATTCTTCATAAACTTTACTTGATCTAGGAAGCTTGCAATTAATTTCAACATTTCAGGTGAAATTTAGTGACAGCTCTAACACTGAATGTATATGTCCAGCATCCAAAGAAAATCCATGCTGAAATGTCTTGAAGTCACACTTTTCCAAACTTCAGATACCACTTATCATTGGACTAGGGGTTGACATAACATGATCAATGCTCAGCTAATCATCTCTAGACAACCAAGGGTCTTGACTGAGGATTGCTTCATAGTATTTTTTTTTCTCATCTCACTTAAGTGACAGCTTCTGACAGGAGAAGCTTCGATGAGTCACATGAAGTCCTGGGATATCAGGTTATCTTTATTTATTTAATTTTTTTTTTTCTGTCCTTAAATCTGTTCATGCATTTGGCTTGACATTATTATCCTTCTGACTTCATACACCACATATGAAACTGTCTCAGGCAGTGGTATCTGCAATGGGAGAAGGACAAGGAAAGGCAAATGACAATAGTGGTATCACCCTCATATGATGCAAACTTCACACCTTTGTTACATAGACTGTGATGTCAGATATATCTACAATAGGGGCAGAGCTTGCATCATGACAGTGCATCAGGAGAATTTAATATTATTCTCATCATTTTGACAGATGTGTTAGATCCTGCAGATGCCTCTGGCCATATGTCTTCTCTGATTCATGTAACTCATTATTCTCTTTTTTAGCACACTGGTAGAAGGTCTCCAGAGTCTTTTTGTTCCAGAGCTAAAATCTGGACCTTAGTGCTATATATTTTAATATTATTCATACTAGGTTGGATCCATATTTAGCCATACTGAAAACACATTAAATGAAATCAGTAGGAGTTAACTGGTAAAGATCTGCTGCTTTTAGAATGATCAGATATCACATTAAACCAATACTTAATACTCCCAAATACGTTTGGGCTGCAATCCTATATCATGTTCCCAGGCAATTAGTCTTACTGAACTCACTGAGATTTATATTTAAATAGACACATTTAGAACTGCATGTTACTGTTATATTACAAGTTGAGCTTTGACAGTACTCCAAGACAACTCAAACAAACAAGTCTTTTTAAAGCTCTGTTTTAAAGGGACAATGTAGATCCCATAAAATTACAAATGCACTCCAGCTATGAACACCATCTCATTATATTAGTTTTGCTATGGCCTATTAGTTTATATGGTATGTGAAATACATGGCCAAATTAAATGCTGCTGGAATTTATGTAAGAAGGGGAATCTTTTATGAATAATGGCATAAAGAGTATTATTTCTCAATCTGCAATTTTAGATCCACATTTCTCATTTTAAAGCTTCGAGCCTACCCCTGCAATAAAAATATTTTTACTGCACTCAAGAGCTTGAATTTTTCCTATATCGCAGCAACAAATGGAAACAATGGCTTAGGAACATTCTATTTGAGGGGTCTCAAATGTGGTGCAAAGAAACATCCTCAGTTAATGACAGAAGTATACAATTACTGGGCCCTGTGAGCTGCTGAAAAGGTTTTAGAAGTTCAGGGATGTTATATCAAACTGATCAGTGTTTTCTGCAAAATAAAATTCACTTATTGTAAAATCAGATGAGTCAAATGCTGACTATACATTCCTCTCATATGAGGATCTGATTTGACAAAAAACAAGTCTAATTTTTTTGGTTTTTTGTTAAAGAAAAGCTCTTTTCATTCAATTTGAGAGAGAAGAGAAACAGTGTTTGAATATATACCCACACCAAGAGACATATATATTGAAATATATGACAGCCAGTTTGGTGTAGTGATTAAAGACATCAGGTAGAAACCAGGAGACTATGACTTTTAGTCCTGCCTAAACAAAAAGCCAGTAACTCTCTCTCAGCCCTAGGAAGAAGGCAAAGGCAAACATTGCCAAGAAAACATGGTGTGTGGATGGATGGAGGGATTGCAGAGGAGAAGAACATATCTTATGGGGTTTGTTGTGAGACTCTGCCACATAGTTTTGAGGTGTTTGAGATCTAACTAGAAATCTTCAAAACTATGGTTGAATAATTATGCCAGACTAAAAGCCTAGCCCCAGTACCCTTGATGCTCTTGTTTGACCATCCTTGTTGAACTGAGAGCCAGGAAGTCATGTAAATATAGGAGTCCCTATAGGCACCAAACAAAGTTGCAGGGAGCTTTTAGGTGATATGCCTCCAGCACATAATGTAAAATAGATCCCTCTTAGCAGACAAGACAGCAAGACATCCCAAGTAGGGAAAGGGGACTCTGGCCCTGGATAAGAATGGAGAGAGTTCTTAGAAAGGACAGACCTAAGAACAGAATGAATCCCAGATGGTTCTCAGAGTAGCAGAGAGGTCCACAATGGCAGAACAACTGGAATACTCATACAAAGGAGGCTCTGCATGTGCAGGCCCAGTTATATATTTCAGGGCAAAGTTAGTTGCTTGAAGTCACAGGCCTAGAGCACTTTTCAGTGATACCAAAAGATGAAGTACTCACTAAGAAGCACTCCTGATAAGCCCCTTATTGAAGTTACTTAAATTAGTTCACCCTTCTCAGGACATTTGATACATGTAGGAGGAAAACTTTTGCATGTGCTGCTAATCAGCTTCCCTTCAAGAACTGAATATTCACGGGCTTGCTTAACCAAAAGCTAGTCTGTACCAAAAAGGTGTCTGTGATGTATCGGGTGGGTGAGTATGGACAATTCTCCTTTTGGAATGCATGAATTAGTTAAGTTTCCAAATTGAGATCAATCGAAGAGCTAGAATGTTAGCTGAGCCTTCTGTTTAAACTTGTATCAGTGTTGGACAAGGTTATTAGGAAAAAAAAAAGCTGTACTGTTGTGTTGATTCCTACTTGATGCTTATGATCCTTTTTGGAGGCTACACCATGAATGTCCTTACAAAAGGAAGTGGGGCAGGTGATTACTAGGGAGAGAGAGGGGGGCTTGTGATGATGACACTTCACTTATGAAGTAGCCTATCCTGAGAACCTCACCTAACATTTTCTGCATGGTCCTCTAGTAGTTCGGTGAACATCTTTTATTCACTGGTGTGTTCAACAGCTGTAATGGAATGTAAAAATGACCTTGAGGAAGTGGAAGAAGAGCCACAACCAAGACAATTGTCAGATAAGAGAAATCTGAGCCCAATGCAGGAATGTAATTTGAGAAAGAATCTCAGAGTTGACCCTTCCTAGTTATCTTGGATATAAAGGCAGGGAGGGGAGAGACACATTCAGAGTTGCCAGATTCTGTTACTGTAACCTTAGAATAAAAGTAGTATTATCATTCATAATCTTGGTTCCCTGGTCATTTTGTTTATATTGCTTTTCACATTTTTAATTTTTTTGTGAGCTATCCAAAAAGCATGTATTTTAGTAGTTATTTAATAAATAGCAAAATCAGCCAATCAGTATGATTTGCTCAAGTTTTGCCTTGATAAGTAGGAACTGTCTTTAAAGAGCTACTTTGTCTGCAATGCATTCTTTATAATAATGAAGGTGTGAACAGCTTTAGAACTGCAAATAAATGGATTGAATTGGAAAAGAAAAGGAAAAAAAAAAGAAAGGGGAGGGGAAGGGGAAGGGGAAGGGGAAGGGGAAGCAAGGGAAGGAGTAAATAAATGAATGTGCTGATTCAGGAAATGGAAAAAGAGGATGATTTTAAGATTTCACAGCTGAGAAAAATTCAAAAAACCCAAATCAACTTCCCAAAGTATGCCTGAATTCTGCTGGTTCAGTTAATTTCTTTAAAATGGGGACAATGTACCTGATTCAGTTGACAGCAATGATAATAATCATTTTGAGCTCTTCAGGGGGAAATGGTAGTGATGAAACTGGATTATATTTGGAAGACAATGATCAAGCCAGACTGTGACCAAATGGTGCAGGTAAACACTTCCTGCCATCCTGTCACATGACAAAAAAAATGCTGAATGTGGATGGCGATAAAGTGAGGCCTGGTAGTGAAATGGATTAAAGTTTTCTCCTCCCCCCCCCCTCTCTCACACACAGTTTCTCACAAGAGGGGAGAAGAAAGTTAAATTGGCTGATGAGCAGGCAGGAAGGGGGAAAGGGAGTTTTTGACACAAAAGAGGAGGAGGAGGAGGAGGAGGAGGAGGAGGAGGAGGAGGAGGAGGAAACAAAGATGATTTAGACAGCTTTGGCTGTTTCCTGATTCAAGAGTGGTCCAAAAATCACTGTAGAGTTCCAGGGAGAAAGGAGATCAGTAAAGATGGAAGAACAGCAGATTGAGGGATCAGACCTACCTTACTAGAAATAGGAAAGAAGATCGGAAGAAAACCCCAAAATAAAAGATTAACTTGCTGCTTGCCATTAGAGAATGCCAGTTAACAATAAGTAATACCCTTGATTAACTCTAAGGAAGGGAATTTATCACTTAGAGGTGTAATGCACATAGCTGCCTTATAGGAAAAGCACATTGATTTCAGAAGAAATATTACTTTATAGGGAGGAAACAAAATAGATAATTGCTGAAAGCAAAGCAGTTAGAGCTATAAAGTGATTTACTGCATACCAAACATTTTATAAGTCTAGCTATAAGAGAGAAGTATGAGGAGGAAATCTGTGTACCTGCTTACATTGTTAGCCTTTTATGACTGAAAGAGAAATAATTTGTTCTATTTTTGAGATTACAAATAAAAAGAAAAAAAAAATTAAGAAAATTTTGCATACTGGAGTTTGCCCCCCTCCCGCAAAAGATATGACACAAGCAGAATAAAAGATGTGACCGGTAAAACATTTTATCACACTTCTATTCATGTTTGCTTTTTAATTATCATTTTCAGAATATTCTCTTTTGCCTCTGGGATATAGACACAGCCTTTCTAATTGGAATAAATGGATACAGTGTTGCCTTTTTATTTATGTATGCATTTATTTTACTATCTTTGCTTCCGTTCTGCCTTTTTATTTATGCATTAATGCATGTTTCTTTTACTATCATTGCTTCTCTGCTTTGAGCAGAAACCTGGCATTTAGATATTTATAGAGCAATACTATTCTTGTCAACAGGTTAATTTAATTGAGACTACTCAGCGTTAAATATGAAGGGCCTGGAAAACTACCACCTTCCAGATGAATTGGACTATACTAACAATAAAACTAAATAAGAATTTGCAAATTGGTCTCAATCAAGATGCTTTGTCCTTTTTTGGTTGTTGCTGTTGTTGTTGTTATTGCAAATTTAGAAACAGCCTTGAAAATGAACATTTTGTTTAAGTAACAACCTTGCCCAATGTATTTGATAGGTATCTTAAAATACCTGAAAGGGGGTCAGACAGAAGAAAGTCAAAACCTGTTCCATCTTGTTTTGCAACACAGGAGATGGGATAATGGATTTAAATTACAGGATGGACATTTTCAACTGAATGTTAGGGCAAAATAATTATAGTAGTAAGAACAGTCCCTCAAGGGTTTTTACCCAAGAATTGGTGGATTCCTTTGCTTTGGCTGCATTCAAATTGGAATGGAAATTAGGGAGCTATTTGTCATAGATATTTTAATTTGGATATACACACTGAGCAGGGGATTGGACTCAGTGCCTATATGGCCCTTCCAGCTCTATGATTCTGCATTGTTTTTATACAACGTTAATATATTATGGATACATTTTCCTCAAAATACACTTTTAAAAAACACAATGGCCACTAATATATGCAATTGCCTTCTATAAATATATATGCATAATTATTCATAATTCTCTCAAATGCACTTGGTGGGATTTGTTTTGTGTATGTGTGTTTGCATCTTTTAACTCTTTGTGTACTTGTTTTCAGCAGAGAAAAATGGACCATTACAAATGTGGTTCATTGTGCCTTTTACTGCTGTGACACAGTCCAATTTGGCAGACAGCATTGCTTTACACTCAAAGCGTAAGCCAACATAGCCTGAGATCAGAAGTTCAGACTTGTCAACCTAAACATCTGAGAGTGTCTGGATACATGCCCCTTGTATAGCGAATTGCATCCAAAACAGATACACTTGCTGCTTGTATAATTGAATCTCTCTCCAGTTTATAGGTATATAGTACTAGATCTCTCTTTAAATGCCATTACAAAGCCAACCTATTACATCAAACCTTTAGCTCGGTCCACTGACTCTCTTCCCCATTCACCCCAAATGTAAAATGAGACATCATATATGTGCAAATTTCTTCAGGCTGAGCCAAACAGGAAGCTGTATTTCACAAGTGTTTGACTCCGATGAAAGATGTTCCTTTATTAAGACTTTTTTTTTTGACACCCTTTCACAGCCAGGCATTTGTGGGGAGCAAATGTATACCCTATTGCTAAGAGAGCCAAGTTCCATTGTAAAAAGGTCACTTGACAGTTTGTCTCTGGATTTTCCAGTATAGTGAGCTGGATTTTTGAAATCTTTATCAAATCTTTGGGCAAAAAAGTTGGGTAGATGATTTTTTGCAAATGTCTCTACAGGAAGATAAATTTTCATACAATATTGCAAGAACAGGACTCTTCCTTAGCAATCACCATAGCACCACTAATGGGGGAAAAATGCAAGGAGTTATTTCCAGATATCTGGTCTTGGATGGAATTGAAAGATGAGAAGCCAAAGAGGATGCAGACCATTGGAGAAATGATTATACTTTGAAAGACAGGATAGTCACCCATAGATTTTAGCCACCTCAGGGCTAAGGGAGTAGAAGAATACACCCTTCACCTAAAATTGTTTAAGAATGTATTTAAAAGAACAGAATTTCTCAAAAATTGTTCTTTTAAAGACATCCTTAAACAATTTTTCTACCATCAAATTGAACAAGAATTAGTGGAAAAATAAATGCTGGAAAATGTATCATGCTAATACTAGTTTCCTTAACACTCCTATAATGGAGCAATGGTTCTGAGAAGAAAACCAGTATCTAGGGAAACCTGAAAAAATAAAGCTAGTAAGGTTTTTTTTTAATTAACTTTTTCTAGTCTTCCTACTCTAGTTCATTTCCTGTATACTAATCATATGAGGTGTAAGTGGGATATATATATATATATATATATATATATATTTCCCTTTTACACCAAGACATTAAAAAGCTTCTGTTTTACTAGAATGGTAGTGTTTTTCTACAAAACCAATTATGCTGTCTACAAGTAGCACGTAAGTGAAGATAAGCATAAGAAATTTAAATCTAGAAGCAGATTCATTCAATTTTCAATAACAGATCTATTCTTCAGAAAATTAGGTCAGCTGGAATTATATTTCTAAATCACACTATGAATCTTTCTCTCCTGATGGGCCTCAGTGGACAAGAACAAATAGATGCTTAAAGGTGCAATCTTCAGCAAAGGATCGTTACCTTGTCGTGGTGCTGGAGCTTGAGCACCTCAATGATGCCATGAGCTAAACCGTGAAGGGCCACCCAAGACGGGAAGGTCATGACAGAGAGGTCAGACTAAATGCGATCCCTGGGGAAGGTAATGGCAACCCACCCCAGTATTCTTGCCATGCAAACTAAATGGATCAGTACAACCAGAGATATGTCGGTATACCATCGGAAGGTGAGACCCCCAGGTCGGAAGATGGTCAAAATGCTACTGGGGAGGAACAGAGGATGAGCTCAACTAGCCCCAGACGTGATGACGCAGCTAGCTCAAAGCCGAAAGGACGGCTAGCGGCCGACGGTGCTGGTGGTGAACGGCGAATCCGATGTTCTAAGGATCAACACACCATTGGAACCTGGAATGTAAGATCTATGAGCCAGGGCAAATTGGATGTGGTTATTGGTGAGATGTCAAGATTAAAGATAGACATTCTGGGCGTCAGTGAACTGAAATGGACTGGAATGGGCCACTTCATATCAAATGACCACCAGATCTACTACTGTGGACAAGAGGACCACAGAAGAAATGGAGTAGCCTTCATAATTAATAGTAAAGTGGCTAAAGCAGTGCTTGGATACAACCCAAAAAACGACAGAATGATCTCAATTCGAATTCAGGGCAAGCCATCTAACATCACAGTGATCCAAATATACGCCCCAACCACAAATGCTGAAGAAGCTGAAGTAGAGCAGTTCTATGAGGATCTGCAGCACCTACTGGACAACACGCCTAAAAGAGATGTTATTTTCATCACAGGAGACTGGAATGCTAAGGTGGGCAGTCAAATGACACCTCGAATTACAGGTAAGTATGGCCTGGGCGAAGAAAATGAAGCAGGACATAGGCTGATAGAATTTTGCCAAGACAATTCACTCTGCATAACAAACACTCTCTTCCAACAACCTAAGAGACGGCTTTATACATGGACTTCACCAGATGGACAACACCGAAATCAGATTGATTACATCCTTTGCAGCCAAAGGTGGCGGACATCTGTACAGTCAGTAAAAACAAGGCCTGGAGCTGACTGTAGTTCAGATCATGAACTTCTTCTTGCACAATTTAGGATCAGACTCAAGAGATTAGGGAAGACCCACAGATCAGCTAGATATGAGCTCACTAATATTCCTAAGGAATATGCAGTGGAGGTGAAGAATAGATTTAAGGGACTGGACTTAGTAGATAGGGTCCCGGAAGAACTCTGGACAGAAGTCGGCAGCATTGTTCAGGAGGCGGCAACAAAATACATCCCAAAGAAAGAGAAAACCAAGAAGGCAAAATGGCTGTCTGCTGAGACACTAGAAGTAGCCCAAGAAAGAAGGAAAGCAAAAGGCAACAGTGATAGGGGGAGATATGCCCAATTAAATGCAAAATTCCAGAGGTTAGCCAGAAGAGATAAGGAATTATTTTTAAACAAGCAATGCGCGGAAGTGGAAGAAGACAATAGAATAGGAAGGACAAGAGACCTCTTCCAGAAAATTAGAAACATTGGAGGTAAATTCCAAGCAAAAATGGGTATGATCAAAAACAAAGATGGCAAGGACCTAACAGAAGAAGAAGAGATCAAGAAAAGGTGGCAAGAATATACAGAAGACCTGTATAGGAAGGATAACAATATCGGGGATAGCTTTGACGGTGTGGTCAGTGAGCTAGAGCCAGACATCCTGAAGAGTGAGGTTGAGTGGGCCTTAAGAAGCATTGCTAATAACAAGGCAACAGGAGACGACGGCATCCCAGCTGAACTGTTCAAAATCTTGCAAGATGATGCTGTCAAGGTAATGCATGCTATATGCCAGCAAATTTGGAAAACACAAGGATGGCCATCAGACTGGAAAAAATCAACTTATATCCCCATACCAAAAAAGGGAAACACTAAAGAATGTTCAAACTATCGAACAGTGGCACTCATTTCACATGCCAGTAAGGTAATGCTCAAGATCCTGCAAGGTAGACTTCAGCAGTTCATGGAGCGAGAATTGCCAGATGTACAAGCTGGGTTTAGAAAAGGCAGAGGAACTAGAGACCAAATTGCCAATATCCGCTGGATAATGGAAAAAGCCAGGGAGTTTCAGAAAAAACATCTATTTCTGTTTTATTGACTATTCTAAAGCCTTTGATTGTGTGGACCATAACAAATTGTGGCAAGTTCTTAGTGGTATGGGGATACCAAGTCATCTTGTCTGCCTCCTGAAGAATCTGTATAACGACCAAGTAGCAACAGTAAGAACAGATCACGGAACAACAGACTGGTTTACGATTGGGAAAGGAGTACGGCAGGGCTGTATCCTCTCACCCTACCTATTCAACTTGTATGCAGAACACATCATGCGACAAGCTGGCCTTGAGGAATCCAAGGCTGGAGTTAAAATCTCTGGAAGAAACATTAACAATCTCAGATATGCAGATGATACCACTTTGATGGCTGAAAGCGAAGAGGAACTGAGGAGCCTTATGATGAAGGTGAAAGAAGAAAGTGCAAAAGCTGGTTTGCAGCTAAACCTCAAAAAAACCAAGATTATGGCAACCAGCTTGATTGATAACTGGCAAATAGAGGGAGAAAATGTAGAAGCAGTGAAAGACTTTGTATTCCTAGGTGTGAAGATTACTGCAGATGCTGACTGCAGTCAGGAAATCAGAAGACGCTTAATCCTTGGAAGAAGAGCAATGACAAATCTCGATAAAATAGTTAAGAGCAGAGACATCACACTGACAACAAAGGCCCACATAGTTAAAGCAATGGTGTTCCCCGTAGTAACATATGGCTGCGAGAGCTGGACCATAAGGAAGGCTGAGTGAAGGAAGATCGATGCTTTTGAACTGTGGTGTTGGAGGAAAATTCTGAGAGTGCCTTGGACTGCACGAAGATCCAACCAGTCCATCCTCCAGGAAATAAAGCCAGACTGCTCACTTGAGGGAATGATATTAAAGGCAAAACTGAAATACTTTGGCCACATAATGAGAAGACAGGACACCCTGGAGAAGGTGCTGATGGAGAGTGGAGGGCAAAAGGAAGAGGGGCCGACCAAGGGCAAGGTGGATGGATGATATTCTAGAGGTGACGGACTCGTCCCTGAGGGAGCTGGGGGTGTTGACGACCGACAGGAAGCTCTGGCGTGGGCTGGTCCATGAAGTCACGAAGAGTCGGAAGCGACTAAACGAATAAACAACAACAAAGGTGCAATGCTATGCACTATTTCCTAGAATAAAGCCACACATTAACTCAATTGATTTACTTCTGAATAGACATCTAGAGCAATGCTGCCTAGTTCTCAAAGTCAATCTCTGAACCTGAAGCAAAGCTGTTACTGTCAATGAGCCTCAATTAAAGTACACCATAAAATAGCAGTGTGTGTGTGTGAATAAAAATGTAATTGATCATACACCAACACCATTTATTTAATAAAAAGTTTTTGACAAGAAGCTGTTTTCTTATCCCTTTAATTCTGAAGATTGTCATTATAAAGCAAACATTTATCAACCACTTCTCATTGGCATTAAAATAGGTGGCATTCAAATAGCCCTACATATACATTTGACAAATGCCAAAGGGAAAGCATGCAACCAAGCTGGCTAGTAGCCACCCACCTTCCCTTCATTCATTCAGTTTATATGTGAATGTATAGATTTAGCTTTAAATTTTGATTGTTTTTCTTTGTTTTTAAGCCCAAATTTCAAATTTGGGGAGCACGTATGCTACTCGGATGGGAGTGGGTTATAAGTCCTGCAAATAAATAAATACTAAACAGCTATACTCAGGAGCAGCCACAGAGGTACACTGTCCTGTTTAGGTGATAGACTCTGAATTAATTAATAACAATTCTTTATTAAGCTAATTTTACCTCAGTGGAAGGTCTAATAATAATTAACAGAAATTTATTATTTCAATTTTTGAAACTGAATTCAGTATGGAATTCTGAATAGGAAAAGAATGGATTCTATATACAAGGTAATTAATTCTGATGAAAATTGATTCTTAAAATTAAGGTATAAACAAAGAAAGTCATAGGCAACAGACAGAATACAATTGAGGAGTAAATGGATTGTTTGCACTGTACTATTTTACCAATTGGTTGAAGATTGTAGAAGCCATTGACTCTGAGGTGTTAAACAGGGTGGTTCTGAGGGAGTAGAATTAACACAGAAGCTGAGGTAGAGGAATCTGGTGATCTGAGTATTTAACAAGATGAATTGATGGTAGAACTGGAGAATTGAGACAGACTAAGGTGAGGCAGTGACAGTGGCTTTTTGAAGGTATCAAAGGTAAGTATACAATGCTGGGGTGAAAGGTATAGATATAATTACAACAGGACTGAATTCAGGGGCTGACAGTTGAATGATGATGTCAGAGGCTGACAGTTGAAGCCCCACTGCACAAAGTGTTCTAAGGCAGAGAAACGACAGTGACTGCTGAGGTAATTAAGTCCTTAAGGAAATGCGGAATTAGGAGCCAAGACAAATGGAGAGGCAGGCGGAAGAATGACCAGCTCTACAGGAAGATCGGGGTTATCAAGATCAAGTTTGCTTTCTGAATTCAAAGACAGCTCTGAACATGCTGAGGAGAAATCGTGAGGCTGTAGAGAGGAACAGTTGTCTCCGACAATTGGCTTTGGCTTCTGGCGCTCTTTATATCTTCAGCTTTCCTGCATTTTTCATGTAGGAACCAATCGGGCTTCTCATTGCTTGGCCCTCCTTGCCGCACACTGCTCTCGAGTGCTGATTGGTGGTGGCAAACCTGATTCACTTCCTGCCTCCTTCAGCTGTTCTGCTTCTTCCCACTCAAGGCTTTTCTTTAATTGTAAAACTTCTTCAGTTTTTTCCTTGGCTTGGCTTAGCTGCTTTTCCCGGTTGTCCCATTCATCCTCTGACTCAGTCTCTATTCTAACACTACCCCCCCCCCCTCAGGACCCCCCTTCCTTCTTAGTCGAGGGCCAGGTTTGAGTGGCTAGCGTAGGTGAAACTGTAAGATTTTTATGGGTGCATGTACATAAGATGAATCTTCCCATGAGTTTTCCTCTGGTCAATAACCTTTCCAAGCAATTAGATATTGCAGTTTTCCGCAATGAAAACATGAATCAAGGATACTCACCACTTCGTATACCTTTTCGCCTTGCACCATGACTGGAAGTGGTGGTGATTTAATAGGTCTCAATGGACTATCAGGAGCTGCAGGGATCAGCAGGGAACAGTGAAAAACTGGGTGTACTTGCATATTTTTTGGAAGAGTTAGATGAAATGCTACTGGATTAATAATAGCCTCAATCAGAAAAGTTCTTATGTAACAATAATCTAATTTTTTGATGGATGTGATGATACCATATGTTTAGGGGATAGCCAAACCAAATCCCCAAGTAATAACTGTGATCCTTCATTTTAATGATGGTCAGCATAACACTTATAATCTTATTTGGCCTTATCTAATTGCTCACGGAGAAGTTGGTGACAGGCTTGGAGTTCTATATAAAGTGATCCAAGGCAGGAACCATGAAGCTGGGTGCATCCATTGGAAATGCTCTGGGATTGAATCCCTAATTGGCCATAAATGGTGTCATTTTGATTGAGGCGTGCTGTGAGTTGTTATAAGCAAACTCTGCTACTGTGAGCAGATCTGCCCAATTGTCCTGTTGATAATTGACGTAACAATGCAAATATTGCTCTAAAAGTGTGTTAACTCTTTCTGTCTCACCATCTGACTGTAGATGATGTGATGATGATAATAGACCTTGAATCTTTAAGTTCTTCAGTATCGCCCTCCAGAACCTGGCAGTGAATTGAGATCCGCAATCTGAAATTACTCTCTTGGCTAATCCATGTATCTGAAAAATGTACTTGATATATAGTCTTGCTGTTTCTTGTGAGGTGGGTAAACCAGAGCAAGCAATAAAATGTGCCATTTTAGTGAGTGTGTCTACAACCACTAATGTAGTTGTGGCTCCATTGGATCTAGGAAGTTCTGTGATGAAGTCCATCGATATGGCTTCCCAAGGACGTTCTGGAGTCAGTAATGGCAATAATAGTCCTGCAGGTTTCCCAATCTGACTTTTTGATCTGCGACACTCCACACAAGAGGCCACGTATTGTTTGGTGTCATTAAAGATGCATGGCCACCAGAATTCTCATGATATCAAGTTCAGGGTTTTAAAAAATCCAAAATGCCCTGCAGCTGGATTGTCGAGACACAACTTCAAAGTTTGTTCTCTCAGTTCACCCGGTGGTACATAATAACGGCCTCTAAAAAATAATATCTCATAACTACAACTCCATTGTTTTGCTTGGTCTGTGGGCATATGAGCCATTTCCTTCTTTTTTATTGCAAAAAGATCTAATTGTTGTTGATTTCACAATTGTTGTATTATGTTTCCTGTCTGTTGTATAGCTGCAAAATGTTCCAAGGGGATCACAGATTTAAGCATGGAAGTAGTTGCTGATTTATCATACTCTGATTTCCTTGAGAGGGTGTCCGCCTGTTGATTTTGGCCCCTCGGAATATATGTTACTCGAAAATCGAAATGAGAGAAGAACAGGGACCATTGGATTTGTCTTTGATTTAGATTTCGTGCTGTTTTCAGATGTTCTAAATGATGATGGTCTGTTCTAACTTCAATGATATGTTGGGCTCCTTCTAGATGGTGTCTCCATACTTCAAAGGCTACTTTAATAGCCAACAGCTCCTTATCCCATATGGTATATGCTTGTTCTGCTACTGTCAGTTTCCTAGAATAATATGCACATGGACACAGCTGATTAGTATGAAGTTTGTTTTGAAGCAGCGCTGCACCAACAGCTACATTTGAAGCATCAGTCTCAACTACAAATGGTTGCATGGGGTTCGGATGTTTCAAGATGGGTTTGGACATGAAGGCTTCTTTTAGCGTCTCGAACGCATGGCTTTCTGCTTTTCCCCAATGGAAAGTTGACCGTTTCCTTAATAAATTGGTCAAAGGGTTTGTAATTTCTGCAAATTGTGGTATGAAATGTCTATAGTAGTTTGCAAATCTCAGTAGACATTGAGTAGGCTTTGCTCCGCATGGTGGTTGCCAAGACTGGATTGTCTGTACTTTGTCTGGTTCCATCTCTATATTGTTGGCAGAAATTCAGTGTCCTAAAAAGTCTATAATCATTTGATGAAATTGGCATTTTTCCAACTTGGTGTAAAGTTGATTTTCACGAAGGCTTTGTAGTATTATACACACATGCTGAATATGTTATTTCAAAGAGGTAGAATAAATCAGAATATCATCTAGGTAAATGATAAAAAAAAATGATGTAAAAGGTCTCAGGATATCTCATGCATGAATTGCATGAATACTGCAGGGCCATTAGGCAGACCAAATGGCATCACAGTGAACTCAAAATGACCATAATATGTGTGAAATGCCATATTCCACTCATCTCATCTAATTTGAATCAGGTTATAAGCTCCTCTCAGGTCCAGTTTGGTAAATATTCAAGCACCCCGAACTTTTTCCAGCAACTCCAAAATTAATGGTAGGGGATACCGGTTCTTGATGGTAACCTCGTTAAGTTTATGATAGTCACAACAGAGTCGTAGTTCTCCTGTTTTCTTTTTTATGAAGAGTACAGGGGCTGCAACAGGTGAAGTGGAAGGTCTGATAATTCCATTCTGCAAATTAGTGCCCAGAAACGTCCAAAGCACCAACCTTTCAGGTTCAGAGAGTGTATAGATCCATCCCACAGGAAGTTTAGTGCCAGGTATTATCTCAATAGGACAATCATATCTTCGATGGGGAGGAAGTTGTTCCACTTCCTTCTTGTTGAAGACATCCATGTATTCTTGGTAGTGTATAGGAATGTTTGACTCCATTGTAGTTACTTCACTGGCAGACAAACTTCCAGTTACATGCTGAGTACACTGTGGGCTAGGGAATTCTATTTCTCTACTGGACCATGCTATGCAAGGTTCAAGAATTCTCAGCCAATCTAACCCCAGTACCAACGGGAAGCGAGGTGTATCCACCACAAAGAATTCAATCCACTCAAAATGTTTTGTTCATGTTGTGCACATTTATCTGGTCAAAACAATCACAATTTGATTAGATGCCATCAGGGGGACTTGCTAAGCTGCCAAACCACCAATTGTTTGTTGCCCTGAAAAATCCCTATTGAAATAGGAATTGGTAGCTTGTATGAGGAAATAATTCCTGTCAGTGGGAAAAAATTGCAGAGCTGTAATGATGTATATAAAAAGACTTATTTTTCTGTAATTTCAAATACACTTTCATTGGGCCAGAAATAAATTGGCTCTGCTCCTGAACACAACTTATGTGAGATCAAACTGGACCAAAGCTGCTTCTAAATAGGCACAAAGACTATATGCAGAAGTGTGTAGCATCTGTTTTGTTGGTGGGAATCCATGTGAGGGAAGAGTTGGAAAGGCTTTGGCCCTTTATTCAAGTCACAGCCAAGCAAAAGGAGAGTCTTCATATCATAAATTTACATCAGAAAATGTGTACTGTAAATTTATGATATGATTGACAACTCTAGGTTCTAATCACAGCAATTGTTTTTACCAGGGCTGTCCAATCACAGTGTTTTAAGGAAGGGATACTGGGGTAATATATTTCAGGATTGGGTTACAGTATTGGATTCTTGCTCAGAAAGAATTGGATATTTAAGTCTTTCTGCCTCTGTCACTTTTTGATTCATATCTATCATCCACCTCTGCACTATCTAGCTTCACAATAAATAATTGGTACCAGGGCTCTCCATTCACTCTGGGGATGAAATTTTGAAATACTCAATTACTTGTCCTGGGATTCTTTCCTGAGCAGGAAAGATTAAAAAGTTTTGCTAGAGTCCAAGAGACTTGGGAGGACATAGCACTGAGTACTTAACTGGAAGATGGAAAATACCAAATGCTATTTGTTCTGTTTCACATTCTGTGATTCTGATGTCAATTTAGCAGAATTATCCCTCTCCCCACAGGGGGGGGAAATCCGTACACTATTTTCAATTCATAAATTGCTATCCCTGGTATCTCTCCTTTTCAAATTTTGCAGGGTCCTTGTGTAAGGTCAGTTCTTTCACAAGAACTGAAAAAATAAATATGGAGGGAGGAGGGGAGGAAAAATATTTAAATATTTCCTCTACATCTGAAGATTTTTCTATCCCACAAAACAAAATAGGTATTTTCCCAAACTTTTCAAGTTTTAACCTACTACTGTATATGCTATTTCTGTAATAACTTATCCCCTACAAAACTCACAGCAGCAGAAGCATGATTTTTTGGGGGGAAACCTCCAAAACCCTTACTGATATGACCTGCAAACTAAACCATGTCCTATCACCACCACACCCAATTAAAATGCAGTTTTGCTTTCACTCCAATATTGTGTAGACTGATTGCTGGAAGAAATAGGAAGTATTTCTTAACATTGCCTCTCCATTGGAATTGATTAGGCTCCACCCATAAGTAGATTGTTGTAAGCTGCCTGGAGTCACTTTTCTGTGAGATGGGTAGCAATACAAATTTGATAACTAAATAAACACAGTCGTATCCAATTCCTAGCATTTGGGAAAAAATAAATGGTCTTCCCACTTATCAGGGAAAAAAAATAGATTGTCAAGGTGAAAGTGGAAGGGAAAAGGGGAAAAAATGACTTCCTTTATATTCTTGCTATTTTTGAGACTTTGTTTTGTTCTGAATTCCCAAGGTATTTTTGTATACTTTGTTGTCTATTACAAAGGTAATTCTAAAAGGAACAAAATTTCCTCTCAGGTCACCATCCATACTTAACATCAAGTTCTACATAAGAGAAACAAGGAAGAACTGCTTCTGACTTCCATCTGTGGCAGTTTCCCTTTTGATTACACCATCAATCCTGTACAGTCAAACAGCCCACAGAATGTAATATGAAATTGTTCTGCCAAGTGTCCAGGCAATGATCAGGTGCCCAAACAATTTGTTCTTTTAGGTCCAGAGACAATAAGCACACCAGTGAGTAAAGATATTTTAAGCTTTATTATTAACTTAAGCAAACAGAAAACACAGTTTAGGCAGATTAAGAAGAAGCATAAAAGTATAACATTGGAGGAGATGGGCAGTGACATAAATTAATTAATCAATTAAATAAATAAATAAATAAATAAATAAAATATAACAAATAAAAATCACAACATACCAAGCAAGATGATACCCAATCTCCTATAGGCTATCAGGAGCCCCTTAATAAGGACAGCAGAGATACTGGAAAGGGCGGCTCAATTTCCACAGCACCCAGTGCTCAGGTCTGTGCAGGAGCTCTCAGCAAACATACCCCGGGCTGCTCCATTTCCAGAATACTCAGCCCTAAGTCTGGGGGGAAGCTTCCCAAGCCCATTTTGCACACAGCACCTGCTAGCAGGGTCTGTGGCCAAGCTCCCAAACTCAAAAGGCAATCCTCAGGTTTTTATCAAAGTCTGGCCTAAGACCTCATGACCCTGTTTCCATGGGACTGAGGCTGCAGGATCTGACCTTGACGGGATAGTCCCCAGGGTCTGGAGCAGCTGTTTCCAAGAGCTGGGAAGCTATGCAGATAAACCAGTGCTTAACAAACCCAACCATGGGTTTTTTTTTTCTCCCCCCCACCCCCCATTTCAAACAGAAATAAAAAACAAGCCAGCTAAACATCAGTATAACTCAAAATAAACTCTAAGATTCTCCGTGTGAAGGAGAAAATCAAAATATGTCACTTAAATCCTTGAAATACAATGGTCTTCCACATTGCCACTACAGAAATCCATTCCAAAAGAAATTATATATAGAGAGAGACAGTTACATGATAACAGTTGGGTAAGAAAATAATAATAATTTATTTGTTCCATGGAGTAACCAATTACATCCCAAAGAAGGAGAAAACCAAGAAGGCAAAATGGCTGTCTGCTGAGACACTAGAAGTAGCCCAAGAAAGAAGGAAAGCAAAAGGCAACAGTGATAGGGGGAGATATGCCCAATTAAATGCAAAATTCCAGAGGTTAGCCAGAAGAGATAAGGAATTATTTTTAAACAAGCAATGCACAGAAGTGGAAGAAGACAATAGAATAGGAAGGACAAGAGACCTCTTCCAGAAAAATTAGAAACATTGGAGGTAAATTCCAGGCAAAAATGGGTATGATCAAAAACAAAGATGGCAAGGACCTAACAGAAGAAGAAGAGATCAAGAAAAGGTGGCAAGAATATATGGAAGCCCTGTATAGGAAAGATAATTATATCGGGGATTGCTTTGACAGTGTGGTCAGTGAGCTAGACTAAACGAATAAACAACAAAGAATCATCCACCCTTCTACAATCTTTAAAAACATTTTATCAAATTAGATAATGTAAAAACTGAATGGTTATTGAGACTCTGGAAGTGGCAGAATTAATATCCATATTTATCTTAAGTAAGTTTGATTCTTTTTTTATTATAAGTTCTTAAGCTGCCTTCAAATTTTTAGTTTCTCTCAAGAATAAACATGAAAATGACACATTACATTCAGAAGATAAAATCAATTCTAAATTATTTTCCATAGAATGATGAAACTGCCAATCTTTCTTATATATATTATTTCCCATAAATATTAATGAAAAGGTAGAACATTTTCACATATTCTCACTGATATGTCCATGCTCAATATACAGAAATGAAACAGATTTGCTTGTGAAATCCTAACAGAGGGGTGACAGATGCCATACTACAGATGACTTGTCCTTTTCATTATCAATAGGAACACAATTTTTAGTATCCTTGTAAAATGATGGTTTAAATCTGCAGTGGATACCTATAATTGAGTTTGAAGTGGTATCATTTCTGTAAAGTGTAATGACAATATTGTAACCCAAAGCCCTATTTCCCCTTCTATTTTAACTACATAATGAAGTTGTAAGACAATTTATTAGGCCTAAGTCTCTTGGATATTTGTATCCACCCTCCTGTTAAAGGGAGATCAGCCTCTATGACTACCAGCTAAGTACTATGAGCTGCCAGACCTTACTTGCTTCTCTTTTCTTCAAGAAAATAAAACTACTCATTTATCTTTTGCCCTGAGAGTACAGAAGCAAAACAGAAGAAAATCTCATGGAACGATAATGGTCCCGAACAATGTTTCTCAACCTCAGCAACTTTAAGATGTGTGGACTCCAACTCCCAAAATTCCTCCAGCCACCCATATTGGTTGAGGAATTCTGGGAGTTGAAGTCCACACATCTTAAAGTTGCTGAGGTTGAGAAATACTGGTTAAGAACTACAGGATAAATATTCTGTTATATTTACCTCCTTCTAGCAAACTGAATCTACAAACTGCCACCATCATCTTCTCTATCTGCTGATGCAACCCCAGGTAGGATTAAGGTCCTCCTCTCCTTACACAAACTCAGTGGCTTTCTGTGACCCTTGAAACAGATGTGGAAAAGTCAGAGCAGTTAACTGGAAGGTTAAGGAGAGAATGTAGAACCAATGTTAGTGAAGCCAGTAGGATCAATTTTATGAGATTAAAATTAGGTGGCAGGAGATTGTAGAAGAAACTAATTTCACACAAAGGCAAATCATGATCCTGCCTGCAAAGGAGACAGAGAGAGATTTTGAGGGCCACAATATATATACATACATACGTTCCTTTTTTCTTGTTCCAGCATTCAAAGGCAGCAAGAGGCAAAGAGATCAATTTAAAGGGAAAAGGGCTTGTAGGGGAGCAGATGGCCCTTTAAATCCCAAGCCAGCCAGAGGGAGTCACCTGTCCCCAAGAACCAATAAAAAGAAAAGAAGGAGGGGTTTGTCAGGTTTTGGGTAGGAGGGGGGGGTCTTTTGTGAGGGAGTTGGCTGGAGTCCTGGGTGAGAGGTTACCTTAGGCAGGGTTGAAAACTGAGTTATTTAGCTATGGTTAGAAATGTATTGGGGTTTTTTAATATGTTATCTTTTTAAATTGTGTATTGTATGTGTGGTAACTTACTTTCTTTTGGTGCCTTTACTAAAGTTTGTTTAAATCCTGGAATTGACCAGTTGTCTTCTAGTACCTGCCTCACTTTGGCTGAACTGCAGTCCTCCATTTTTTTGTTTTTGTTTCCCTTTTTTGTATTTAACTAGACCTGGGCTGGGAAAAATATTTCCCCTTCAATCTTTTCCTGGTTACCCAGAGGGTTGGTGTGGAAGGCAAAACCAGCTTTATAGTGAAGGGCTGGTGGTAGCAAAGAGTCTTAGTTTTTCACTCACTGTTCACCCACAGGAGTAGTTACCTCAGGACTGAAATACCTCAGAAGGGGGGCTGGCTTGACCCTGAGAGTGCCTTTTCCATTATTAATGGCTGAATACTATAATCTATGATAAAGAGTGCTTTAAACCCACTGCATCAGTGAGAAGACACATTGCACAGGAAAGAGTAAGGGCCAGACTGAGATAAAAGCAAATAAGCAAGTGAATTCTTAACTAAGTTCTTGGTTATAAGCAAGGTTTGTAAGGGGATAAGCTTTACCATAGCACACTAAATTACTCTTTGAAGCTATTTTTTGTTTGTTTCTGTTCCAGCAATAGCAAGGAAAAAAAAGGCTGAAGGAAGGATAAAAAGGGTGGCAGAACAGCTAGGAGGTCAATGTAAATGTAGGAGCAAAAATGTATGAAGCAAAGGAGATAAAAACAAGTGACCAAATCAGTGGAAAGAATGGAGTGGAATACAACAACTAACTAAATAACAAAGAATAAGATCTACACTGAAGTACTAGAAACATTATTTGCAGTGCTGCTTGCTTCCTTCAGACTGTGAGCTAGATTTATAAATATAATGCTTAACCAGACAACTATACTAGCCCCAGTTCCCTCTTAATTCACCAGCACAACCATGTATATGTACAAAGATTCCACCATTTCTTTTTCTATCACTTAGGCAGGTGGGCGGGCATTAGAGTTGGTTAACCACTGCTAAGCAACTGAGCTGTCTGTGATATTCCAGATCAGTCTTCAGAAAAGCAAGTCAGAGGCCCTTTATAGCAAGAGTAGGCAAACTTTGGCAATTAAAGGCCACACCTCTCTTCAAAATCATCTCAGGATAGTTCCATCAGCGGAATGATGGAGTTGGGAATGACTTTCTTGTTTTCTCTCTGGGGGCGTTACACCAGATATAAGGCAAAAGCCTCCCAGAAACTTAACACTTGTAAAAAGAGGGATATTGGTGTGTCAAGAAAATTGCTTTTTTGCCACTGAAGTTAGGTGGTATATCCCTATGGGACTGCGGAGAAAGAGCTGGAAGCATCATGTACTATTGGTTACCTTCCTCTGCAATAAAACCTGCAAGTGATGAGACAGATGTACAAAAAATCTATGAACTTGGAGAATCTTAGGGAAGCATTCTATTAATGAATGTATAGCTGTTTCCTGATTGGCTCAGCAAGGACTCAGAACTTCCCTTTGGGACTCTGTGCTTCTTGTGAGATCAATGGGAGAGATACGTAGAGTGAGAAGCCCAACTTGGAGCCTGAACTTGCACAATTGGGCAGAGAGTCAGATAAAGGCAAAACCTATTGTGGAAGAGAACATTGGAGTTGAGACAAAGACTGACTTGAAATTGAAAAGCAAATAATTTGTTGTGGGAGGGTGACTGGAGAGAAAGTATATGCAGAAGGGAAGGCTGGGAACATGGGGTCTTCCTTTTTTTTTTTTAATGACAGTTATAGAAGTCCCTTGTCCAGCATGCAGAAATGGAAGAAGCATAAATGCTGATGTTGCTCTCCTGAGGAAGTATTTATTTCAGTGACTTGTTACAGTGTTAACAATTTCCATATACTAGCAATAATATTCAGAAATAGGATTAACCTGCCAGTTAAACTAGGCCAAATTTTAAATAACAAACTTAAAAGTTTTTCAAGGCAGAAAATGGCTGTGTGTATATATAGTTTCAATGAGTTACGAATGTTTAGCATAGAAAATTAGAGTTCAACCAATGGGAAAAAATGTATTCATATAATACCATCCTTCTCCTGATATCAGTGTGTGTTCAGTGACCCATTTCAGCTCATGTTAATGGCTGACAAGTTTGGCAAAGATTACAAAAAGCAAAATGGTATTTAAGAGAATACTATCATTCTAAACATGTTAGCATTTAGTGTCCTCCATGATTATTAGTCACAGTTAATTTCTCAGAGCTACACTGCACTTTTCTGATTTACTGTCTCTTCAGTCTCCCAAATTAAAGGCATTTGCTCTCATGGCTGTGTCCTGTAATGACATCATTCTAAAGCACAAGAGAAAACTTTTCCTCATAGATGAAGGATAATACATGGATTTCATAGGCATTTATCTCTGGAAGTATGTTTTACTACTGTGGAGGCGAGCATGGATTTTCTTGCTTTTGTCTGACTAGACAGTGATATGTTAAAAAGTTAAAATAGAAGATGTAACTTTGCAAAACCATTGCATTATGAGTTTCTTGTTTCAGTTGAAATAATGCAAATCCAGATCACAATTTATCTGGGATGAAAATCTTTCCAGAGTGGTTGAGACACTGGGTAAGCTTTATTATACTACCCCTGGAAAACAGATGTTTCTGCTCAACCAGTTTATGTGTCCCCAGAAAGCCAATCCCCATGATATCCAAGCACTCTTCCATTTCCCTTTCTTTAGCATGGGATGAAAAAAGAAATAGTGATGATTAACTAGGAAGAGATTGGACATTTTGCCATTGCAGCACAGTTCTTTGAACTAGATCTCACACAATCCCATATGTTAGAGGTATGAAACTGGAAGCTTTGGGTCACCTTTGCAAGCTTTAGATGTGACTCCTGGAGCACTTTCAAGAGTTGCAAAGGTAACTGTAATTTTAATGTGATAGAAGGAAGAAATAATAAATACATTTATTATCACAGTAAAGAGATTAATTTAATGCAGTTTTAATGGCATTTAAATTATGTTAACCTACATTTTTGTTCTGGCTTCATCCACTTCTTTGTATTGGTCCAACTACTTGTAGAGCAAGCCCAAATATGCAATACAGTCCTTGGCTTGAAAAATGTTCATTGTGAAGGCAGTGGCAAACCCATATTGTGCCAAGAAAACTGAATATTGGGGGGATGATGATGATGATGATGATGATGATAGCATAAGGCCAGATTCCATCTGCATTAGAAAACTGGCCATAGAAGGCTACCTTCAATCTATTACCCAGAAAAGTGGGAAAATATAAAAGCACATAATAATTGGAACTTCATTATCTTATTCTAATCAAATCAGATAAATATCCTGATGTCACTTTTTTGCATAACTAAAAGGTAAAGTTAATTGTGATGAAAGCTGACTTTCAGATTCCCATTAAAATGCAAATGAACATTTACACACTCCTCTAACCATCCCTGATTAAGTGAAAATGCCTAATCTTTATTAGCTAATTTAGAATATTAATTTACTGACATTATATATGGCTCCCTTTCCTCCAAGGATTGGATTTGACAATATAATCTGATAAAAGGGGAAACAAATGCATTTGATCATAAGGACAATAATTTCATTGTGAATTTATCAAATGGCAGATTTTACCTCCTTAAACTATCTTAATGGGCAACCATCAGCTGCAGCTTTGAATGTCTGAATTTCTTATTGGTTTAATACACTTTGTAGTTAGTTGCTTTAAGGGCTTGTATTCCAGTTATTCCCTAACTAGAAGGATGAGCTCCTCTAAATCTGCTCACATATAAACTGGATTCATTTCCTAAATATCCTTTAGATGGCTGAAAAAAAGAAATGAATAATGCTTCAGTCATTTTTTTTTTAAGAGGTTGTGTGTGAAATCCAGGTTGTGCAGTATATGTTCTACTTCTATTTGCTGGTCTTTGTATTTTCTGATTTTCTCCAGTTCTTTCTCTTGTATTCTGGTGTCTTCAGTTATTGCAATGTCCCCTATCCAGACTTTCCAGACTATTATTATTATTATTATAAATATAATTATATAATTATAAATAAATATATAATGTTATATACATTATTATATAATATAGAATTATTATTATTGGTTGCACAGTCAGCCAAATTTTAGTGTGGATTTGGCATTTTTATCCATCTATTGAGTCCTTCCCAAGGACCAGGGATAGGCAGATGTTGTTGTCTGATGGTGTTAAAGGTATCATCGCAGGATGTAAGCTGTTCCAACTAATGCTGCCTTTTGCAATTATTAAATAGAAGTAGAATGACTGCAGCAAAAACAAACAAAAAAACAAAGATAGTATCAATGGTAATAGGCACCTTGGGTGCAATCCCAAAACATCTGGAGCACCACTTGAATACCATTGGCATTGACAAAATCACTGTTAGTCAATTGCAAAAGGTAGCTTTACTTGGAACAGCTTACAACCTGCAACAATACTTTTAATATTATTAAACAATAACATCTGCCTATCCCAGGTCCTTGGGAAGGACTCGATAGGTGGACAAAAATGCCAAATCCAGTCTAAACATCTGGCTGACTTTGACCGATGATGATGATGATTTCTCTTAAAAACAAAATAGAAAAACCCCACACCTGCCTATTTTGTGCTGTGCCCCTGCGCTCTTCAGCCCTGGTTCACAAAAGTAAGTGTAAATTCCATCCATTAAAAGCTGGCCAGACTTCTTTCACCATTGTTGGTGGTGTGTGTATGTGTGTGTGTTAATATCTACAAGATTTAATTTTTCATATTGCTAGGCCATCTGACTCCGAGATGACGGTGGGTTGCGGGACATTGTGTTATAACCTTCTCTCCTTTTGTATGTGTGGCAGTGTTGCACAGACATACAGAAGGGGCAGGGTTTTGATGGCAACACCATATCCACTATTGTGCAGATTTTGGCACAAACACATACAATTCTGTGGACACTCATGCCTTCTTCAAAGCAGCTTGAGTCTCATTGGGGTGTCTCCTAATTTGGTCACCATCAGAATCCTATAAAGCTGAGGTGGATGACTGCTCTGGTCATCCAATAACCTCCATGGGAATGGAGATCTGGCTCCATTACTACTATCAAACTCATTCTGCCAGTCTCCATTGTCATAGTTTTTTGTACCTATCAGAAAATTATATATACACATATATACATACATGGATACACACAGTCAGCATTTCATTCCACATGACCATATTGTTATGCCACTAAAATGTCTTGGAAGTGCCACTTAAAGGGTGAGGGATTACCTGATATTCTTACCACTGTTATCATTCTCCTTAAATACCACATCCATCTTCAGTTCTTCCCTAATATTTATGAGGATTTATAAATATCTAGAGCTTAGAACAAAATTCTGATTTTATGAGATGATTTTAAAAAGAATCCCACTTAGAATACAAACCAGCATTTCCTCAGGGAAAGTAAAAATGTCTAATGATTGCCTATTCAAAATCACCATCAGACTCAGGGCTTTCATGGATATCTGATTTAATAATGAATAGTATGCAGGATCACAAGCAAAGCTGAGAATAGTAAAAGTGTGGGATGTCTCCCAATAAACCCCCAAGCAACTACCAATCCCTCCCCACAAAGTCAGTACAATTCCATGCCCAAGGTGTCCCTAACAGTTCCTGCCGGTCTGCGGGAAAAGTCCTTGACAAGGCGAGATAACCCAAACATGCATTCCTCATTCTTCACTCCTCTCATCACAGCCTGGTACAAGGAATGGGAGCAACCCCCTCCCATACAGCAACTCATGTCAGCCCCATGGCATGGGAACCCATTACAGTGTTTTTCAGCAACATTGGAACAGTAACCATGACAAAATTGATTTTCAGTCCACCAGCTTTTCCAGAAGGTTATTTAGATGTTTTGCTACTGAAACAGAATAAAAGCAATATTTTGCCTAAATATAATAGTAATAATGAAGATTACTTTGGAAACTGTGCTGTTTGCAGCAAGCTTTTCTTTCCATTGGCATTTTCAAATGGAAATAATTTTACCAATCCTAATAAGCAACCCTCCTTGAATAAAAAGGAAGAGATATGGATAGATTGAGAAAATCCTAGTTGCATGATTTTGCCAATAGAGGACAAGATGAAGTGGGGGGCAGTTGTGGAAGAGAAAAGAAAGATTCAGTATATATCTTTCTTTACACTAGATGGCACACCTTCTCAATGAGCAAAGGAAATCTACACAAAAGTTGCTCTTCCAAGTTTGGCCAGAAAATAATCTCTTTTCTTTATTTTGTCCTTCGTATATCCATTTATTATACCTCTATGTAGACTTCAATGTGTGGAAAAGCACATGTGGTATTGATGGCATACAGGGGGCTGAAACATCCTGATCATGAGAAATGCCTGAGGAAGAGGGAGGTATTATAGGTACAGGACATATCCCCAATATTCTGGTGTATCTGTTAATGTCCCCTCAAACCTCTACCAATGTTAAACTTCTCTGAATAACATATGCTGTAATGATGCCCAAAGAAGGGAGCAGGTGAATCTTTATAAGGGGCATATTTTTGGTAAACCAAGAGCACTTTTACCCAATGATATTGGACAAATCTGAATGCAGCTCTGGGCCTTTGGCTGCAAAAACTTTTCTATATCTCTTTGTTCCCATGTGATGGCAATAGAGAGCACCAGTTTGGTTTAGTGGTTAAAGCACCAGGCTAGAAACCAGGTACTGCAAGTTCTAGTCCTGCCTTAGTCTAACTAGCTGGGTGACCTTGGGCCAATTACTCTCAGCCTAGGAAGAAGGCAAGGGCAAAACACCTCCAAAAAAAAACTTGCCAAGGAAACTGCAGGAACTAGACACCAGTAGTCAAAAACTGACTCGAAGGCGCACACACACACACACACACAAAGTGATGATAGAGATTTTGCAGCCTAGATCTCAGATGAAAAAAAAAGAAAAAAAATATTCTGTTTTCAGGAGTGAAGCTCTATGGGAGGTGAGGCTGTGGATGGTGTGTTTTTCCCATTGGCTGGGACTCTGGCCTCATTTACCTCCCAACTCCCAGGCTTCAGTTGACTTAACATTCAATCTGCAGGTCCTTTAAAGAGGAAAAAGTGCCTTGAAGGCTTCACAGGTTCACATCATAGTAACAAAGCCAGGCACAGCACCCTGTAGATTATACATTAAAATCCAGGCAGGATTGCTCTGGGCTCTTCTGAGTGTTTGAAGAACATTGCAACTGTTCTTGGATGCACTGTAGACAGATGAAGAAAACTAGGGTGAAATTGGCAAGTGTTTGGCTGTTTTCCATTTTTCTTCCAACTGTGGACCAGGTGGCATGAAAAGCTCCAGGCTGTTTTCTGTTTCTTTTCTTTCTTTGTAGCAACCTGCTTGTGGATGGAAAGCCAGTATTATTATTTTTTTCTTTTTTGTATGTGGTGGAGGAAGACTAGAATTTTGTTACTCCAAGAATTCTCATTCTCCACTATCCTACACAGAAAGCTTTCATTATCCTGCTCTTGATAACTGTCAATAGGCATTGTTTATAATGATTCTGTCTCGTTGAAGCAACATACAATCATCATTACAGTGATTTCGAAAAGCATGGTCCCCAAAATGCTGGCATGCTTTTCTTGCCCCATCACCACCAATGAAATACTTTTGCTTGCTTGTTTGTTTAGTTAATTGTATTTTTGCATTTATATTTCTCCTTTTCTCTGGGTGTTGAAGGTAGTATGCTTGGAGATCTTCTCATTTTCCCCCTAACAGAAATACTGCTCTGCAATAGTATTCTCTCCCCGCCACACCCCACTGCCCTATTTTAATTAACAAACAAATGCACATATAATGTCTTGGAAATGTGGAAAGAGGGATTCACAATTTATTTATTTTATTTATTTATTATTCAAATTTAATTACCGCCCATCTCCCCCAAGAGAGGGCCTCTGGGAGGTTTACAATAAAATCAAACTCCGAACATAAACGTTAAAATTTCATAAAACCAGACACATCACAATTATTATAAAATGCAATAAATAAATAATAACATCCAATTTAGCTTGTTTTTGCATGGAGTAAGAGGAGTAAGGTGTTTTTTACTGCTTCCAGAACTTCAGTAGGTTGCATCACGGAACTGCAGAAATAATTTTATTTGTACCCTTCCATTGATCAGTAGAAGGAGAACACTGTCCCTTCTCTGTGTATTGAGGACAGCAAAAGTGAAGATGTTCATAGGTTACCTTCAAGCTAGTTTGTGAGGAACTGGGCAATAGAAAGACTGTAGGGTAGAAATGGCATAGTAAGGATGAGTGGGACAGGGTTTGTACTGTTTGATGGCATTTCAAAAGCTAGAGCTTCCATTTGAAAAGCTCAGCATGGCAGGAGTTTGCACATTTGTTGGTTGTCACTATTGTACTTGGAACACATTCAGCAGCCAAATCTAACCATCCACTATAACATTTAATGTAAGCCAACCAAATTCAGGTTGTTATTCTGAAATGAACTATGGTTTTATTATTGGTATTATTAGTATTTCTCTTATGCTTGAAACTATAAGGCTCCCCTTTCACAGAATTCTGGAGGTTGGACTGGCCTTAGTAAGCCCAAATGCTTAACCCCAGGTAAGCATGAACAGCATTACATGGCTGAAGGTCTTGTTCTGTACCTCTTTAGGTAACTAATTTCAGGTCAAAAAAGGCAAAAAGACCAGTTCCTACCTGTACTTGTCCCTACATTTAGTGAAGTGAAAACATCACTGACATATCTTATTGTTGTCTACCTTGCATGCTTTGTTCCCACAGGTATAGCAAACAGCAAAGTTTGAAGAGTGGTATTTTTAACTCTTGAGAGCTCAGAAGTAAAATCACCTTCAACATGAGCTCAGTTCCTGGCTACATGGACCTAAGGAGTAATAGTGTATACTTGTTTTAAGGGTGGCTTGTCAGCACTTTTAATCAGTGATGTCATCAAAGTAAACAAACCCCACATGGTGCTGACGTCACCAGGTTATGACCCTAACAGGAAGTGACATGCATAACTCCGTCCCACCGGATATGATGTGCATAGCCCTCCTCCCCCAGATGTGATGTGCATAATCCTATCTTCATGTGGTGCATGACTCACAAGGTCATAACCCTAACCGGATATGACGTGTTGAGTCTAAACCCATCAAGAAAGGTGTGACAGTCAACCCCAGGGTATGTGATTAGCTTAACCCCTAACCTAATTCTATGAGCATTCAAACCAAAATTAAGTAAAGTGAATAATTAACAGAAACCTAGGCTGCACTGTATTTTGGGAAACAAAACCTATTTTGTGCACTGTGAAATAATTAATAGCATAATGATGCTTAAATTTTTGTGGAATTTTAAAAATCAGTGGCTTGAATGCTGGAAAAGGAGCCCTTAAAATGCAACCACACCCTGCATTGGTAGGCAGTTTTAAAATCACTTCCTTGAATGTAGGGGGAAAAAAAAAACCTTTTTAAAACCACAGTTGGTTTTACCTTTTGTAAAAATCTAAAGGCATCCTCACACAAATCAGCTCTCTGAAGAATGACGTGCAACTTATCGAGCTGGTTAGTGGCCGTAGCCCCCATAGTAGGCACCCTGCCCTGTAGTTGCTCCATCTGATCCGACACCAGATACATTTTCTTGGCATAGTCCATGGTTTATACTGCTAATAGGCTAGTCAACAGTGGAATAGCTACCCCTAGTAAGGGCCCGATAAAACTTCCTGACTGATGAATGATCTGCTTTTTCTTTTTGACTGAGGCCTTTCTATCATTCAACTTTTTAATGATACCTTTCTTTCTCTTTAAAGTCTGGAATTGTGAAGGTTTCAGAGGAAGGTTTCTTTTTAGTGTGTTCAGAGCTATTACTGCTATTGTCCCTACCAGGTCATTATTAGAACTACATAAGATGATCTTTCTCTGTCTTGGTCCAGCCTTTACTCAGATTTTTAACCACCCCTAATTTCTGTGTACCTTCTCTGACATACTGAATGAACTAAAGCTAAGGTAGCCAAGCTACTGCTTTTTAAACTTCTTTTTCATTGTGTAAACACGCCAATCAGATGGGAAGAGGCCTGTTCTCAACCTGCAGGATTCTGGAGTGATGGCTGCCAAATCTATCAAAAGGTACCCATGTGGTTTGTGAGTGGCATCTTGGAATACTTCTAAAAAATACTGTGTGTTAGTAGGGTACATCTGCCAGGCTAGTGTGACAATTTGCATCTGATCACGGGGGGCTGTGGAATAAAACCACATATTTGGAATTCAAAGCTATTGTTCTCATTTTCTTACCTTGAAAAAACAGGTTTTGAAGTATGAGAATAATGCTCAGGTTTCTGTGGTGAATGTATTGTGTAAAAGCCTTCTCTATTTGATCGCTGTTGCCAGCTGGGACCATGAGATCATCTACCACTGCTAAATTGATTTGATTTGACAGAAACAAATCATTATCTTCAAAAGAAGATGGAAGACCCTCCATAAACTTAATATAAGGGAATGTATTAAGCAGTTACTTGTACAGAGGTTGCCAACAGCTATAAAACTATACAATATTTTGAGGCATTTGAGACAACACGGCATCACCATGTTCTAACATTTGTTTGATAAAAAAAGATTTGCCAGAATTGAGTGGCCTGTTTATAATACAAGAGAAAGGGTGCACAAACTGTACAATGTTTTCCATCATGCTTAATAACCATAGTGTACAGTAATCCTCTCTTTAGCGCCCTTTTATTATGCACCACTTTTAGATTTTTTCTGAGTACCTGCATTTCTAGTGCCCACTGTTTCTTAACCCTAACAATCCCTGCTTGTCCTACCTTGATCTTTCTTTCCCACCCCCCCAGACAGACAGTAATCATCTACCAAATCTTTCAAGTTGTCAAAAATTAACCTTATCACAATTAGCACTGTTTAGTGTAAACCCCTTTACCTTTAGCACCGTTTCCCTGTTTGACAAAGCATACCCATATGTTTTGGGGCCTGAAGCCAGAAACTTGGTGATCGTGGTGTTTGGTGGGATCTCACTCATCAGCTGTCCTAAATAAGCACATAATGGTGATTATGTGATTATTTAGGACGGCTCTAATAAAAATGATAGACTCAGTGTCATGGTACAGACACTTCTCACCCAAGCCCTCCAGTAGCCTGTATACAGTAATTCCAGCTGTGCATAAGCTGTTGTAAAACTGGGAATGTATTTGTTGGTACACACAGATTTGCTTTTCACCTCCTTGCAGAGCATGCTGGATACTGAGCTATATACAACAGCCATTGTATGGCGGGTGCGGAATACCTTTTCTGTGTCTTATGGTAACTGTCCAAAGGAACTAAAGTGATGGTGTTATTCTCCAAATACATGAAGTAGTAATGAGCCATGCAGACAGAGTCCAGTGTAGCATACTGAAAGGGGTCAATGCACCAAATTTCAGTCTCCTCAGCAACATCTCCCCCTCCCCCTCTGAGAACCTCGCAGTATGTCATTTTCATCACTTGCCCTCTAAATCTATTACAAACCTCCCTCAATATGTCCACATCTTGTCTGCAGTAGTAAACCAAGGCCTTTTTCAGTTGAAACACAGTACTTGTACTAGTAACATGACATTTCAGGAATCCTTTTCTCTCACCAGGCATCATGGTTTTAAGGCTTAATACTTCAGGGAGAAGTTCCAAATAATCTTGATTCTCCATTGTATTAAATAAATAGGTGAAGTATCCCTTTGCTGCCCTGAAACCCCATAGCTTTGGGTAGTTTGCTTAATTTAAGGGGCAAAAAAGAGAGACTATCAAATAAATCAAATCTTAAAGTATGGTAGGGTAATACATAACATCTTACCACCCTGACTTAAAAATTCAACATGGACTGTTTCATGAATCAGTTGTCTCAGGACTAGGTACCCATCATAACCTTTGGATTAGTGAGTGATAAAAGTACATGCTGTAAACTCCCGATTTATAAATTTCTTCACAAATTGATCCAGTTACCTAACATCATAAGACTTCCACCTCATCACATCCTTGTCATCCTCTTCCTCCAGCATGTCCATGGATAGACATAATTTGGTACGTGTACCCCTGTTTCTTGACAGCATTCAAAATAATAAATGATGTATCTTGCTCCTATTTCTGGTCAAGCCACAGTTTCAGAAAACATAAATGGCCTTCCAAGCTTTCAATCTTCTCATAGCACTGCACACACTATGTCATGCGCTGCCTACCTCCGAGTAATACACAGACGCTGATTCCGTGAAACAGGCTCTGGTTTATTCGCAGTGTAGATACAGTATAGGAAAAAAGCTGAGAGTGACAGGAGCGCGCCGGTGCGGGGTTTAAATACCCCACGCCGGTCAGCGCCCCCTCACTCGCGGTTACGTCACCCCCCTTTGTCCAACACGCTGTCCTGCCGGTAGGTGAGGGGTTGCGAGGCCCCGCTGGCGTTCCGGGATCGCCCATCATTGGTTTCCCTATTCCTCCGGTGATTGCTGTCAGCTGGGCGATCTCCGTTGCGTTAGCGCTAACAGCTTGGGTGTGCCTCGCGATCCGTTTAGCCATTGTCTCTTGTCCTTCAGTCTTTGTAAGTTGATGGCTACTTATCTTGCGCCCCTTCCCCTGTTTCCTTGTTATTGTCATGTGTGCCATTGCGCTGATGTCTTCAGCTCAACGGCACTCATGACACACTAGCTTTTCTGACATTTTTTGTGTGGGGTAAAGACATAAACACCACACATGGTACAAAATACCTTATTCTTACAATCAATTTTTCCATCCTTTGCCAGTTGTGCATGTCTTTCAAGGTAGGTCTTCGAGTGACAAAATAATTTGCACTTATCTCATCTTGTCTTCTCCGCATCGGCCTCATGACATGCTTGCTCCAGGCAAGCATGACAGAAATACTAGCAATCATGGTTAAATTTGTTGTGATAGACTGTGTGGCAGAAATAGTGTTCACTGAGGAAGCCCTTGATGTTTTTGATGCTATAGTAATGTTTGTTGTCTAACAATATAAACAGCAGCTTTTCTTGTTGAGGTCTACTTGTGGTGAAAAATCTCCACCCTCCTTGCTTATAAAACAAAATTTTATGGTTATACCTAGATACTCTTCAAAGATATGCACCTGTGAAAGGTCAATCCTGTTTTCTATGGAAATTCCCAGCTTGCTGTGGAGGATTTAGTAAGTATTTCTTGTTCTAGTAAGGATTTCTTGCTTTGTAAATGCCCCACTGTCTAAAAACACAGCAGACAACCAGCAAAACACAGAAATTTCCCCTCCACATTGAAATAATCCAGATGGCATCTTTCTTTTCTTCAGGACCCCAGTGGATAACACTGTGCTTAACTTTCTAAGTGTGCCCCCCTCTGTTCTTCATGATGGTGACCACTAGTTGTAAATCACCATCCCACAACACTTCAACATTGCTCTGTAGCAAGCTTTCAACATGGCTCAGGAACTCATCAGCATTTAAAACATCTTTATGTTTCCTAACAGAAAAGAGAGGACAGTTTAGGCCCTCTGCCTCCAGTCAGAGCTGAACAAAATCATTTGGGCTTATCTCCCTAGAAATGTTATCCAATAGCTTTTGTATCTCATTATGAATAACATCTATAGTGTGGATGAATGAGCAAATATGGTCCAAATTTACAAAGCAGTAGCACTGGTAATATCCTATTGCATTGTAATTGCGGATTGGTCTCTGCCATGTTGTATCCTCTCCAGGTACAGAGTCCTCCTCTGGACTCTGTGTATTTATTGAGTTTATCACTGCTGCTGGCTGAGATTCTGATGTAGACTATTCTGTACTGGTAACACTATCTGGGAAGTCTGTAGGAAATCCTCCACCATGCATTGTTTTTCTTCTTTTCTTTTCTTTCTTTTTTCTTTTCTGGCTGGCTGGCTCTGGTTAAACAAACAAACAAAGGGTTTCAGCAACATTCCTAATAATGTAATACCACCCCCTTAGATTCTAAAAACAGTTGCAGTTGGATAAAACACTCGGTATTTTACCTCCTAACTGCCTTCATGCTTTGTGGCTTGTAGAAGGCTGAGGGTCCATATTATGCCAACCCCCTTGTGAATCTGAGGCCCTTGTAAAATCTGCAAAGATCTGTTCATCTACCCATTCTGAAGAAAAACAATGTTTATTTTCTGTCGGGGAGAAGAAAAGTGATGTTTATTTAATGGTAGGGAGAAGGAGTAATACATCTTAGTTTATTGAGACCTACATGCATTTGGATAAAAGACTGCACGTATTTTACTTACTAACTGTATTTGTCCTGTATGGCTTGTAAAAGGCTGAGGGTTCATAACATGTGGACCCCATTATGAATCTGTGGGCATTCTAAAGGTTGCAAAGAGCTGGTCATCCTCCCATTGTGAAGAAAAGGAAAAGACACAAAGGGTCAAATTGTTGCGGAAACCCTTACAAGAATCTAAATGTAGTGATGTGAAAGGAAAAAAAAAAAAACCTTCATAGACCTTCAGGCATTATGAGTCTGACAATTCATTATTGAAAGAAAACAAACAAACGTTATAAATATCATTTTGCATCTAAGAGGGCCTGTGTTTCAAAATTAGTCATAAAATTACTTATGTTAGTAGCTTCCATTCTGAAAAGGGTCTTCTTCAGAAACCAGTGTATGTGACTGCTTCAGTATGTGCCCTACTTTATAAATGTTGCTGATGTCACAAACTAATCACAGCAGAGGCAGTGAATTCTGCATACATTTTGCAAAACTGGCCAGGCCCCTTGGCCAGGAAGCCCAGTTTGAATAATATCACACATGCTACGTTGAATTCTTAACACCTTTTTGCAAAACCAGCCAGCCCACCCTCCACCAGGAATCCCCACTTGAATAATATGACAAATGTGTTGATTAAATTGTATCTCTGTATTTACCACCTGACATGGCTAAACAGGGGTGGCAAAAGAAATAATACATCTTTCATGTGATTTGTAAACATATTTTATTATAACATTCATAGAGTGAATGTTAAGTTTCTTGTAATTAATTTCTGTTACATTCTGATATTTGATCCTCTTCAGAGACACTGGCAATTCAGCCTCAATCTTTGATATTAATGAAAGCAGTTTATTGTTCTTCTCGAAACGTTGTATGAATGCCTTGAGTTCACCAAGGATGTCCTGTGTGAAATATAATTTATCCACTTTGTCAGAAATACTGATAACAATCCAGAGGTTGTGAGGCATAGAAAGTCTAAAGCATAAGCTTTTAATAAGCTCTGTTTCACTGGTTCCGTCTACCTGCTCTTCATCTGGTTGTAGACACTCCATTAAAAAATGATGCAGCATTTTTATGATACACGCTTTCAGAATCTGTGTCATGCTAACATTTTGAGACACTGCCATTTCTAAAACAGGAAATAAGATAGAATTAGGCTAGCTGTTTCAACTAATCAAAATACTGTTTTCTTATCTTTATATTTACTTACCATTTGATGTTTTGTAGAACCTACAATAGCAAGGCTTTATAAGTTCTTTGTCCTCAATGAGGCTAAATAGCTCAGGTCTTTTTCTTATTCTATGTCCATCTTTGGGAGGTTTGAGGGTCAAATTTACATCAAACAAATCTCCATCAGTATTCACCATCTTCAAAATGCAAGTCTTTTATTTTTTTAAAAAAAAAGCTTGCTGGGTTTAAACCAGTAGCTGTTCAGGTTTGTCTGCACAAACTCCCCACCCCAGCAATGACACATCAGTGACTCATGAGCATGCCTGGAATCATAGCTCTGACATGCCTGGGCATGCCCTGGACAGGGCCTATCCCCTTTTTTATTAACTGGCACATCATTGACTCATGCGCATGCCCAGAATTGCGGGTCTGACATCCTTGGGCATGCTGTGGACAGGGCCTATCCCCTTTATATTAGCTGACACAAACACACATGCCCAGAATCACACCTCTGACATGTATCCATAATAAGTATCATGACCGGATACTTGCTGCCTGGTTGATTGCCGTGTGTGAGAATTTAATTCCTGTTAATATTTCCTGTTTTTTGCTGTAGGGGGTAGAATACATTTCAATAAGGTCATGCTTCAGATATTTATGTGTGCATGTGGATTTCAGGCTACAATTTGCAAAATATGTACCTTTAGATCTTTACAAGAGGTAAAAGCCGGCTGTGGTTTTAAAATCAAGGAATGATTTTAAAACTGCCTACCAATGCAGGCTGTGGCTAGCCTAATTTTAGGGGCTCCTTTTCCAGAATTCAAGCCACTGATTTTTAAAACACCACAAAAATTAAAAGCATCATTATGCTATTAATTATTTCACAGTGCACAAAATAGGTTTTGTTTCCCAAAATACAGTGCAGCCTAGGGTTCTGTTAATTATTCACTTTACTTAGCTTTGGTTTGAATGCCCATAGAATTAGGTTAGGAGTTAAGCTAATCACGTACCCTGGGGTTGACTGTCACACCTTTCTTGATGGGATTAGATTCAACACATCATATCCAGTTAGGGTTACGACCTTGTGAGTTGTACACCATGTTGGGCAGGATTATGCACAACACATCCAGGGGAGGAGGGCTATGCATGTCATATCCGGTGGGAGGGGGTTATGTATGTCACTTCCGGTTAGAGCTGTGACCTGGTGATGTCAGCACCATGTGCGGTTTGTTTACTTTGATGATGTCACTGGTTAAAAGTGCTGATAAGCTGCCCTTAAACAAAGTATACTCTGTTGCTACTGACCTATCTGGATATCTATCCAGTTTTCTTAGCATGATATCAAAGTGGGTTGTTACTGCTTTCATCCAAGATGCATTTGTGATTTCCCAGTCAACCCTATAGTCCTGGATTCAAAAGAGTCTACCATCCAGTTACTAACAGGGCCAACTCTGGTATGTTAACTTTCTCTGGGCTTGAAAGCTAAGTAGTCCCACCTAGCTGGGTGACCTAAAGAAAATGGGGTTGAAATGCCTATGTGTGAATAACAACTAGTACAAGAGCACAACTTGCTTTTAGTCTTGCTGAATAATTTAGTCCTGTGTCCTTTTATTTTCAGAAGCACCTACTAAGAACTGTCTGAGTAAAGCACAAGTGGAGACAAAGCTAACCACCAGCAGCTGACATTTAGACATATACTACATCTGTATGCAAATGATCTAGGTTGAAGAGGCTAATAGCCTGAAGGGCCACTGTAGAAGATCCTGCTCTTTCAGAGGCTTTTCCACCAGGTCCCTTTGACAGAGTAATGGAAATGGAGGGACGGAGAGGGGAGGTAAAAATGACCCTCTCTTGCTCTCTGCAGTTGACTCCACTGCTTTGGGTAAAAAATTACTCCCCTTTGCCCTAGATGTCCCTATTAGTTACCTAGAAAAGGAGGAAATGGCCTTGGGAAAAGGAGGGAGGTTGGGCTAGATGAAATTCTGTCCCCAAATGTTCTTATGTTAATCAGAATTAGAAAACTTGTGTTTTAGTTACAGCTTTCAGTCTTTTAGGATTAACTTTCAAGTTAGTTTAGTCAAACTCCTGCAAACATCTCTAATGTTGTTCAGGGACTGGGAAACCTTAAACATCAACAATAGCGCAGAACTCAGGACAGATTTTTCAAGGATCCCACCCGCCATCACCCTTAACTCCTTCATTGATCTGTTTTTCTTCGATGAATCAGTTTGTGAGAAATAGTTTGCTTCTGTTTAGAAGCATCCTGAATTCAAGGGTCATTTTAAAGTTCTCCTTCATTCACTTTTGAAAATACAAGGCCATTTCTCTTTCTATACGATGCCCCATGCATATTTCTTCTCATGTTCAGCTGATTCCATTGAGCTTTCTAGATGAACTCCTGAAGTACAGAATGTCTTTAGCTAAGCACATCACAAAAGACATGGCAATATTATGCATTTGTACAGCTAATCTAAATAACTACAAGCCTTTACAGAAAGATAGGACAACACAACCCATAGGTTGAATCCTGTTAGGGGGGAAATATGCTTTAAGCATTATAGCATGAAGGCAATGTCTAGCCATCAGGCATGCTTGTCATTTCTGTGGGATTAGCAGGCTCACTTGCAAATCTCAGCTTAATGTATAAGATTCATGAAAAGTATCCCTAAGGCTCAAGTTATTGCTGAAATTTCTGTTCTTTCTTTCTAGTATTGCTAATGCTGAAAAAAATAATTTTCATTTTGCTTGATTTTTTTTCTCCTCCTCCTCCTCCTCCTTTTGCATGTGGCCAAAATAAAGTTTAAAACTATCGTAATTCTTCATATCTACTGGGCTTGCATTGACTCCTTGTTTGTCTTTGGGGCAAAGTTTGTTCAGGATAACAGCACTGTATAAAAGTCAGTATATTGAAGACACTGCCTTCATTTTCCAGTATGTTCCATTCCACATTTCCACATTTAATCAATTTGTTTTCAAGATTACATTTGTATTCAGATTGCAAAGAGGTGGTTTGGAGAGCTGCATCTCTTTTTGAGGGATCTTTACTCTGGAAGTCACCAGGTCAAAAATGTTCAGCATTTTTTGAAAGTCAAGATACAATTGTAGAACAACCTGAACTTAAGGTGCTTGATATTATTTTGACATTGTTGTAGGGAGTCATGCTTGGTCCCTTCTCCTTCCACTCTTCTCTTCCATCTTCTCTCTTTCCTTACCACCTAATATGAACTGTGTGGAAATCTGCCTGGACTTTCTGAAACAGAAACATTATTTGTATTCCTCCAATCTTGTAGATAGTTCCTCCTTCCTGAAAATATCCTGTGAATAACCAGCTACCTCCATCTGGTTACAGAGAAATAATGTAAAGGATTCTAGGAGGCCAGTTTTGCTCAGCCCTGTAAAATCTTTTGGCCATCTCCCTTCATAGAAGGATGTATATTAGAGGAAATTCAATACTCTTGCCAATTAGAGCTTCAGAGCAAATTTGCCTGCTGTAGTGTCAACAGAAATTTGAACTATGCCTTTTGAAATGAGATTGAATAATGTTTACTAGCATCTGCTTTGGCTTTTAATTTAAAAAGAGTTTAATTAAGACCAATTTAAAATGTCAGTAAAGTGAGTAGATTAAAAAAATACAAAGTAAAAACAACATGGAAAGTTCTAGGCTATTATGGATTTTTCTAAAAGGAAACTCTCCTAGCCTTTTATCTCAGTCCCCATCTTCTATTCTCAGTCCCTTTGCTGACACACATACACACAATCTTTCCTATGAGAGAAAAGAAAAAAAAATATTGAAATGTTTTTCATAGCTTCCTGGTGGGTAAGCCTTATTGAATACAGTGGAATCCACCTATGAATGAACAGGCAAAGGATTGTGTAGGTCACATATAGAAGGAAAGAGTTATCTTGTTGTCATGCGCTGCCTACCTCTGAATAATTCTCAGACACTGGTTCTGTGGAACAGGCTCTGATTTATTCACAGTGTAGGTACAGTATAGGAAAAAAGCTGAGAGTGACAGGAGCGCGCTGGTGCGGGGTTTAAATACCCCGCGCCGGTCAGCGCCCCCTCACTCGCGGTTACGTCACCCCCCTTTGTCCAACACGTTGTCCTGCCGGTAGGTGAGGGGTTGCGAGGCCCCGCTGGCGTTCCGGGATCGCCCATCATCGGTTTCTCTATTCCTCCGTTGATTGCTGTCAGCTGGGCGATCTCCGTTGCGTTAGCGCTAACAGCTTGGGTGTGCCTCACGATCCGTTTAGCCATTGTTTCTTGTCCTTCAGTCTTTGTGAGTTGATGGCTACTTATCTTGAGCCCCTTCCCCCTGTTTCCTTGCTATTGTCATGTGTGCCATTGCGCTGATGTCTTCAGCTCAACGGCACTCATGACACTTGTATAGTTTCAAACGTTAACAGAAGAGCTAAAGATTTTCTTTCTGACAGTGAATATGTAATAAAACTTTCTCTTCAAATGTTAAAGAATTATCCGCATTCTGGTTTCTGGTCTCCTTTATCATTATGGATGAATCCACTGTAGCATGACTCTGAAGAAATGTAAAAGTGTATCTGTATGCACCCACACACCCAGACATACATGCATACATATCAATTGGTGGTTAAATAATAGCAGCAAGGCAAGAACAAGAAAAATGGAGAAAACACCTCCCACCTAAAAAAAAAAATAAAAAATCAATAGAATGGGTCTTTTGCACTCTTCAGTCTTGTTTTTAATTATTATTATTTTTGTTTGTTTTGCTTTGTTATATGTTACAACTAAGTTTGGTTTGGCTTGTCTCTATTGGATTGGTTGCAATTTTTATTATATATTGTTTTTGTGATGCTATATGATTGCAATAAAAATATCTATCCATCTTAACAACCCTGTGGTTCTTGCCATCCAGACCTTCCTGATCCATATTAAAATTTTGCGTATCCCCATCTTTGCCACTTAAGATGTTATTCCTACTGACTTTATTGTGTATTTGGGGTTTTTTGGTGTGGATGTTTCAGATTGCAGTGGGTGGTATATATTTCACAGCTAACTCAGGCTATGAAAGAACTACCAAAAACATGATGGTGGCTTTACCGGAAGTGTGCAGATACCCATTTGATAGATAACAAAATACTCTTATGGATTTGGAATTCTTAGGAACAAAGAAATGTATGTTTGTGAATTCAAAGAAAGGCCTTATGCCAAGGTTGAAAGTGTCAGACAAGGACCAATGAGCCTGCAGAGTCTGGAAAAACGTCTTCAGGGATGACCCAGCTAGGTAACTTATCCATTTTCCCAACTCAAACTCTGTACTGTGGCTCTTTGTTTCCTTCCTACCTGTATCGGAACTAAACATGACTAACAGTTTCATCAAAAATCTCCATAATGGTGAAGTAGTCTGGTCAAATGAGGCTCATTCACAGCTTAGCGGGTTGCCCAGGTTCCTCTCCCAATGAAGCTTATCTCACGGCAGAGAGTCTACTACTCTCTTAAAGTCTGTTGTGACTGACAGCACTGAGCTCACTACATTTGGCCAAATCTAGCTCACTAGGCAAGGCATTTTTAATGAGACAAGCACTGAATGCAACCTGTATTCCGAAAAGGAATGAGAGAAGTACTAGTGTATTCTTTGCTGCCATCTCAGTTATCGTGATCGTTGCAGCCCAGCTAAGGTAGCCCGATCTTTATTGCCTTTTTTTTACAAGTTTTATATAATACATATTATTTTGTTCATTTTTTTTTTTTGCGCCTTCTTAATAATCCTCAGAAAAACTGCACGGAACAGCGGTGCATGCTGCGCCTGGAAGTCTTTCAATGAAATGAAAGTGTTACAAATGCAGCAGCGTACCAGCAATGTATAGTTTGTATTATTTGTAGCACTGATGATATTTTTTTGACTTTGATATGCTGTTATTGTCTGTAACCGTAGATGATTAAAAAAAAAGAAACATTTTTTGGCGCAGATCATCTAGAGTGCTTTGAAATAAGAAAGCGTGTCCTTTAATTGTTTTCCGTAACGTTTCGATTGATTCTTTTACAAAAATCTATACAAATATCCTAGGGAGTTTTTTAAATTTTATTTTATTCCTCTGTATTGAATTTCATTCCTTCTGCTAGCAGCTTCAGCTCACAAATGAAGAGGAATGCTATGCATTCTTTTGCATGTATACTCAAAGTGTCTCTTATTGAATTCAATCAGATTTGCTGGCCGGGAGAAAGTGGCATTGTAGTATAGATTGATTCCTAACACACATCTGCAAAGCTAGCAAGAACTGTTAAGCTTTTCTTTTCAAAGCAGAACATTCTGCTTTTCTTTTCATTCCCTCCTAGCTAAAGATATATTCCTGTGGTTGCTGGAACCTAATTATCTCTTATAGGAGTGACTTTGGCCTTGTTTGCATGAATAACAGAAATTGTACATCTATTCCTAGACTAGGAACATGTGTGCATGCTTGTATCTCTCTCTTACAGAGGAATGGTAGACCTATTTGACACAAATAAAACCAGCATTTTAGGAAAATAACTGTTGGGAATATTCTTCCTGACATTTTAGGTGTTTATTTATGAGGTTAGTTTTATTTCAGATGAAATAAATTCACTTCAGGGAGCTGTGGTCTCAGCATAGCTGACATCACTGCTTCATATCATATTATAATGTGATTTTAATTACTCATATATGAGCATGAAAATAATTATTGAAATGCATTGACTGAAATGCATTCAGACTAATCAGCTAGTTGATTTACAAAGTCATCTGTCATATATGGCTAGACATGTATTTGTGATGCAGAAAAGAAAGTTTAAACTAGCTGTTGCTAAATGAAAAACGAAACTACTGCTTCAAAACAAATGCTTAAATAAGTTTTTGAACAAGTCCTTTAAAAAACGGCCCAGAACTTAGCTATTTTCATTAGGAAGAAGAGCTTGGTTTAAAATGATAGACAGAATAGCTGCATAAAATTTTATACTACTCTGATGCTTGAGACATACATCTAAGAGGGTATTAATGATCTTGGCCATCTAATTTATGGGAAGAAGTTTCCAAAGATCTGCATGCATCAAAGAAAGATCTCAAGGCACATGCATTTCAGAGTGATCTTGTCCTCCTCTAATTTTTACTCACTACTAAGTGTTTTCACAATTGCAGCCAAAAACTTTTATTTTGGTCTAAAGGTGACAACCTCCTTTTTGCATACAAGCCAGAAGTCTCAGCCTTAAGGACACAATCTACTCAGCTCAATTACATTGTGAAACTATTATCAGTGCATGTCCTGATCCTATCCAAGTTTTCCCAGAAGGGTATTTCATTCTGTTCTAAGATGAATTTTGTTTTCCCATATAACAACACTACTACAAGAAAGTGTACTGGCTACCAGTTGGCTTCTGGGTGCAGTTCATGGTACTGGTTGTCACCTTTAAAATTCTATATGGCTTAGGACCTGGGTATCATTGGACCACCAACGGGATCTGATGCATTGGCCTCCTTCTGTATTTCTTCTCCTAGGCAGTATCATCAATAGGCACTAGACAGGTGGGCCTTTTGAACTGCTGCTCCCTTTTTGTGGAAAAGCATTCAAACGATCCCAACCCTCTTGGAATACAAGAACACCATTAAAACTGAGCTCTTCAAGCAAGCCTTGGGGCTGAGATATTGTAATGTTGTTTTCTCTCATAGTAAGATATAATTTTGATCAGTGTGATTTATTTTCTTCAGTTTGTAAGCATAGTACAATAACACCTACGACATATACACATAGAAGACATTTGTAAATCATATTAAAATAATACAATCACAACATTTTTGTTTTTATTATTTATTGCATTATTTTAATATGATTTACAAATGTCTGATAAGTATACTGCACAGGGTTGATCATGACTAGAGTAATGTGTAAATGCAATAAAAAAATAAATGTTCCTCAGTAAAGATCCATAAACTTTGGACAAGAAGATGGACTCCAGAAATGTTTGTCTTAAGTCAAAATGTGTCACATAGGCAGGACTGCCCAGACATATAGCACTAAGTTCTCTCTATCCATAAATAGGCAGCAGTGCAACAATCACCAAAATCATACATCATAAAAGATATTTTATATGTTTCCATAAACAGCCTCCCAAACCAGAACTTCTCATTTCTATACACATACCCAATTCTGAACCTCATAAATTCCTCTCGTGTCTTAAGGTGTGAAAATGAGGCCACCATAATCATCTGTGCAGAAGGGTTACACTAGGATGGCAAGACCCAAAGGAGGACAACTTCCTGCACTTTTTGTCATGGTTCAGAAGAGGGAGATGTTTTCCGGACAAATGAAGTCTGCTCATATACCTGCTGTTATTTGAAAAGCTCAAGATCCTGTCTCTCTGGACATCTAGCCTCATACAGTTGGATGACAAGCAGCCAGGTAGGAAAACAATGATTGGTACAAGGTATAAGCTGAATAGCAGTGAAGCTGGCTAAATAGAATATAATCTGATTTTAAATTCTAGCTCAAGGATAGAAGCAGTTTGCATGCAGCAGGGGTACATACCAGTAATGCTCTGGATGTTGCTAAAATGCAGCTTCAACATTCCCACCATTGGTGACGCTGAGAGTTGTAGTTCAGCACCACTTCAAGGGCCACAGGTTCGGTCCACAGCATCTTCTGTTGAAAAGATTTCATGTAGCAGGTCTGGAATATTCTTGGCCAGAGAGATTTTGATGAGTGGTTGCCAGTCACAGCATATATTGCTAAACAGACTGAAGTCTTGGTAATTGGTATTACCAATTTCTTGGGATTTCTCAGGATATCAGCAACCAAACAATAAGAATAACAACTACTGATATGTGGGGGAACCATTCTTCTGAAAATGCTTATTCAAAAGCTTTGGTTTACTTCAAAGGCATTCTTTATATCAATTCCACTTCAAGGATTTTGTTTCTGTGATCATTAGTTTTGAGAACATACGCATGTCTGTGGAAGGAATAAAGGCATGGCATCTCTTGAAATTCTGCCATTTGGAAAATATTGACAGATGTGTTACTCCCACTGGCAATATATACCTTCAAGAGTTATTCAATAATCACATTTTAGATCTAGTGGAATGTTAATACTGTAACAAAAAGCAAACAGTGCACACACTTGCAATCAAATCAGCTGAGGAAGGCAGGCAGTGGGTAAATATGAATAGATTTGAATCACTGGTTTGAACAACTCTCAGATCTTTGGAAGTTTAACAACAGACAGCCTTATAGTACATGTGATGGTTGCCTTGCTCCCAAAGAGACACGGACTCACTTAGATGGCTAAGGATTTCCGGTTTAATGGGAACAGAATGCATACACGGAGAAAGACGGAAATGAGCACATGGCATGTGGGGTATCCCGTAAATACCCGCGGTGCAGACCTGGCCCTCCTCCACCCCCCATTGTCCCACAGTCCGGATCCGGAGTCTTGATGGGCGATTGGGGTGCGATACCGGGGTCTTGATGGGTGATCAGGAGGTTAGCGCTGATTGCCTCTGTCTCCTTCCCGTGTCCGGCGCAGGTGTGTCCCCCGGGGTAATGCAGAGATGTCTGGTAGATATGATGATGGCTTCTGTGGTCAGGGCAAAGGTATGTCTCCTTTGTCCTTTAATCACATTTGTATCTGAGTGTTTGAAGGATTAGTATGATTCCTCCCTCATTCCTTCCCTTATCCAGAAAGGCATGTTCCCCATTGTGATGCATGATTGCATTGCAACGGGGACATGACAGTACGTATATCATGGCATTCCCCAAGCATGAGCTTTTAAAGACCAGGAGTCATGTTTTGAATTATGATGGTGATGGACATGAAGAGGAAGAGGAAAAAATGATGATGATGATGATGATGATGATGATTCCCTGCTGAGAAGTGTAGGAAGTGGTGCTATCATTTAGTGATATAGTCTATGAGGACAGGGATTCTTTTCTAATTTGTTCTTTTTGCTTGGCTGTGTTTTTGCTAAAACAAAGAAAAGGAGGAGGAGAAGGAAGCACAATCAAGAAAGCTTGAAAGATTCATTAGGTGAATTGGAATGTTAATTACCTCAACTTTTCTTACTGCCTCTTTGCAAATTGTCAGCTTGCCATAATTCAGTAGCCTGCAGTACATTCTTGGGAGGTTCTGAGGGGCACAAGCAGCCTGTTGACTGTCATCAGTGGCAGAAGCATTCTTGGACTTGGGAATAAGTGGAAGGATTGTCAAGAGTGGTTGGCTTTAAGCTCATGGGGCCTTCAACCAGGATCTCTCTCTAGATTTGCTTTTTTCCTTATATTCTTTAGGATCTCAGGAGAGGCACTGCTTCACTGCAAAAGGAGAATTAGATTTTGAAAGCAAACTCATTCTCCACTGTTCAGAACTCAGGAGTTCCTTGAATCAGCTTAGTCTGCCTTCAGCCCCATTTTCCCCTGCTATGTCCAAAGGGATTTTTGAAGCTAGACTAATTACCCCACTATAAATCAAAAGCTAGAAGCCTGCCAAAGTTAGCTATTGTCCTTTGTGGAGTTTCAAGTAATTGCAAACAATTATGGAAGGAAACCTCTTGCTGTTCCTCTTCTTTTCTCTCATACAACTTGCATCCTTCAAATGTGAGGTTTCCCTGTTAAATTCATACTTCAGGGTACCCCCACCCCGTTATTACTATAGCAGCCTCCCCAATCTTTACTTAGCAGACCATAACTCCTTGGCTCCATTATCTCTTTTCTATCAATGCTATTACTGTAGATATCATAAAGGAACAATGTGGTTGTCCAATGCTAAGGGTTGGAATAGTAATCAAGCCTTCCTTCTGTAAATATTTACAGTAAAATCAAATCTTATTTGATTTTACTGTAAATGGCAGAGCCACTCCATCAACCATTCCTAATCACAATATGCCAGATGAAATGTGTATTGTGATGTCATAGACCAAGTTCTGTCCTTTTATACTTACGTTGCAAGGTGAATGCAAGTATGTAAGTGACAGTGTTTGCATCATTACATTGTGATGGTTTCATCACTTTGTCCCACTTTGCCCCACTTTGCCCCTCTCCCCCACAGACCGGTGGAGTTGGTTTTCCCACCAGCATGTATTCCTGGTGGGAAGACCAACTCCACCGGTTTGTTCTCTAACTGTCACTAGGCAGTAGGAATTTCATCAGGCTGTAACAGAGAATTATAAGGTACAGAAAAGTTAATCCCATTACTCTGTTTCTGAACTACTTATCTGAAATATGCTTTACATGGGTAATAGAAGCACATTCAACCACATCTGCATTGTTTGCACCAATTGCCAACTGCTTTGGCTATTCATACTTTAAGGCTGGTCCCTTGCCCTAAAAATCCTCTCTTCTGCTGAGTCAAATCAGCATCCTTTTTAAAATTAGGATTACACAATACATCAAAATCTACCCCTGCTGTTTCTACCAACACTAGAAAGGTGAATGTTAACAAAGATTTTCAAACAACCTGAGTGGTGACATCCAAAACTGTATCTACTGTACCTCTTCAAGTTGGGGTTCTCTTTTCACCAGAACAGATGTCCTTGAAATGTCTTCCCTGAGATCTCAGGATTATGTTCTTAAAACACTGAAAAGTGTTTGTAAGGTACATTTATAAATCACTGGAAGTTTGTTTTTTAAACAAAGGAGCAAATAAATCATTAAGATTCAGATAAAGAATATCTCTTTTTAAGATTGACTATTCTGTTATCTTGTTTCTTCATATATATGGCAAGTATTATTTACAGCAAGTTGTGTCTCATCTCAGAGATTGAACTAAAGTTGACATTCTTAGTGAGTGTAGAGTTAATAACCGATTCTTGAAAATATGAGAAGCAGTTACTACATTACCACTGAACATATTAAAGGGGAAAAAATGAAATTCTCAGTTAGATAACTGCAATAGAGAACAACATTTTAGAATACACTGAAGATTCATATCAACATATAAGAAATTGCCACATCTTTGAAGATTCATTTGGATCCATTATTTTTGTCATAGGATCAAACTCAAAATTTGATCTAGGTTTGGCATCCCAGCATCCCAGATGCACTACCACAATCCCAGGTACTTTCCTATAATCATGAAAGGTCTATCATTTCCTGTCTTGTTTTAAAACTTGTTTATTTTTTGTTAAACAAATATTTTACCCAGGGAATCTGGAAAGAAGAACACCTCAGACTTTTTGTCCTCAGGCTGTTTCTATGCCCCACACAGACACAGGAGACAAAACAGGGTGGAGTGATTGAAAGCCAAAGTGAATTTCTCAGTCAACTGTGGAAACAAGTAGAGGAAAATAACAGGAAAATGAGATATTTTTTTTTAAGAGATGAGAGTAACCATAGGAAAATTTACAGCTAAGATAGGAATACTCAAGAATAATAATGGAAGAGATATGATAAAGCAAAGGAACTTTGCTAATAAAGAGATCTAATAAAGTAAAAGAAAATAGGAAGACTATGCAGAAAACATTTAGAAACAAAATTATAACATAATATAAATAATTGCAGGAAAGGAATATATTCAGGAGCCAACCCTGTTAAAAAGTGAAGTACAAGAGGCAATAGACTATCTCTCAAATAGGAAAGAAGCAGGTTTCAGAAAAAGGGATAATGGACAGAGCCTTTTTTCTGTTTTTTACTCTTTAAGCATCTTTTGCACCCATTTGCACAGAATTATTCTATTAAAATTAGTCCATCAGAATAGCTAGTTACCTAAATTAATATCTTCCCTTTCCTTTCCTCCTATTTAAGAGCAAATGCTGTAGATATGATTCCATCGTTCAATTTTTTTCTACAATGACTTTGAGATTGGTTGGGCTGAGAAGGAAAGTCAGCCCCAGTGAACTTCTATGGCTGAGGGTGAATTCGAATCTTGGTCAGTCTCCAAGACTGGAAAAAACAATATTATGTCTGAGTATTGCCTATGGGAAGAAAAAAAAAGTACAAAAGAGAAATGCAATCTCAGCCTGAGTTGGAACATGATGGAACAAAAGAATATTGGACTGAGAAAGTAGCTCAGTCCCATTGTAACTTCAGTGAAGCTTGATAGATAACAACCTATTTTAGAATCAAGCCAGACATGCAAGACTGAAAGGATTTTATAGTCCTCCTTAAGATGACACCAACGTAGAAGGGTCTGAATATGAAAATCTCCCTACTAATGCTGTAGGTCCAGTTGGATATTTCTGTCCTATGTGGCTGTGAATAGATGCTTGTCATAATTGCCTGTGGGTAGCATTTGATAAAACCTAAAAGGAATCTTGCTTAGTGAGATTTCAAGGACATTTTACTTCATTTATTTCATTCCTTTATTCTCTTATTCTTCCTTATGATTCAACAAAAAAATAATCTGTAATGCAAAATAAACAGTTTTATGCTAATCAGGTTGCAGGATACCATCTTTTCAGCACAGAATTTGAGCTACACTTGCAAAGATTAGATGGTGGGTGTGTTTAAAGCACTGCAAATAACTGTCAGCACTAATTCATTCAAGCATTCACACAATAACAGTTAAGAGACAAAGTTCCTTTAACTGTTTAATGAAGCAAAAATGAATAGGACAGAAGTAAAGCTGCAAATGGAGAGTTCCTGCTAAAATCTACATTTAAAACTACATTCCCTTGACTGGTTCCCTTTCCCACAAAAGTATGCCACCCCGCTTCCCATCCAGGTGGTGTCTCTGGTGTATCTCCACCAACTGGCCTTGATGTCTGCCATCATAAATGTGTAGCCATAATAATACAATTCACACTCCAACTTCACACCCCCTCCCACCCAGTGACAGAGAGTCTGCTCCATTGGTAAGGAAATGATGGAAGATGCTCCGATAAGGGGTTCTGTGAACTCTTTGATTGGAGGGATCTGGCAATAAGCATCCTGATGATAATACCCTAATTTAATACTGTTTCAATTGATCTTGTAGATTGATTGAGAGTTGCCATCTCTAAAGGTACACAGAAAGATCAGCAGAGCACTTATAATAACTGACACATTTTATTTATTTATTTATATTTCAAATATATTATTACCACCCATCTTCCCCCAAAAAGTGGACCCTTTTAATTGCTCAATTTAATCCATTTAATCCATTTTAATCAATTAATAAATTACTATAGTTGAAAAGTGTATCATCCTGGAGTTTAAATTAAATTCTGTGGTTTATTTTTGCTGCTTTACTCCAAAAACTATTTTTATAGGAATTCATTCTGGGAGATATACTTTTCACCTGTACATTTTACTACCTACAATTTTAGTCTGGCATATAGGGAAAAAAAATTGTCTGGGTTGCTCTGTGCCGATTTGATTACTTTTCTGATTTTCTAGGATTTCACTCTGATGTTCTGTTTAATGAGAATTCTGCTTCTAGATGGAACATCTTTTATTACCTTCAGGGCTTATAGAGTCATTTATAAGTTGGCATCTTTGCACATCTTCAGACCCAAACCCTGTAATGGATGGGGTTATAAATACATTTGCTGAAGCTAAACAGAGTCTCTTGACAACTTGCCTTGAGTTTAAATGATTGGATTGAGAAAAAGAAATAAAAAATAAAAATGGAAAATAAATAAAAAAGCAGGACAAAACAAGGAGGTGGAAAATAAACTCCAAGAATATGAAACACACACACACAGAGAGATATAGATATACCTATACCTATACCTACAGTCTAATACAGATACCATCATCATCACCACCCCCACCATCATCCCATTTTGAAATGTTCCTATTTACCCAGCTAAGTTGCCTGGGCTTGCTCATAACAAAGTGTGGTCTCCATAGGCTAGGGGACCAGATATGCAGCCCCTCCTCAGACACACACATTAGGGAAGAAGGATATTATGCCCAGTCATATCTTTGAGTCCTCAGGTAGGTTCTATGGCACAAGAAATCTCCTTTCATCAACTGAAGCTGTGGCCACAACTTTACTTTTTGGAGCAGAGAGAGCCTATTCTAGACACCATTTCTAAATATCATTTTATCTGGGTTTCCGTAGAGTGCTTGAAAGCTGCATTACAGTATATTGAACCAACCCAGTGATGATTGCGGATAGAAATAATACATACCCAGAAAATTGTTGGAAGTTAAGTTGGAACATTTTACCATATTTGATGGCAAAAGATAATCTACTGCAGGATGAAACAAGTCCTAAAGGCTGACTTTTCTTTTCCACAAGTAGTTTTTCTGTTAAATATTACTGTCACTAGGATACTTGAAGTTTTTTACCAGAAATCACATTCCTCTAATCCCTTCATTAGAGGAATGGCAGGTTAAACTATGGGAATTTGTATTAATGTCTAAAACAACTTCATACATGACAAACAAGTCCTGTGTTAGTTTCAGTTTAATCTGGAAACCATTTATACAGTATAATTCTGTACATGGCTGGCTGCCACATCCAAAACTTGGGTTCTTTAAAATAAGGCTTCTACATTCTTTAACTACGACTATTTATTTTTATTACATAGATCTTTTTGCTTATCTAAAAACTTTGATTTTAATAATAGATATAACATTTTTGAAAGTGCTAAAACTGCCATGAGACTGCCTTTATATTTGTTTTAAACTAACTTCATATTTAGAATAAAAATGAGATATTCCTTCCAATAGAACAGTTTGTATTTTATTTTAAGTTTATTTTATATTATTCTGCAAGCTTTTCAATGTAGTATCTGCATGTTATAATTTCCATTTATCTTTTTTTTTTCTCTCTGCTTTTCATATATATCAATCCCTACTTGAAGGTGAGTCATGCCATGCTAGCCTTCTCCCTAATGAGGTTTGAATTCCCATCTCTTCCTCCTCAACTTCTATAGGCTGCTAAGTCAGGAGAGAAGAAAGAGCAAGAGAGACTGGGAGAAAGAAGAAAAAGAAGAGATCAGCATATCAACCACTTCAGCAGAAAAACAAAAGACAGAGAGAGAAAGGTTGGAGAAGGGCTGCTGAGGAGCATGCAGAAGTCTTCTCCACACATCCCCCTAACTGTACCTCAAAGATGACTTGCTAAACATTCTTAAGGACATGTTCATGTGATACAGCCTTGTCTCATCTCTAGCTCAAAGCTGAAGCTCTTCAGCTTCATATGTATAAGATCAAATGTTAAAACTGTGTTTTTTCATCTCTCTACACAAGCTTGTTTAACTCGGTTAGATATTGCACAGGGTCCTTATCTAGAAATACCTTGACTGATAGCCATCTTGCACAGTAGAACAGCACTGGCTGAAGGGAGGCCACCACCTTATCAGCACCTGGACCCACACATCCCAACCGATAATTTTAGACAAAGTAAGAATCAGAGAAAGGAGACACATACACACACAGAGAGAGAGAGAGAGAGAGAGCATGCAAGGGAGAAAAGGTGAGCAAGAAAAATGCAAAACAAAATAGATGAGAGGTACAGAAATAGAAGAACAAAAGAAATAGCAAATGGAGCAAGAGCAATGGAGCAATTAACTGAATAAGAGAGGGTAATTGAGCAATGGAGCTGATGATGGAGTGAGCGATGGAACCAGTGATGGAGCAGTTGATAAAGCTAGGTGATAAAGGTGGTGATGGAGTGAGGTAGGGTGAATGAATGATGGAGGTGGCAGTGGAATCAACAATGAATTGGGTAATAAAGGTGATGATGAAGAAAGAGAGTGTAATGGAGCTGGTAATAGAGTGGGTGATGGAGCAGATGATGGGGCCAAAAATGGAGCAATAAAGAGATAGAGCTACTGATGGCCCCAGTAGTGTAATAGGCAATAAAGCTGGCAATGGAGTGGGTGATGGTGTTAGGGCAGGTGATGGAACAGGTTCATTATGGATGTTACATGCCTCCGTACCTAATAAAAGCCTTCATGTCTGTCTTTTCTGTCCTCATGTTAAGGGAAAGAGAAGGGGAAGCAGGCTGAAGGGGACAGCATTAGGCTTCCCAGCAGCAGAGAAGACACAAAAACAGACTTGCTTGTTATTGTGTCTACACTACTGCTTCTGGTGGTCAGGCAACGAGTCCTGGGGGCTTGCTGGATCTGCCTCAGCCAGAATAGAGTCTTCAACTCTGCTGGAATCACCCCCTCCTGGACTATTATTGTCACAGGGTCTTTTTTATACGCAAAGTATAAACACAACACTTAGAGTTTTTATATCTCCCCTTGTAGGTTGGGGAGGTGTTTAAACAAAACTATTTACAGTATAAAAGTGAACCTTTCCAAACTATGTGACTATGTGACTAGAGCTAATATCTAACTATCCTAGCTTATTACTAATGAAACTATTACTAAGAAAACTATCCCATACGTTATCTATTCTTATCTTACTATGCTTTATACTACTACATCTATTCTATACTAATACAAATATATTTTAACTATATAATATATTCTATTCTATATAATATCTATACCTTTTCTACTACTACTACTAGCCTACTGTTACTACAGCTAGTATAAAGCTTTTGTACTGGACAGTTTGCACAACACTTGCCCCTTCTCACTGGTTTGCTGCAAGGCTTTGCCTTTGCTTCCTGTTTCCTCTGGACTCCAAAGTCTTTTTGAGGAAAACAAACCTTTGGCTTTGGCTGCTTCCCTCTGTGGCTACTGAAAGGCCTCAGGACACACCTGTCTCAGCTAATCTCCTCATGTGTCTCCTCTTGTTTTCTCTCATCTCCTCCCCAGCTGTTATAAAGCTGAGTGTTTATTCAGCCGCTTTGCTGTCTTGATGCTGGAAGGTTTGAAATAGAAGGCAGGGAGGCAGCACAGGTGCCTGTGATTTCTCCGGCAGCCTGCTGTCCCACAATTATCCCTAGATGTCTCTGGCTCTACTTCCTTCTCCTCCTTTTCCTCATCAGAAGACAAGTCCAGCAGGGTCATAACAGTGGTTCTCAAGGGCAGTCTCATGTAGACAGTATTACAGTAGTCCAGCTGAGAGGTGATCAAGGCATGAATGACTGTCTGAAGGGCCTCCTAATCCAGGAACAGATATAACTTGCACACCAGATGAAACTATGCAAAGGCCCTATTGGCCCCAGTTTCTACCTGCTCTTTAAGCAGGAGCTGTGAATCCAAAAGGACCCTCAGATTGTTCACCAGTCTCATCAGTGCAATCCCTTTAAAGACTAAACATGGAATGTGGGCTAAACAAACAAAACCACTCAGTCTTGTCAGGACTGAGCCTGAGTCTTTTCTTCCGCTTCCAGGCCCACTCAGCATCCAGGCACTAGATCAGGACTTTAACACCTTGACTTTGGGCCAATCAAGTGATGGCGTAAAATTGGGTATCATCAGCATATTGATGCTACCTGACCCCAAAGTGATGGATGACCTTACTTAGTCATTTCATGTGGATGTTAAATGAAAGGGGAGAGATAGTTGAGCCCCTGCAGCTTCCCATATCCACACCAATTGAAAACAGACACAGAGAAAGGAGAACCATCAGAAAACTGTCTCCCACTCTATAGATATCCATATTATCTATAGGTAATTCTGTCACTTTTCACCATTCCTGCTTCCTCTGTCTGCCCCCAACCATAACTAAGTAAATATAATTATTTTATTTTATTTTATACCATTCTTCCTTTCAAAGAGAATTCTCCTTTCTCAGGGCTGTACTCTGTGAGTCTGATGAAGGAGACTTTGAGCCCTGAAATCTCAAGCAATCTAAAGTATAGAACTCTCTGGTCTTCTTCCTCCACAAGGGAGGGAAAAAAAAACACACTCCTGGGAATGCAATATCATTTCTTTTGCTGTCAGTGATTCTAGGTTTTGTTGATTTCAGAGAGAAAATGGAGGAGGCATCAGCAATATTTACTGTTTTATTGTGTCTTCTCTCCCTGAAAAATATGCTTCTCCCTTTATTCTTTCAGAACAGATGAACATGATAGCAGCATACTAAATAATGTCTACCATTCAGTTAAACACCTTCCCTTTGGCTCATCTGGTCAAGAATTACAAGAGTTGCATTTTTGTCAGATGTGGAAGGCACCAGGTTGGAGAAGGGTAGTTAGATAAAGATTCACAGTCCATTGAATGATTAAACATAGCAGCCTAACAATTTAGTCTTCAGCATGCTTCCTCAGGGTTTTTCCCTACTGCTGCCTTGAAATGTTCCCCACCCATTACTGAGTCAATAGAAAACCATGCTAGCATGAAATTGATGACCCCATTAATGATCCCTATCCTGCCTCTATTCCAAGTCACCATAGTCACCTCAATTTCCTCCAGAGTAATGGATGACAAAGTCTAACAGATTCTGCCCATCATAAGGCTGCTGTTGGATAGTTTTGGAATAACAGGGAAAATGCTATTTTAGCACCAGGACAGCTAAAGGCAATTTAAGCCTGACTCATTCACAGGCTGGAGATGAGATGAAGGGGAAATCATGGGGACACAGCAGAAGAAGATGTTGCCAAGTCATGTTGGGTCCATGGGTAGGGGCAAGTAAGGAAAAAAGGCCCTCAAAAGGAAAGAATAATGAAAGTGCAATTTGACTGGTATATTCTTTTTATCTTCCAGACTCTCTCTTTCATTGCTGAAAGCAATGTTCTGCACTTTAAGAAAAGGAAAAGTTATGGTTCTCAGAGGAACTACCTGAATTCTTCCAGGAAGAATATTTTATTTTTTGCTTTTATAATTTACTTTTTTATGAGTCTAATGACAAGTTGTATAAAGTGAGATTTGTGTAGCAAATGGCTAGTAAAAATCTCCATAAAAATCTCTTCCTATAAACACTATCTCATGAGTCAGTCACTAAACTAACAATTTCCCCTCCTTTCCATCCATTTAATGCAATCCTTTAACATTTGATATGGGGTTTTACTGAGATCAATGGAATTTATGGCTGACCAAGCAAGTTTAGATTAAGGGCTGGTTACGTTCATGATGTTGATATAACGGTTTCTTTACCTTCTAATATCAGTGGGCAAATCATAACTAAGTATGCCTAGATTTGCAGATATTTTTGGATTTCATGAGGGAGGGAATTCATTTAAAAGGCATTGCTAATCCTAACTAGATTAAATGAGATTATAGGTTAATGATATAGTTTAAATTGTTTCAGAAATTGTGAAATATGCATCTTGGAAAACTTAATCTCTGAATCTTATCTTCTATCTCTGAGGTTTCTTCTATTCAGTATCCAATATACTCTGTCAATTCCACACTTTAACTTAATGAACATGTTTCAGTGGGAATTCTCAACAGTGATCTTTAAACAATTTATGTTGAAAATTAATTCTGTGGGCACCAGCCTGGAATCACTGATTTTATTTGCACTAATCTGGAGTCAATGGTATAAAAATCACATCCTTGACAATGTACAGAGCTTTTCTCATATTATTATACATTGTTTTTATAAACCACTAGTCTACTGAGTATTTTAAATTACTTTTTTAATTAAAAAAGCAGCATCCCCATTTTGAAACTAAGAGCTGAGAGTAGAAGTAGTGATGAGTATAGAGATTGGAACACATACATGGTCTAAGAGCATCACTGTATTGTAGATTTAATGTTCAATTGCCATTCCTTAGTTAACCCTGGGAATTGCAATGCTATGTGAAGTTCTACAGAGTTCTAGATAAGAGTTCTCAGTGGTCAAACTGTGGTTGCCTGAATTCTTTGGAGATAATTTTGCCACACCAATGAAAATTGTATTAAATGATATAACTTAACAATACAGGATGTATTGGTGTTCATATAATTGAATTATATCATTCATTCCTTCATCTATATATTTTTCTAATAAAATCATATATAATGTACCTTGTGTTTACATACATCTCAGGGCAGCTTTCTAGAAGAAAGAATAAGCAAGAATGAATTAAACACTGACCATGTCAAATGTCTTTACTGGTCACTCTTCAGGCCTGGGAGATCACCAGGAAACAGCGGGACTGTAGGTAAGATTGGGAGTCAAAAAACATTCCAGAAGAAGCTTCTGCACTATCACCAAGAGAATTGCATGGTTGTGTCCATGTAACCACCATGATTTGAATTTGATTTGAGGGCATCTTTATTTTTCCTACCCATCTCTTTCTTCTGCTCTATCTCTGTTATCACTAATGGTTTAAACCCAAAGCCTGATACATATATTTTAAAGATGCTATGATATCTAGCCCACCTTTGAGATGAAAAGATATTCTACACACTTGTTAGATAGAAAAATTAAATGAAATACTTAGTATTTTAGACAGAAGGATTCTTCCCTGGAATAGCAGTTTTGTACTACTACTTAAGGAAAAACCAAGAAAATAATATGATTCACTGATGGATGCTTGGGTAGATGGAAGAAATTGTGCTCCTTAGATTGACCACACTGAGAAATGGTTCATAAGTCATTGACATACTTCTACTAACTTCTCTGAAACCCCTGTCCCATGAATTAACTGTATACTCTAGGAACTGAACTGTTATTAATGACAAATAATAATATGGAGTGGTTAAGCCCCTCCTCATATGACTTATTCAGAATTCTGGTTACCTCCCTTCCCCAGAAGTAAGAGAAAGTAAACCTAGCTGCTCATATACAGACTTGCAAGCACTTAAAATAGGCATTTTCTCCTTAGTGTAAATGAATATTGGGATTTGATATGCCAGTATATGTTGGAGAACCATGGTACAACTTATTTTGAGCACAAATATTAGACAATACTTGAATTTAAATCTGAACTGAAAGCTTAGAGTGGTGCTACTAAAAAAAATCCCTTTTCAAGTTGTATTCAGTGAAAGAGCTGAAGTATATGAAATATATTTCAGCAGTTCACATAACTTTTTTTTGTAAATAGATCATCGACATTTGTAAATTGATTCCCTATATTTAATAGCATTGCTCTTTTTGAGTACCAAATAACTGCTTGTGAACTTTCAGAGATATCTGTTAAACTATCATGGGAAATTTCTTAAGTTTCTTTGCCAAATATCTGATCTTTAAATGTATCTTTGTACCATTCTGTCCTGTTTATGCTTTGTCACTTAGAAGTATGAATAGTCTCTGTTGTTTGCTGGCATCTTGTTTTGGATCTCCATAATAGAGATCTATTTTTATTCAGAATTTTTAAACAGTTCAATAATTACAACATAAAGACTTGAAGGAAGCATTCGTTGTAGATTCAGTCTATGATAATATATAAAGGCAGGATCTGGGGGGTGGGGGTTGTAAAATGTGCTAGAGATTTTATGAAACCTACTGATAACCATTATGCATGTCTTTGTTATAATAAGTATCTTTGAAGGGAAAGAGGGGGAAAAAAACCAAGTATTAGTAAATATTTTTCTGTTCACCCAACAGTGGAAAACTAAGAAGATACAAGTTTTAAAAATTAAATTAGGTTAAGTCTTACAAGACTTACAAGCCACAAAGGAGCAGAATTAGCTTCATAGTTGAATAAATAAACCTGGAGTGAAGATGTAATTAAATAGCAGGCAGTTTGTTTCTTAGGGAAATATAAATTGGCAGAATCCCCTAAGTATTGTATATGTGGTTTTGAACAATAATTTTACTAAATGTGGCAATAAAGTCATAATGAATCCTCTGGATATAGATTAAATTGAGAGTTCTTTTTTCACATTGCATCTATATGTATAGTTGATTTTGCAGATATCCCTTATTTGAAATAATTGCTTCTTACCCTATCTACCACAGTCATAAAGAAATACCCCTTTTAGTGGAAATGTGAGATATAAATTTAATAACTCAATCAATAAGTTCATCAAATTTACATAATACAATACATACTCAATATATCCATCAGGCTATTCTCTTTCAAGGTAAGAAACAGTATGCAAAGTACAGTAAGAGAGTGAGAAATAACCCAAATGAATTAAACAGGCAAGAAAGCAGAGCTAGCTTATAAATCTAGTTAATACTGTCAGCGGGAAAACCTCCCAAAAGAATTCCAAATCCACAAGGTTCGATGATTCAGAGAAAAGGGTTTATTTACGCGTTTGCAAAGGCGGGTCCCTCCATGCAAGAAGGAACCAAGAACAAAATTAACACAAAACTTTTATACCCTAGCTGTCCTCCCCCTCATACAAGGGCTCAGCTCACAATCTTTCTATCTATTCAAAAACATTTTTATGACCTAATTGTCATATTCATATGTTAGCAGGATGTTCCTGCAACTCTTATCACCTACTTGTTTCAGGGTCTCATTCTAATGCAAACATATCTCTGCCGGCGCCAGCCAGCAGTTTATGCACCATTGACTACAAATTCTTGTCCTAATGACTGTCTTTGACATCCATATATTCATATCTTTCATCCCCCTCCCTCCAGCTCAGGGTCCGGAGGTATACTTCCCCTTTGTTTTAGGCACATTACCTTGCCCCATCACCAATTTTACAATAGATAAGCTGTCACTTCCCTGTTCCTTTTGATGCATATGCAAAATGTTTTAAAGGTCAAATTTTTCATCCTTGTTCCTCATGAAATCGAGACACTTTTTATTTTACTTTTAACCCCCAGCTCACAATCCCCCCTTCTTCTTTCCGCCCACCTTGTCTCAATTTCAGATAACATCATTTTAGCCTCTTTATCAAAATCACAACATTCTGTTATACAATTTGTTAGACTGTAACGACCTAACGGTGCACATTGAATACAACAGCAAATTAAAATGCAAAAACAAACTATGATCACAACTATAAGCAAAAGCTGTTTTATCCACCCAAACCCTGGTAACCAACTCCATAACCATTCCCAATCACCTGTAGACGGTATTTGGGTCCATTGTGCATGGTGTTCAGCAATTGACTTCTCCATTTCTTTTATGGTGTGGGAAATGTTAGCCTGATAGTTAGAAATATATACACAACATGAATCGTGCAACAAAGCACATACTCCTCCAGTGGCGGCTAGTAAGTGGTCTAAAGCTTCCCTGTTCTGAAGCACCACCTGCCTTATTTGACCGACTTCTTGATTCAGGTCTTTGGTTGTCTTGATAGTTTGGTTAAACATCCATTCCGTCCAGTTACTTAGCAATAAAATGTCCTTATAGTTTAACCCTACCCCCAAGTTTGCCCATATGCTTCGTCCTATGGCAGTCCCGACTGCTGAGCCCGTAGCGACAGGACTACTTTCTCTTTTGTTCCTTACTCTAAGTTGTGGCAAATGAGATTGAGATATAATTTTAAGAGCGGGGGACACCTTTCCAATGGCGCAGGTTCCTTCCCAACCTCATGGTAATCCTTTTAGAGCACGACCTCCACAGAGAAACCAGTACCCCTGTGGTAGGAACATAAATCTTCGGGAATTTGCTAAGTTAAACAAATCTATGGTGAGTGCTGACATTTCCCCATAAAAGCTACAAAGAGGTATTTCCAGTTTATCGTCCATATCATTACAAAACCCCGTGGAAATGTTATTAGAGGCTAGGACTTTAGTTATACTTCCATTACATACCTTCCGTATGCAATCAACTTCAGTTTCATTTACCCAGGTCTGACTACAGTATGGGTAATTTTCCATTTCTGTATTTCTTCTATTGGTGGGATTATACTTTCCACTTTTTACACATATTTGGGCAGTTGCAAAATTTTGGTTTCCCACTAAGGCTATGGTGTTAGCTCTTGTGTGAAACCATGTCCTCTTGGTCCGGGTCATCAGGGCCCATTCTTTTGCTTGTGAATCTAACGGCCAACCCTCCCAAGGAATCCCTTTTTCTGTTGCACTTGGCAGCCTCCCACACACCCAACAATCACTGTGGTTCAGAAGCTTTGCGTGTTCTTCTGCCCTCTGGATCCATTTATTCTTTTTCCAGGATGTATACGATAAACTCAAAGGCAAAAACAAACACAGAAACACAGAAGATTTCATCATTTCAGCGTTAATTTCAGGGGTTGCCCTTCCACTGGGGACGCTGTCCAGTTCTTCTCAGGGTCCGGGGCTGCTTTAACTCAGCTGTAGCGCGTCCAGCCTCCCTCCCTGGTATGGGCTGCTGATTTGGTGGTTAGCAATACTTGAAACAGCCCTTCCCAGATAGGTTGCAACTTTTCGTGTTTCCAAGTTTTTATCAGGACCCAAATTCCAGGTTCATACGGGTGTTGGCTTTCGCTCAGAGGGGGTCGCTGTGCCAACAGTCCCTGTTTGTGAAGAGAAGACAAAGAACGCGACAGTGCCTGCAAATATTTTCTCAGGAATAGGTCCTTATACTCAGGAATAGGGTTCCTTAATTTTGCTAAATAGGGTCATCCCATCAGCATTTCAAACGGAGAGACTCCCATGTCCTTTCTCGGACAGGTACGCATCCGCAATAATGCCAAAGGAAGATTCTTTGTCCAAGGCAACCCATTTTCCAGGTGTAGCTTAGTCAAATGTTTTTTTAGTTCTCCATTAGCTCTTTCTACCTTTCCACTAGACTCTGGGTGCTGAGGAGTATGAAAATCCCATTTTACCCCCACTGCTTCCATTACTCCTTGCAACACCTTCTGGGTAAAATATGTACCTTTATCAGAGTCCATACTCTCCATCATTCCATATCTTGGGATGATCTGTTCTAATAGGGTCTTAGTCACTACGGCCGCTGTAGCCTTCCTAGTTGGGAAAGCTTCTACCCATCCCGTCAAATGATCTTTTATTACCAGTAGGTACTTCCACCCCCACTTCTCTGGCAACTCAGTATAATCTATTTGTACTCGCTGAAATGGCCAGGAGGCCAGAGGTCTCCCTCCAGCTTCCCTTTTCTTTGCTGCCTTTTTGTTAACTTTTAAACAAATTAAGCATTTCCAACACACACTATGGGCTATGGTCGACATATTTAAACTCCAATATGTTCATTTTACAGCGTTTACCAGAGCATCTGTACCCCAATGTCTTCCTTCATGTACTTTCTCCAGAATCCCCCTCATTGTTTCTGGAGACACCACGTCCACCCCATCCACTGTTCTCCAACCTTTCTCTTTCCTTTCACAACCCTCAGCCTCCAACCTTTCTCTTTCCTTCTCACCTGGCTCCCAGGCAGGCTCTTCAGGCTTCTCTAATACTGGTATTAGAGTCATTTGAAGTTCCACCTGTCTAGCTGCCTCCTTAGCCCACTTGTCAGCCCATCTATTCCCTACTACCTCTGGGCTCTGACCCCTCTGGTGAGTGGGAATGTAGACCACCACTACCTGCTCTGGTCGAGTCAAGGCTTCCAAAGTTTGCTCCACCTGTTGCACTTGTTCCACCTGCTTGCCATCTGCCTTTATAAATCCTCGTTCCTGCCAGATTTTCCCAAAGGTATGCACTACTCCCCATGCATATTTGGAGTCCATCCAAATAGTGACCTTGAAGCCTTCAGCAAGCTCTAAAGCTCTGGCTAAGGCATGAAGTTCACATCTTTGTGCAGACCAGGCAGGTGGAAGGGCTCCTTTTTCTACCACTTCCCCATTTCCTTCTACAATAGCAAATCCCGACCTTCTCTTTCCCTCTTCTACTTTACTTGATCCATCCACAAACCATCTCTCTCCTGTACTCAACGGAATCTCTTCCAAGTCAGCCCTTACTTTAGTCTGTACATCAATCAGGGCATGACAATCATGTTCTTCAGGCTCCCATTCCTTCCTTTCTCCCACCAGAAACTCAGCCGGATTCAGGTTCTTGTCTGTGCCTACTACAACCATGGGATCTGTTCTCAGTTGAGTTTCGTACTTTAAAATTCGACCCTCATTCATCCAAGTAGTAGCTAACTGGCTTAATACAGAATTTATCTGGTGAGGGGAATGGACTATAATGGCTCCTCCAAAGGTCAGCTTCTTACTTTCAACCACTAACACCGCTGCTGCCGCTACACCCTGCACACACACAGGCCATCCTTGAGCCACAGGATCTAGTTGTTTGCTCAGGAAAGCCACAGGTTTATACTGCCCCCCTCTTTTCTGTGCTAACACCCCAACGGCAACACCGGCGTTTACTGTAACATACAGATGGAAAGGCAGCTTTAAGTTTGGCAATGCCAATACTGGAGCCGAAGTTAGGGCTTTCTTTAAAGCTTCCCAGTTTTCTCCATCAGAGTCAGTCCACTCCACCTGGTCTCCTTGATTCTCTGCTAATTTCCCATACAAGAACCGGGCCAGCACAGAATACTGATCAATCCACAAGCGACAATATCCCACCAGCCCCAAAGCCCTTCTCACTGCAGTCTTTGTTCTGGGGACCTGCAGACTCATGATTCCTTTTATCCTCTCAGGGTCCAAAGATCGAACTCCTTGAGAGATATTATGTCCCAAGTACTTCACCTTGTTTTCCACAAACTGCAACTTTTCCTTTGAGACTTTTAGTCCTTGTTCTTTTAACCAATTTAATAGCTGAATTGACCTTTCAGTTACCTCAGCCTTCTTTTTCCCTGACAGCAATAAATCATCTACATATTGGAGCAAAGTCACTCCACCTGCAGTTTCCTCAGTAAATTCCTGTAATCTTTCTTCCAGTGCCTGCCCAAACAACAACGGACTTTCAGTGTATCCTTGAGGCAGCACTGTCCATCTCAGTTGCCGATTCCTCCCAGTCTCCGGATCTTTCCACTCATATGCAAAAAGTGGTTGACTCCCTTCATCCAAGGGACAAGACCAAAAGGCATCCTTTAAATCAATGACAGTGAACCACTTATCTTCCACTGGTATCTGACCCAGAATAGTATATGGGTCCTGGACCGTGGGGAATCGAGGCACTACTATTTCATTAATTTTTCTCAAATCCTGTACCAGCCGGTATTTCCCATCCTTTTTTGGTATTGCCAGGATAGGAGAATTGAAAGGGGACATTGTTGGTTCCAACAGTCCCTGTTCTAAGAGAGTGTCTATCACTGGCTTCAGTCCCTCCCTCCCCTTTTTGCTTAAGGGATACTGTGGAGTCCAGAGTTTTGTGACTCCGGGTTTTACCGTGATCTGAATCGGAGGAATGTTCATTCTACTGATTCCCCCATTTTCTGACCACACTCCAGGATCTATCTGAGCTTCCTCCGCCTCAGTTAAAGGACACATCTGAACCTCCTCTTTGTTGTTCCAGAGCTCAAATCCAAACACATGTAACAAGTCCCTCCCTAACAAGTTAATCCCTGCCTGGGGTAAATATAGGATATCCACAGATACCCGATCTTCTCCTCTTTCCAATTCTACTCCCTTTAAAATCTCTGCCAATTGCGGGTCTCCACTCACCCCAACAACTTTCAAGGTTTTGCTTTGACCTTTCTCTCTTCCAGGGACTAGTTCGCAGACCGAAGTCCTACTAGCACCAGTATCTACCAGGAACGTCCGTTCCTGGCGGTTGGGACCCACTCTAATTTTTACCAGTGGCTCTCCGTGGGTCCCTCTTGGAGAGCCAGAACCTCCCTAGTCCTCATAGAGAGCATAACTCTGTTCCTCCCATTTATTCTTCCCTTGTTCCAAACCCAGTTGTCAATTGGGGCAAATCCTAGCATAGTGACCCCCTTTTCCACAAAAAAACCAGGGTCCTCGAGGCTGAAACCCTCCTCCTCATTCATGCCTCCTATCCCAATTACCACTTTTGGCCCCTTGGTCATCATGCCCATCGTCGAACCACCTTGGCCCCCTTCCACCTTCCTGAGACCTCCCTCTCTCTTGATCCCTTTTATCCAACTCATTCTTTGTAGTAGCCCTAACAGCAGCCATCATCATTTGGGTTTTCTGATGGCTTTTTGCAGAGTCACGGTTAACAAACACTTGTTGAGCTGCCCTTAATAACTCGGTGACTCCAATATCAGTCCAACCCTCTGTCTTCTGAATTTTCTTTTGAATATCCGGCCAAGCCTTGGTTACGAATTGAACCTTCAGCATTTGCTCAAAGGCAGGCGAGTCTGGGGCAATGCCAGAATATTTGGTTAAACTCTCCCTAATCCGGTTACAAAAGTCTCCGGGAGATTCATCCTTTCCTTGGGTTACTTCAAAAGCTTTTGCTAAATTTTTCCCTTGGGCAATAGCAGTCTTTATACCTTCAATGATAATTGATTTCAAATCTCTCATGTGTCCCCTATGAACGGGATCATTTATATCCCAACCTGGATCCGCAGCTGGATATTTAACATCCGCAGCCACTCCTTGCAGACCTGCTCCTCCTCTTCTTTCCCAAGCTGCCATTGCACTCCTCCTAATCAATTATCTTTCCTCGGGTGTAAACAAGTGGCCCAAAATAAACATTATTTATTCTGATACGTATAGTCTGCCAGACCCAAGAAAAGTTCTAATTGTTCTGCTACCCCATGAGCGTCCTCATGAAATTTGGAAGACTTCTCTTCAAGTCCCTCAGCTCAGCAGGTTTGATTGGTACTGCCACAAAGAGGGTTACGGGTTGACCTGCCCCATTTAACCCATTTGGTACCTCCTGCAGAGGGCAACACCTTTCTTCTTGGTTTTCCATTTCCTGCCTCTTTTTCTCCGCAGCTCTGGTAGAGTAGGCTGGGAGATCCGCGGGTGCCAGAGGCGCCGGCAAGGGAGGGTACAAAAGGGGCGCAGGTTGTGGCACCAGAGGACCGGGGTCCCTCGGGGCCGTGGGCGGTGATCTCAAAGCCCAATCATCATCACTACTATCTTCCTCTTTACTTACAAAAATGCCCGGAGGGGGCTCTGGGCCCTCCCATGACACATGGTACCAAACTTCTACATAGGGGACCTGGTCCGTTAGACCATGTCCTTCCACATACTTTTTCAACTGAGTGATCCAATACCCATCGGACATCCCATTCGGGTCCCAGAAATACGGGTGTTCAGGATCGACCAAAGGGTATTGTGGCCACTGCTTTGTGCACAACTTTATCATTCTTAATTTCTCCAATTCCTTTGTATATTTCCTCAGCCAAGGCATATTCCACTGGTTTATAACCTGTCCTAGGGGCACATCCGGATCTGGCCCCTTGCTGGATGCTCCTCCATTGCCAGCCTCCAGTCTCCTAGGTAGTTTGCTCTGTGCCTTCCCCATGACTGACTGTTTTCTCACTGATCTCGCCCCGAGGACTCCAGCCCACGCTGGATGCGAATTTTAAGCCCTCTCTTTCACGGCAAGATCTTATCAGACTCCCAGCAGACGCTGACTATTTTTAAAGTCTGACTCCTTCTACACCCATCCCCAATGGAGCACTACAGCCGACCTGAGGCACTGGACTCTCACGGCTACCTGCAGGAACTGCGACTGTTTAACCACCCACACTAAAAAATCCCTTGGTCAGTCACGTCCTCCCACAAGCCTTACAACTCACCTATTCCAGCTCTCGTCAGAGCCTACGACTGGACAACGCTCAACTGATCCTCAATCAGTTGGCCCTCCAACCGGTTGGTCTTCTGCTCCGCCAGCTGGGCTTCGCTTCTTTTCTCTGGATCGTCGCTCTATGTAGGAACCTGGGCAGGCGGTCCCGAGGGGTCTCGAACAGGGATGCTTCAACAATGGGAAGCGGTGGCCACTTACCCTTTTACAGGAACCCCTCCGGACTGGCACCACCTCAGGCTCCTGGCTGGCTCGCCAAATTGTCAGCGGGAAAACCTCCCAAAAGAATTCCAAATCCACAAGGTTCGATGATTCAGAGAAAAGGGTTTATTTACGCGTTTGCAAAGGCGGGTCCCTCCATGCAAGAAGGAACCAAGAACAAAATTAACACAAGACTTTTATACCCTAGCTGTCCTCCCCCTCATACAAGGGCTCAGCTCACAATCTTTCTATCTATTCAAAAACATTTTTATGACCTAATTGTCATATTCATATGTTAGCAGGATGTTCCTGCAACTCTTATCACCTACTTGTTTCAGGGTCTCATTCTAATGCAAACATATCTCTGCCGGCGCCAGCCAGCAGTTTATGCACCATTGACTACAAATTCTTGTCCTAATGACTGTCTTTGACATCCATATATTCATATCTTTCATCCCCCTCCCTCCAGCTCAGGGTCCGGAGGTATACTTCCCCTTTGTTTTAGGCACATTACCTTGCCCCATCACCAATTTTACAATAGATAAGCTGTCACTTCCCTGTTCCTTTTGATGCATATGCAAAATGTTTTAAAGGTCAAATTTTTCATCCTTGTTCCTCATGAAATCGAGACACTTTTTATTTTACTTTTAACCCCCAGCTCACAATACTAACATCACTCATTATTTCCCATGATACTATATCTATCATGACAATCATTCTTGTTTCTACCACATCCATACACCATTTCATTAATTGCCTTTTTTAAAAAAAAGTATCGACTGTTTTTGAAGACCTGATCAACTCCATCCAACCATGACTTTCTCAATCTTCCACTTTCTCATCATATATTCACATTTCCTTCATGTATTTGTTTTGTGATTTAATCTTCATTTATGTTTTGCTACATGACCAAATCACTACAGGTACTTCTGTCATCCAGGTCAATCAATCAGTCAACGTTTATTGATTAGCCCTTAGGCCATCTCAAAATACAACAATTAAAACACTAAAGATTAATAAAACCCTATGTGAAATTAATTAAAAAAACAACAGTGGGGAAAAGATAAAAATACAATGAATAAATTTACAGTACTGTACATATGAGTGAAAATACAAATTATATTTCCGTGTCACCCCTACAGTTTACCCCAATCAACCCCACATATGCAGATCTCAACCATATTGATTTACTTTACAGAATTGTGTTATATGTTATTTTTGGATCCTGACCACACGTAAAAAATATTGTTTTAATAGATGGTTCCCAATGGGTTGTTCATTTAATGTGTGGACCAAGATGCCAATCTCTCACCTTCTTCTACAAATTACAGTTAAATAATATATGTGCTATATCCTCTGTCTCAGGTGCTCCGCAGACACAAGTGCATTTGTTATAAGGGATACAGTTAAATCTCCTGTATCTAACCATTGTATCAAGCCGATCAAATCTAGCTTGGGTAGATAACTCCCTAAGGTGTTTTGGCATTTGTGTATTTAAATAGTTGGCAGTTTGAAAAGTGTGTTTATATCACCTCAACTATTTCAAATTGCCAACCTTACTAAGGATGGCTATATCCTTTTGGGCTTCTATATCCAAGACTCTTTGTGCAGCTCTCTTTTTAACTTGTTGCACAAGAGACAGGGAGACCACAGCTCCTTATATAATTTGTCAATTGTGTGATCCAAGAGGACTGTAACTGGGATTTTATCTGTTCTAATAGACACAATTTTAGAAGTCTGTCACTCTCCATTTCATTACACCAATAGTTATATACTCTGATTTTAGCCAATGAGTAAATTGTACAAATTCCCAGTTTGGCTCTAACTGCAGCAGCTGAAGTCCTTTTATCTACACCCAGAATGCATCTCAAATGCTAGGATTGTGTTTGTTCTAGTAATGAAGTGGAATTTAAGCCCCAAACTTCTGCTCCATATAAGAGCATAGGAGTAAACTTGGCTTTATATACTTTAATTATTGGGGCTAGGGAACCTGGATAACTGATTTTTTTATTATTATTATTATTTAAGCAGTAGATTCAAATGTGCCCTTGCTCTGAGTGAGCATCTTAGATGATGAAAAACCCAAGATCCAGTCATGGAGAAAATTACCCCTAGGTAAGGAAAGGTGTTCACTTGCTCTATTAATTCACCATCCAGTTACCATCTATGTCTGATGTCGTTTTCCAAACACCATAATTTTTTACTTTGGTTTATTAATTATTAGAATGTTATCCTGACAATAGGAGCTGAGTCTTCTTAACAGCCTACGCAGTCCTACTTGAGGATATTATAATAATATCATAGCATCAGCATATAGCAAGGTGCTACAATATGTATTTAGGACTTTTGGCATATCTGCCATAGGATCCTTCATTACTCCTAATAGGTCATTGGTGTGTACATTAAATAATAGTGGTGCTAGTATGTACCATTGTCTTACCCCTTTGTATGTATGGATCTTATTTGTCATAGCTCCATTTACCCCAAACCACACTCTCTAACAGGTACTTGTATATAGAGCTTTAATCAATACCAGCAGTGTGGGTTCTATTTTGAGGGCAGTCAGTTTACTCCATAGTATTTCTTTATTTATAGTGTCAAATGCTGCAGTAAGATCTATAAAGGCAGCAAAGAAGAGTATCCTCTTACAGGCATATTTGGCAATTAGGTGGTTCAAAACAAAGCAATTATCAATGGTAGATTGGCTTTGTCTAAAACCTGCTTGTTCTACCGCAAGGATACCTTTTTCAGTTACCCAGCTTTCAACTCTACTCAAGAGGAACCTAGCATAATTTTTAGCAACAATATCTATTAAGCTGATGTGCCTGTAGTTGCTAGGGTCCTTTTTATTCCCTTTTTTATATATGGGAACCATTATTGCCATCTTCCACCAGGCTGGGATTCAGCAGGTGTTGTTTATATGTGTAAATAGACCTGCCAATAGAGGGCCCACCTTCACCCAGGTCATTTATTTGTGTATTCAATCCACATTCATTCAGCACCTATTAACATTTGATCTTAAAACGATCTTGTCTTGCTTTACTGCTGTCCTGTCTCAGGCCAGGCACACACAAATACACAAGAGGCAGTTGCAAACTTTTACTTATAACAAGCAGCAACAAAAAGTAATGTGCAAACACATGCACATAAAGGCAACCAAGTTCTCACAAGTCCAGCAGATTTGCCTAAATAAAGGGTTCAAAGTCCAGGGAGCAGGCACAAGAATGGTCAGGCAAATCCAGGAGTCCAAAGCATTGGGAAGGTTGTCAGCCAGTCCGGGTTCAGAGTCAAAAGGCAAGGCACAGGGAGTCAGAATTAATGAACAGTTGTTTCCAACAGCAGTCTTGGGCTCATAGCTCTTCTTAAATAAGAGCAGCCCCAGTGGGGCTCATTTAGGAGGGCAAGACTGTTTCCTTGCGAGTAACCTCGCTGACTTCCTCTGTTCGGCTCTTCATTCTGCTCTCCTTGCTCTTGCACTGGGAGTGGGTGGCAATTCTGTCAGAGTTTGCTGGAAGCATTTGGCCTGAGAGATCAGAAAAAAACACACACCAGGTATTTCTATAAAAATAAATGTATTTACAGAAAGCATAAAACATATTTACAAGCTCATACTGAGCTGGACTGGAAGGGAAGGCAGGTAGAAAGGAAACTGAAACAAGTCCAGGCAAGTTCCCCTCCAGGCAATTTCCTTATATGGTCATTATTTTCACACCCCAACCTGAAGATACTTAAGTCTGACCTTCTCACCCTGCCAGAGTGATTTGTTACCATAGTAACTTAATGGCTTGCTCCTTGCAAAAAACAAGGAAATACCAACAAATTCTGAGTCATCATCTTCCCTGAGCAGCAGCAGCTGTCCCTGCTGATCACTGGCTATTCCTGCCTCATCTGTCTGCCCAGGCAGCTGTTCATCCGGTGACCCCAGAGTTGACTGCTCATCCTCCAAGGCCACTTTAGGAGCTGGCTGCCCTTCTTCATCTTCATCTTCATCTTCTGACTCTGAACCTGAACCTAACCCCCCCCCCCATCACAACTACGCATGCTTAAGTACCCAATCCATTCAGTGTTAGTTTCTTCTGATGTACCCATCTCTCACTTCTGTATAACAAACTGGGCAGAAAACTACTCTTCCGCTTCTTCTTCCTAGCATTTTCCCACAGGTGCAGGGTCTACTTTTCAGATCAACGAATGCCATTTCACATGATTGAACACAGCAACCATGTCCAACTGGGTGATCTTCATGTCTGCATCAATTGTGTCCTGCCACCTTTGCTTTGGTTTTCTGTGTGGGCATTTGCCAACAGTGTTAAAGTAGTAGGCAGTGCAGGCGACAGTGTGGGGTGCTGCTCATAGAATGTGGCCATACCACTGTAGGTGTTTTCCCCACATTTTCTCTGTTATTGGTGCAACACCCATCTGCTGTTGGACTGTGATCATCGTTGCTGATGTGGTCAAGAAGGGAGATGCCTAATGACTAATGGAGCATACACATCTCCATGACATGTAAAGGGCATTCAGTCCTTTTGATGGTTGACCAGCACTCCATGCCATACAGTGCTACTAAGTGAACTATCATTCTATGCACTTTTGATTTTAAGTGAATTGGCATGCACCTATTGCAGAGCACTCCAGTAATCTCTTTCCACTATAGCCATGTGGATTCACCCTCACATGCACTTCCCCATTAATGCTCCATCACTTTACAGATGGTATCCTAAGTAATTCAAGGAGTTTATCTTTACTAGATCTTCACTATTGACATGGATGGTGGAGATGCTTGGGATGGTCTCTGGATATTTAGTCTTCTTGATAGTGAGGTGCAAACTGAATTGGCAAAGATATTCATTCCATGTCTGGACACAGCATTGCAGTTCTTCCCTTGTGGTAGCTGCAAGCAAGAAGTCATCGGCATAGAGGAAGGCCCAGGGGACACTATGATGCAGATCTCGCATGATGGTATCCATGCTGAGAATCAATAGCAATGGTGATAATGCTGAGCCTTGGTGCATGCTAACTTTCACAGGAAATCTGTCTGAAAGGTCAGCAGTGCATCTCACTTGGCTGCCGGTATTAACATAGAATATCTGGACCCATTTTATGAGAAGCTACAACACACCATGGTCACATAGTGCATATCCTATCAGCTGATGTAGAACACAGTCAAAAGCTTTTTCTAGGTTGAGGAAAGCCAGGTGTAATGATTTCTTCTTTTCTCTATGCATCTCCATGAGCATGCAAGCCACAACATGGTGTCAGTGGTACAAAACTACACTGGTTGATACTGATTTCAATGATACTATGGAGGTGCTGTTTGAGGATCCGCTCAAAAATGTTCATTGTGTGTGACAAGAGGCAGATTGGTCAGTAGTTGGAGTAGTCTGCTGGGTCACCTTTATTCCTGAAGATGGGAACTGTAATACTTGTGGCCCAGTGAGCAGGCACATGGCCAGAGACCACAATACCATTGAAGAAGTTTTTCAGCCAGTCAATTGCTGTGCTGCAAAAGTTATTTCAGCTTCCAGACGTCTGTTGGTAAATTGTGCGGGCCAGGTACTTTAAATTCTTCATGCTGATGATAGCTTTGGTAAGCATTTCAGGTGTAATGCACAGGACTGGGCCAACATTAGGCAAGCCATCAGGAATTGGCAGGTGTGGAAATTTGACATTAGAGATTTCATCAAAGTGCTGCTGCCAGCTTTTCAGTATTTTAAACTTATTCTGCAGTTGCCATCCATTTTTACACTTAATGTACATGTAGTGTCCAATGTCTTTTGCCATCTTGGCATGCATTTTTGCTAGTCAATAGATGTTTTTCTTGCCTGCCTTTGTGTCCAGTTGTTCATAAGTCCTGGTAAGTGATTGGCTTTGGCATCTGTGACAACTTTCTTTGCTGCTCTTTTTTCAATAACATTCTTTTATCAGTTTTCATTGGTCTTATGCACATACCAGTTCTTGTAGGCCACCTTATATTCTTGTACTTTCTGCTGCACTGGCCTCATAGTGCCTAGAGTTATTCTCACAGTAGTGGTCATGGACTTGTGGACAGTCATCCACGAGGACATCAATCAAGCCTGTGATGATTGGATGAAGTTAATGATGGCCACCTTGTGGTCTTGTAACTTCCACCACTTGATTTTCTCTGGACCCATTGTACTGCTGCCACTCTTTTCATGCTTCCTGATCTTCATGAGCACCTTCTGTTGCAGGGCAAGGCAATCAGATGGAATGACCTTTATGTCTGTAATGGTAGGAAAGTCTCATTGTTACACAAAGTAAATCTGGCTAATGTGGTCATAGGTATAGGTAACCAAATGGCTGACATATTTTTTTGAAAAACATTTTGGTGATGATGAGGTCATTTGCTTTGGAAAAGTCCAGGAATTGCTGTCCATCATCATTTTGTATACCATATCCACTGCCACCATGGCAATTGTAGCCTTCCTGCACATGTCTGACATATCTGTTTAGGTCACTGCAGAGAAGCAGCAAGTCTTTTTGTGGACATGCAGAGACACAGTCTTGTAGTTCCTTCCAAAACTGTTCTTTCTCAGCTTCATCACATCCAGTTTGTGGGGCATAGGATGAGAAAACATTTAATCAATGAGCAGCAGCATCAATGATGGTTGACATGAGGCAATTGGAGTGTCAGTTGATCTCAGCAACATGCCTGCACAGATCAGCATCTGCTATAATAGCCACACCATTTGGACACACTGTGGTTGATTAGTTTATATTCTTCACTGATGTCACAATACTTTTGGCCTTTCCAACATGTCTCTTGTACATACGCAATATCTACCTTGTACTGCTTTAGCATTTCTGCAAGCTCACAGCTGTGTTCAGTCAAGGTGCCAATGTTCAGTGTGGCAATGTGTAATCTTGATGTTTGAGCTAGCTTCTTTAGCCAGTTCTGCTCTTGAACTGGTAGCCCTTGCCCACTTGTCATGGTGGTCCAGTGAGGCCAACTCGCATCACTTCTGGAGGGATGCCCTAGCATTGTTCAAGACTGTATATGGCTGTTGATTCATTGGTTGTGACAAGAATTGACCAATCGGCTTGTTGCCCAAACCTGACATTGGTTAGTCCATGTTCAGCTCAGCACCACACTTGCGGGAGGGCAATTTCCAACAAGAAGGAATTGACCTCACCGCTTGGGCAGAAACACAGTCTTACACACAATTATGTTTTTTTTAAATTATATTAATTTATTTGCCATGTGCGTATATGAATAGACGTATGTGTAAACCATTATATGAAACAAGCAGATCTTTTTCTAAGCAGATGCTCATCAAATAGATCCCATTCTCCTCATTACCCGGTCTCCAAATTCTTGGATATATCATCCAGATCCATCAGATTATTTCCTTCATGGTAGAGAATAGAGGTGTCTTGGTGTCCTACTTTCCATCTCTATTCTGCCATTAGGAATTTAAAAGAGTTCTAGCTAGAATAACCAAAGGCTATTCCATTTGGGACTATCCATGCTGTATTGGTTCTAGTGGTTCTGGAAAGTTCTGCCTATGTTTGATATATAGAGATATATAGATACTGTAATGTAAATTGTTTTATTTATTTATTTATTAAATTTGTCCCCGCACATCTCCTCCCATTGGGGGACTTCGGGTGGTTGCCTGTTGCCTGCTGTTGTTCATGTCTTACTCCCTATTTTTGCCTGCCATTTTGCCAGTTAACTGGTTTTTTATGAGTCTGATGTTAAATAAATAAACATCCATCTATAACTTTGCTAGCTGTATCGAATAGCACATGTGCTTGCTCTGATGTAGGATTAACTTAATTAAGTGTGCTGGGTACAAACTAAACTGGAAATTATCCATAGTAATTTCTGTACTCTCTCATTCCATCCATACATACATGTTATCTAATAAAACTATTTTCCCCTAGATCATATTCAATTAGAAATTTGCACATTTTTTCCTATTTACCATCAATTGTCTGGATATTTAAGTTGACTATTAGGGCATCAACATGCCTATTATGGTATCACTCTTTAAAAAATGGTTCATCCTATCCTTATAGAAGCAGTAATGAGCTGCTCACTCTCAAAACTGGGACTACTTCCTTTCAATCCTTTACCTTATTTTCTTTGAAAAAAGATTTTGGAGATAGTGGTGGCCTCTTAACTCTAGCTGTTTTGGAATGAAAGTTGATTTTATGCATTCATTCCATGTTCTGTCTCCTACATCCAGACTACACAGAACAGAACCAATTTTAGGTATTGCATGCTGGGTGGCAGAAGTTCAACCTTCTTGATCCAACTTATCTTCTCAGAAGACTTCATCAACCACAACCTCCTTACAACATCCCAAAAACAAAAGTCCAGCCTTTCATAGCAGTCAGTCAAATAGCCCAGTATGAAATAGCCACCAAAGTAGAGACTGGGGACTGGTGCAGGGTGCAACCATAATGTCACACACCAACCCTTTGAAAGAGAGGCATTTGTGTGAGTTGGGATGAACTGCAGATGGTGGACTGGGCTGCCCTGGTTGTGCCAGTGGAGCTGGAAAAGCATTATTTTGATGTAGGGAAAAAAAAAATCCTGGGTGGAGATCACCATCCCAGCAGCCTAGAGGCAGGCTAAGTATGATGTTCTCCATTCCTATACTTCCAGAATGGTAGGTGGTTCATCTTCATGCTAGGACAAGCAAGAAGTGTGGATCAGTCCTAAGAGATATGGATAGTGGTAACTACAGCTTCACACAAGTTCTACTTTTATTTCTCAAATTCATTTATTTCTCAATTTCCCCTAATTATTATCTCCAAAACAGACTACTATATAACATTGTCTACTTTGATTGGCATATCTTTTTAGGTTTTCAAGCAGGGCTGCTTTCCATTTTCCAAAGCTATAGACATTGGGGATTAAAACTTGGGCATTTTGCATGTAAGGAAACTGCTCTCCTACATGTTATAAGATATGATTATAAACTTCATAAGCATCATATTCAAGTCTAACTTGAGAGAATACGAAATTAAACAATCTTTTGGTCTACTCAAACAAAACAATTTTATGAACTTTACAAAAAGGATAAAAAATGTTTCTCATAGAATTCATTTTCTAAATCCACAATTCTAACTCCAGTTGATGAATTCTGTTTGAAGTGCACCATCTGACTTATCCAGAATATATTAATTCAAATGGTTATAATTCCAAGACAGCAGTGACAGAATATAAATGGACTCTGTTGGAAACTGCAAATAGTTCTATATGTTTTTTACCCAATAAACTGTGTAGCATCAGTTTGTAACTGTTCTATTATCTATTTATCTATTTATCTATTTGCCTGCCTGCCTGCCTGCCTGCCTGCGTACCTACCTATGAAAAGAACATATATCTCACAATGGTTCTAGGTGGTGCACAACAAGCAATTAAACAAGGATAAAACCAAAACCACCCTTCCCCCAGGTGCCAGACCAACAGCCTCCCAGCTAAACCCATATCCTAACCCAATGCCAGGTCTTCACAGCCTTCCGGAAGGCTAAAAGGGTAGGGATCCCTCAGATCCCAGGTGGGAGTCTATTCCAAAGGCCTGGGGGGACCACCAAGAAGATATACATCCAAGGTCCCTTCAGGTGACAACATTTAAGAGAGGGGATCTAGAGTGTACCCACCCTACCCACCCAAGCAGAATGGGCAGATACCCTCAGGGAGAGGCAGTCCCAGAAATAACCTGGCTCTCTGCCATGTAGGGCTTTAAAGGTGACAACTAGCACGTTGAATTGTATCTGGAAAACAACTGGGACCCAGTGCAGCTCATGTAGTAGTGATGTGACTGGGGTGAACCATGGGGCACCCAAAAGCATATGTGCTGCTGCATTCTGGACCAGTTGCAGCTTCCAAATTGTCTTCAAGGGCTACCAGTCACTTAATGCAATCCAATATGTGTCTACTCAGAAGAAAATTTCAATAAATTCAATGAGAGTTATTTCCAAGTTAGTTATTAGGACTTAAGTTGTAGGAACTATATCTTATATATTCTACAGAATAGCTTTGTTTCCTACCTCTGAGGTTATTGTTTCAATTATTGTTGAAATATTCCTTTCCCTCTGCCACTGCCTTAAAACTGATTGTATTACCATCAAAAATATTAATGTTGGGAAGAGGTCAAAGGTGATGTGGTGGGAGATGAACAAAAAGTGTGAAGTGGAAGGCACTGAAGGATTTCTGCCAGTCTGCCATACGATACTGCTAAAAGTTTAGAACAGCTCTTGCGCTGTTTTATTTCTTCCCATTGCTTCAGAACAACCATAACAAAATAACTGTCAGGAAGAGCACAAACCATATCCCTCTTTAATTCTTTCTGACTTCTCTTAACAAATAAACATTGAAAGTTACAATTGTTTTATAGTCCCTGATCTTCACTTAGTTTTGTTCCTGTCTTGTCCTGAAAAAATGTAAGCTATTTATTCTGTCATTTGAGTATTTACACTATATTTATAATTTGTCATTTTGCTTCTCAATTTTTGTCTATTCTCACTTCTTTTAGTGAGTTGCCTTGAGAACTTTGGTATGGACAACTCACAAATCCAATAAACATACATTTGATTAGAAGGTGTGGCCACATGATCCTATACATATTTATGTGGGAATACTTCCCAATATATTCATGGATTTAAAGTTCAGAAATAAAACTGCATTGCTATAGCATCCAAGAACTTCATTTACCATTTCTGAGAGCACAGAGGTCACAATTGGTGGAACAATGATGCGTAGTGAGATTTCTTTGATTGTGGGCAAAGTTTGTGAGGAGTGTATATTTAAAGCTGTTAAACTCATTGTAGACTTGCATTATAGTTTTATGAGGTGTTGTTGTTCAGTCATTGTGTCCAACTTTTCATGACCCCACAGACCATAGCACACCAGGCCTTCCTGTCCTCCATTGTCTCGCAGAGTTTACTCAAATTCATGTTCATTGCATTGGTGCATCTAACCATCTCATCCTCTGCCATCCCCTTCTCCTTTTGCCTTCAGTCTTTCCCAGCATGAGGGTCTTTTCCAGTGAGTCCTCTCCTTGCATTAGGTGGCCAAAGTATTTGAGCTTCAGCTTCAGTATCTGTCCTTCCAATGAACAGTCAGGGTTGATTTCCTGTAGGATTGACTGATTTGACCTCCTTGAAGTCCAAGGGACTCTTAAGATTCTTCAGTAATGGTGTCCAAATGAGACTCCAGAGGCTGCAAGAGATCCTGGGGCTACAGGTTGTCCATCTCTGTTATAGCCAGAGAAATCTCAGCTGTCCTTTAAGTTTCCAGTTCTCTTCCCATTTGTACTAGTATTATATAATACAACAAATGAATTGTAATAAGGATACCTGCTTATCTCAATATATAATAATTATTTTTTGCAGATTCAAAAAGTTTTAAATATTTAAAGAAGAAACTACATACTTATGTGAATTGAAGCCCATTCTCTAAATTTATCCATAAAAAGGTTAAGGAAAATGAAAAAAAAAAAAAATGAAAGGGATATAAATCCTTAAAGTTTGGGATATGAAAAGAGCTTCCTAATGCAGGTTAAAAAGGCCCAGAGGGAAAGTTATCCTTGAACTGTTTTCATTCTTTGAGGTAGCCAGCACTGGAAACTGCCAAAGATAGGACATTGGGTGAGATTGGTTTGATTTAGCGTGGTGATTCATCAGGACGTAGCTGAATCAGCTAAGCTGGTTTCAGGGACAAAGAGCAGTTCAAGTGGATTTGATCTTTTGCACAAGTAAGAAGTCTAATTTTTTGTTTCGTGTGCTCCTGAGCCAACAGACAGAATAACCTTGGTCAAGCTAATTGCTTTCATTGTGCACCAACTTTCTTATCTTAGGAAGAATTGTTTTTTCTGTACCTATCCATTTATTTGTTGCCCATTTTCCTGATATATATATATATATTACTTTTTAATCTGCCAGCCTTAGGCAACTGTATTATAGTAAAGAATCATTGCATAAAATTATTGCATACCGAATATATCAACAGTCAACATAAGCAACTTTAACTTATGCTAACATAACATATGCATTTATCCTGCAAAGATGAATTATAAATCAGTGAAAATAAAGTCCTCAACCACAGTGAATCGGCCTGATAAGCTTTGTTTAGCAAGAGATTCCACAAAGAGGCAATGCAAGTATTGTAGGGGCTCCACCTTCTCTTCCTCCTCCTTCAATTTATCAAAGGGCTACAGTTGATAAAGCAGTTTCTAGGATACTTGGCCTTTCTTTAATGTACTAAATGTATATAAGTTGTTCATTTTAGTGGTTTTCCCCTGAAAAGCAAGAAATGATGCTACCTTTGATAGCTCAATTTCTAGGAGGCTTAAAAATAATCTTGGGGGGTTTCATGGAGTAGGGATATCTGTGGAAAAGGGAGTGACTAACAGCCCCAGCTTTTAATCACAGTCAATGGTTTCACTATAATTCTATAATCACAGTGTTTTTTTCAGTTCAAATAATATGTTATAGGTTTCTGTAAATGTTCAGTTCTCTTTGGGGTTTAGCTTTAGATAATATTGAGAAATGCTGCTTGTTCATACATTCTGCCTTGGCCACTTTCCCCCCCCCCCCATAGTTGCTTGCTGTATGTATTTACATTTCTGAATCATTGCAGATTTCCTAGGAAAGGTAAGGCCACTTTTATTTTCAATGGTTGTCCACAAAAAACAAAAATAAACCAGCCAGGGGGATAAATGTATCCTTTCCTGGAATTCTTGCACAAAACCTCTTAAAAGGTTATATGAAACTTGTTTGACTTGACCTTGTCTGAAGGACCATCACTGCCTGTAAATTCCATCTAATTCTGCAATAAAGTACTACAAATATTGTTCCTCTCTTCTTCTAAAAGGTACTTGGCAGAAACCTCCTGAATGTCATCAGCCATAATTTGGTATTACTTTATCTCCTCCTTATATAGGTCTGTTTCTTAACATTTCCACCCAGTGAAATCAAAGAGATGTACTGTAGGTCTAGGTCTAGGTCATGTGTAGATTTCTAAGTATTCCCAAAAGGAAATGTCCAAACCAAGAAGATGGTTGGGGCAAGGAGCTGAATAAAGTTAAATTGAATTCCTCAATAAATCACTAAATTATCAATTGAACTGAATTGCATATCTCTAATGAAAAGTCTACCTTGATAAAGATGCCACAATTATAGACAAGCATTAATGCTGGTTCCAAAGGAAATGCACTCTAGTGCTCTCCAGATGTGTTCAGGAAGAAATTGTAATACTCTTAGAGAAAAGATAAAAAGATAGGTAGGAGTTGTAGTCTAAAACATTTGAAGAGTTTCATGTGTTACAGGGTGGAATTGTTCCTTATCAAGTAGTAGGACCTCATCCAGAACAAGTTTTTGCTCTACTCCCAATATAACAAGATTACCTAGTATTATAAACTATGCTTTATTAAGGCAGAGTACAGTATTATGAACCCTTATTAACCCATAATATTAACAAGAATCTAATCATCTGCAAATGTGTCTAACAGGAATGCATGTGAATTTCTCTCCTTGTAAATTCCAGAATGAATTGTATTCATCTACAATTTTCAGATTGGTATTATATGATTAATACAAAATGTCTGAGACTGGAAAATATAGTTACAGTATATAGAATGGTGTAAGTGGCTGTGTAATATGATTACATATTGAAAGAAAATGACCTGCCTATATTAATAGGGGTGGCTTTTGAGGAGGACAAAGAGAACTAGTAGCTTGCCCTCGCTGCCTCATCCTGCTTAAGAACCTCTCCAAATTAATTAGAAATATTCTAATATTCAAAAATTAAACATGTGGAACATAACTTTGCCCTTTCTGCCCCCACCATTTTTTTCAAGCACTGTCATTGAAAATTAAAAATTGAAAAAAATACAGTCAGGTTTTCTCAGAGATTTTGCTTTCAACACTCTTCATAAATGCTTCTTAATGAAAACTGGGAGATAACAACTTTGGATAAAATAATGGTACAGTATGTTTATTTTGAATAGTTTCATCAATATAATTAACAACATATATGCTGCTCAGAAGTTATGTATTGTTTATCAGAAATAGAGGGAAAAGATGGACAAGAAAACTACACACAGGTACTCTTTTGCTTTGTATTTGATGTGATTTCTCATGTATGCTATGATTTCTTCCATCCAGGGATATCTGCAGGGTATGGTCAAAAAAGTCAAGATGGCAGAAGTACATAAAAAACAGGTGGTGCTTTGATTGTAACATCATGGCCACCATCTTGACTTTTTTGACCATGTTCTTTGAATACCCCTACTCCCGCCTGTCCTAGGGTCATGAGCAGCCTGGGTCTTTTTGGAACGTCTGTGAAATTGCAATGTAATATTTATACAAGGAACAAATTAAATACAAACTAAAAGTTCTCTCTAGGGTTTGATTATAGAACATCAAAGGTGATGACTAGGGGGAAGCCCACTGCAAAAAGACCTTGCCAGACAAACTTCTAGGGCTGGGCCCTGCTTTACATTTGATTCCAGAAAAGTTCTTCCAAAAGCATGGGAACAAAACTACAGCACCTGTTTGGAACTCTTTAAAAGAGTTGCTTCTCAGGAACACCCTCCATCCACATCGTACAGCCCTACACCTACCCTCCAAGAAGGCACATGGCTTTGTCCAGTGCTATTTTAGCAACTGGCCTTGAAGGCAGTTGAGTTCCTTCTGCCCAGGCTGATTTGTAACTCTGCTTCTTTTTAAATCTCAGCCAGTGTTATATACTTTTCTGCCCCCACTAATGAACACAGACTTTTGTTCATTTTGGGTGGTAACACTACACATGCTTACTCAGAATAAGTCCCTCTGACTCAGTGGTCTGTACTTCTGAGCCGGCAAGCTTAGCATTTCAATGGCATTGCTTTTTTCCCCCTTCCTACCATTTAACGCCTGTAATTGGACTGTTTTCCAAAGCCAATAAGAAATCCTCTTTCTATCTGATAAAGACAGCTTGGATCAAGTAATCAAAGTGACTTGTATTTTCAGTGGCAACAGAGTGATAAGGATAAGAGGAAAGAGTTTCTTTTTGAAGGATCTAATCTCTCCCACAGTAAAAATATAAGCAGACTTTGTAGCTATGTGAGGGAAGTCAAAGTGAAAGGTCCATTTTAAAAAGAATATGTAGGGCAAAAAGCCCATTTTCCAGCTCAAAACATCTGATAATGCAAAGTCTTTGACCTAGATTCTGTTTGTCTTTAAGAGTAACTAGTATGTTTTATGAGGAAATAGCAGGTCACAGGAAGATTCAGGAAATAACTAACAGTTTTGGGATGTCAGGCCTTATGAAATTCTTGAGATATTGATCTCTATGAATTCACATCTGAACATGATCAGTACCTCTTAATGTGAGAATTGATTATATTTATCCTTTGCATTCACAGTTCCCTACATTTTACAGTGAAATTCTCAGCTAAAAATAAGAGGTCCATGAATCCATTTAAAAATATGAACTATAGAATAAATGTTTCCCCCCCCCTTTTAATTTTTACAGGTTAGCCTAATGTTTTTTCAGGTATATATCTTACTTAAGTTGAAATGGAATGAAATGTATTTGTTAGGTTTGTAATTGTTATTACCTTAAAAAAAAAAACAATGAAATTTTAGAAAAGTTTTATTTAAAATATTTCATTGAAAGTATTTTTTGTTGTTGCCAAAAATATTCAGATAGATATTTACATAAAGTAATAAACACCCTCATAGTGATTTTTAATAAAAATCAATCCAGAAACAAGTTAGAATTGTCCTAACAGTCAGGAATCACGCTGAGTCGAGGAGTAGGTCTCTAGTGTTTATTACTGCTACATAAGACAGAATCCTAACAAACTGAAGAAAGGTGGGTCTGATCTGTGTCTCTTTGAATGGCTGCTTAATTCCTCAGTACTATGCATGTGTTTTCCCCCCCTGGATAGAGGCCCCCTCCTGCTCGCCATCATTACTCATGACAAGAATAGACTTATGAATTAAGACATTCAGAATGAATATGGACTAGAAGCAGACTAGTCTATCTGTCCTTACTCTGTATGCACACATCAGGAGAAATCTGTTCTGCTCTGATGTTTGTTCAAACGAGAACACAAACCTGGGTGTTCTTCATTACAATAGGATCAGTAGCCCCATGTGGCACAGTGAGAAAGATCCTTCTATTATTGTAATGCATTAGGTGGTTGCAGCTGATTTATGATGCCTTGAAAGGACAGCATCTTGTCTTTCATTATTTCATTATTTCTATTTTTTTCTCAGAAGAAGGCATTTTTGGCATTTTCTGTCCAGTGCAGAAGAGGACAGATTAAGCCTCTGAGGCCACCTTTGGTCCATGAAAGCTTTAGGTGCTGCTCCCATGGCTCCTCTAAAAGTTGACATCAAGCAGATTTAAGGACATGGGAAGTGATCCTATTAACTATGTTTGGTTATCCAGTTAAACTGAAATTAAAGTCAATCAAATGCAGTTTTTGTCTTGACTTTTATCCTGACTTTTCTTTCTGTTGGCTAGGCGTACTTTTGGAAAGCAAGGCCCTGTCACAAATTTCAAATGTAATATAAAGTAACCTAATGTAATGTAGTGTAATTTATTCAATTTAGGCACCACCCAACTCTAAACCAACTCTGAGGTGTATAAAACAAAACCAAACAGAATAAAAATGCATTACAATAATAGAAGGAGGAGGAGGAGGAGGAGGAGGAGGAGGAGGGGGGGGGCAAATTCAGCTAACCACATCTGCATAAAATCTGGTAGAGGCTCCAACCACTCTAACCCAAGACCTGGGAGGACAGCTAGGGCTTTAAGTCTTCCTGGAATGCCAGCAGGATGGGGGCCACACAGATATTAAAAGTCCAAGATGACCCTCCACTCAAAACAACATATCTACCCCTCCTCAAGGATGCCAAAAATTCCTTAGCGAGGAGAGGGAGAACTTTTATAATCAGGGGCTGCACCATTTTTGGCCTCCTGGTGATTAGTAGAAGTCAACATGGGTTTGTTAAGAACGGGTCATGCCAAACAAAACTTACTGCCTTCTTTGATAAAGTGACTAAATTAGTGGACCAAGGAAATGCTGTGGATTTAGTATACTTAAATTTCAGTAAGGCATTTGATAAAGTAGACCACAGCCTACTTCTTGGTAAGATAGAACAATGTGGGATAGACAGTATCACTACCAGATCGATTCACAGATGGCTGACCAACCGCACTAAGCATGTGGTCCTTAATGGAACTACATCTGCATAGAGCAAAGTTGTGAGGATTGAGGCTGCTTCAGAGGGGGAGGAGGAAGAAGAGCTGTTAGAAGAGCCATTACTGTAAAGAGTGGGGAAAGAGAAGGGCACAAAAATCAAAGGAGACAAGTTGCCCATTGACAACTATCTGGGGTGGAATTCACCACTGTCTATGAGCACTTGGGAACAAAGGGCTGAAAAACACACCAGGGAAAAAGCAGCCTGATTGGGCTCTGCTGGGAAATGGCATGGGAAAAATCAAATAAAAGGGGGAGAGCCAGCAGCATGGGTTGTTGGAGACAACCACCCTACAAGAGTCCTGACTTCATCCCCAGTCTCAGTGCTTGACCTGGCCCTGGAGCCTTGCCTCTTTTGCTTTTTCCAACTGAATCTGAAGGACTTGATGAATGGACTGGAGTTCCTTGGTGAAGTGATTGGCAGCTAGTACAAAGGATGCAGGTGTTGCTAAAGGAAACCAGCGAGGATGAAAACCGTAATTGGCCAAGAATGGTGACATCCTGATAGAAGAGTGCTGAGTGTTATTATATGCAAATTCAGCCATTGCTAGGAGGTTGGCCCAATTATTTTGTTGAAAATTTACATAGCAGCGGAGTCACTGCTCTAACACCATGTTTGCTCATTCTGTTTCCCCATCTGATTTCAGGTGATACGCAGAAAGATAAATGCTGGTGCTTGTCCAGGTTTTCGAGAAGGGCTTTCCAAAATCAAGCAGTGAACTGTGTCCCTCTATCAGTCACTATTTTCTTAGCTAATCCATGAAGTTTGAAAACATGATTAATATACAGCTGTGTGGTTTCCTGGGCACTGGGTAGTCCTGTGCAGGTGATAAAGATTTGAATTGTATGTATAGTTTATTTGTATCCTCTGTATTGGTATTCTATTGTGTATGTTTTTAAGGCCAAAAGGCAAACCATGAAAATAAGTAACTTCTACTTCATTTTTATTATTTTTGATTATTTTTTTAAAGAAAGAATTAAAACATTTTCCTGGGCCCTAGGCACACTGCCTATTGTGCCTAATGGATAAGCTAGTCCTGTGTAGGGCCCACATTTTCAGCCCATTTTTTAATCAGCTGAAGACAAATCTAAAGACTTTTCTTCTATGTATTTTATACTTTATAAAATAAAAAAAAAGGAAAAGGAAGATCAGCAATATGACACTGGGGTGGGGGCTCTTACAGCTACCAAAGTAAAGCTAAAGACTGCTTCTCTTGTCAGTTTAGACCTGAACATATTAAATAACAGCTGTTCATTAAAAATATTTTGGTGTAATTATTAAAGTTTTATGTTTCTCACTTTCACTTGCCGTATGCCGCACAACTAATTTATGTTCTCTGGGGACGATAATCTGTTTTACAAAGTCAGCTGAGGTGTGTCACAGATAGTGCAACCCAAAGATTAAAGCATAACAAGAGCATTGCAAAAGGAAAAGAAACTAAAGTAAAAATGAATCAGAGTTTTTGTAGAATATTTGATATGCTTTGGTTTTTAATGCCTTAACAATTAGACACTTCTAAGAAAGACTGGGGGGAGAGGAGGGCAAGTGACACATGATGAGTCTGTAAAAGTGCTAGAAGGATTATAGTGATTACACTGTTGTTTATTCGTTTAGTCGCTTCCAACTCTTCGTGACTTCATGGACCAGCCCACGCCAGAGCTTCCTGTCGGTCGTCAACACCCCCAGCTCCCCCAGGGACAAGTCCGTCACCTCTAGAATATCATCCATCCATCTTGCCCTTGGTCGGCCCCTCTTCCTTTTGCCTTCCACTCTCCCTAGCATCAGCATCTTCTCCAGGGTGTCCTGTCTTCTCATTATGTGGCCAAAGTATTTCAGTTTTGCCTTTAATATCATTCCCTCAAGTGAGCAGTCTGGCTTTATTTCCTGGAGGATGGACTGGTTGGATCTTCTTGCAGTCCAAGGCACTCTCAGAATTTTCCTCCAACACCACAGTTCAAAAGCATCGATCTTCCTTTGCTCAGCCTTCCTTATGGTCCAGCTCTCGCAGCCATATGTTACTACAGGGAACACCATTGCTTTAACTATGCGGGCCTTTGTTGTCAGTGTGATGTCTCTGCTCTTAACTATTTTATCGAGATTTGTCATTGCTCTTCTCCCAAGGATTAAGCGTCTTCTGATTTCCTGACTGCAGTCAGCATCTGCAGTAATCTTTGCACCTAGGAATACAAAGTCTTTCACTGCTTCTACATTTTCTCCCTCTATTTGCCAGTTATCAATCAAGCTGGTTGCCATAATCTTGGTTTTTTTGAGGTTTAGCTGCAAACCAGCTTTTGCACTTTCTTCTTTCACCTTCATCATAAGGCTCCTCAGTTCCTCTTCACTTTCAGCCATCAAAGTGGTATCATCTGCATATCTGAGATTGTTAATGTTTCTTCCAGAGATTTTAACTCCAGCCTTGGATTCTTCAAGCCCAGCTTGTCGCATGATGTGTTCTGTGTACAAGTTGAATAGGTAGGGTGAGAGTATACAGCCCTGCCATACTCCTTTCCCAATCTTAAACCAGTCTGTTGTTCCGTGGTCTGTTCTTACTGTTGCTACTTGGTCGTTATACAGATTCTTCAGGACGCATACAAGATGACTTGGTATCCCCATACCACTAAGAACTTGCCACAATTTGTTATGGTCCACACAGTCAAAGGCTTTAGAATAGTCAATAAAACAGAAATAGATGTTTTTCTGAAACTCCCTGGCTTTTTCCATTATCCATCGCATATTGGCAATTTGGTCTCTAGTTCCTCTGCCTTTTCTAAACCCAGCTTGTACATCTGGCAATTCTCGCTCCATGAACTGCTGAAGTCTACCTTGCAGGATCTTGAGCATTACCTTACTGGCATGTGAAATGAGTGCCACTGTTCGATAGTTTGAACATTCTTTAGTGTTTCCCTTTTTTGGTATGGGGATATAAGTTGATTTTTTCCAGTCTGATGGCCATTCTTGTGTTTTCCAAATTTGCTGGCATATAGCATGCATTACCTTGACAGCATCATCTTGAAAGATTTTGAACAGTTCAGCTGGGATGCCGTCGTCTCCTGTTGCCTTGTTATTAGCAATGCTTCTTAAGGCCCAGTCAACCTCACTCTTCAGGATGTCTGGCTCTAGCTCACCGACCACACTGTCAAAGCTATCCCCGATATTGTTATCCTTCCTATACAGGTTTTCTGTATATTCTTGCCACCTTTTCTTGATCTCTTCTTCTTCTGTTAGGTCCTTGCCATCTTTGTTTTTGATCATACCCATTTTTGCCTGGAATTTACCTCCAATGTTTCTAATTTTCTGGAAGAGGTCTCTTGTCCTTCCTATTCTATTGTCTTCTTCCACTTCCGCGCATTGCTTGTTTAAAAATAATTCCTTATCTCTTCTGGCTAACCTCTGGAATTTTGCATTTAATTGGGCATATCTCCCCCTATCACTGCCTGAAAATATTTTGTGCCATGGTAATCATTTATTTTTGACAACTTCTCATGAAATTCCACTTATCACCAGCCATATCTGAGGTAACTAAAGTCATTCTTAGCTGTTCTAGTTCAAGTAGTGATCTCTTACTTCTCCCAACAATATTTTTGGTGTGGACATGATCTGGCCTGCTTCATCAACAATGCTGTTGATGTCCAGCACCTAAACATCACTTTAGGCTGATGTGGACATGCCTTCTCCCCAACAGCCACTGGGCACAGGCTTCCATAGCTATAAGACTTCAAGGAAAACCAAATACCTGGATTCCACAGTGACATCTGCTCATATAATGTTCAACCAGCACATTCTAAAGTGCTTATCCAGATACATCCAAGCTTCTTAAGATTTAGGACTTTTTGAATGCACTAGTCTTATGCTTCATGGAGAGTTGATTTAAACTGGCAAAGGGAGCCTCGTTCTACCAGTTGTATGTTGCTCATTGTGTCATCAATTAGTCACACAAATTAGGGCTGCCTGTTCTGGACTGCAAAGATCCATTGGATATTAGATGGTAGCAAAGACACCAAGAAAGTTCTAATTCTGTTCAGCCATCTAGTGGCCATCAGGAGTTTTGCTGCCCAGATCTAGTAGTCCTAATACAAGTCCTTGTAATATTTGTCTTTGGAACTAGTTAGCAAAACAAAATCCCCAAAGCTATGAATTGATCAGTCTCTCTTTATGTGATTTGTTGCAGAGGATGATATATTTATTGAATGGAAGGCACATGGAAGTTCAAGTTGTAAAGCCTTTTAACAAAGGTCTAGCTGTTATCCTGATTTTATACCATGGAAATGAGATGTAGAGATTTGCTAAGAAACACTTTACAGTCATGCATCAAATCTTTACACTAAGGTTGAATTGTAGATTTGTTCCTCATAAATTAATGTCAAGCCAATGTTTCAGAAGACAGCAATATAAATGTATTATTGGCACACAGCCAACATCATCAGTGCTAAAATGCAGCAATAAAAACAAGGTCTCCAGTGAATAGCTTGGTTTAACAGAGACTTGGGATAGTTTAAAAAAAAAGCTTATCTCAACTATCAAAAGAAATAACAGTGATTGTATTGGGACAAGAAAAAAAAAACCCTTAAGAACAGCTGTTGTGTCAGAAGTCTGCATTTATTCTCCTGCAGATGGCATCTGACAAACTTGTCTAAGCTCAGAACCTAAGCAGGATCCATCCTGGTTAGGACTTCAATGGAAGACCACTAAAAAATTCCCAGGGAGACCACTAAGGAATCTCACAGTTCTGGAATTTAAAAAAAAAAATCTGAAAAGATATAGTGGCAAATCACTTTTATATCATTTTATATCAGTTGTATCCATGCAGGCACTGGAAGTTAAGCTCAACTCAAGGGTACTTTACCTTTGTTTATTCCCCTATACATTTCAGATAGGAGAAATGTAAACAAATATTAACAATGAGGTACAAGTTTTTAAGTTTGCCTACAAAAATAAAATTTACCACAGTATAATTGACATTATGGCAATACTGTATTGTCAGCAACAATTTAAATTAGTCATCCTTGGAGGCAAAATATGTATTTGCATCCAATGCTGCAACGCAATTACAAAGGATGGAGTTTGTATCATGATATCATGATGCAGATTTTGCATTTTGGCCACATGGTGGTTAGGAATGGGCACCTATGATTGACAGGTGAGATCACGAATATCTTACAATATGGGAAAAGAAATTTTATGAGAAAAGAAATTTTATACATATTTGTATAATTCTTCCACTTCACATGCTATGTTATACTTTAAGTGTCACAATATGTGAATTGCTATATAATATTTCAAGCCATCCTTGATTTAGTGAAAAATCAATTGTAATGGTTTATGAGGTCATTTCTGGCTATATTGGAAAGAGTAGGGTAACTGCTAGAAATCAAAGTGACCCATCAAAGGCTATTTAGAGTCCCCTTTTCAGGAGAGATGGGCGGTGATAGAAATTTGAAAAATAAATAAATAAATACATAAAATATTTAAAGTTAATATTATTCATCATAACTATCTCATCTAACATTATTATTATTATTATTATTATTATTATTATTATTATTATTATTATTTTGAGTGAGAAACAGAAGATGAAAATCTTTTTTCCCATATTTTATCAAATGACAAAAGATTCATTTTTTTAACATAATTATGAATGATATAAAAAGCTAATAATAATCTTCAGATTTTCAAACATCTTTGATGAAGCTGGACATTTTGAACATTTTCTTCCTTGTGACCCAACAAATTTTCCCTTGTACTCACATTTTGACCTACTAAACTGGCTGTTTCCTGTCTGTCTCCTGAGGAATCCGCATAACAACCAAGTAGCAACAGTAAGAACAGACCATGGAACAACGGACTGGTTTAAGATTGGGAAAGGAGTATGGCAGGGCTGTATACTCTCACCCTACCTATTCAACTTGTATACAGAACACATCATGAGACATGCTGGGCTTGAGAAATCCAAGGCTGGGGTTAAAATTGCTGGAAGAAACATTAACAATCTCAGGTATGCAGATGATACCACTTTGATGGCTGAAAGTGAAGAGGAACTGAGGAGCCTTATGATGAAGGTGAAAGAAGAAAGTGCAAAAGCTGGCTTGCAGCTAAACCTCAAAAAAACCAAGATTATGGCAACCAGCTTGATTGATAACTGGCAAATAGAGGGAGAAAACATAGAGGCAGTGAAAGACTTTTATTTCTAGGTGCAAAGATTACTGCAGATGTTGACTGCAGTCAGGAAATCAGAAGATGTTTAATCCTTGGGAGAAGAGCAATGACAAATCTCAATAAAATAGTTAAGAGCAGAGACATCACGCTGACAACAAAGGTCCACATAGTTAAAGCAATGGTGTTCCCAGTAGTGACATATGGCTGCGAGAGCTGGACCATAAGGAAGGCTAAGAGAAGGAAGATTGATGCTTTGGAACTGTGGTGTTGGAGGAAAATTCTGAGAGTGCCTTGGACTGCAAGAAGAGCAAACCAGTCCATCCTCCAGGAAATCAAGCCAGACTGCTCACTTGAGGGAATGATATTAAAGGCAAAACTGAAATACTTTGGCCACATAATGAGAAGACAGGACACCCTGGAGAAGATGCTGATGCTAGGGAGAGTGGAAGGCAAAAGGAAGAGGGGCCGACCAAGGGCAAGATGGATAGATGATATTCTAGAGGTGACAGACTCGTCCCTGGGGGAGCTGTGGTTGTTGACGACTGACAGGAAGCTCTGGTGTGGGCTGGTCCATGAAGTCACGAAGAGTCAGAAGTGACTGAACAAATAAATGACAAACAAAATGTTAAAACTAATGAAATAGCAAGTGTTATTCAGTGCAAAGTGCTCAATAAATCTTCATATACAATCTGAATCCATAAATTTTGTCATATATTTCTGGCTGTTTTGAAACTCCAAAAATCTTATGTTCATGATGTTGAAATAGAAGATAGTTGAGAAATAAATATTACATGGAATTACTGAAAGTTGGATCTTGTAGATGAAGAGAGACAAATTAGCAAGATTTTTTTCTGTGAATGACCAGAAATCCAAGCATTTGAAGAGCAATATATATCCAAAAAGATTTTTTCCTAGTTTATCATTTTAATTTCTTAGATGTCTATCTTTTCTTGAAAGTGTAGAGATATGACAGACTCAGAAAACAAATCCAGGCCTTAGTGATATGATAAAATGAAAGTTGTTACAAATACCTGCGGCCCACATACAATTTCAAAGACATTTATTTATCTTTTAAGAGTTTGCTGCTCAGTAATATGAAATGATCTGAATATCCTGTCAGAACAGTGACCACTTATGTCTTTACCAAACATGATAATGTCTTTTCATATTGTTGGGAGTGGAACATCTCATGGTGGTTATAGAGAGGATGAGATCCTGAACTAAGCCTATGCACATAGCCAGTTTATGTGGGACAGACAGAATCTGACACCATTGATAGAAAGAAAAAGGGCAGATATTCTACAGCCAGTGCAAAGCAGAAAAACTCAACAACAATTTTTTTCATAGAACCATTTCATTTATACAGATTGTGCACTTATGAAGTTTGTTGCTTGTTTATAGCGAGTAGGCCTGCAGCTTGCAAATCTTGCAGGCCCCTTTCCCCTAAAGATACAAAACCAAAAATCACTGTCAAAGTAAAATAAATAAGTAAGTAAGTAGAAAGCTATACCCTGGAAACTTCCTTAAATCAAAAGTAGGTATAGACTGGGTTATTCCCCAATGTTGAACAAATTTAGTAGCTGAGTTGATCTGAGCTGGTATAATCCAAATGGCAGAAAAAGAAGGAGGAAGCTCTTTCTTTTTGCAACAGTGAACTCTGTAGAACTTATGGAGGAAACTCCTTGCTTCACCCTCCCCTCAGCTCTTGAGCTTCAATTGTCCAAAGAGGTCCTTTAAGAGGAAAGCTGGATTGATTTAGCAGGAGTATAAGGACAAGTATTTCTGCTTTTGTCCCACAGAGGACAAGTGAGGTCACAATGTGAGGCTGCTTGGGTCATTGGTCTTAAGAAAGCTCAGAAAATCAATCCTTCCTTTCTTCCTCCATGGCAGTGTTGGGGTCCTGGGCAAGAATGTTGAAATCTTTGCCACTTATCAGAAAGAGATGAACGTGATCCGAGAGAGAAAGCATTTAGACGTCACCCTTACAAGTGGCCACTCTGAGGAAGATTGGGTGATGCTTCATAGGACTGAGATCTAGTATGTGATGAAGATCTAGTATGTGATGAGATGTGATGAAGTTACCCAGTAATGCAACTTACAGAGCTGAAAACAGAAATCCTTGTGAACTTACTTATTGTCTTCTGAAATAGACTAGGGGATGAAAGTAGGAGGTTTGCCAGCAAAACTCAGAACAGTCCAATTATTCTGGATAAACAGTTGTAAATATTTTAACGTGACTTAAAATAATCTAAGACAACTAGATTTGTGAAACTGTTTCTATGTATGGGTGGGCTTTCACATGCATATACTCTCTAGATTGTACTAGAGATAATATTGACTACTGTACATTTTCAGCAGAATAAATCCTACAAATGAAAGGATGTAATTACATTCTTTTAGAAACTCTCTAGGTGCCTTCAAAAGAAAGCAGTCATATTAATGTAGCAAGCTACAAACTGATTAACAGAATTCTCCTTATAATATGAAATTGGCTGCCTTCCATTTTGTGAATTGTAATGGTAATTACTGTGAAGCAGTGAAAAGCTGTTCCATTTATAAATCTTAGTTGAGATTGCTTTGTAAGAAACAATATCGAGTGAAAAAAGTCAATTGTTCAAAACTCCCTTTTCTGCTGACCATGAAGAAATGATTAAAAGAAAACTTCTGCAATTGCTAAGTCTTGGTTCTTACTACAGCTAAATATAAAACCAAGCTGGAAGGTGCTGCAATATGAGTTCTAAGAACGGTTGTTAGATTCAAAGCCCAAATAAATTTAGAGACACCTCTAATTTTAATCAGTTGGAATTCACAAGTGAACAGGCATTTTGCTGATCTTGGATTTGCACATGAAATATCACTGAAATATTGCTGTTCCTGTCTTAACAAGAAGTTGATGGTGTTGGTACATTTAGGAAAAAGATGGACAAGCCCTCCTCGTCCTTGTCTTATCATCATCACCACCACCATCACCACCATGCTGGAGTGGATCCCTAAGAAAATTGAACTACTACTTGAGCAATCTGAAATATGTTTAGGTTATTTTTGAAGGCATTTCTAGTGTTTGTATCAGTCACTTTTTGCTCCTCCCAGTTCTTAGCCTTCCACTACAGCTTATACACAGTTACTATCAATCATATTAAGTTATTCCCATTTTAAATGTCACAACACCCCTTCCAGCTACTCCAGAAGCTTGTATCATCCATCTATCCTTTCCCAAGTTTTAACTTTGTTGTCTTCTTAAAATCAGATGCAGCTTGAAAAATATCCTTTTAAATGATCTCAGTGCCATTTCTTATACTGTATTTTTAGCACCCCAGTAGAACTATTAAGTTGAGTAGAGGTATGCCAGTAACACCAGTACCTTGCTTTTCAAATATGCTGTATCAGACTATTATCCTTTTAAAGGAGGAAAAAAAAATGCATTTCATCTCTTGATGACAAGTAGAAGCTTACTGGATGACTCTGAACCAGACCCTCTCTCATCTTTTCTCAACCTAGTTCACAAGGTGGTGTTTGTAGGAATAACATTAGAGGTGAGCAAACTACGTAGGCTATCTTATCTCTTGGAAGAAAGGTAGGATATACATCTAATTAACAACAGCTACAACAATTATAAAGCTTCTCCCTTCTTTGAAACCAGCAGTCTTTTCTTAAACTGTGTTAAATTTATCAACGTGCAGGAAGACTGCCCTGAGAAATGTTTTGGTGAAATGGATGAGACTTGCCTGCTACAGTTCTGCACAAGGCAGAGAGCTTAATGTGTGTAAACCACATCCTGAAATCAATAATATTCTACTGAAATATGTATAAAAGCAGAACCTTATGGATGCCTAGTTAACATAAGTTCCAAGTTAGGGTGAACGTAGGGTGTTGCTTAATGTTTATCTCTATCTTCATGTATTTCTCTCTGTATCTATGATTTAAAAAAAAAAATAGATGATGAGAGTTGTTTAAAAACCCAATACTAGTTATTCAGGACTCCATTTCTGCATTTAATACATGCATCTAAGTAGTGGGAGAGAATTTTTAAAAGCACTTTATGTGGTAAATAGGAATTTTGTCAAAGACTGCATGGAGTAGGGGGTGGACACAAGTGATCTAAATGGCCCCTTCTAACTCTGGGGTTCCTTTTGTCATTTCAAATGCTTGTTTAAGGTCATCTATATAAAGGTTGTACACATTTACCTGACAGTACATGCCACTGAACCCAGTGGAATGAGCTTTGAAGTAAACATGCGTAGAATACTAACATGTGCTGGAATTTTGTTAAGAAGACATGTACTTCTACTTTCCAGTGACATTTTGTAAATTTGTACAAAATAGAGTCACAATTTTGCTTTTAGATATGGCATTACTTTTTGTATTGGTACTACCAAGAACATACTTTGAAGAAACAAAATAGAAAGAACATTGATGCTTTTGAACTATGGTGTTGAGGAAGACTCTTGAGAATGCCATGGATAGCAAAAAAAAAAAAAAAAAATCAGTCCAGAGTTCTCACTCAAAGCATGAACAACCAAGCTCAAATTATCATATTTGGGACACCTTATGTGAAGACCCAGATCCTGACGAAATCTATAATGCCCAGAAAGGTGGAAGGAAAGAGAAGAGGATGGTGACCGATGAAAGAGAAGAAGATAGAGGGACTTGAATACAATTGTGATGTAGGACTTGAAGACAGATCATCCTGGAGAAGATCTATCTATAAGGTTGCTAAAAGTTGACACTGACTTGATGCCATATAATTAATCTCTGCCAAGGCATGAGTAAAAGAGGCTAAGATGAAATCAGGTTGCCAGATTTCTTAGAGGCCCTGGTATACTGCTATTAGGTGTTGCAACTTGACTTTACAGATAGAATGCAGTAGTGGAGTGTTATTTGCCATTGTAAACCCTGCCAGCTTATCTCTATTCAGCAAAATGATCTCTTGGTAGTTTTATAAGTGTTTTGTCTACAATACTGATGATGATCTGCATGCAGCTGTTACAGATAGATCACTTGGGAGTTTGAAAAATAAATGCAAAGGAAACAAAAAGAATATGCTGGTGGAGCAGATTGCTTGGTGTGAACCTGAGGGGAATGGAATAGAAAAGGTTATTTTCTACTCAGGAGGTAGGGTAGCTAATATTTTCCAGAAACCAGCAGCATGTGATTGCCTTGCTAGAATCTTATGCTGCTGTTTCCTCCAAAACCAACACAAAACAGTAAATAATCAAGGGGAACTGTTCTGCAGAAGATCTGTATAAAAATAACTTCAGTCAAAATTATCGAGAACTGAGAATTCTCCCCTTTCTTGTGGTTTATTGTCAGGAGGAAAGAGGAGTAAAACTCTGGCTTCTGCCAAAGGAGAAATGAAAATTCCTCCTCCTGAGATCCTCCAGCAGGAAAAATGAGAAATAGAAATGTCCTTGAGTGGGTAAACTCTTCCCCCTTTATCTGGCCAATAGATGGAAAGTGAGGGAGTATGCAAACCCTTCCATCTTCCAGGAGAAGAGGAGACTCCTGCACCTCCATATTTCCTGGAAGATGGGAAAGAGAAGATAGAAATGGAGATAGTGTGAGGGCTAGAAACTAGCAAGGCCAGATGGAAATAATCTGACACCAGACAAGACCATTATCAAAACACTGTGCAGGTGCCCTGAACATGCAAGGCTGAAAGGTAGGCAGCAAGAAGTCCACTGCCAGGGAAGAATGGAACGAAAATGCAGGGTTTAAACCAGTGGATTGACATATAAATATAGCCAAATTCCTAGATTCAGCAGTAGCCAGTCTTACTTATTATAAGAGCTTATTTCACATCAGCCATAAAAACAACTTACTGAGCTTGTCCGTGAACCTTCCATGGATAAGTTCAAGAGGATTTGTTTGCATTCCTATACAGAGATTTGTTGCTGTGGCTGGGTGAAGCTCTAACTGTTCAGTTCAGATGTGCTTATTGAGAAGCGGAACAACAGCAGTGTGTGGCTGAACTGATTTCCTTCCCCAGCACAGTGGCAAATAACATTGACTCCCTATGGAAGGGGAAGTAGGATCAAGAAATTAAAAAAAAAAAAAAAGTCACATATAAATGTCCTTCTAGTAAGGCAGAAGGTTTACTAAGAAAAACATAGCTCACTCTGTGATTGAATCTTCAATGACAGTCTGAGCTATAGGAATGATTAGCTGAAGATTTACTTCATACTGAGATAAGTCATTGCCATCTTCTGTAGGTCTGTCAGGATATATTCAAGATGCTGAATAACACAGGAGGCATATCTAGCTTATGGCTTGCTTGAGCAGTGTCCAATCCCCTGCAGTCCCCTATTAAAGAGGAAAGAAAAGTGTAAAGCAGGATGGGGTATAAAAGTAGCTATAATTCAAGATACTATTTGCACAACTGCCTATGTATGTAGGCTTGCTCTATGTACCTACAACAGACAAGAAATAGTTTGCGGAAAGAAAATCTAGTAACATTCCCATGTGTGCATAGATACTTACAGGAATGAAAATCTGGAGCCATGCAGATAGCGCGTGCGTGCACACACACACACATGACAGACTCATTTCTACACTGGCTATCATTTGCCCATATTTTTGCCTGTGGTGAAGCGTATCTGCACACTCAGTGCTTGCTGAGCATAAGGCTGCTCTGATGAAGAAGCAGGGGTGGGGTTGAAGAAGGTTGAAGGAGACACAGAGGTCAACCAAGAGAAACTTAGAGAGAATAAACCTGGTAGATTAGCCTTATTAGACCTGCAGTCTAACAAACTCTACAACTCTGTCTCTTCCCATATTGCCTGGCCTTTACTCATCTCATTGCCCAGGTAAAGATGAGGGCTGGTTCCTCTAGCTGGAAAGTCTTCCTCAGGAGGGAAGAAAGAGACTATGCAAGTGGGGAGCTGCTTATATGCCCACAGTAGTGGCTGGCAGGCTTAGTGAGACAGCAGGACAACAAACTTCAAACTACCAGTAGCAGAAGAGTTTTTATTTTATTTTTTTTATTTCATTTTATTTTGAACATTACTTTGAGTTCTTAGTTTGGATTGCTCAGACTCTGAAGAGACTTTGTTTTCAACCCCTGTACTTCGATAGGTTCTCTACACTTTTGGAGAATCCTTTGTTTGCTTTTTGTTACTTGCTAGTTAGCTTCCCACCCTCCTGGCTACAAGGGTCTCTGCCACATTGTCTAAAGACATGCCATTCAGCCAACCGTACACCTTCATATTGGGCATTATCTAATATTGATTTCAAACATACTTTACATATAAAATTTTAAAATGCAAAACTGATTAGGATTTCCAGATCCCAAACAGGAGTACAATTCTGTATTTTCAACAGCACTGCAAAACAGAATTCCAATGAGCTGTCTCCTTTCTTCTGTCCACGTTTTGTTTTCTTTTGTTTTCATTAGAAGTAAATGACTTTTGGTATCTTGTAAGATATTTTGAAGTTAAACAGCCTGGAGCAATGCCTCTTCTATGCCAGCCATGTAGCTGTGAATATCTCCCCTGTTATTTCTGTTGGAATTTTGCAAGTTCAGTTGATTCACTGAGAAAGTAAATCATGAACTTAATGCTCTTATTGAAATAATTGATAACTGTGATTGGATTTTGCCTTATTCAGCCAGAGGTTACTTCTAGATTGCACCATTCTCTATCTCAGTAGACCTTGCCCCGTATATGTTCATTAACACATCTATTTCACTCTCTAATATTGTTACAACTATGCAGAACAACCCTAGATTTTCTCCAGTAGAAACCACCACCACTCACTGTATGAGGGAGAAAGTGTACAATCCTTAGGTAGAGCAGATAACTAGCATTGGACTGGCAGTGTAAAGGCTTAGCTCATAATAGCACTGAAGGATATATATATATATTTTTTAAAGTTTCCAAAATGTTTTATTTCACTGAGGATGAAAGTTTCAAGCAACAATTTTTTCAAGGAGACTGGTGTGGAAGGTAATCTGATCAAAGGAGTGCCATATTTTTAAAGATTGGACTGTTAGTGTATCTCTGAGGAGTACTACATGTTCGTTGCTTGACATTTCAACTGAATTTTGTGTTCTGTTGAGCTGAATATCAAGTGTTTGTGATTGGCAGACAAAGTGTGATCAAGGAAAAAAAAACATATGGCAGGAAACATTGGCCTGTTGAAGAACTCATATTCTTGTGGTTATCTAAACACAACAACCCAATGTGGTGCAGTGAGATACACATATAATGCAAACTGCCCATGATTCATGGAATCAAGGGTTTCCAAAAAGGCTTATGTGCCAGAATAACTATATGGCAGAGGTAGAACATGGGGATACAGGAGGTTCAGAGAGGCCATGGCATTATGACCAAAAGCTTCTCTTATAGTATAGTACTAGGAGGCAGAGGACCTCTGTATATGAGAAGAGTGGATTGCCAGTTCTTGAAAAATAGAGCTGACCAAAAGTTGCAGGTGTTTGGAGTAGGATCAGTTAGGATTATATTGATCTGTAAAACTATTCATTCAGACAGACAATACTGGCATACAAATACTTCTAGGCATTACCCATGATCTGTTATATTCTATCCCAATTCCAGTGTAGCTGATTCATTACATTCTTGTATAACTCTGGCTTTCTGTATTTAATCCTGCCTCTGTTCCAGTCTGCCAACTCCTTCAAAAACTACCGTTGAGATAACATGTTCTATTTCTCAAACTATATTGTTTTCTTTCTTTCTTTTAAGTCATAACTATTTGGTAATATTTAGGGATCAGCAAACTCTGATAGTATAGGATTTTAAACACAAAATTAATTGATCTGCTTATAGTACCATCTAATCTTTCTAGTAATTAAGCATAATTTTAATTCCTCTTAATAAAACAGCAATTGATTCCCCTTACTGCATTAGGATTGATTTAATTTTCTATGCTCATTGATTTATTCATTCATCAAGGTATGTTCAGTTGTAGCTTGTGTGGGTCAGCTGTTTCCCCATTAAATGATTTTCAAATTAAGTGATGCTATACTGTAATTCTAAGAGGTGACTGAGTTCATGCTGCTTCAGTCTACAGAGGAAACAGAAAGAAGCAAAGGCATCCAGGGGTGGGAGCAAGGGAGCAAATGAGAGAAAAATGTGTGGTGACATTACAGTGCAAATCTTATGGCTTGCATAGGTGTGTCTAATATCCAAGTAGTTTGCACATCCTATTTTTAAAGCTGTGCCTCAAGTTGACTCGGAAAAGTTTCAAGTTACTTGCTTCTACTTTGAGAATGATGAATTGACCATATCCTTAACTGTTAGTGTACCCTAGATTAAAGTCACTTATTGTTTGTAATTATATTTTTTTTATTGTAGACAGGTTACATGGTAGTTTTATGAGCAGTGAATTGTAGCATAGCATTTGGAGCAGTACGTTAATCATGCAATCAATAAAATTAAGTGGTCCCTTCTCCGTTATGTATTCTAGATTCATTTTTTCCCCTAAGTATATCGTTTATGGAACCATACTTAAGTACTGAACTGGTGAGTGATAATGCTTTATCTTTACCTATTGGTAAAGATTGCCTATTACCTGACAGGCTATATAGATGTTGACTAGAAGTCAGACTATGTTGTCAAGATCTGCATACAAGTGACAGATTTCTCCATAATACAAATATTCATGGGAACCACAAATTTAAAGAAAGATCTTGTGCACCATTTGTTCTCAAAGAAACTATTATCCCTTGATCAGCTCATGATATCAATCCAAATTGCTTCTTCCACACTGGCTGTTTTTTGTTTTTGTTTTTAAAGTACTTCATAGCTAATATCATGAGAATTGTCACATCTAGCTTGGCCCTTCCTAAAATGAATATGTCAAACAAGTTGAACATGCCTGAAAAAGAAAGAGCTGTTGGCATTACATATGACAACCACTTGTCATAGTAAAGAAAATGACACTTGAAAGGTATCCCAGATATCCAATAATGATTTGCCCAGATTTGTAATAATGTAACTGTATGAACAAATCATGTAAATTATTAAAGAAAGGCAGGGGAGGAAAGGATTTCTGGCAAAGATAAAATAACACTTCAGCTTACTGTTTCTAAACATGCAGGCAAGATACACTCCTTCCCTTCCTTTTTCAAATGTCTTCATCTGTAGCTAATTTTAGATTAGGGTTTTGTCAATATTCCCCTGATATGTCATTGCATAATTCCATGAAGATTTTCTAACCCAGTTGTTCTTCTATATCTTTGTGTTATCTGTGATATTTTATCTCAACAGAAGAATCAAATAAACTCTAAATGTTTTAGCAACATAGACTATTGGTCTGTCTTCATTGTTATCATATACGTGGAGAGGAAGGGATTCTCCAGGTTTTCATATCAGAGATTTTCTTTTTTCTTTTAAACTTTATTAGAAAACAGAATAACATAAACAACATAACCCATAAACAGGACAATCGGCATAATACATACAAATACATATAACAGTGAACAAAGAGAAAAGAAAAAAAAAAGACAAAAAGAGAAGAAAACAACAAAGCTTATTAAAAAGTGGTTTCCAACTATCTAAACTATGATTTTAGATCTATAGTTATGTTATTGTAACTTCTTCTCTATTTTCAATCTATGTCACCCCTATTTCTATTTGATTAAGTGTTTAGTTACTAAATCCTATATACAGTGTTATTTTTTGCGTTGTCCTTATATAATCGAGAAAAGGTCACCATTCATTCTTAAAATCGTCCATATTTTTATCATTTAACAGGTCCATTAGTTTTGCCATCTGGGCCAAGTCCATTATCTTAATTGTCCATTCTTCTATTGATGGGATAAACTCTTCTTTCCACCTTGAGGCATAAATAATTCGTGCGGCAGTAATCAAGTAGAATAGGAACTTTCCATGATTTTTTTTTTCTTCTTCTAATTCTTCTTCCATTAGACCCAGTAAGTATAATTCTGGTTTTTTTTATTATGTCCATCGCCAACATTTTTTTGAATAATATTGTGTATTGACGCCCAGAATTTTTTTGCTTTTACAAGTCCACCACATGTGATAAAACATATCTATTTCACTTCTACATTTCCAGCAAGTATTTGATGTAATTTTAAACATTCTTGATACTTTATCCAGAGTTATATACCATCTATACATCATTTTGTAAAAGTTCTCCTTCAGATTATAATTCAATGTAAATTTTAATCTTCTAGTCCACATCCTTTCCCATTGGTCATACATAATGTTATACCCAAAATTGTTTGCCCATTTAGTCATACATTATTTAATTTGCTTGTTTTCCCATTTTAATTGTAATAACATTTCATATATCTTAGCTATAATATGATCAGCATCAGAACAAAGTTGACTATCCCACCATGTTGAATCTTTTATGAATTTGTACTTCTCATCTAGTTTAAACTGTTCCTTTAGTTGCATGTAGGTAAACCAATGGCAAAGGTGTCCTTCCTTTTCTAATTCTTCTCTTGTTTTCATTACATATTTATCCCCTTCAAGTTTTAATAAATCTCTATATCTCAGCCATTTATGACTTTCTATACATTCTCTTCTGGCAAATGCTTCCTGGGGAGATATCCATAGGGGCATGTTTGTTGTTAATTTAAATTTATTTTTTTCCCATATTTTTATAATAGCTCTTCTAATACAGTGATTGTTAAATGCTTTGTTTGCTTTGATTTTATCATACCATAGAAAACCATGCCAACTGAATTTTAGATCATGTCCTTCTAATTTTAACAGCCTATGATTTTCTAGTGTAATCCACTCTTTTAACCACATCAAACAACACGCCTCATAATATAATCTTAAATCTGGTAATCCAAATCCTCCCCTTTCTTTGGCATCTTGTAATAATTTAAATTTTATTCTTGGTTTTTTCCCTTGCCAAATGAATTTTGATAAGTCTCTTTGCCATGTTTTAAAAGTATTATCTGTTATTAATATTGGTATGGTTTGAAATAGAAATAATATTCTGGGTAATACATTCATTTTGATTGTGGAAATTCTCCCCAATAGAGATTGATGTAGTTTTTCCCATCTTAACAAATCTAGTTTTATTTCATTCCATATTTTCAAGTAGTTATTTTGAAATAGGTCATTGTTCTTTGTTGCAATTTCTACTCCCAAATATTTAACCGTTTTTACACTTTTGAAACCTGTCTTATTTTCTAACATAGCTTGGCTATTTTGTGTCATATTTAAGTTTATCATTTTCCTTTTCTGGTTATTTATTTTGAAGCCTGCTAATTTTCCAAATTCTTGCAATTTATCTAATAAATAATCAATTGATTCTAGCAGGTTCTGCATAATAATAACTAGATCATCTGCAAAAGCTCTTAATTTAAAATTTTATTGTTTTATCTTTACACCTTCTATTTGTCTGTCATCTCTAATATCTCCAATAAGAAATTCAAGTATTAAAATAAATAACAATGGTGATAAAGGGCAACCTTGTCTCATACTTTTCTCAATTTCACAGTCTTGTGTTATTTCTTCATTTACTATAATTTTGGCCTTTTGGGATGTATATATTGATTTTACTGCTTTTATAAATAAATCTCCAAAGTCCATGTTTTCTAAAATCTTAAACATGAAATTCCAATTTAAATTATCGAAGGCTTTTTCCACATCTAAAAATAACAGAGTAAATTGTTTTTCATTGTGGACTTGAGCATATTCTATTACATCCAACACAATCCTTATATTATCTTTTATGTGTCTTTTAGGTAGAAAGCCACTTTGGTCCTGATCAATAATTTCTTGGAGCACTATTTTTAGTCTTTCTGTTAGAATTAATGTAAATATTTTATAATCATTATTCAATAAGTTTATGGGCCTATAGCTTTTACAAAGTGTCAGATCCCGTCCTTCTTTTGGAATTAATATGATGTTTGCTTCTGTCCACATCTTTGGTATTGTCAATCCAGTCACAATCAAATTTAATAGTTCCTTAAATGGTAGGATAATTTGTTCTTGAAAATATTTATAATAGCCTGAGGAGAAGCCATCAGGTCCTGGTGCTTTCCCAATTTTCAGTTTTTTAATCGCTTCTAAGATTTCATGGTCTGTAATGGGGCTATTAATTATTCATTCCTGCTCATGTGACAATTTTGACAAACTATATTTTAGCAGATATTCATCAATTTTATCAGCTGAAATTTCTTGTATTTTATATAAATTTGTAAAAAAAAGTATGAAATGCACTTTTAATTTTATTATTGTCTACTAGATCTACATTATACTCACAAATTTTAATATATTTTTTTTCCTTATCCTTCCTTAATTTATATGCCAGCCATCTGCTGGTTTTGTCTGCAAATTCAAAATTTCTCTGTTTGGCATATTTCAATTTTCTTTCAATTTCATCTGTTGTTAATATCTTAACTTGTTGTAGTAATTTAATTTGGTGGATTATTCCATCATCAGATGGATTTTCTTGAAGGTCTCTTTCTTTTATTTTAATTTGATCTAGGACTCTTTGTAATTTTTGCTGGGATGTTTTTTTTTTTTTTAAATAGCCTGTTTAAATGCATAAAATATCCTCTCATATAGGCTTTACACTTATCCCACATGGCTCCAATATCCACTTCCTTATTTAAATTAAGTTAAAAAAAATCATTTAATTTCTTTTTACAGTCCTCTATTGGCTCTCCTTTTTTTAGGATAGCATTGCTTAGTCTCCATCTGTAGCTTTTAGAACATATCTTTATTGCAATTTGGATTGGATTATGGTCTGAGAAAATTCTTGGGAGAATCTTTGCATTTAAGATTTTGTTTGCTAAATTTAAGGATAGCCAAATCATGTCAATCCTGGAGAAGGAATTAACTCTTTCTGAATAAAACATATAGTCTTTTGCTAAGCCATTTGTGTGTCTCCATGAATCAACAAGAGCCAAGTTATCCATTAATTCAAAAAAAGATTGAGGTAATTTCCCTTGTTTACTTTTAATTTGTTTTTCTGATTTTCTATCAATAGTTGGCATGGTGACCCCATTCCAATCTCCCATCATAAGCCAGCTATTGTATGAGAAGGCTGATAATTCATTTAATAAATCCTTATAGAATTTGTTATGATTGTCATTAGGAGCATTTAGTCCCACTATTATCATTTTGGATTCCTGTGACTCTGTTTCAATTGCAACATATCTACCATTCACATCAGTAATTAATAACTTGGGTTTTAGATACAGCTTCACATATAGCACAATTCCGTTTATTTTATTTTATTTTATTCATTTGCAGCTATATATTCATGTCCTAGATTTTTATTTAACAAATATTTAACATCTTTTTTCCTAATAAGTGTTTCTTGGATACAGATTACATCTTGTTTTAATTTGTTCAAATAATGGAAGATTTTTTTTCCCCTTTTTGCTGGAGCATTAGCTCCATTAATGTTTCAGGATATACACTTTAATTCATTCATTTGTAAAGAGATCCTCAAATTCTTTAGAGCTTGTTGAAGAGGGCAGCAGATACGCCTTTATGTTAAAGCTACAGACACAGATTCTACAGCTCTAGTACTCCTTGCTTCCCAGCTGGTTTCCTGCAACTTTGCAGCAGCGAAGACAAAAGCAGAGTTGATTTTAACTTCCCAGCTGTCCAGAAGCACATAGAGCAATTTGCCGGCAACCTCTCTTTCCCAGCGTTGCCACCATGGTCAGCCAGTTGCTCAGGGCTCCACAAGACCACCAACAATGCTGCATCATAAATCTTCACCCCAGGAGCTACAAAGGAGCTCCAACTGCCGCCATGCCTTCTTCACCAGAAACCTCATATCAGAGATTTTCCGATCCCTTCTTGGAGATGCAGGGATTAAATATGGGGCTTCTACCTAAAGCCAGGTGCACAATCCAGATCAGTTTAAAGTACTAAAATGTTTTCTTTCCATCTCTACTTCAGATAAGGTGCTATATGTGCAAGCAAGTAACCATCAGATAGCCAAAGCCATCAGTATCTTCAAATCTTAGGTTCCTATGAAGGAAACATTGATAGCTCTTGGTATAGAGAAAATGAATAGTTCTAAGGCAATAACAGTAATGATTTTGAGGTTTGAGTTCAGTGAAATGTAACAGTGGCAGATTGCACTCACAAACTATAATTCTATGCTTCTTCACCTATTGAGAATAGGTGACCCTGCACATAGTGGATATTTTTGAGCTATATTTATGCAAGATTGGGCTGTAAAACATTTTAGTTAAGTGGACTAAAAGTAGGGCTGTGCTCTAACTCAGCAAAAACTCCAACCTATGTAGAATGGGACACTATGGGATGGGCTGGTGCGAATCCTTTGCCCTGGTATTTAGCTCAGAAGAGATATAAGATGCAAAGTCATGAACATTCAAAAGCTCAAGAAGGCTACTTCCTGGCCCTCCCAAAGTGATTTTTGTTAAGGAACCTAGTAAAGCTAAGCAGCATAATTATTTTTGGTTCAATATCTTCCTTTTGTACAAAACTTTTAAACTATTAGGGTACAACCTTCCCACAACTACAACTCATTCCATATATACTACTCATGGTTGCATCTTTGATGCAATATCATCTCATTCTGACTCAAAATAAAAAGTTCTTGACATTCTTTATGCAACCAGAACTGAAAGGAGCCTAGTTGGAAAAGTTCCCTCCCATTTCTCTTACATTTGGCATGTTTCAATCTTTAATAGTGAATTGAATTTTCTATAAATATCATCTACTTCTGATGAAGAGAAAAAAAAAAGTTAGGGGAACTTTAAAAACAGATTTTAAACATGTCTTGCTCAAATGTTTATGGCATGCTTCCTCTCAATATAATGTTCCAACTTCCCTCCATATTTCATCCAATTCTGATCAGAAAGAAACAAATAAACAAAAGACATGCATTTGTATTTTTTTAACATGCTAATTAATAGATGAGTAGAACTCTGGGATTCCCAAATGTTGCTCAAGACTTTGGAATGGATCTGGGTTTGGCTCATTCCCTATCTTAGGATCTGCTTGTGAAGTGGCCTGGTAGTTTTTGTATAGTCCCAGTTAAAAAAAATGAAATTAAAAACCCTGATTCTTCAAAATTTTGGTGTGCAGAAAGGATGTGATTTTTTTAAAAAAAATCCCTGCACTAAACATTGCCCTGTAAAGTTGTGACTAATGATAGAGGAATCCCAACGCAATTAGGATGCCTTCTCAAAGTTGAAAAAAAGCCTTCAAGCATCAGAGGACATGGAAATGAAATATTTCTCCTATTACTGGAAGCCCAGTTAAGTATCAGAGCAGGAATAGAATTGATGCCAAATGCTGCCATGTTAATTTGAAATATAATCCATTAAGCTCTACTCTTATAAAAGCCCCCATGAAACAAACAAGTGGGGAGTTGTGTAGGAAAGTAGTCATTTGATTAAGACCTTTTAAACTCTTAATGTTTCTTAAACACTTCCATTAGCTGCAGACAAGTACACAAGTGGATACCCAGTTTTGTCCAAGTACATTTAACTATTACAGACAAATGATTAAATTGCATTAGGAGAACTAATCAGATACTTTGAGTCCTGTGATTATAGTAAGCTTTTGTCCCATGACTTAAACATACTTCCCTTACAGCTAATGCAATTGAACTGCTGTAGCTTGAAATAATCAATCTGTAGTTACAGAAAGAAATACTCTTAACAGGAAAGAAAAATGGGCATTTCTGATGCTAGCCAACAAAGACAAATATACCAAGAGGGTAGAGGATGATGAGAAATTCCTTTGCAATAGAATATTAGCTGCATGAAACAGTATAAATACAACCAAGATTACCAGCCAGGCCAAAGTTTTGGGCGGGCGGGATACAATAGAGAAATTTGCAACAAATAAACCCAGCCCAAATCTTTTCTTTTCTTTTTTTTCTTTTTGGGCATAAGCTTTTTATATCTGCCTAGAGTTTGGTTGATGGAGGGTTTAGTTTCACTAACCTCTAGGTTAAGATTCAAAAGGGTAATCTGCATGAACTTGAAATTTGTTCCACATTACCAGGAAATGGAGAAGAATCTGCACCTTCTTTAACAGTTTGCTCGCTTACTCTCTCAATATAAGGAAAGGCAGGTCTGGGGAGTTAGCCCTAAAGGAAATGAAAATACATTAATTTGCAAAGTTTGATATTTCTTCCTATGCTCATGGTATATTTGGTGCAGAGTATTCAGGAAAGAAGTCCCACCAGCTTTGGTGGATATTGAGTTGTTTTTTTGTTTGTTTTTTTCATATGGAGAAAAATCTTCAGTTTTGGTGAATAAAGTTAGTTGGTTTCAGACTCTGTGAACTCTGAGCAAATTCATCTTTGAAGCAATTGTTCTAGGCCCCCAGAAGCCTTGGCCACATTAATTGAACTGGAGAACATTCACATCCAAATCAACCATGATAGTGTAATAGATTAAGTTCTGGATTTGAACCAGCAAGAATTAGTCTCCCTGTGAACTTAGACTCATTTTTAGTTATTTTACCTCACTAGTTTATTGGCAGGAATTCTAACAAGAGAAAGAGAGTACACTGAATTCCAGCATAACTGCAGAGGAGGAATAGCAGGGCCTGATTATAGTCATAAGAGAAAGAGCCAATTACTTTTATTTTACGTTAGGTATGCCAATAGTCTGATGAAGTATAAAAGAAGCTTCATGACCTGAAGTGATGTCTTCAAGAAATGAACCTTGGGTCAGAGGATCAGCCAAGTTAAAACTTGAGAGGAGAATTTTTGTTTGTGCATTAAATACATGCAAGCAAAAACAAAACAAAACAAAACAAGAGACCCCCCCACCAACTCTAATGATACTGTACTTGTTTTGCATGCAAAAGGCCCCAAAGTTTATTGCCAAATATATCCAATTAAAAATATCAAGTAGCCATTAAGAGCAGAAAATGCCACCAACATGGACAAATATTGCATGGATCGCATGCAAGAACCCTTGTACTGTATGGGAAAGGACATGGAAGAATGTCCCAGTCTGAAACCCAGGCATCTTTCATTTAAAAAGCACAGGTAGATAAGATATTAGAAACCTGTTACCAATTTAAGTAGACAATATTGAGGAAGTTTAGGAAGAAGTCTGATTTTGGTAGAAATAATACCTTGTTTCCAGAATCTGTATTTTTCCAGAGATGCAGTTCCTTGCACCTGGGAATTTAAACAGGTATAATTAGTTTTCTTTTTTACTTTCACAAAATTCTTCCAAATACTTCTAAGGCCCATGGGAACAATTTTAGGGATTTATGAGTTCCCGTTAAGAAAGCTTTCAAGTCATATCAAGACTAATTTTTCAGTTCCCCACAAATTCCTCTAGCAGAAACCCTCACATTTACCTTAACATTTTTTATCAGCAAACAACATACAAAATATTGTTATCACTAATCTCTTCAGGTGTTGAGAGAGTAATAGATATCCAAAACATTTCCAAATCCAGCTTATGACATACGTAGGGGTGCCTGTATTTCAAGAACCTCATGTTTCTATTTCTGTACACAAAGAACAACAGAGCATTAATGAAGAAACAGACATAAATAAGGGTATATTGTGGAGGTTTTGAAGCAAGTAATTGATTCAGAATCAGGAGGAAGGTTCTCTTAATGCATGTTTGGTTGATTTATTATTGCTGTACTCCAGGAGCTTACAAAAAACACATTTCCATCTATCATCCTATTTCAAAAGGTTGATGGAAATCAACTTTTATGCCAAAGCAAAGACATTCTTGATAACAACCGACTCCCTAGACAAAACAATGGGGTGTAAATCAAGTTAGTCTGATCACATGAGTAAGTCTACTGAGTTTAGATTTACCTCATTGCAATAGACAGCAGTCCCTTCTGCTGGCATTCATTGCTCATTCCACATTCCCTATTGCAGACACCTGAGACAGCATTCATGCTCAAGCCTGCCTTGTATTCTTAGCAGGACTTGATAGAACTCTGTGAGGTAAATGAAAAGCAAAGGAAGAAGAAAAGTCATTCTGTGATGCCTGCATAAATCAAATTTAACATTGGCTAAAGGAGAAGGAGACAGGGATGGGGTTAAAGTTAGGTTAGCCTTTTGATATTTAATGTTCTGTACCTCCCTACCTATCCAGCAATTACTTTTAGAATGCAGAATGAAATGTCCCCTTAAGGAAACATCCAAGCTTTTGTGATGCATCATGGATATATCTACCTACCTACCTACCTATGAAACAGGTATGTCACCTTCCAGTGACCTCCCATCAATAAGAACCTAGCTCAGTAATAGGGACACAGGCTTGTCCTGCCTTCCAACTTTCTGAAATGTGGACCCTGCCTCCTTATTTTTGGACCTCCCCAGGGCAAATAGACAAATCTGAACTCTATTTAATTTTGGATCCTGCATATTAAATGTCCAATTATGAAAGTTAGCTGTATTTCTATTCAAATAAAAGTGAGTAGACCTTGACACTCACTTGGCAAAATCCCAAAGAGGGAGGTAGGGTGCCATACAAGGAGGGTATGTGAGAGGCAGGTAGGGTCAATGTGCATGACCTCATCATTTCACTCAACTTTGAGCCAAACATAACTGAATATTTTAGGTGGACAATCAAACAAATCCAGAAAGCAGAAGCAATGTTTAGAACACAGTCTGAGTGTACATAGGTACTCTCAACTGAAGAACATTTCTAATGAAAATGGGTTTTTGTTTGTTTGTTTACTAATGGCTCTGACAAATTGAACTAGTGCCTGCTAGCTATTATTTAATTATGAATTTAATCCCACAATTGTTTTAGCCTGGATTACAATAGTTAAATATAACATCTGCTGAATCTGGAAGTTTAATCAGAATGTCAAAACATGTGTGGTATCATTGTGATGCAAGCTCCAAGCCCTACATATGTACATGTGACTCCTCAACACATATAGAAAAGGGCAGAGTTTGGACTGCAATGTGTGTTTTGGCATTAGCTTCCCCTTGTCCCCCATGGACACCAAGGCATAACATTTGTTCCCCTCTGGGGTATCATCTTGATTTTATTGTTAAGCAGAAGGAGAAATGATATTAAAATTTGTCCAAGATTACAATAATGGTCATCAATTTGTATTGGCCCATCAACAATGACTGGTTAAGCTGCTGATTCCAGCCACCAAAGTCTACTTATTATCAGTGTCTAGCAAATGGAATCACAAGGAGACACACTGTAATTGTGATTCAAATATCAATTTACTTCTCTTGAGGAATCTTGGAGAACTGAATCATATGAATAGAAAAAAACAAAACAAAATGCAAACTACAATACAAAATAAAAGTTTACAACAAAATGTATGTGCAAGGGCAAAAAATGATACCATATCAAGACAGTCTAATCTTATGCAATAGCCAATGTTTCGTTTCCTTATTCCATCATATCCTGATGGTCTCACTTCATTTCTTTAGTGTGCCTTTAATACATGGGGTAGAAAGCTATTTCTGGCCAAGGACTGCAAATGACTTTCACCTAGGATGCTAAGTACCACACTCCTACCTAGGGCTAGGGCAAAAAAAGAGGGGGCCATAGCCAGGACAAAAATTAAACAATTTTATTAAATAGTCTTATTCCCAATATATTTAATAATGTCTTCCTTTAGTTTCAATTAAACATAGCAATATAGTTGCATATAGTTTATGTTTTTCAGGAGCACATGAGAGTTGCGGACCTCAGGTTGGACAGTTAGCCTCGCATAGCAACCACAATGGGGACTGACAGCTCTGTTGTTAAGTGAAGCGGTTGCTAAGAGAGAAATCATGTCACTGTGCTTTTCTTTTCCCAACTCCCTCACCCTTTGGAATACTCACCCCAGCACTGGGATAGTTGGTTTGAAATTGGCAAAACTAATCAGTTTCACACCTTTGGTGTTTGTTTGCCTCTAGCCACTGCCCTGCCCTTTGGAATGCTCACCCCAGTGCTTGGATTATTAACAAGAAGGGGATTAATGTTTGTATTTACATTCATTGGGAAGGAAAGGATTACAAGAGAGTAAGTAGGCGTAAAATGGGGAATACACCAGGCTGTTTGCATAGTGCTTTTGGGGCTGCCAGTGCCACCACATTGCTTTTGATGTGTATTTACCTTTGTGTGCCTGTTCACTCTCTTGTAATCCTTTTCTCTCCAATCTCTCTGCTCTGGAAGGGGGAAAAAAAACAGGTCAAGCATAGGACAACACATTCTGACTGTAATGGTGATCACATGACTGAGGGACACTGTAAAGGTCATAAATGCAGGCATTGGTCATAAAATTATTTTTTCAGCACCTTTGTAACTTTGAATGGTTGCTGAATGAAGCAGCCACTAAGCAAGGACTACCTGTATACTCTTGGTCTAGTATATTCTGGAATACATTTTCACTTGTCTTTTGGTTAGTTCTTCAACAGGTCTTATTCCCTGGATCCCAAACTCTTGAGAAGAATTCCGTTAACTCATTTTTGTGTTGCACATGGCTAGGTTGGTGCCAAACACAATATGAAGGTAGGCCCATTATATACTGGCTGGCATGTTCATGTCATGGGTCTACAGATATACTGAGATAACCTGCCTCTATCTAAGGTAGAGAAAATGTCACCTGCACTCTACATATACCTTGATATCAGAAAATGGAGCAGATCTATCTCAATCAGTTGTATTATTTTCATCTCCACTATCTTAAAAATGTATGTATGCCTATTAAAAAAAGAAAAACTGCCCCAAAATGTGATTATCTGAGGGATTGCCTCTCCCCCGTTACATCTACGTGTCCCATCAGATCCAAGAGGAGGAGAATGTTGTGGGTCCTGTTGGCCAAGGAGCTTTGGTTGGTGGGACCCAGGAGAAGAACTTTTGTGCTGTGACACCAACCCTGTGGAACATCAATCCCCCCAAGGTGAGATTGGCCTCAACCCTGTTGGCTTCCTGGAAGGCCCTTAAAACTTGGTTTTGCCAATGGCCCTCGGGATCCCATGGAAATGTGCAGCCAGTTAAATGGTTGTATTGTGTGTAAGCTCAGAATGCGCTCCCTTGTGTTTTGTTTTCTGTTATTATATGTTTTCCTGTTTTATTTTTAATGGTCTTGTTTTTAATTATTTTGATTGTTTGGTTTTTAATTGTGTGTACCACCCAGAGTCATAAGCATGAAATGGGTGGTTATATAAACTTAATAAATAAATAAATAATGCATTTAATTCTATCAAGGTGAATCTTACATAGTGATTAAATGAATTTAGTGACTTCAAGATCTGGCTACATTTGTTTTCCTCATTTCTTCTCCTGCACCATGTCTTTTAGTTGTGAATCTTTGAGCTTGGACTGTTTTCTTTAATCATATGTATATGATTTCAGAAGGAGTCATTCTGGCTGAAGATCAAGGGGAAATGGTCTCAATGAAATAAATTAGCAAGAAACTCAGAATAGAGGGCTTCAACCTTTCTACTACTAGGAAAGCCTTTTTAAACTTACCATAAAGGAACCCTTCTATAGAATCCATATATTAAAGAAGATTCTGTGATATTAAAGTTTGCATTAAATTGTCAGCAGAAGTATAACTGGAAATAGCCAGTTCCCAGACTGACAGTGTCATCCTTCAGGCATTATCACCTATTCACAAATTTAGCAGCTCTCAGATACTCCTTTTAAAAAATAATAATAATAATAATAATAATCACCAGCTTCTCATTGATAGTTTTGGTGCAACTGACTCCAATAGTATTTTTAATTTTTCTGGAGTTGGCAGTTACCCAAAAACTAGTTTTAGCCAATTTCTTTCAGCTGAAAGCATTCTCAGCCGGATGGTGCTTGCTCATTTTGTTTCCCTTATTCTCCTGGGACACTTGGATCAGAGAGAGAGGGAGAGGGCACACAAGAGACAAAAAGGAAAATAATTTTGAAAATCTGAGTTGATTTAAATTGTCAGTCTGCCAACTACTTCTAAAAACTGTATGAAGAACTCTGAAAGGCAATCTGTTCCAAAACTTCATCCTTTTTAATGTGGCAGTAGCTTGTCAATTCCCAGTATTGGTGCCTGGTCGTAGAAATTCAACCAAATGAGGTGACATAAAAAGGGCACAGCTGAATCAAAAACTGTGCCGCTAGTCACAGTTGGGTTTGGCTCTAGTTTCATTAAAATTTTAATTGGAATCGAACTATGCCGACACAGTGCACATAAGTATTTCCTATTCTTTCTGCTTAAGAATCAGATGTTCATGGATTGGAAAATTAGCAATGAGCATGTTTATACTCTGCTCTTCTATTACAAGAAGTGACTATTTGATAAACAATGACCCCCAGCCAGGAAGGAATGCCAACAATTTTTGACAGATTCAATTATGTATCTTCATGATTGCACCTCATTCTTCTGGGGTAAAGAAGGATCTTCTGCTTTAGGCAATTCTCCTGAAATTGGCATACAATACATGTCCTATCAGTCAGGAACCACGCTGAGACAAGGAATAGGTCTCTAGTGTTTTATTACAACTACATTGGACAGAAAATCCTAACAAACTGAAGAAGCGTGGGAAAACCCCAGACAGATAAACCCCAAAAGTTAAGGCGGGTCTGATCTGTGTCTCTTTGAATGGCTGCTTAACTCCTCAGTACTACGCATGTGTTTTCCCCCCTGGATAGGGGCCCCCTCCTGCTCGCCATCAGTACTCATGACATCACCCTCCCCTCCAGATTTACATTCCATTTCAGCCCCCTTCCGTCTAGAGTTCCTCCCTCCCTTGAGAGTCTCATGAGAGTCCATCTCCCCCTCGAAGCTCCCATGGGAACTGGGCAACGATGGAAATTCTTCAAAGGAAAACTCCTCCAAGGATGAATCAGTGCTGCTCTCCAGGTCTGATAACGCTTCTGGCCCAGGTGGCTGCTGCTGGAAAATAGCTAGATAATTAGAAGATTCTTCCCCCCTCCCCCTTGGGAAATGCAAGCCGGAGGTGGAGGGCTGCGCCTCCCCCTCCTCCTCTCTCTCTGGCCTCAGACCCTCTGGCGGGGGTGGAGGTTGCTAACATATGAACTCCTCTGCTTGGGATTCCTCTGCTCGCTCAGTCAAGTGAGGAATCTCTGGTAGAGTGTGAGGCTTGGGTTTGTGAGGGAAAAGCTGATGGAATCGTTGAACCAGTGCTGGTGCATGCACATCTCTGGCATTTTCCCATGTGCACTCTTCCTCAGGGTACCCTTTCCAGTGTATTAAATATTGGATGCCCCTTCCCCTCCTCCTAGAGTCCAGAATTTCCTCAATTTCATATTCCTCCTCCCCCTCCACAATTACTGGAGGTGGGGGGGGGCATTTGCAATCGTAAGGCACTTGGGGGAGGGTCTTTGGCTAGCAAGACTCTGTGAAACACTGGATGGACTTTCATGGATGCTGCCAGCTTTAAGCGATAGGCCACTGGATTTATCTGCTGTACCACAGTGAAAGGGCCCACAAACTTAGAGTCCAACTTCTTGGAGGGCCTGGTAGAGGTCAAAAACTTGGTAGAGAGCCATACTGTCATGCACTGCCTACCGCCAAGTAATACACAGACACTGGTTCAGTTGAAGCAGGCTCTGGTTTATTCATAGCGTAGTGCCAGTTGTAGAAAAAAGCTGAGAGTGACAGGAGCACGCCGGTGCGGGGTTTAAATACCCCGCACCGGTCAGCGCCCCCTCACTCAGGGTTATGTCACCCCCCCTTTGTCCAACATGCTGTCTTGCCGGTAGGTGAGGGGTTGTGAGGCCCCGCTGGCGCTCCGGGATCGCCCATCATCGGTTTCCTTATTCATCCGGTGATTGCTGTCAGCTGGGCGATCTCCGTTGCGCTAGCACTAACAGCTTGGGTGTGCCTCGTGATCCGCTTAGCCTTTGTATCTTCTTCTTTCTTCTTTGTGAGTTGATGGCTGCTTATCTTGAGCCCCTTCCCCTGTTTCCTCGTTATTGTCATGTGTGCCATTGCACTGATGTCTTCAGCTCAACGGCACTCATGACATACTGCCCCCTGTCTGAATAGTGCCCCCCCCCGGCTTTCCGTTTTTTTACCAGGAGAGCTGTCACATTTTTTTTTTTTTTTAATTTCCCGCCGGAGTGTTTTCGCCCCTCCCTTTGTTCCGCCCTCAACCACGTGTCCATCTAGGGTGTGTTCCCAGTGCGCATGCCCCGGTCACAACCTGGGCGTGCGCATGCTCCGGCCACATCCTGCTTGTTTGGCTCAGTTCGGCGAGGAGAGAGGCGTGGCTGGTCGGGTGCTTATCAGCTCCAGGTAAGGCCCTTATTTTTATTCTAAGTGCGTCGCCTTTGTTATGTGTGCTCCTGGGCGTTGCCCCCAGGTATGCACTGTTGACTTGATTGCCACTCCCCCGTGGGCCTGGGGCGGGGGGGGTGAGTCCCGGGGGGGGGAGGTCCACCCAAGTCGCGGGCTTGGGGCCCTTTCCTTTGGGGCACGGTAGGCGGGGGGGCCCACGGGGGAGGGGGTATGCAGGTGCCGGTTTGCTTGTCTCGCCTTAGGCTTGTCGGGGTACGCCCGGTGAAAAGCCCGGGTCAGGTCAGGCGCGTTAACGTTGTGCGCCGCCACCCATTCTGGGTGGGGGAAGTGTTTCCACCTGACCAAATAGTGTAAGGTTCCCCGTTGCCTGCGGGAGTCGAGTATGTCCCTTACTTCAAAGTGATGTTGGCCGTCGATCATCACCGGTGAGGGCAGTGGCGTGCTTGGGTGCCATCGAGAGGTAGTTGCAGGTTTCAGGAGGCTGGTGTGGAATACCGGGTGGAGTCTCCGTAGGTTGTGTGGCAGGTCCAAGCGTATTGCCACCGGGTTCACTATCTGTGTGACTCGGAACGGCCCGATGTACTTAGGCCCCAGTTTTTTCGAGGGTTGAGGTGACTTCAGGAATTTGGTGGATAGGTAGACCATATCCCCAGCCTGGAACGTCGGTTGTTGGCGCCGGTGCTTGTCGGCCTGCTCTTTGTAGGCCGCCTGTGCTTCCTTCAGCGATGCCGTGATTATTGGCCACGATTCCGCAATCTTCCGTCCCCAGTCACTAGCGTCCACCTGGGGTCCCGGGGGTTGTGGTAGCTCCGGTATGGGGACGAAGTCGCGCCCCGAGACTATCTCGAACGGAGTTTTCCCCGTGCTCGTGTGGACGGCGTTGTTGTATGCGACTTCGGCGAATGGGAGCAGTTCGGCCCAGTCATCTTGATGGTAGTTGGTGTATGAGCGTATGAATTGTTCTAGGGTGGCATTGAGGACCTCTGTGGCTCCGTCCGTCTGGGGGTGCCAGGAAGTGGATAGGGCCTGTTGGGTCCCTGTCAGCTTTAGGAAGGCCCGCCAGAATTTAGAAGTGAATTGTGTGCCCCTGTCGGTCACCACACATGCGGGACATCCGTGTAACCTGTACACGTGGATGAGGAAGAGTTTGGCTAGTTGTTGTGCGGACGGGACCGATGTGCAGGGGGTGAAGTGGGCCTGTTTCGAAAAGTAGTCTTTCACCACCCAAATGGCCGTTTTCTTCTGGCTGGGTGGGAGGTCTACTATAAAATCCATGGAGATTTCCTCCCATGGGCGGGAGGGTTCCGCCACCTGTTGTAAAAGTCCCGAGGGCTTGCCTGGTGCCCGTTTGGCTCTGGCGCACGTTGGGCAGGACACTACGTAGGCTTTCACGTCCCGTCTTAGCACGGGCCACCAGAATTGACGCCTTGTTAGGTGCAGGGTCTTAAGGAACCCAAAGTGTCCCGCTTGCTTGGTGTCGTGGGATCTATGCAAGATCGCTTGGCGTTGCGAGTCCGGGACATAGATTCTGCCTTCCCCCCATGCCAGGTCCTGTGCCATCGTTACCTTGTCGGGGTTTGCCAGGAACCAGGGGTCGGTTTTGAGGGCAGCGGTGAGGTCCGTGCGTATCCCCCCTGGTAGTTGCGGTTGGCGTCGTCTGGTCACTGGTTGTCCCGCCGTCGGTTGCGCCGTGGAGTTGTGCTGCCTCCAAGCGCCGCTCCGGGTGGTCACAGCCATCCCCAGTTGGGAAGCGGATAGGACCGTCCCAATCGTGTCTGGGGTGGGCTCTTCATCTTGGGGCAGTCGGGAAAGGGCGTCAGCCAGGAAGTTCTTTTTACCCGGCATGAACTTCAGCTGAAAGTTGAAGCGGCTGAAGAATTGGGCCCATCGGACCTGTTTTGGGCTGAGGCGTCTGGGCGTTCGGAGGGCCTCGAGGTTCCGGTGGTCGGTCCAGACCTCGAATGGTTGGGCGGCTCCTTCGAGTAGGTGTCTCCATGTTTCCAGCGCCGATTTTACCACGAAGGCTTCCTTCTCCCAGACGTGCCATCGCCTTTCTGTCTCAGAGAATTTCCTCGACAGGTAGGCGCATGGTTTCAGGAGTCCTGTGGGGTCCTTTTGGAGTAGGATGGCCCCCAGGGAGAAGTCTGAGGCGTCGGCTTGGACCACGAATGGCCATTCTGGGTCCGGGTGCGCGAGGATTGGCTCTGTGGTGAACAGCGCTTTCAACTTATTGAATGCGGTCTGGCACGCGGGAGTCCAATTCAATACTGTGCCCGGGTTCTTGGCGCGTCGGGTGTCCCCCACCCCTTTGGTTTTGAGGAGGTCCGTTAGGGGGAGGGCTATCTCCGCGAACCCCCGGGCGAATGACCTGTAAAAATTCGCGAAGCCGAGGAAGCTCTGGACTTGGCGTCTGTTGCGGGGGCGTTCCCAGTTCACCACTGCCTCGACTTTTGCGGGGTCCATTTCTATGCCGTCTTTGGAGATTCGGTACCCCAGGTAGTCTAGGCGCGCTTTATGGAATTCGCACTTTGCGGGTTTGGCATAGAGCTGCGCCCTTCTTAGCTTATCGAGCACTTGTCTGACTAGGGTCACATGTTCCTCGTGCGTTTTGGTGTAGATAAGGATGTCGTCTATGTAGACGAGGACCCCTTTGAACAGGTGTTCATGCAGGACCTCATTGATGAGCTGCATAAACACCCCCGGGGCCCCCGCGAGTCCGAACGGCAGCACTTTGTACTGGAAGGCACCTAGGGGGCAGTTGAACGCAGTTTTCCATTCGTCCCCCTACCTGATTCGGATGCGGTAGTACGCCTCGCGAAGGTCCAGCTTGGAGAAGACCTTGCCCGTGGACAGGTGGGCGAGCATATCTTTTACCAGGGGTAAGGGGTATTTATTGGACAGGGAAGCCGCGTTTAGGCCCCGGTAGTCGGTGCAGAGCCGTAGGGTGCCGTCTTTCTTCTCCCGGAATAAGACGGGGGCTCCGACCGGTGAGCATGCTGGCTCTATGAATCCCCTCTCTAGGTTTTTATTGACGAACTCCCGGAGGGTTGCCATCTCCTTCGGGGTCATCGAGTAGATCTTCGGTCTAGGTAAGGGGACGTCGGGCAGCAGGTCAATCCGACAGTCCGTCTTGCGGTGGGGGGGTAGTTGATCAGCTTCTGCCTCTCCGAAGACCTCGGAGAAGTCAGCGTATTGTTCCGGTAGGTCTGCTGTGGTAGCTGCGTTGTCCTGTGTAGCCGCCTCTGCTCGTCCCACAGTGGAGTTGGTTCTGCCCGCCGGAACTGGCACCCGGTACTCGCCGTCGCCGAATAGGAAGGTGCGGGTCTCCCAGTCGATGCGCGGGTTGTTTGTCGCGAGCCATGGCATTCCCAAGACTGCAATGGGTCGTCCGATGTGGGTGACTACGAACGATGTGCGTTCGGTGTGAGTGCCCATTTGCAGGGTGACCGGCTCGGTCTGCATCGTGGCTGGTTTCCCTCCCGCTGTTGAGCCGTCCAGCTGGTGGAATGCCAGCGGCGTGGGGAGGGGGGAGCAGCGGAGGTCGAGTTTGGCGACTAAGTCGGGGTGGATCAGGTTTTTCGAGCACCCCGAGTCCACTAGTGCCACGGCCGTGGTGACTCCGTTGCCGGCAGAGAGTTTGATTGCCACCATTATAACGGAGCTTTCGCCGTTCTGTCGAGGTGGTCCGCGCTGCTGTCCCACCGCCTGCCTCGCAACGCATTTCAGGGCAGGCGGGGAGCGTTTCCCACCGGCTGGTCTGGGTCTACGGCGTCTTCTCCCCCCCAGTAGGCGTCCCAGCCTTCGTCTGGTGTCACTGTGGCTCCGGTCATTCGGCGATGGGGGGGTGGCGGCGGGTTAGGTGGTTTGAGGCTAGTTTTCGGGGTGGGTTTGGGCACACTAGCTGGTGGTCGGTTGGCGAAGCAATCTGCCGTCTTGTGCCCCAGTTTTCCACACCTCCCGCAGGGCCCGCGATTAAATTTCTTCCTTGGGTATGTGGGACCGGCCGTCCCGTGTGGCGTGGGTACCTTTGGGCAGGTGTTGGTCGTGTCTTCCGTCGTTGCCATGAGGAAGGTGCGGTGCGCGTGTTCTGCTTTCCCCGCGAGGTGGATCCAACTGTGTAGAGTCTCCGGGTTGTCCCGGTAGAGGGCCCATTGGAGTACGTCGCGGTTGAGCCCCCTTTTGAACATTTCCAGCAGGGTGGTCTCGGACCAGTCGTTGATCTTCCCTGTGAGGGCTTTGAACTCGAGGGCATAGTCCGGGACAGTGCGTGCGCCCTGTTTGAGTCTTTGGAGTGCGCTTTTCGCCCTCACTTTGGCTAGTGGGTCCTCAAAGTAGCTCTTCATCTCGGTGATGAAGGTGTGGAAGTTGGCGAGGGCGGGGGAGCTGGACTCGTACAGTTGGACGTACCAGTCCGCCGCCCGGTCTTGTAGTTTGATCGCCACGGCTGCGATCTTGTCCGCTTCGGAGTCATAGGAGTGTCCGTGCCTCCCCATGAACTCCCTGGCGTTCGTAATGAAGAACGACAGTTTCACGGGGTTCCCATCAAAGAAGATGGGGAAGTCCTTTGGGGCCCGGGTGTTTTGTGAGCCCCCTCCTCTCACTTCCCGGCCTGTGGCGTCGTCCGCCTGGGCCGTTTGTTGACCATCATCTGGCCCGTGGGAGTGCGGCGCCTCACTCGGGGTGTGGACCTGTGCGGGGACGTCGTTGGGCGGCGCAGGGGACATCAACGATTGAAGCATGGTCCGGAGTTCCTTCAGTTGGGTCTCCATGGCCGCGAGTCTAGCTTGTGCGTCCCCGTCCGTGATCCGCGCCGCCGCTGTGGCCGGTTCCATCGGTGTGTCGGCGGGGGTGGGTCGCCGGTGGGGTTCAGGCACTCCTGTCCGTTGGCCTGCTTCCTCCGCCGTCGGCTGGGTTGCTTCTTCGTCCTCCCCCGTGCTTACCACCGTTGGGCTGCCACTCCACGCCCGTGGCTGGGGTGCGATGTGGGGCGCGGGGTTCTCCGCTGGTCTTGGGAGGTATGTTGCTCCCTCCTGTGGCCGGGTTGTCTCCATCGCCATCTCCCCTTGGGGTTGGAGCTGAGGCTCGGGTTGGGCCGGGTGGGTGTCCATGGCTCCGGGAGTCCACGGTGCCTCTGGCCTTGATCGGTCCTCCTCTGCTTCTTGCCGTGCGGCTCGCCCCCCTTGTCCACGTCGCGCCGGCCTCATCATTCCTGGTCTTCTCACTGTCTACTCCTCCCGCGGCTCGTTGTCGTCCGGTGGGGCTTGGCGAGGCTGAGTTTGTGACTCTCAGCTTTATGTCATGCACTGCCTACTGCCGAGTAATATACAGACACTGGTTCAGTTGAAGCAGGCTCTGGTTTATTCATAGCGTAGTGCCAGTTGTAGAAAAAAGCTGAGAGTGACAGGAGCGCGCCGGTGCGGGGTTTAAATACCCCGCGCCGGTCAGCGCCCCCTCACTCAGGGTTACATCACCCCCCCTTTGTCCAACATGCTGTCTTGCTGGTAGGTGAGGGGTTGTGAGGCCCCGCTGGTGCTCCGGGATCGCCCATCATCGGTTTCCTTATTCATCCGGTGATTGCTGTCAGCTGGGCAATCTCCGTTGCGCTAGCGCTAACAGCTTGGGTGTGCCTCGCGATCCGCTTAGCCTTTGTATCTTCTTCTTTCTTCTTTGTGAGTTGATGGCTGCTTATCTTGAGCCCCTTCCCCTGTTTCCTCGTTATTGTCATGTGTGCCATTGCGCTGATGTCTTCAGCTCAACGGCACTCATGACACATACTTTGTCTCCTACTGCAATCACTGGCCCCTCTTGTCTGTGAGCATCTGCAGCTCTCTTGTAAGCACTCTTTGCCCTGTTCAGCTGCTCCTTTAACAACTCCTGTGCGGCTTGTTGCTCTTTAAGAAAATCAGCTGTGGCTGGAACAGCTCCCTGCTGGGAGGAGGTGGGCAACACACAAGGGTTAACCTCATAGAGTGCATGGAAAGGAGACATCTTAGTAGAGGATTGCACAGAGTTGTTATAAGTAAATTCTGCCATGGGGAGCAGGGCTGGCCAATTGTCTTGCTGATAAGTAGTGTAACACCTGAGATACTGCTGTAACCATTGGTTAATTTTCACAGCTTGCCCATTATTAGCCAGATGATGCGATGATGATAGGTGGATCTGGACCCCTAATGACTGGAAAAGGGCCCTCCAGAACCTGGAAGTGAACTGTGGGCCTCTGTCACTCACCAAGTGATTTATCATGCCTCTATACCTAAAAACATAGTCCATAAAAAACTGTGCTGTGGCTTGTACAGATGGGAGGCCCTTGCAAGGAATAAAATGCACCATTTTAGTGAAAAGGTCCACCACCACTAGTATGGAAGTCAGCCCCTGAACCGGGGGTAAATCAGTGATGAAATCCATGGAAATTGTATCCCACGGCCTACTGGGGGTGGGTAGGTGTTGCAAGATTCCTGTGGGCTTCCCTGGGAGAGGCTTGGCTCGTCTACAGGTATGACAAGAAGCAACATAACCCTTTATGTCTGCAGTCATCTTAGACCACCAGTAGTCTCTCAGAGCTCTATGGAGAGTTTTGAAAACACCTCCGTGGCCTGCCGTTTGATGGTCATGGCAAAGTCTCAGTACTTCTTCCCTCAATGAGGGGGGAATTTATAATTGCCCACTATGCCAGAGGATTCCTGCTTCCACATTAAATGGGGAGGCAGTGTCTTTCGGGCACCTCTGGAGGTCATCGATCCTGGCCCTGGCATATGGGTCCTGTTGCTGCTGAGCTCTGACTCTTGTAAATAGGTCCTCTGCTTGTTTGCCTGCTGCTAAAATCTCTGTCTGGTTCCCCCTCATAGACTGCTGAAAGTTGTGAGGTTGTAATATAGTAGCCTGGACCTCCTGGTGAGTAGCGGGGGTTGCCTGAATGGATCAAGACAAGGCATCTGCCAAACAGTTCTGCGCCCTGGGAACATAAGAAATAACAAAATTGAAAGGGGAGAAAAACTGGCTCCATCTGATTTGGCATGGGGTGAGGGATCTGGTGTTTTGTAGAAGCTGTAAATTCTTGTGATCAGTGCAAACTTTCACAGGAAAGGTTGCACCTTCTAGCCAGTGCCTCCACTCTTGAAATGCTGCTTTAATTGCCAGCAACTCCTTGTTAAAAACATCATAGTTTCTCTCTGCTGGTGAGAGCATGTGGGGGAAAAATGCACAAGGAAGCAATGTATTCCCCGTTTTGCCAATATATTGCAATAAAACAGCAGTGATAGCCAAATCTGAAGCATCTGAATGCATTGTGAATAGCTTTGTGGGATCAGGAAGCTTCAAAAGTGGCTGGGATGCAAAGAGTTGCTTAAATTCTTGGAAGGCTGCTTGCTCCCTCTCCCCCCAAATGAATTTTGATCCTTTCTTCAAAAGCTGTGTGAGGGGTCTAGCCCTGTCACTAAAATTCTTTATGAACCACCTATAGAAATTGCAGAACCCTAGAAATCTTTGTACATCTTTCACATTTTGGGGGGGTTGCCAAGAGAGAATTGCCTGGACCTTAGAAGGATCCATGAATATGCCTTCTGTTGATACTTTATAGCCCAGGAAATGTAATTCAGTTAAATCAAAGGCACACTTCTCTAGCTTGGCGAATAGCTTGTTCTCTCTCAGTCTTTGTAAGACATTACGTACAAGGGTTACATGAGTTGTAGCATCCTCAGAGAAAATTAATATGTCATCTAGATAAATGACCAGATACTTATCTAGTAAATCAGAGAAAATTTGATTCATAAATCGGCAAAATATGGTTCCTGCATTAGACAAGCCAAACGGCAAAACAAGGTACTCAAATTTACCAAACCTGGTATCGAAGACAGTCAGATATTCATGCCCCTCTTTTATCCAGATCAGATTGTACGCATTTCTGAGGTCCAACCTAGTAAAAATGTGTGCTTTCTGTAACCGATCCAGCAGATCAAATATTAGAGGGAGTGGGTAGTTTTCCTTGACCATGACTTTATTGAGGGAGCTGAAATCATGCACCACTCTCATGGGTGCCTCCTTTTTTGCCAGTGCCAACGGGTCAGGCTTCTTTGGTACGAAGAAGGTAGGAGCAGAGGCTGGGGAAGTAGATGGTTGGATGAAACCCTTTTGGATATTAGAGTCCAAGTAATCCTTTAAGGTGGCTAGTTCCTTGGGGGACATGGGATATTGTTTCCTTGCTGGAATCTTGGTTCCTGGTATCAACTCAATGGTGCAATCACAGTCCCTATGGTGGGGTAGTGCTGTGGCCTCTTGTTCACTGAAAACATCTGCGAAATCTGCATACTTGGCTGGCAACTGGACCCCCCCTGCTTCCGTGACTGCGTTGGCTGCTGGAGAGAGAACAGTGGCTTGAATCTTGTGGTGCTGGCATTCCTTAGCTGGGAAGGAGATTGCTCCCATAGTCCAGTTCAACAATAGCTTGTGGATCTTCAGCCAAGGTGTGCCCAGAACTATAGGCACATTAAGTGATGCAGTAACATATAGTTGGATCCACTCAGTGTGGTCTCCTGTTGTTAGTTGCAAAGGTTCTGTGAAACTTCTAATTGGCCCTGCCTTGAGGGGGTGGCCATCAATGGTCTCAACTTCTATGGGATGTGGCAATTCTATGGTCAAGATGTTGAGGTCTTGTACAGTCTGTACATCAATAAAATTGGTGGAAGCTCCAGAATCCACGAGTGCCTCTAGCTTGACCTGGTCCTCTGGGTTTATGTGCATTATGACTGGTAAGTAGTAAAAGGATTGCCTGGAATTCTCGGAATGAGCCCTTCTTAATTGATTGATGGTCTCCCTGCTGAGCTCTGTGGAGGGAGACCGACAGAGTTTCCCTGGTTGGAAGTAGATGTGGAGGTGGCTCTTGGTTCTGCTGCTTGCCCTGGGGCTCTTATGGAATTTGCTTGGTTTCTTGCTGGGCAAGCTCTCACCATGTGCCCCTGGACTCTGCAGTAGAAACAGAGGGCTCTCTCTCTCCTTCTCTGTCTTTCAGCCTCAGAAATAAGCCTCCTGCTTGCCCCAATATGCATCGGCTCCTCTGGTCCTGAGTAAAGAGATGCTGTGGAGAGAGCTGGAAATCCTGGAAGTGCTCTGAGGCCCCTGTTTCTCCCCAGCTGCATCTGTCTGAGCTCTTCTAGCCTGGCGTCTATGACCACAGACAGTTGATATAAACCTTCTAGGGTAGCTGGTGTTCCCTGGTGCACTAATTCATTTTTAATTTCTTCATCCAGCCCCTGTTTGAATTGGTCTTTCAAGGCACTCTCATTCCAGTCTAGAACTCCTGCTAACAGCTTGAAATCAGCAATGTAAATTCCCACCCTCTTGTTGCCTTGCTTGAGCTTCCGAATTTCCTGGCTGGTAGTGACCTCTCTGATCGGGTTGTCAAAGTGTGCTCGGAACCCTGCCAGAAAATTCTGGTAGTTGTTGAGAATTGGGTCATTGTTCTCCACCATGGGAATAGCCCATTTGGCTGCTGGGCCCTTTAGCAGACTTAAAATGAAGGTGACTCTAGTTCTGTCTGTGGGAAACTCTGCTGGTCTGCTGTCAAAAAACATTGTGCACTGTGTGAGAAAGGTTCTCAACTGTCCTGCTTCTCTTCCAAACTTCTCTGGTAGACTGCCCTGGGATCTCAAGACTACTGGCAAAGCTGCTGCTGCTGTTGCTGGCAACAGTTGTGGGTTAATCGGAGCTGGTTGTTGTGACTGCTGTAGCATGGCTGCTTGTAATGTGTTGATCTGGAGATCTACTTGTTGTTGATGTTGTTGCAATGCTGCTGCCAGTTGTTGGATGGCTTGCCAAATTTCCTGGTTTTCCAAAGACATTTTTCCAAATGTCTCTTCCTTTTTTTTTTTGTTCCTCCCTCTTTCACTGGGAGTAGTTGAGTTTGTTAGGATTGATGTCCTATCAGTCAGGAACCACGCTGAGACAAGGAATAGGTCTCTAGTGTTTTATTACAGCTACATTAGACAGAAAATCCTAACAAACTGAAGAAGCATGGGAAAAAATCCAGACAGATAAACCCCAAAAGCTAAGGCGGGTCTGAGCTGTGTCTCTTTGAATGGCTGCTTAATTCCTCAGTACTACACATGCGTTTTCCCCCCTGGATAGAGGCCCCCTCCTGCTCACCATCAGTACTCATGACAACTACGCTGTTATCCTAGATGTCAAAGGAGCCGCCAAACTGAAAGCAGTAAGATTCTAGGGAGTAAGATGATTGTGATAGCTACAGATATTAATGGCTGGTTCACACAGACACATCAACCACATTATTTCTGCCAATTTGGTATAGTAAACCTCATTAACAGAAGCTAAATGTCTGAAACAAACCTGTTAAGATGCATTTTGTTTGGGGTGGTATAGAATAGAATAACTTTATTGTCATTCCACTATACACTATACTCCAAGTGCATAGTAAAATGAAATTTAATTGCAGTTGGCTCACAAACACAATCAGACACTAAAATAAAAATACTATAATTACTATAAAATATATGTTCTTTACACATTCCACATTCCACTTAAAAAAAACTTATTGAGCATTCAGGAGTCTGATAGCCTGGGGGACAAAGCTATTACCCAATCTGGCTGTTCTACATTGGATGCAGCAGAACTTTTTTCCAGAGGGTAACAAAGAAAACAGGCCATGATGAGTATGGGAGGAGTGACTGATATTTCGAGCTCTGGACAGACAGCATGTATATGCTATAGCCTGGATGAGAGGCAGTAAGATCCCAATTATCTTCTCTGCTGCCCTTACCACCCTCTGCATAGACTTCCTATCTGAGGCACTACAGCCTCCAAACCAGATGGAAATACAGTTGGTCAATACACTCTCTATAGTGCCTCTATAGAAAGTAAGGAGGATGGGGGTGGAAGATGTACTTTCCTCAACTTGCTCAAAAAATGCAGACGTTGCTGTGCTCATTTTACCAAAAATGCAGTGTTAAGAGACCAAGTCAGACTATTTGTTATCTGCACCCCCAGGAATCTAATGCTACTAACTGACTCCACAGCTGTGTCATTAATAAAGGGTGGAGTGTGGCTAAGCCGGTTCTTCCTAAAGTCAATAATCATCTCCTTAGTTTTTTCCACATTTAGAACCAAGCTGTTTATATTACACCACTCTACCAAACCCTTCACCTCCTCCCTATAAGCCCACTCACTGTCATCCTTCATAAGACCCACCACCTTTGTATCATCTGCATATTTCACAATGAAATTGGTGGTAAATCTGGCACAACAGTCATGGGTCATCAGGGTGAACAACAATGGGCTCAAGACACAGCCCTGTGGGGAGCCGATGCTCAAAAAAATGGAGCTAGAGATATTATTTCCAACTCGCACTGAGACCTCTCAGTAAGGAAGTCAAGTAGCCAATTACACAAAGGAGTACTGAAGCTCAGAGAACCCAGTTTGGCATACAGTATCCAAGTTCCATATGCCATGTTACATTGATTATAGCCCACTCATATGGAAATCAGTCTTCAAGGTTACAGGGAGGGATTCTGTTTTGTGTGACATGGAAAGGAAGGGGCTTCTTAGTTCAAGGTGAAGTTGAGAGTATAAAGAGAATAATTACAGTGGGAGTAAATGAAAAAGTAAACCCCAATAGCTGAAATTAAAGGGGCCACAATCATTGAAGGATTTTAATCCTGTTTATTGCAATTCCTATGGATGAGTTTGCTGAGTTACCTCATGAAGAAATGTACACATTGAAAAGTTTAAATATTACTTACTTATTTAGTTAGTTATTAAACAAATCTATAAGGCTGCCCAACTCACATGGTGAATCCGGGTGGCTTACATAATTGTATGTAAGCTTTAGTGATAACTTTTCTCTCTGTGGAGAATGAGGGAAACTCATAGGCAAATTCAAGGGGTGAAAATGATGATGATGATGATGATGATGATGATGATGATGATGATGATGATGATGATGATATTTTGTGATTTTTCATGCAAGTGATACAACTTACTTGTGCTAAAGGTCATAAAGCAAATGCATCATTGCACACATGTTGCCATTTTGACATTGTTGCAGTTTGTATTAGATGCCACTGGTACAACCTCCACCCTAGCAGCCCTAGGGATGGGGATGTCTTTAAGATGAAGCCTTCTTTAAGTAGGCAGGTTTCCTCAGTAATGTGGCAGTTGTGTATGCAACAGTGAAACTCCTAAATAGTGTTCCAGAAATGTGTAGAGCTTGTTCGGAACTGTTTGAGCTAACCTTCAGTTTTCTCTGCATTTTCTTCAGGATAGATTTGGTTTTAATCATTCCCACAAAAATGAGGCAGCTGAACATTTTGTATGCCATTTTGTCATGTGATCATCTGGACATACATTCCATTCTGGTTCCTGATAATCTAGCTAGGAAAGAGATAAAGGTTTTTGCACTTTCACACAGCAGGCCTCATGATGGCAGGACTGGAACTTTATATAGTTCATTCTGGCTGGAAAGCAAAGAGGAAGAAATGGCTTGATTAGCCATTCAGGACCAAGCAGGTTTGGACCTGTTGAAGATGTTCCAGAGCAGCCCCAAGCCCATTGAAGTGTTCCAGAATGAGCCAGGAGAAGACCGATGAAGCATTTTGGAATGGCCCATGATCCACTAAGAGATGGATTGATCAGCATACTGTGGGATTCTATCCAGAGGGGGGAAAAACATCTGTCAGGGTATCATGTTCCAAAAAAGACTTAGATGGAAGACAACAATGTCCTGTCAGCTTGAGAAATGGCCGGTCATGTGAAATTAACACCCTTGCTTAACTCTAAATGGAAAGGAGGTTGTAAATAAAGATAGCGCCAAGTTTAAAATAAACTCATGTCAAGTACAGAAGGGTTAACCTAGAAATACTGGCACAAGCAGCAATAAATCACTGCTGCATTTCTATTCTGTCACAGCCAAAGAAGGAAGATAATGAAGAAAAGAAAAATGCTTGCTTAACTGCCTTAATTGAATACTGCACTTGAAAACTAAACTAAGAAACTTGCAACTGTCTCTGTTACAAATAAAGGGGGAAAAAAAGGTCTTTTATGTACTGACTGCCTGATCATTTCCCGAGAACCCAAAACTTCATGACAGGGAGACAAAAGTGTATCAAAATGCTTATCACTTTCTTTATTTTAAAGTTTCTTTTTTTAAATTTTATGTTTCAGATAAAGCAGACAGGTGTGTGACTTTCTTTTGGCCACAGATCACATGTTTTGGCTTTTGATGGCATATTGGAGACTATATTCCAGAAAGAGGATAGGGCCAGGGCAAAACCTAAGATTGATTTTGTTAAATTATAATTACATTAAATTATTTAAGTATATTATGTGTAATTACTGCCAATTTTTAAAATAATCTTTCCTTTTTGCCACATTCAAAATTACAATTTGAGGGCAACTTTAAAAAGGGCAACAAAGATCCCCCCCCCAAGTTTTGGAAGGTACAGTATAATGCCTTGGGGCAGGTTTTGTATGTTTAGCCTAACAAATGTCCCCAAATTTCCTTCTGATAAGTTTCTGTGGCAGATTTAGAAATGTGGATCACCTTTTCTCAAGTTATGCTGAGTGACTACTTTGTTCTCATCTGGATACAAACTAAAGCCTAAAATGTGTATTGCTTCCTCCCATGAGATCAATAAAATGATAAGGATGGGTGTTGGAGATGGGAAGGATCTGCTACCAGCTGTCACATTTCTTCTGCTACTCACATTGCTCTCCACACACTGAGTTAATATATGCAGGCCACAAGCAGTTTAAGCTCCATTCATGACTGGAATTCTACATAATAAAGGGCTGACACTGGGTGGAGAATCTCTGCATAGCAGACAATATGTAACTTGAAGCTGAACTGTTGGGTTTTTGGAGTTCTCTCATCTTTTCCTGAAGATGTTTTGTTGCCAGGCTAGGTAACATCATTAGTACCTGAGAAAGTGTTGCACTAACAATGCACTGGTAGACTGATGTTGTCACCTATGTTAGGTAATGTCATGCGCTGCCTGCCTCTGAATAACACTCAGACACTGGTTCGTGGATCAGGCTCTGATTTATTTGCAGGGCAGGTACAGCGTTGGTAGAAAAAAGCTGAGAGTGACAGGAGCGCGCCGGTGCGGGGTTTAAATACCCCGCGCCGGTCAGCGCCCCCTCGCTCGCGGTCACGTCACCCCCCTTTGTCCAATACGTTGCCCTGCCGGTGGGTGAGGGTTTCCGGGATCGCCCATCATCAGGTTTTCCATTCCTCTGCTGATTGCTTTCAGCTGGGCGATCCCCGTTGTATTGGCGCTGATGGCTTGGGTGTGCTCCGTGATCCGTTTAGTTATTGTTTGTTGGCCATTAGTCGTTGTGGGTTGATGGCTACTTATCTTGTACCCCTTCACCTATTTCCTTGCCATTGTCATGTGTGCCATTGCGCTGATGACTTTAGCTCAACGGCACTCATGACATACTGCCCCCTTTCCGAATAGTGTTCCCCCCCGGTTTTCTGGTTTTTTTTTTTTTTTTTTTTTTTTCGTGGAGCTGTCAAAACGCCACATTTTTTTTTCAAAGTTCCCGCCGGAGTAGTTGTCACCCCTCCCTTTGCTCCTCCCTCTACCACGTGCCTTCCCAGGGTGTGTCCATGGTGCGCATGCTCGGGTCCTGACCTGGCGTGCGCATGCTCCAGCCACACCCTGTTTGTTTGGCTCAGTTCGGCGAGGAGAGAGGCGTGGCTGGTCGGGTGCTTCTCAGCTCCAGGTAGGGCCCTTCTTTTTTCTTATTTAAAGTGCGTCGCCTTTGTTGTGTCTCCTGGGCGTTGCCCCCAGGTTGCCCTGTTGACTTGCTTGCCACTCCCCCGCGGCCGGGGGGGCGGGGGGAGGGTGCTGGCGAACGTTTGTCACCACCCCGTGGGCCCGGGGCGGGGGGAGTGAGTCCCGGGGGGGGGAGGTCCACCCAAGTCGCGGGCTTGGGGGGGCCCTTTCCCTTGGGGCACGGGAGGCGGGGGGGGGCTGCGGGGGGGGGGTTGGTTTGCTGACCTTGGTTGTGGTTTGTCGGGGTATGCCCGGTGAAATGCTCTGGTCAGGTCAGGCGCGTTAACGTTGTGCGCCGCCACCCATTCCGGGTGGGGGAAGTGTTTCCACCTGACCAGATAGTGTAGAGTTCCTCGTTGCTTGCGGGAGTCGAGAATGTCCCTTATCTCGAAGTGGTGTTGCCCGTCGATCATCACCGGTGCGGGCTGTGGCGTGCTTGGGTGCCATCGGGAGGTGGTTGCCGGTTTCAGGAGGCTGGTGTGGAACACCGGGTGGAGTCTCCGGAGGTTGTGTGGCAGGTCCAAGCGTATTGCTACCGGGTTCACTATTTGCGTGACTCGGAACGGCCCAATGTACTTAGGCCCCAGTTTTTTCGAGGGTTGGGTTGACTTTAGGAACTTGGTGGATAGATAGGCCATATCCCCCGCCTGGAACGTCGGTTGTTGGCGCCGGTGCTTGTCGGCCTGCTCTTTGTAGGCTGCCTGTGCATCCTTCAGCGCCGCCGTGATTACTGGCCATGCTTCCGCGATCTTCCGTCCCCAGTCGCTAGCGTCCACCTGGGGTTCCGGGGGTTGAGGTAGCTCCGGTATGGGGACGAAGTCGCGCCCCGAGACTACTTCGAACGGAGTTTTCCCCGTGCTCGTGTGGACGGCGTTGTTGTATGCGACTTCGGCGAACGGGAGCAGTTCAGCCCAGTCGTCTTGGTGGTAGTTAGTATATGATCGTATGAATTGCTCTAAGGTGGCATTAAGAACCTCTGTGGCTCCGTCCGTCTGGGGGTGCCAAGCCGTAGATAGGGCCTGTTGGGTCCCCGTCAGCTTCAGGAAGGCCCGCCAGAATTTGGAGGTGAACTGTGTGCCCCTGTCGGTCACCACACGTGCGGGACATCCGTGTAGCCTGTACACGTGGATGAGGAAGAGTTTGGCTAGCTGTTGTGAGGATGGGACCGACGTGCAGGGGATGAAGTGGGCCTGCTTTGAGAAGTAGTCCTTCACCACCCAAATGGCCGTTTTCTTCTGGCTGGGTGGGAGGTCCACTATAAAATCCATAGAGATTTCCTCCCATGGGCGGGAGGGTTCTGCCACCCGTTGCAATAGCCCCGCGGGTTTGCCTGGTGCCCGTTTGGCCCTAGCGCACGTTGGGCAGGACGCCACGTAGGTTTTTACGTCTCGCCTGAGCGCGGGCCACCAGAATTGACGCCGTGTTAAGTGTAGGGTCTTGAGGAACCCAAAGTGTCCCGCTTGCTTGGCGTCGTGTGACCTATGCAAGATCGCCTGGCGTTGCGAGTCCGGGACGTAGATTCTGCCTTCCCCCCATGCCAGGTCTTGTGCCATCGTTACCTTGTCGGGGTTTGCCAGGAACCAGGGGTCGGTTTTGAGGGCGGCGGCGAGGTCCGTGCGCATTCCCCCTGGTAGTTGCGGTTGGCTTCTTCCAGTCGCCGGTTGTCCCGCCGTCGGCTGCGCCGTAGAGTCGAGCTGCCTCCGCGCGCCGCTTCGGGTGGTCACGGCCATCCCCAGTTGCGAGGTGGATAGGACCGTCCCAATGGTGTCTGGGGCGGGCTCTTCGTCTTGGGGCAGTCGGGAGAGGGCGTCGGCCAGGAAGTTCTTTTTGCCCGGCATGAACTTCAGCTGGAAATTAAAGCGGCTGAAGAATTGGGCCCATCGGACCTGTTTTGGGCTAAGGCGTCTAGGCGTTCGTAGGGCCTCGAGGTTCCGGTGGTCAGTCCAGACCTCGAATGGTTGGGTGGCACCCTCGAGTAGGTGTCGCCATGTCTCTAGTGCCGATTTCACCACGAAGGCTTCTTTCTCCCAGACGTGCCATCGCCTCTCTGTCTCGGAGAACTTCCTTGACAGGTAGGCGCATGGTTTCAGGAGTCCCGTGGGGTCTTTCTGTAGCAGGATGGCTCCCAGGGAGATGTCTGAGGCGTCGGCTTGGACCACGAACGGCCGTTCTGGGTCCGGGTGCGCGAGGATTGGCTCCGTAGTGAACAGCGCTTTCAGCTTGTCGAATGCGGTCTGGCACGCGGGAGTCCAATTCAGCACTGTGCCTGGGTTCTTGGCGCGTCGGGTGTCCCCCACCCCTTTGGTTTTGAGGAGGTCCGTTAAGGGGAGGGCTATCTCAGCGAACCCCCGGGCGAATGACCTGTAAAAATTCGCGAATCCGAGGAAGCTCTGTAGTTGGCGTCTGTTGCGGGGCCGCTCCCAGTTTAGCACCGCTTCGACTTTTGCGGGGTCCATTTCGATGCCGTCCCCGGAGATTCGGTACCCCAGATAGTCTAGGCGCTCTTTGTGAAACTCGCACTTTGTAGGCTTGGCATAGAGCTGCGCCCTTCTGAGCTTGTCGAGGACTTGCCTGACTAGGGTCACATGTTCCTCGTGCATTTTTGTGTAAATAAGGACGTCGTCGATGTAGACCAGGACCCCTTTGAACAGATGTTCATGCAGTACCTCATTGATGAGCTGCATGAACACCCCAGGGGCCCCCACGAGTCCGAAGGGCAGTACTTTGTACTGGAAGGCGCCTAGGGGGCAGTTGAACGCCGTCTTCCATTCGTCCCCCTCCCTGATTCGGATGCGATAGTACGCCTCGCGAAGGTCCAGTTTGGAAAAGACTTTGCCCGTGGACAGGTGGGCGAGCATGTCCTTCACCAGGGGTAAGGGGTATTTGTTGGACAGGGAAGCCGCGTTTAGGCCCCGGTAGTCGGTGCAGAGCCGTAGGGTCCCGTCTTTCTTCTCCCGGAATAAGACGGGGGCTCCGACCGGTGAGCATGCTGGCTCTATGAATCCCCTGTCTAGGTTTTTATCGATGAACTCCCGGAGGGTTGCCATCTCCTTCAGGGTCATCGAATAGATCTTTGGTCTAGGTAAGGGGACGTCGGGCAGTAGGTCGATCCGGCAATCCGTCTTGCGGTGGGGGGGTAGTTGGTCAGCTTCTGCCTCTCCGAAGACCTCGGAGAAGTCGGCGTATTGTTCTGGTAGGTCTGCTGTGGTAGCGGCGTTGTCTTGTGTGGTCGCCTCCGCTCGTCCTACCGTGGGGTTGGTTCTGCCCGCTAGAACTGGTGCTCGATACTCGCCGTCGCCGAATGTGAAGGTGCGGGTCTCCCAGTTGATCCACGGGTTGTTTGTCGCGAGCCATGGCATCCCCAGGACTGCAATGGGCCGTCCGATGTGCGTGACTACGAACGATGTGCGCTCGGTGTGAGTGCCCATTTGCAGGGTGACCGGCTCGGTTTGTAGCGTGGCTGGTTTCCCTCCCGCTGTAGAGCCGTCCAGCTGGTGGAATGCCAGCGGCGTGGGGAGGGGGAAGCAGCGGAGGTCGAGTTTGGCGACTAGGTCGGGGTGGATGAGGTTTTTTGAACACCCAGAGTCCACTAGTGCCGCGGCCGTGGTGGCTCCGTTGCCGGCAGAGAGTTTAATTGCTGCCATTATTACGGGGCTTTCATCGTTTCGTTGAGGTGGTCCGCGCTGCTGTCCCACCGCCTGCCTCGCCACGTGTTTCAGGGCAAGCGGGGAGCATTTCCCGCCGGCTGGTCGGGGTCTGCGTTGTCCTCTTCCCCCCAGTAAGCGTCCCAGCCCTCCTCTGGTGTCGCTGTGGCCACGGTCATTCGGCGGTGAGGGGGCGGCCCCAGGTTGGGTGGTTTGGGGCTAATTTTCGGGGTGGGTTTGGGCGCGCTGGTCGGCGGTCAGTTGGCGAAGCAATCCACCGTCTTGTGCCCTAATTTGCCACCCCTCCCGCAGGGCTCCCGGTTGAACTTCTTTTTTGGGTATATGGGGCCGGCCATCCCCCCGTGTGGTGCGGGTACCTTTTTCCCGGCATAGTTTGTGTCTTCCGTGGTTGTCATGAGGAAGGTGCAGTGCGCGTGTTCGGCTTTCCCCGCGAGGTGGATCCACCCGTGTAGCGTTTCTGGGTCGTCGCGGTAGAGGGCCCATTGGAGGAGGTCGCGGTTGAGCCCCCTTTTGAACATTTCCAGCAGGGTGGTCTCGGACCAGTCGCTGACCTTCCCCGCGAGGGCTTTGAACTCCAGGGCGTAGTCAGGGACCGTGCGTGTGCCCTGTTTAAGTCTTTGGAGTGCGCTTTTCGCCCTTACTTTGGCTAGGGGGTCTTCGAAGTAGTTTTTCATCTCATTGATGAAAGCAGGGAAGGTGGCGAGGGCGGGGGAGCTGGACTCGTACAGTTGGACGTACCAGTCCGCCGCCCTGTCTTGGAGTTTGATCGCCACGGCGGCGATCTTGTCGGCCTCGGAGTCATAGGAGTGTCCGTGCCTCCCCATGAACTCCCTAGCGTTCGTCACAAAAAACGAGAGTTTTGTGGAGGTCCCATCGAAGAAGATGGGGAAGTCCTTTGGGGCCCGGGCGTTTTGTGCGGCCCCGCCTCTCGCTTCCCGGGGTGTGGTGTCGGCCGCCTGTGCCGTCTGCTGACCCTCCACTGGCCCGTGTGGGTTCGGTGCTTCGCTCGGGGTGTGGGCCTGTGCGGGGACGTCGTTGGGTGGCGCGGGGGGCATAAGCGACTGGAGCATGGTCCGGAGTTCCGTCAGTTGAGCCCGCATGGCCGCGAGTTCAGCTCGTGCCTCCTCGTCCACAGCCCGCGCCGCCGCTGGGGCCGGTTCCGTTGGCGCGTCCTCGGGGGTGGGTTGCCGGCGGGGTTCATCGTCCCTCTGCCGCGGGTCTGCTTCCTCCGCCGTCTGCTGGGTGTCTCCGTCCTCCTCTGTGTTGACCGCCGTTGGGCTGTCGCTCCACGCCCGTTGCTGGAGTGCGATGTGGGGCGCGGGGTCCTCCGCTGGTTTCGGAAGTCGTGCTGCTCCCTCCCGCGGTCGGGTTGCCTCCGTCGCCATCTCCCCTTGGGGTTGGAGCTGAGGCTCGTGTCGGGTGGGGTGGGCGTCCATGGTTCCGGGAGTCCGCGGTGCCTCTGGCTTTGGTCGGTCCTCCTCTGTCTCTTGCCGCGCGGCTCGCCCTCCTTGCCCGCGCCGCTCCGGCCTCATCTTGCTTGTCTTCTCGCCGTCTACTCCTCCCGCGGCTCGTTGTCGTCCGGTGGGGCTCGGCGAGGCTGAGTTTATGACTCTCAGCTTTATGTCATGCGCTGCCTGCCTCTGAATAACACTCAGACACTGGTTCGTGGATCAGGCTCTGATTTATTTGCAGGGCAGGTACAGCGTTGGTAGAAAAAAGCTGAGAGTGACAGGAGCGCGCCGGTGCGGGGTTTAAATACCCCGCGCCGGTCAGCGCCCCCTCGCTCGCGGTCACGTCACCCCCCTTTGTCCAATACGTTGCCCTGCCGGTGGGTGAGGGTTTCCGGGATCGCCCATCATCAGGTTTTCCATTCCTCTGCTGATTGCTTTCAGCTGGGCGATCCCCGTTGTATTGGCGCTGATGGCTTGGGTGTGCTCCGTGATCCGTTTAGTTATTGTTTGTTGGCCGTTAGTCGTTGTGGGTTGATGGCTACTTATCTTGTACCCCTTCACCTATTTCCTTGCCATTGTCATGTGTGCCATTGCGCTGATGACTTTAGCTCAACGGCACTCATGACAGGTAACATCTGCAGGAAAACAAGCAAGCTCAAAGAACACCAAGAACCCAACCTCTACTTGTACAGGCATGTTCTGCTGTATATGCAGCCTTCCATTCCATGAAAAGCAACAAGATAGCAATGTGAGGGAAAAGGCAGGTCTAGCAAGTCAAATCAGATTCTCAATTTTCTCTTAGCTGGAACTACATGAGAGGGAACCAATAGAGATAAAATGAAGTTATACTTAGTTCCCAGGCAAACCAGTGAGAATTAAGTTGACTGTCTTTTACTGATTAATGAGAGTTAGTGTAACTAATGAATTGCACCCCTAAATACTTATAAAATGATCAAACTACTATACATTGAGAATTTACAGCTCAGTAAATGTGCATAGAATTGCACCCTTCCTGATAAAGGTGTAAATCTCTCAGTGGAGGGAGGGTGAATGGAACCATGTGATTGAAAGGGAAAAAGCTGAGATCTGGTGTGATCATGCACACCCAGTGATGGTTCCATGAAAACAAGGAGTAATTAATTTCCACTGATGCCTCTATACACTTCTGGAAGTGCCCTAAATCTGGATTCAGTATCTTTCATTTGACATTCCCTTACCTAGCTGAATAAAACTTCATCTCTAAGAATATATTTCCAGTTACAGATCTATTTTACTCTCAACCTTCTTTTCCTAATATTCCTTCTCCTGCTTTTAGCTCACCATAGGAGAAAAGGTGAAGAAACAAATGTGCTGAGATAAACAATTCTTGATTAGGCACTTAAATGCTTTGGTACTAAAACTGGTAATTTATGCTCTACCCAAGTCCAAATGAGGTATAAAAAAACCTTCTAATCAACGTTATTTGATATGAATGCATTATATGATGAGTGTAATAATATACTCAGAGCCAAAGAAAGTCATTTGCATGCAAGTTTCGAAAGGAAATGCAGAAAAGAACAATTTGCCCTAAATAGTAGCAAAACAACAACAAAATAAAAACACACCACCTGCTGGAATGGGGAAAAAAAAAAAGCTTAAACCAGAATGGAAGCAATTTCTGTAGTTTTCGGGTAATATCGGGACATTCCCAAGAAAGACAAAGCTGGTATGGAAAGTAAATGTATTACTGACTTCCTCCACAGGTTGCAAGATTTCTTATGTTTCCTAAGCAGTGCAGGTAGAAACCATGTTGTAATATAGAATCCCCAACCTGTCAAAAGCAGTCCAGAGTAGCACTGAAACATTTTTTTTTTTTTTTGTGGGAGGAGGAGGGAGGTGGCCTTCAAAACATCCAGAAAGCATGGTGACAATATGAGAAGTTCTCAGAGAAGGGTGAAATTTCCCACAAGAGGAAGGGGGTAGGTATATATCTCACAGGTAAATCCTACTACTAAAATAGCACATGCACACATTCCCAAAACACATACAACCCCAAATCCTGGCCCCAATCACTTGTGTTATATGTTGACACACTGGATCACAGCAGAAAAATATACCCTTTCCAAAGTGTGGCCCCAGCTACTTAAAGGTTGACAAGCGTATCCTATCTGCTTCCACAAATCTAAGTTTAAATGGATCCTGAAATACACCTTTCACAGCTGATTATGTCCCATACTAGATCTAGAAGCATCATTTAGGGAGAATGTAGAGAGTGACCCTAATGCCCTTCTAGAATTCCCAATCTTCTTATTTGTTCTCTAGGAGCCTTATGTAGATTTTCTTCCTGACTATGATAAATCCACGGAGAAAGGGAAAGTACTATTCCCTTTCTTAATATTGATGCTTAGCATTCTGTTTACAAAAAGGCACCTTCTTGAGTACGATGGAAAGCCTATACCATAAGCAGCTATACATAAATTGATGTCCCTCTCTGTTTCTCAGAGAAGGGTATTTATACTTGCCAGGCATAATGCTTTATCATCAATGGTTCTGGAGGGGAGATATGGCAAAATGTCCTTCCAAGATTGTGTTTGTCCTTGTGTGGAGGATGTCTCCGTCATACATTTTGTTGAGTTGCTGTTTTACCATAGACAGTGCTCTGTACTGACACCTCTCCTCCCAAGCAGCTGAACGGAACAGAATGAATTTTTGTTGTTGTTTAGCAGACAATACTTCAGTAATTTCTAAAAAAGGTTGCAAAATTTTATTCAGTCATGAAGACTATGAGGAAACTCTGGGTTTAAACAGAATGTGATTGATGACTTCCATGGTGGAAAGCTATTAGCTATATGTTTTACAATTGTATTATTATAGTTTTATTGATATGTTTTGTTGTGCTTGGAATTGTATGAAACTCTGTCTTAAGACCAAAAGTAAAATGTACTTATTTACTATAAAAATAATTTGATACTTTTTTACAGACATCACATGAACATGATCCTGTTCCCTTGTTCCACCTAGTTGCATCTGCATAAAGAAGATTTGAATAGGAATGGGAACCCCAATGAACCTTGTCATTATGAGGAACAAGAGTATACTAAAAAATAAACTGTTTGCAGTTCAGTTAGACAGCCAGTACTTCATCGTGGCTAAAGTGTTGAACTAAGCTCTCATTCGTACTCGATGGTAGAACCTAATTAAATAACTTCTTTATATAATGAATCTTTGCAAACTAGATAAAATTGGTGCCTAAGGATGGGTGTTAAGGAAAGTATCTATGTTCCTTCTAATTTCTGTGGAAGTAAAAAGGTTCATAAGTTGGTTTAGTCTGTGTTGGTTACTACCCCTCAGTGTCAGGGTCAGGCTCACTTCGCAATAAGACACGGACTCACTTAATGGGTATTAAGGACTTCCGGTTTATTGGAATGGTAGCTGACAGAACAAAAAACGGGAACGGGGGTGCAGTGGTGAAGCGCCCTGTTTATACCCTCTTTCGGGGTCCCGTGCTTCTCCACCCTTCATTGTCCCTAATCCCTCTTGATGGGTGCCTTGATGGTTGTGTGGGCGTTTTCCCGGTGTCTTCCCTTGTCCTCTTGATTCCGGTGTGTCCTCCAGGGCACCAGGTGCGGCTTATCTCTGCTTATCGGAAGCCCTTCTTTTCGGCTGTATATGAGTCCATGGGTGTGGGTGCTTTGGGTGCTTGTTTTAATCTCTGATTTAATTATCTCCTTCCTCTATTCCTTTATGATCATGATCTACGTTGTGAGGCTCTTTGTGCTTTCAATGAGGTCATGACATGCTGCCCCTAGAAGATGTCTTTAGGGTGCTGGTTTCTCTGGGTATGCCTCGTGGAACCGTCTAGCTAGTTGTCTTGCCATGACATGTTGTGCCTGTACCCACTCTGGGTGTGGGAAATGTTTCCATTTAACGAGGTATTGCAGCTTTCCTCTTTGCTTTCTTGAGTCCAGTATTTCTTGTACTTCAAAATGCTGTTGGTTGTCTATCATTATGGGTGGGGGCGGGGGTTCTTCCGTATGCCATTGTGATGTGCTTGTCGGTTTTAGTAGGGTGCAGTGGAATACCGGGTGGACCCGTCTCAAGTTGTGGGGCAGTTCCAGTTTGAATGTAACTGGATTGATTACCTCTGTGATTTTGAAAGGTCCGATGAATTTCGGTGCCAGTTTCTTCGAGGGTTGCGAGGTTTTTATGAACTTAGTGGAGAGGTAGACCCTATCTCCCACTTTGTAGTTCAGTGCCTCCGCCCTGTGGTTGTCCGCATATTTTTTATACGTAGTTTGTGCGTCTGCTAGGGCCGTTTGGATGATTGGCCAGGTTGTTGCCAGCTGTGCTGCCCAGTCGTCTGGTGAGCAGGGCGGGGCATCTGATTGAGGCAGTTCTGGTATCGGTACAAAGTCCCTTCCGTAGACCACCTTAAATGGGGTGTGGCTAGTGCTCTGATGTACCGCATTGTTATAGGCTACCTCTGCAAAAGGTAGTAGGTCCACCCAGTTGTCCTGTTGGTAATTTATGAATGCCCTCAGGAACTGTTCAAGTGTTGAGTTTAGGATCTCTGTAGATCCATCCGTGTGTGGATGCCATGCCGTGGACAGTGCTTGCTTAGTCCCGATTAGTTTTAAAAATTCCCACCAAAATTTTGACGTGAACTGTGTGCCCCTATCGGTTACCAACCTGCAGGGGGCACCGTGTATCCTGTATATGTGTGTCAGGAACAGGCGTGCCAGTTGTTGTGTGGAGGGGATGGTTGCACACGGGATGTAGTGTGCCTGCTTTGAGAAATAGTCTTTTACCACCCATATTACTGTTTTCCTTTGGCTGGGTGGGAGGTCCACAATAAAGTCCATGGAAATTTCTTCCCATGGGCGGGAGGAGCTGGCTACTGGCTGCAGCAGCCCTTGGGGTTTCCCCCCTTTCCATTTGGAGGTGGCACATGTGGGGCAGGTGGCAACGTAGTCTTTAACGTCTTTTCTCAGGTTTGGCCACCAAAATTGCCTCCTCGTTAGATGAAGGGTTTTTACAAACCCAAAATGTCCCGCAGTTTTGTCATTGTGTGATCTGTGTAAGATTTCCCCCCACAGAGATTCTGGCAGGTACAAGACTTTCTCTTTCCAGGTGAGGCTGTCCTTGATAGATGCATGGTGTTGGTTGGTTTGCAACCATGTATCTGTTTGTAGTGCTTGTGCGAGTTTTTGTTGCCAGTTCGGTGAAATTGAATGGCGGCTCCATTTGTTCCCTGCCATTCGTGCTGGCGTGCACTGATTCTTTGTCTGGCTGCACGTGACAGCTGGGCAGCCCAGCTGTTTCTCAGTCCATACTGTCCCCACGATGTCGGAGGCTTGCGTGTCGTCCTGTGGCCTTCGGGAGAGGGCATCTGCCAGGAAGTTTTTCTTGCCTGGTATAAATTTCAGCGTGAAATTGAACCAGCTGAAGAACTGAGCCCAACGCACCTGCTTCGGGCTGAGCCGTTTTGGCGTGCTGAGTGCCTCCAAGTTCTTGTGGTCCGTCCAGACCTTGAAGGGGCAGGTGGCCCCTTCCAGCAGGTGCCTCCACGTTTCCAGAGCTGTTTTCACTGCGAACGCCTCCTTTTCCCATACATGCCATCTCCGCTCTGTTTCGGAGAATTTGCAGGAAAGGTAGGCGCAGGGTTTTAGGTGGTTGTCGGAGTCCCTTTGGAGCAGGATAGCTCCAATGGAAAAGTCGGAGGCGTCTGCTTGCACCACGAAAGGCTTGGTGTGGTCGGGGTGTTGTAGCACTGGCTCAGCTGTAAAGAGGTTTTTTAGTCTCTTGAATGCCGTTTGACAATCAGCTGTCCAGTTTAGTAACGCCCCCGGGTTTCTTGATTTGTGCGTGTCCCCCAAGCCCTTTGTCTTAAGTAGGTCAGTTAGGGGTAATATAATCTCCGCCAGCCTCGGGGTAAACCCCCTGTAAAAATTCATGAATCTGAGGAGACTTTGGAGTTGTCTCCTCGTGAGTGGGCACTCCCACGCCAATATGGCTTGGACCTTGCTTGGGTCCATTTCTATTCCTTTAGCTGAAATCCTATACCCTAGATAGTCAATTTGTTTCTTGTGAAACTCGCACTTGGAGATTTTGGCAAACAGCTGTGCCTTGAGGAGTTTCCTGAGCACTTCTTTTAACAAGCATTCGTGCTCACGTTCCGTTTCCGTGTAGATTAATACATCATCGAGGTAAACCAACACCCCCTTAAAAAGGTGGTCACGCAGGACCTCATTAATTAATTGCATGAAAAACCCTGGTGCTCCTGCCAGTCCGAATGGGAGCACCTTATATTGAAACGCCCCCAATGGGCAGTTGAAGGCAGTTTTCCACTCATCCCCCTCCCGTATCCGTATACTGTAATAGGCTTCCCTTATGTCAAGTTTGGAGAATACCTTACCCTTTGCCAGGTGGGACAAGATGTCCTTTATTAAGGGTAAGGGGTATTTATTTGATATGCATGCTGCGTTTAATCCATGGTAATCTGTACAGAGCCTCAGTGACCCGTCCTTTTTCTCGTGAAAGAGGACTGGTGCTCCTACTGGAGAGTTTGCAGGCTCGATAAAACCTCTTGCCAAGTTTTTGTCCACAAAGTCCCTCAATGCTGCCAGCTCCCACTGGGTCATGGCATATATTTTGGGTTTGGGTAGGGGTACCCCCGGGACCAGTTCAATGTCACAGTCCGTTTTCCTGTGGGGGGGGGAGTTTGTCCACCTCTTTCTCGCCAAAGACGTCTGCAAATTCCACGTATTTGATTGGCAGTCCCTCTGGCAGCGCTGCCTCTCTGTGCTCTGCAGTCGTCGTTGCCCCCCCCATGGCTGCTCGGGGGACCCTGTTCCCTGCAGGTGCTTGATAACGCCCGTCAGCAAACTTAATCTCTCTGGTTTTCCAGTTGATGACTGGGTTTTTTTGCACAAGCCATGGGATCCCTAGTATGAGTAGGGGTTGCCCCACCGGTGCCACGATGAAAGCCAATTTTTCCTCATGGCTGCCGAGCCTTAGCGCGGTTTCTCCGGTGTATTGGGTGACCGGGCCCCCTCCCGCTGCTGATCCATCAAGCTGTGTGAACACCAAATGGTGCTGAAGTGGATAGCAGTGGAGGTTAAGTGCGGCTACCAGGTCTGGGTGCATTAGGCTTTTGGAGCAGCCAGAGTCAATCAGTGCCCAGACCTTTTCAGTTTTATCCCCATGGGTGAGGGTGACACAGACATAGAGGGTGGGGCATTCCTCACTCACCCCTTTGTCATTGCGCCTGTTACTCTTCTCCACCTGTCCTTCAGCGCCCCTTAGGCCAGGTGGCTGTCGTTTCCCGTCGGCTCGTCGGGATTGCTTCCCTCTTCCTCTGAGCTGTAGGGGAAGTGTCTGGCTCGATACTCCCCCTTCGCTGCTGGTTGCTTTCTTGGCGCTGGGGTTGGTGTGGTTGGTGCCCTCCTCGTGCTCTCTCTGGGTGTCAGTTTGGGGCATGCTGCTGCCTTATGGTTGTCCTTGCTGCACGTGAAGCACTGCCCTTTTGCAAAGCGCCGATCCCGTTCCTCCTTCCACGGTTGGGGTCTCACCTTCCCCGGCCTCACAGCTGTTTGTGGGGGTCTCGTTGCCTCCATCTGCTGCGCTTCCTTCTTGGCGTGGAGGAACGTATCGTGGGCGTCTTCTGCTTCCCCCGCCAGCCGGATCCATTCGGTCATGGAGTTGGGATTGTTGCGGCAGAGTGCCCACCGGAGGACGTTTAAGTTAAGTCCTTCTTTGAATTTCTCAATCAGGGTCGATTGAGACCAGGTGTCCACTTTTCCGGCTAGGGCTTGGAAGTCTATGGCATACTCTGCCACGGGGCGCTGGCCTTGCCTGAGTGTTTTCAGTGCACTTTTGGCTCTTTCTTGCTCCAGGGGGTCCCTGAAGTACAGCTCCAACACCTGCAGGAATTCTGTGCTGTCCTGCAGCACCTGGGCGCCTGATTGGCACAGCTGGACGTACCAATCAGCGGCCCATCCTTTTAGTTTTATGGCCAGGGCATTGACTTTGCCCCTTTCCGTCCTGAAGCAGGGACCCCATTCTTCGAGGTAGTACCTCGCATTTGCTAGGAAAAATGAGAGTTTTGAGGGGTCCCCGTCAAACTTTATGCCAAAGTCCTTGGCAGCCATTCTGGTTTGGATCCAGGTCATCTCTGGGCCATGCAGCGTGTTCCGCGGGGGCTGGTGTGGGTTGGATTGTCTCCAGTCCTCTTGCGGTAGCCTTGTCTCTCTCCGGGTCTCCTCGCAAGTAAGCCAGCCCGTAGGCAGGGTGGGAGGGCAGGATGTCCTCCATTGGGTGGGCTCTTGGGACCGGCCCCTGCCGTTGCCGCCGCCGTACTCCGGGTCCTCGCTCCGCCTTCCATCCGGGTGTGTCTCCGTTCGTCGGGTGGGCTCCTGGGATCGGGCTCTGCCGTAGCAGCTGCCGTCCACTGGGTAGCCGCTCCGTCTCTCGTCCGGGTGCGCCTCCAGTCATCGGGTGGGCTCCTGGGACCGGGGCCCACCATATCTGCCGCCAGCGCCAAGGTCGTCCCGCCGCCTCCTGTCTGGGTGCACCTCCGGTCGTCGGGTGGGCTCCTTGGACCGCGCTCCTTTGTAGCCGCTGCCTCCCACGAGGTCATCCCGCCGTCTCTCATCCAGGTGTGCCTCCACGATGCTGCCGCCGCGGGGTTTGTGCGCTGCCGTCAGCTGTTGGAGCAGCAGCCGCATCACCTGCATCCCTTCCTCCAGTGTGTCCAGCCTTGCTGCCACCTGCAGACTCCCGCCGGTACGCTCGCCACTCCACTCGCCCTCTCTTCGGGTGGCCGTTGTGGAGGACGGACCTTCCCTCAGTCCCTCCGGGGTGCCGGGTGATCCCTCGACTCCATCCGTCGCGGGTGTCGGCTCGGCTCGCGCTTCCTCCAGGGTGCTGGGTGAACCTGGAGAGGACCCCCTCATCTCGTGGCCCGCGGGCCCCAGGGTGCCGGGGTGGTTCCCTCCCACTCCTCTCCCCCCAACCTGGATCCCATACTTACCCAGGCGTGGCGCCGCCCAGACCTCAGCCGCATCCTGCCTGAGGAAAGGGGAGCTTCTCCGCCGGGTGCTGAGTGGTTGCTCATACCTAGCTGGGTCCCTCACAAGCTGGTTGGATAGGTGCTAGGTAAAAAATTTTTGTGGGTTTCCGTTTTTATGTCAGGGTCAGGCTCGCTTCGCAATAAGACACGGACTCACTTAATGGGTATTAAGGATTTCCGGTTTATTGGAATGGTAGCTGACAGAACGAAAAACGGGAACGGGGGTGCGGTGGTGAAGCGCCCTGTTTATACCCCCTTTCGGGGTCCCGTGCTTCTCCACCCTTCATTGTCCCTAATCCCTCTTGATGGGTGCCTTGATGGTTGCGTGGGCGTTTTCCCGGTGTCTTCCCTTGTCCTCTTGATTCCGGTGTGTCCTCCAGGACACCAGGTGCGGCTTATCTCTGCTTATCAGAAGCCCTTCTTTTCGGCTGTATATGAGTCCATGGGTGCGGGTGCTTTGGGTGCTTGTTTTAATCTCTGATTTAATTATCTCCTTCCTCTATTCCTTTATGATCATGATCTACGTTGTGAGGCTCTTTGTGCCTTTCAACGAGGTCATGACACTCAGTAAGCAGTACTGACTGATATCCTACTTTACAATGATGTTGATTGTGGAAATAAAATTAGAGGAAAGAGGACTACATAAGAAATCTTATGAGTGAAGGGCTTCCTGATCCAGGAACATGAAGCTGAGCAAATGTCCTTCTGGCCACAACTGTCACCTGCTCTTTGAGCAGGAGTCGTGAGTCCAGGAGGACCCCCAGATTCTGCACCGGGTCTGTTTGGGCCAGTGCAACCCCACCCAGAGCTAAAGGTGGTAAATTCTTTGATACAGAGGAGCCATTAACCCACACCCACTCTGTCTTACCAGGGTTCAGCTGAAGCCTGTTGTTCCCCATCCAGACCCCTACAGCCACCAGGCACTGAGAGAAGGTGGCCACTTACATCACCCAGGATGGAGATGTATAATTGGGTATCATCGGCATACTGATGATACCTCATCCCGTGGTGATGGATGATCTCACCCAGTGGTTTCATGTAGATGTTGAAGAGGAGTGGAGGGAGTATCAAACCCTGTGGCACCCCACAAAGGAGGGGCTGTGGGTCAGATCTCTCACTCTCTATCACCACTGATTGGGACCAGCCCTGGGAGAAGGAGGTGAACTAGCGCAAAACCACTCCACCCACCCACAAATCCCTGAGTCGCTCCAAAAGGATACCATGATCGATCATCTGTAAGTGCGACCAATGCTGTTTCTATCCCATATCTGGGCCTGAAACCTGACTGGAAAAAGTCCAGATAATCTGTTTCATCCAGAATCCTCTGGAGCTGCAACACCACCATTTTCTCAACCACCTTCCCTAAAAAGGGGAGGTGGGAGACTGGATGAAAATTGTCCAGTACAGTAGGGTCCAGCGATGGTTTATTGAGGAGGGGGTGCACCAGCACTTCCTTGAAGGCAGCAAGGAATACCCCCTCTCCCAAGGATGTATTTACCATCATCTGGACCCAATCGCATGTCACCTCCTGAGCTGCCTTCACCAGCCAGGAGGGGCATGGGTCTAATTGACAAGTGGTGGTGTTTACAGTCCAGAGGATCCTATCCACTTCCTCAGGCCCAACAGGATCAAACCATTCCCAGATAACTGGGTGAATACATGCCCCAGGCATCTCCACAGACCATGTCTCACACTTGGAGTGGATCCGAGTGATTTTATCTTGCAGATGCCCATAAAATTCCTCTGTGTGGCCCTGAAGATGGATCACTGGCCCCACCTTTCCCAAAAGGGATCAGGTGACCTTAAACAGGGCTGCTGGGTGGCATTCTGTGGATGCAATAAGGACGGAGAAATATTGACATCTTGCTGTTCTTACTGCCACAAGATAGGCCTTAATAGCAGCTCTAGCTTGTGTTCAGTCAGGTTTGGTCCTTGTTTTCCTCCAGCAGTGCTCTAGACGACTCTTAATCCTCTTCAGAACCCTCAGCTCCTCCATAAACAATGGAGAGTGTTGGATTCAATGGGACAAGAGAGGTCACACAGGTGCGATCCTGTCCAAGGCCCTGCTGCCTCCCTATTCCATGCAGCAGCCAGGGCCTCCATTGGACTGTGCAGCAGATCCTTGGGTATAACTCCCAGCTCCCTCTGAAACCCCATCAAGTCCATCAGTCACCGAGGGCAGACCAATCAAATGGGTCCTGCCTCCCTACAGAGGGGGGCAGCATAAGAGAATCTCAAGGTCACCAGGACATGATCTGACCATGACAGAGGGGACAGAGGTAACTCTCCCTTCAGATTGCATTGCCACTGCTCTGACAAGAAAACCAAGTCTGGAGTGAGGCCGCTGTCTTGTGTTGGGTCCCAAATAATCTGAGACAGGCCCATGGCTACCATGGTAGCCATGAACTCCCAAGCCATCTCTAAGGTATGCCCCAGGGATGGCAGGTTCAAGTCACCCAGAACCATAAGTCTGGGAAACTCAACTGCCAACCCCGAGACAGCCTCCAGTAGCCCAGGCAGGGAGGTTGCTACACAGCTGGGAGACTGGTACAATAGCAATACTCCCAACTGTTCTCAGGAGCCCAACTTGAAAAACAGGGTCTCACAACCAACCACTTGTGTAACAGTGCCCCTGAAGGCCACTAGAGATTCCCAGATGACAACACCCTACCCCCTGCCCTGGAGTCTCAGCTGGTACCATACTTTAAACCCAGCTGGGCACATCTCCGAGAAGGTCAACCCTCCTTCTGGGCCCAGCCAGGTCTCAGCAATACATACCAGGTCTGCCCTCTCCTCAGCAATCAAATCACATATGGGGGTGGCCTTATTGTTGACCAACCTGCTCTGGATGTTGCTCTGGCAGGAGCAACAGCCAGAGACCAGGGCCTCCACAGGTCTGGGTCTGAGCACAGAGGGCTGGAACATGCTACAGGTATCAAGCACTGGGGGAATCTTCCCTGAAGATGGCCCACCCTCTGACTCCCATTGTAGCATCCCTGTCCTGTCACCACCTGAATAACATGGCCCACCCTAGAACCCCCAGAGTCTCCAAATCCATTTCTCCCCAATCCTATCTTCCAGAATCCCTGGTAAGGGGTCCCTCCATCCACTCATGCATCCCCATATACAACCAATCAACCACAAGGAGATGGCGGTCCCCCCAGTACTCCAGGTCATGCTCTTGGTGCTGTTAGAGCCCAATCATCACCCACACAGCCACTGTGCCCACTTCCTCAGTCTCTCTCACTGGTCGATGGGGGCCATTGCATCCACTACTCTCACCCCTGTCTTGCGAAAGAGTGCTGGAAAGCATTTGGCCCAAGAGATCAGAAAAAACACACACCAGGCATTTCTATAAAAATAAATTTATTTACAGAAAGCTTCTTATTTAAACATATTTACAGGCTTGTACATTCACAAGTGCTCAGAGAGGACTGGGAGGAAGGCTGTGTAGAAAGGAAAACAAAACTAACAAGCCCAGACAAGCTGCCTCTCCAGGGCAATTAAAAGCTTTCCCTAATATGGTCATCTTTTCACACCCAAAACTAAGGATACTTAAGTTTGACCTTCTGACTCTGCCAGAGTGATTTGTTACCATAGTAACTTAATGGCTTGCTCCTTGCAAAAAACAAGGAAATGCCAACACTCTCCTTTGTTTTGCTAAGGATTAAGACACAAACCATTTTTTTTTTGTCAACTCTGTATGTCTTGATAGAGCAAGAGGTTTGGTTAAATTATCAGCAATCATGTCTTTTGATTCACAATATTTTAACATTATTTCCCCTTTGTCTATCATGTCTTTGATATATTGATATCTAATATCTATATGTTTTGTCCTATTCTTGCAAGCTTCAGATTTTGCCATTGCCATGCAAGCTTGATTATCCTCATAAACAGTTATAGGCTGGTTCACTTGCATGCCTATGTCTTTTAACAACTGTTTAAATCATACAACTTCGTTACAGGTTTGTGCTAGACCATAAAACTGTCCTTCTGCAGTGGAAAGAGCAACAAGTGTTTGCTTTCTAGAATGCCAGCCTAAGCTTGACCCAGCAAATTGAATTAAATCCCAGAAGTGGATTTCCTGTCACTGAGATCTGCATTTTCCTTTTACAAAACCAAAATTCTGCAGTTTTTCATCTAATATTTGGTTCCAGGATCTAGCAGCCTGTTTCAATCCATAGATTGATTTCTGCAGTTCACAGACCAGATTCTCCCCTTTTTCATAGCCAGGGGGTTGCTGCATATATAATTTGTGGTCTACATCATCATAGAGAAATGTAGTTTGAATGTCATAGTGATGAACTGACATTCCTTTGAGTGCAGCAATTTTTAACAGTAATCTAATTGATTCACCTTTAGTAACTGGTGCAAAAGTCTTGTCAAAGTCTACATCTTTCCTTTGAGTGAACCCTTTTGCAACCAACCTTGCTTTATATTTTTGGATTTGCCATCAGCATCCCTTTTCAGTTTGAAAAGCCACCTACAACCTAGGCAGCTTTCATTGGGAGGTAGATTTACCAGTTTCCATGTTTTATTTTCTTTCAAGGATGCTAATTCTTGTTGCATGGCAGAATGCCAATTTTGTGCAATCTCAGGTGGTAAAGCATTCACTTGTTCTAAGGACTCAGGGTCTGTGAATATGTGAAAAGCCTTTACTGTTTCAGCCTGAAAACGTGATGGAGAAATGCCTTTATTACTCCTCTGAGATCTGCAAGGTAATACAGGGCTTAAGTTTTGACTCCTATCACTTTCCTGAGAAGCATCTGTCTCATCAGACAGATCTTCAGTTTGCTTTTCTGGTTTAATGTCCTCACTAGGCAAAAGATCACTATCAGCAAGTCCTTGCTGTTCTGTTGTAGATAGATCAACTGTAGAGCTAGAATTTAATCTCCCCCAGTTTTGCTCAGCAAAATAAGCCCTTTTGCTAATTATTAATTTCTCTCCCACTATGAACCTGTAGCTCCTTTGGCTTTGTTCATAGCCAACAAAGATGGCTTTCTTTGTTGTGGGGCCTCCTTTCCTTCTCTGTTGTTTTGTTATATGAACACATGCAGTACTACCAAACACTCTAAGATGGTTTACCTTTGGTTTCACACCATAAAACAAATGGAATGGGGTGTCCTGAATCACAGTTATACAGTCTGTTTTGCACATAACAGGCAGTAGATATTGATTCTGCCTAATATTGAAAAGATAACCTGGAATCTTTAAGCATGCATAACATTCCATTTTGCAGAGTTCTGCCCTTTCTTTCAGCAACACCATTTTGCTGAGGGGTGTAAGAATTTGTTCTATCCCCTTGTCTGCTAGGAACCTTTTGAATTTGTGAGAAAGGCACTCACCTCCTCTATTGCACTGGAATGCAGTTACAGGCCTTGGGAATTTTCCATTTGCCCATGTCACAAAACCTTTGAATTTCACAAATGCCTCATCTTTATGTTTTAAGATGTAGATAAATGTGTATCTTGAGAAATCATCAATGATGGTCATTGCATACCTTGCTTGTCCAAAACTTGGAGCAAAAGGACCAATAATGTCAGAGTGAACAATTTCTAGAGGTCCAGTTGTAACTCTGTCACTGTGCTTACTCACAGGAGCTTTTTGTGTTTTGCATTCTTTGCAAACTACACAGTCTAAGTATTTATCACATGGTTTCACCTTGAGGTCAGCACACAGCTGTGGCATTTGTGCTATATACCTGAAATTAGCATGACCAAATCTCCTGTGCATCAGGTGTACACATTGGTCATGATATGGAGTGTTGCCAACTGCAGCCTTGCAGCTTGGCTTCCTTGCATTTTGCACAATGTACAAGGAGTCTTTTAACATACCAGTAGCACACAATTTCCCATTTTTACGTATCTCACAGCATTTTTCTTAAATGTTATGACATACCCTGTTGCAGCTAATTGTGCCACAAATAAAAGATTTGACTGTAGATTTGGAACATACAACAAACCTTTCACAGTTTCTCCCAAACGGGATAAATACAAGTCACCTTGTCCCATAATTTTGGTCACAGACCCATCAGCCAAAGATACACTTTGTCTTTCAGTTTTGGACAGTGATACAAAAGAGCTTTTACAATTACATAAGTGACAATTGGCCCCAGAATCTAACACCCATACATCAGAATTACCCTTCTCAGCAACCTGTGCAATTTGGATTGTCTGAAGAGCCTTCTTCTGTGTTGCCCTTGTGTTCTTCTTCTCTGTCTTTCTACTCTTGGGTCACAAGGCACAGTCTTTCTGCAAATGTCTAGCTGAACCACAATTGAAGCATTGCTGGCTGGATAGTGCTGTAACCTCAGCTTCATTTCCCCTCTTTTCCCTTGCTTTCTGGTGCTGTAGCTTTCCAGAAGAGATGGGGGGGGGGGATCTTTCCTCTCTCTTCTCCCATTCAGTGAGTAAGCACTGTGTTACATATGATGGGGTGAGGTCTGCTTCAGGTCTAGCCTCTAGGGTACAAATCAGCATGTCCCATCTTTCATTCAATGAGGACAGCAGGATATAGGATTTTGTGAGAGGTGCAAATTCCATTCCTCTCTCTTGCTACTCAACAAACAGCTGCTGAATATAATGCAGGTGCTCACAAAGGCTAACCCCCTCTGCTTGGTAGGCTTCGTACAGCTTTTTTGTCAGGGTAACTTTACTCCCTGCTGTTGCCTTTATATACAAGTCTCTCAAAGCATCCCAAAATTGCTTTGCAGACTGCATGCCTCTCACATGCACTAGCTGATTGTCCTCAACTCCCAGGATAACGGTGGCTTTAGCCCTCTCATCCTGTCTAAGCCATTCAGCACTGGGATTTGGGGGGGGGGGGTTCCTCACCAATTGTCAGCCAAAGATTCTCTCTGCAAAGATACTGTTGGAGAGAGAATTCCACTAAGCATCATGTCCCTGGGGTTAAAAAATATCAGTCCTTGTGGTGCACTAATTACCCATTTATTTACAGAAAAATGTGCAAAGAACAATAACACTTACGCATAGCACTCTAGAAGTTGTTGGTATATAAAGGATACAAATTCCATAGAGAAACCAATGTCCATAATCCAATAAACATAGTCCAGTGTACAGTAAATCCAATATCCAAATACAGCAGTTAAATTTTCAAACAAACCAGCAGAGTAACAGGAAGACTTTTCACAAATGAGAGAGAGAATGCCTATGCTTTGCTTCCATATTTATGTGGCTGCTAGCCAATCAAATGTCACCTTGCATCAGCCTGCTCTGTCATTGTCTTGTGACTGTCTTCTGCTGGACATTGCATCAGACATTGCTGGACATTGCATCAGACATTGCTGGACATTGCATCAGACCATTAGACAGCACTTTTTCTCTGCCTTGCATTCTTACATTTCCCAGACTGCTTTCCCATGGAAATAACATCCCTGACACCCCTCCTATTTACTGGCGAACAGTCTGTAATCCTAGTTGCTGGATGATGTTTTTTTGTTTCTATACGCTCACTGGCTTGGTAAATATATCTGCCAGATTCTCCTCTGTTGGGCAATACTGTATATCAATTACTTTATTTTTGACTGCCTCTCTGCAACTGCAGTATTTTATGTCAATGTGTTTACTTCTGGTTTTTACCCATTCTCCTGTAGCCATCCGTATGCAGGTCATGTTGTCCTCCATGACCGGTATGGGTTGTGTGAATGCAATATTGACATCTTGTAATAAATGTATATACCATGTCAATTCTGTACATAAGTGTGACAGTGCTACAAATTCTGCTTCCGCTGTGGATAGTGCAACAATAGTTTGCTTTCTAGTCTTCCATCCTATGCTGGTGTCCGCAAACATAATGATGAAGCCAGATGTTGACTTTCTGTCCACCTTGTTACTCGCCCAATCACTGTCTACATAGCATTTCAGGACTAACACTTTTGATGGCTGTATATGGAGTCCAAGATCAATTGTTCCTTTTAAATATCTTAACACATGTTTAATACGGGTCCAATCAGTCTGTGTGGGTTGTGCAGTGTGTTGACTTAACATATTCACGGCACTGGTTATGTCTGGTCTCAACCATTGCAAAATGTATAACAAACTTCCCACAGCTGATTGAAACAATTCAGGATCGCACGGCCCCTCCTGTTCTAAATTCTGGTACTCCATGGACCTTGGGGTCTGAACTGGTTTACAGTTCTCCATGTGATAATTCTGTAACAGCCTTTCTATCTTCTTTCTCTGTGTCAAAATGAATCCTCCTGTGTGTGTGCATGTTATCTCTAATCCTAGATAATTCTCTATTTCGCCTAATTTTTTTAGCTGTATTTCCTTTCCCAATTGAGTGGCAAATGTGTCTACTTGCTCCTGTGTCTTTGTCATGAAACATAAATCATCTACAAATACCAATAAGATGGATAATGTGTCTCCATCCATCCCTGTATAGAGGCATGGGTCTGCTTTACCACGCCTGAAATTTAGTTTCTGTAATTTTGCATCTAAACACAGGTTCCAATTATGTGCTAATTGCTTTAGCTCATAGAGGGCCTTATTTACTTTTAGGATTGCGCCTGATCGCATTTTATCGTACCCTGGTGGTTGGTACATATAGATTTCTTCATCCAAATTTGCGTGCAAGTAGGCAGTGTCCACGTCGAAATGATGCACTACATATTTGTGGACAGCTGCCAGAGTCAATGCCAATCAGATGGGTTCGCTTTTTACTGTTGGTGCAAACACTTCCTCATATTGTTCATGTTTTCTCTGAGTAAAGCCCTGGGCTACCAGCCTCACTTTATATAATAATTCTCCATTTTTCATGATCTTTCTCCTATATACCCATCTGCATCCTATCACTTTCTTATTGTGTGGTACTTGTACCTTCGTGAAAACTCTGTGCTCATTTAAAGAGGACATTTCTCTGTCCATAGCCTCTATCCATTTGTTCTGTTCAACCACTGGCAATTGCATTCCCTCTTGATAGGACTGTGGCTCAATATAAACATGGCAAGCTGTTGCTCTACTAGCTTTATACCGATCAGGAGGAATACCCTTGTTAGTCCTCTCAGACCTTCTGGGCTGTGGTCTTTCCTCCTCTATGTCTTCGCTACTGTACTCAGGTGCCTCTGTCTCCTGTTTTATTTCATGTTTTATGTGCCTAGGCTGGTAAGGAGTTGTTTCAGGCAAATATACTTCTGAGTTGGCATGCACTCTATGCCAATTGCTATGTTCTGTGAACGTGGCAGATCATGATGTAGTTACATGTTTACTGCCATCTGAAAAATGGTATGCCTTGGACCCTGCCTCATAACCAATGAATCTCAGTTTCTTGGCCCTTGGCTGTCCCTTATGCCTCACAGCTTTTGGTATGTGAACCCAAGCGTAGCTGCCAAAGACACACAAATGTGCCAGTGCTGGCTGCTTGTGATATAACATGAAATAAGGTGCCTCATTAATCGCTGAATTCCAGATTCTATTAATAAGATAATTGGCAGTGAGTATCGCTTCTCCCCAATAGGCTTTGCTCATGCCTGCATCAGTCAACAGGGAGAGCATAATGGTCTGTAAACATCCTCCTCTTCTCTCTGCCACACCATTTTCAGCTGGCGAGAACAGCAATGTGCACCTGTGCGCAATGCCTTTATGCCTTAGCCAATTTTGAAAATAGTTCACCATAAATTCTGAGCCCGTCTGTCTGTAGAGCCTTTACTTTATGTGTATACTTCTGCTCTATGAACGTGACCCACTGTTTAAATGTCATGAATGCTTCAGATTTATTCTTTAACAGATAGCAGAAGCTAAATCGAGAATAGTCATCTATAATGACCATGATATACTGAGCCCCTCCCATAGAGGGTGCCGGAGGTCCAATTAGGTCTGCATGTACAAGCTGAAATGGTTCAGTGGATAAGCTGTAACTTTTCTTAGGAACAGGGAATACATGCGACTTAGCTTCTTTACAAACAGCACAATCAAGAAATGTGCTGCATGCTTTCAATTTTATCCCCTTCACCAGCTCTGGCATCCTCTGGAGTGCTTTGGAATGTATATGCCCTAGATGTTGATGGAGCATATGTATGCACTCATCATGTCACCTCAGCTGGCTTCTTTGTCCTGTAGACCGGCAGTGGCTGGAAAATCTCCAGGCGACTCCAAAAAAAATCTTCCCAGGTCTTTCCTACCTGTCTTTAAAATTTGCATGAGGTGTGGAGCTGATCTTTCTGCTCTCTCTGGGGGTTTACTGGGCTGCTTACTGGGCCCATATCCTTTGGCAGAGTGCTGGAAAGCGTTTGGCCTGAGAGATCAGAAAAAAACACACACCAGGTATTTCTATAAAAATAAATTTATTTACAGAAAGCTTCTTATTGAAACATAATTACAGCCTTGTACATTCACACGTGCTCAGAGAGGGCTGGGAGGAAGGCTGTGTAGAAACGAAAACAAAACTAACAAGCCCAGGCAAGCTGCCTCTCCAGGGCAATTAAAAGCTTTACCTGATGTGGTCATCTTTTCACACCAAAAACAGGATACTTAAGTTTGACCTTCTGACTCTGACAGAGTGATTTGTTTCCTTAGTAACTTAATGGCTTGCTCCTTGAAAAAAACAAGGAAATGCCAACATGTCTCTCACTCAAGGGGTGAGTGCCCTCACAAACAAGCATCCAATCCCAGACTCCCTCCCTCGTCTCTCACACCCAAGAGGGAGTACCCCATTCACCACACTGGTGGGACCCTAGTACCCCTTTGCCCTTTCTAGGCAGGTTGGGGATGGGACTCACTGGGCCACTCAGGCTACTCAGTCATCAGGACTCACCACTCCGTGCCACTGGGGCTCACCATGCTGTATCACTTGGTGTTCCAGGTCACACCGTTCTTTTCTCCCATGGCACTTGGCTCCTCACACTGGGCGGGCCCACCGGCTTGCTCAGTCCCCCACCACAGGAACTGGGGCTCAGCAGAACATCCAGCCCCCTCATGAGACAGATCACTCCACGTCACCAGGGCTCACTGCCCCGCACACCATCTCAGCTGCTCCAGAGACTCCATTCACCCTCACCAGCCCCCAGCCTGAACACACCAGGCATGAGGGCCAGAAGACCCCATGAAGACACCCCAAAGTTACAGTCTGGCAAGGCGGGTCTGGGAAGGAGTCCGTAAGATGTTGGGGCTCACTGCTCACCACTCAACATCCTCACTGCATACCAGGCATAAGGGCCAGGAGACCCCAGGAAGTGCCCCAAAAGTTAACGTTTGACAAGGCGGGGGTCTGGAAAAGAGTCCCAAGATGTTGGGGCTCACTGCTTGGTGTCCTCGCCACTTGGCATCCTTGCTGCTTCAGGGAGCTTCCCAGATAACCATCCAGCAAAGTAGGGTCTGGAGGCAGGGGTCTGAAAGACACCAGAAAATCTCCCCCTTAGACTGGCAGTCGGCGTCAGCTCTTGGCTGCCATCTCAGTTAATTTCCTTGTGCTGTTGAGCTTCTATCCCATGCTGAGTGCCATTGCAAATATCCACTGCATTACCCTAATGTTTCCTAGGGATTATGAGTCATCTTTAGTAAAAGCTGTTGCAGGAAATAGTGACCAAGATATGAAATTCACAATTCTGTTAATAGAAAATGTCTTACCAGGAGGTTTTTTTCTGGTGCAAACAGCATACCAATGTTCCTTCCTCTTTAACTCTTAAATTAATTGATGAAAAAGAAAATTGTAACAATGATTTTGGGGAAAGTTTAAGGATCTATAAAATTCTGAAAAATTATAGCAGTCTCATCAACTATCCGAGGAACATTATATGCTACTGAAAGACAGAAAGCCCACAGCCCAGATGAACAGCAATTTATGTTTATGTGGACTTCTGGCACTTCTATCTGGAAACTTCCTTATACCCACTTCCTGAAAGATTATATGATCAAAAATAATGTGGATCTTTGCTCCTTCAAATCTCCTCAATCTCTCCTCCATAGAGGAACCTCTATAGCATCTTTACAATTTTGCTTGAAAACAAAAATGATGGCTAAAGAGAGGTACTATTTAACACAAAGGGAAACAACTTAATGAACCTTTCTCACTTCAGTTGAGATCACAGAGAATATATGTATTATAGACACTTCCCTTAGCAGCCATCCATAGCACTAAGTCTACATGGTAATCAAAGGCACTTTACATTAATAAGTATTGCATGGACACTTTCCTCATATGATTTTGTCCCAGGTGGCATCTGGATAAAATCAAAATTTGCTATGAATTTTTATGTTCTTGTTGAAGAGAAGCAAAAAAAATATTTATCTAGCTTCCTGACTGGCTCTAAGATGATTCATGGACAACTATTTCAGATAGTTACCAGCATCAGCTTTAGGTAACAGGACAATTTTATGTGGCTGACTTACAGGGCAAAAATTGAAATATGTTTAGAATAATGAAGCTGTCATATCTTGGTGGCTTTTTTTAAGCAGTTCTTCTTTATGGCAAAATGAGTCTTTGCATCCTTTTTCCATAGACGACGAAACTGAGGTAGAGTTGTGACTGGTGAAAACAATATCTAATTTTGACCTAGGTCTTTCTAGAGAGCTTTTCAAATACATATATCAGTTTCAGATTAATAACTTCTGTATCTCAATTTATAGGTTTATCATGAAAAATTACATCCAGTATGTAACTGTATCATAGAACTCAAATAACAGCTTTTCACAGAATTTCAACAAGTCTTCCTAAGGTTCTAACACCCCTGCCCCCTTGATATGATCAAATGAATCTAAATTGCAACCAAAAGGATTTGCATGTGGATACAGTTTGGGCCTTCATGCTAAGTAGCATGTCCATTCATATATGTGAGTAATATTGCCAATATCCTTCTTTATGTCCTACAGTTGTTTACACATTTTTTTCAAGATGACTGAATAATTCTTCTTTTATGAAAGTTAGTAAGTACTCAGATTCTTTAAATAACAAATCCAAATTTAACAACAAAGTATGATTAATGCAATGTCAGCATCCTTTACAGTACAATCAATCAATCAATCAATCACATGCATGCACGTACCCAAATTCTGAAATCTAGTTTTGATGAGTGAATTGGATCCATAAGTGAAAATACAAAAGGCCCCTCTCCCATCCACAGCCCTATTACCACTGTCTGCAGCCTTTTTCTAGAACTTTTTGCCCCTCATTTCAGCTTGATTTTGTTCACTATTGGATCACAACTCAAGGCCAAATTCATTGGTGGCATCATACTCTGCTCATGGTCACCATGACTTTGGCATCAAATAAAACCCAAAATAATTAGAAGACTTCAGAGTGAAAAGTGTCAACCAAATCTGGTATTTTAGAATCTAACCTGGATTCCAGGTGCTCAGTTACATAAAATTCAATTCTATTTGTTCAATTCTAATAGCTAGATCTAATTACAATTTAGGATTTAATTAACTTCAAATACTTGAATAAATCAAGTATTCACACCAAATAATTGACTATAGTAGGGATTTGGTCAGGGTTGAAGTGGAAGATGATTTACCAGCTTTAGTTCTGCTGTAAAGACTCTCTGGTAACCAGAATTGTATAGGCATGTTTTAAATAAACATGAGCAATATTGTTCAAAAAACATGCTGCTTTTGAAGCAGGTTTCTTGAAGTGCCTTAAGTTGCTAACCTAATTAAATCTCAAGAGGCTTTATAAAGTCAGAAAGATGCAAAACTCCCAATAAATTAATGGGAGACTATTGTGCATGATAAAGGCAACAATAATGAACAACATAGGTCATTTTGCAAACACATCCTGGCCTGAGAGCAAATGTGTCTCAGTTTATGATGGTGTATATAGAAATACATATAGTGGCTTTGAAATACACAATAGGCACAAAGTGAACCCTCACATCTTGTTATTAACCTGCTCATAACTGGAAAGACTGACTTGAATAGGAGTAAAGAGAGTTGACTATTGCTTATATTCTCCTTTTGATCATTGATGAAATCTCAACGAAGTTCCATGGAGGGGTATCTGTATACCACTGTTGTTCCCTTTTTCTCCCACAAATACGATTGCAAATTCTGACCCTATTAACAATGTCTTCTGACCCAGGAGGAGAAAAACAATTTTCTTCCTCTCTCAGAACTGTATCCAAGAAGAAAATTTGAATGTTTTTCCATGTCTCTGAGTGTTTGCCAATTTTGAAGACTAGAATTTAGTTGAGAAAAGAAACCAAATTATATAGAAAGCTAACAGATTGCAGAATCTATCAAGTTAATATATAAAAACATTAAAATAGGATAAGAATATTATGTAAGAGTTGAACAGATAGAAAAAAAAAGGAAGTGTTATAGTATGTCAGAAACAGAAAGCTCACTAGATCAGCCGTAAAGCTATTGTGCCTTCAAGGTGAAAGGGACAGATTCAGTGATGAGATACTGCAGAGAAGCTAAATGAATTATTTGCATCTGTCATCATAAAGAAGGCTGTTGAAAAATATATATACCCACTTTTTTTTAGATGAAATATCTGAAATATTTCTAAAAGAAGTAGCAGGCAGCAATAGCACAGAATCTGATTTCAATAAGTTCTGAAATACTTATTGACAATTATTGAAGGGCACCTACAATTTCTAACATATCAGATGACAAAATATGGAGGTTCTGTCATGGGCAAATATATATCAGGGACCAGAACTACATGATTCTGCTACAACAGCCTTTTTCAGTGAAAGTTACATGCATGCAAAGTCTTTGCTATGAAAATGCTACTCCCAGGCTCTAAGCATAAGAAAGAGATAGACTAGATTGAATTCAAAGTTATTACTGCTGAGAATTTTGGAATGTTGATTTCTTTTTTTAAGTAAGGTGCAATATATTAAAACAGGCACATGCACACACATACACACATCCAAATTTTAAAATCTTACATCTCATTTGAAAATGCAAATATATTTAAAGATCTGGTGTGATTTTATGAGATTTTTACTATTTCCAACAGGATTTACTTTTGAATTGACATGGATAGGAGTATCATATATCTACATTTGCTTATGTGCATTTCCTCTTCCTTTCTCATTTCTTCCCTCTCCTTCCTTCCTTCATTTTATCTATCCCTCCTTTCTTTTCTCTATGCTGTCTCATTTTGCACTCTTGACATTTAGATTGCATACTTCTGCTTTTTCTGTTTGTTGAACTCTATAAAATACCATGTATGTTGATGGAACTGTACAAATAAATAACTATAATTATAATTGTATATTATTAGTTCCTAAATAAGCCACATGGAATGTTAATAGACTTGGGTGGGGAAGAAAAGAAGGGGAAAGTCTTCTGTTAGAATCCTTTGCACCCATTAGATGAACATAATGAGAGCTGTGAAAAGATGACTTTGTAGTACAACTAATGGCACAAGATATGTAAGATAAATTACTGTTATTAGCAAGTATTAACTAACAGTCAAAAGTGATATTTGAAACAACTACTGTCTGGATCTGTAGTTCACTCTTTCCATCTTCCTGTAAGCATTCTAAGTGCACACCCTCAATATTGTATTATCTGCATTTTCTGTCTTGGCATTTTTAATAGCCATGAACTTCTGGCATACAGTATTTCCATTATGATTATTTTCAATTACAGGATGGCAAGTAATAAACAACAATATGTAGTAATGATTTGTTCTATTGATTTTCCTGTAAATAGGTTCATGATTGTGCATCTATCTTCTCTGTTTCCTTTACTCTGTTTTCTAAATCTCTTGGGTGACAAAAACAAATGTCATTGTACAGCTATCCAAAGTCCAGACAGAGAAAAAATGAATCCAAAAAGTGTTAAGTGTCAAAGTGTTCCATTTTAAAAGAGAGAAATATCCAAGTTTCAGGAGATCCTTTCGTTTCTTTGCCAAGAATTCTTCATGTGTGTATCTGTCTCTACCTCCATCCTCATCTCTATGCTGTATCTGCACCTGCACCTGCACCTGTATCTGTATCTGTATCTGTATCCATTGAGAGCTATGTAATGGCTCAGTGCCAAATCAGGGTAGAAGTGTTGAACTCCTAAATATTGTGCTGGTTATGAAGCTCTTTAAAGCTGACTTTTCCCCAGTCCTTCTGATCATTCTTTCACTATAGTACTTGATTTACAAATTGAAAGGTAAAATCCAATGCAAGAAAGAATGCATAAACAACGAGAAGGAAACATTTTTAAAAATGAATGAACTGCAAATGCATTGCCATTTACTTGCAGATAGGAACAAAATATTATCCATATCCTTATTTAAAAACCATCCTCTGCCTTTCCTTTTTTAATTCTTCCCAAGACATCAAATAGGAATGCACTCAGCAGAAAGGCCTGCATTATTTTGTTGGGATTTAGATAACTGTGAAAGAGACCTTTTCATTCTTGAGACTAAACTTGTGAAGTAATTTATTTTGGACCCAGGTTAGCTCCAATATGGTGGTTTGAGCTTCACTCCTGAAGCACAAATTTTTGCTGGGCTATCAGCATTAATTCCTAATAGAAGCAAACAGCCCCTGAAGATTTTCTATCAAAATTGTCTCTACCTCAGTTTGCATCCAGATATCCAATATAAACAGGGAGCAAACCCCACACTCTCTTGCACTGATGTTGTTACCTAATTAAGGGTTAGACCTGAGCAAGTACGGGCTGTATAGTCAGCTGAAGCAAGGCTGCAGAACTGGCTAGTATTTGGAGTGAGGTGAAAAGCAAGAGAAGAACAAGGTGACCCAGGAAGGAGATCTGGATGAGTGGTTGGGACCCCATTGCCAGATCCCTGGAGCAAAGCGGAAGAACCAGTGTTTCCTTGTTATGCAATCCCATGTTCACTTTCAGATGTAAGTGTTCTCAGTGAAGGTCTCCAGAATGCATAAGACTCTACTAAAGTTTCCATCCCATCCTGCTCCAAGAATCTCTAAATCCTTTTGCTGGATTTAAATGGATTTCTATGAATCTTGAGCCTGGTGATCTGCTGGTTCTGGTATGCTGTGACAGTAGCGAAAACAGTTTCAGGAAAAGTGAATGCCTTCACACCATCCCCAGAAGGATGGGTTTGACCATGGAGAAATCATCCCCACAGTCTTATCAAATGACATGGACACGTGGCTGGTATTTGTGCATAGAAGGAAGAATTATACGACCCTGGTCATCCAATTCATTGTCTGTAAGCTTCAGTTTGTCAAAGCTAATCACTTGCCTCATCTAAGTCTCTCCTGAGACAGGTGAATCTGGATGAATATACACACAGGCAGGTACAGGTGAGTCAGCATTCCCAGCTACCATCCATGTGGAACTATGATAAACATACCTGTATCTTTTGTTGTCTATGGGGACAATGTCCATAGCAATGTAATACTGCTGATGAGGATCTAGGCCTGAAATGTTCACTCTCACTGCAGGAAACATCCATCTTCCAGCCTTGGTAATAATAATCTTGGTGCAGATCTCATGAAAATGTTTCCAGAGCTCCACGCCCTGCAGGTCCACCTGAGGTACTTGTGGGGCGAGCAGAGGTGAGGCAGCCTTGGCAGGGCCTCCAGGAGTCAGAGTGGGCAGTGTACCATTTAAGAAACTCTCTTCACACTCAGCTGCAGGAATCAAAAAAGAGGGGGGAATTTATGAAAGGGCAGTAGGGCAAATAAATAGCCTAAAAGTGCTAAGCCTAACCAGAAAGGAGAAGTGACTACTGCAGCTGCCTCCGCACTCCCGTGTGGGAAGGAAAAACAGAAAATCCCAGAGATGCCCTAACCATCAAAGCCAGAACTTTCTCTTTCTCTTCAATGCAAAAGACGCCTGAAATGTGACTTGCTCGCTTTTTCCTGCCACTCTCCCATGCTTCAAATGCACATGCCTCCTTTAGGAAAGGACGTGTACTTTTCATACTGTCCGTCAATGCCTTTTGGTGTGGGCTCCTCATGTTTCTTTCTCCTCAGGCCTAAATTCCATGCAGGTGCCCGTACACATGCAACAGTTGGGGAAAGCAAACAAGGTGAAAGAGAGTTGCTCGGGAGAAAAAAACACTGCCCTAGTTGGGTAATGAAATGTCTGTAAGCAAACAACCAAGCTCAGAGAGCACTAAGGACTCCATAATTCAACCCTGAGCTACATATACTCTCGTCCATTGGAAGATATCCAACAGGATTGCATCCTAAAGATGCTGGAAACTGCAATCTTTGGTGCACTGTTTGCCTTCAAATCATGCATAATCCTTCCGAGGTGGCACTGAGATTTTCCTGCATAATATTTTTATTGCTGCTGCAATAGTAGTAACTCCAATGTAGTCTAGTAATTGTAGCACTGTACCATAGCTTTCTACTTACACATCTTAGTTATCTGGTAGCAATTTACTTTGTTCTTTGATCTCTTTGGGACCATCAAGCAGCATGGGGGCATTCACTGCTTTAGTATGGCCTCTATGATTTTTGCTATTTTGTGCTTTTGATTTAGGAGATAACTTCTATCAGCTTCTGTTTCAATCTGTATCAGCAAGTAGCATGTTCATGTTATGTTGCCTAGATACTTTCTCAGAAAAAAGTCATGGTACAGTCTTTTTCTTATGCTAGTGCCATCCCCTTCTTGCTTGAAGGATATCACTAGGTCATCAATAAAGATTGGTATCTGTAAAATTACCTCCTCTGTCAGTCCTAAGAGAGAATGGCATGTACTCTAACTGGTTGTTTGCCATGGCTATGCAGTTCTAAACCCTGTCCTTATTTTACATGAAGAAGGTGACAGCATATCTCAAAAAGCCATTAATGAAGGTCACACTGTACCTGTTCCACCAGATGTTGTTGCTTTCATTGGATCACAAGCACTGCTGTATATGAGGTCCAGAGGTTTTGAAGCTCTAATTTCCCTTGTCTTGGGAAGAGCTGCCTCTGTGGCTTAATCCAGATGTAGGTCATGGCTTTTTGGCTTCTGGGTGACTATGATCAAAGTCTTTATGCCACCAGTAAATTAAATTACTTCACTGCTTGTCTGCAGAGAGGTTTACCTCTTGCTTCTCTGTACATAAATGGTACAAGTGATCATTTATGATTCACCTGGCCATAATTTCTCTCCTTTTCTGACTGCACATTCATTATCCTGAAATTGAATTGTGAGTCCTTTAGTTTCCAAGCCCTTATGATACAAGAGCCCACCCTCTAGACTGAGAATGTATAGTATAACAACCCACACTAAGTGCTCCATTACCAAAGTAACAACCCAACCTCCCACAAGAGGAGCTGTGTAAGAACATTATTCAGATGAGTACAAACGCACTGCAGCAACCCAGAACACCAGAAAAATGAGACAGACTGCCTATACAACATCTTCCAACAAAACGGATACTCACACAACTTTATCAAAAAGTGCCTAACCACTCACCCCACTGCAGCACAACCAACACAGGCTATGGAAAGGATAACACTACTATACATCAAAAACATATCAGAAACAACCAACAGACTATTACAACCACACGACATCACCGTAACACACAAACCAACTAAAGCTCTCCAAAACATCTTAAGTAAACCAAAAGACCCAGGAAGAAAAAGCAGGAGTAATCTACAATATATAGTGTAAGGACTGTAACAGCCACTATGTAGGACAGACAGGCAGAAGACTAGCAAAGTGCATCCATGAACACCAACTAGCAGCTAGAAGACACAATGAAAACTCCTTAAGCTCACAACACATGAATAGACTCAACCATATTTTCAACTGGGAAATTGTGAGCATCCTAGACCAAGCTAAATCCAAAAATGCTAGGGAATTCCTGGAAACTTGCCACTAGAGACATAAAGATAAACCACATTTACACACCATTCAAAAGAGATAGTAAAAAAAAAAAGCTAAGAAGGAAACAAAACCCTAAGCAAGGAACTACCAAGGAGAAAACCACACCCCCACCAACACTAGCAGGGCAAGCTACTGTATATAAACATGGAGCAAAACCCACATTCACCAGCAGTCATGATGGTAGTTGGGTAATTAGATGTCTGCAAGCCAACAATCAAACTCAGAGAACACCAAAGACTCCATAGCATATATATATTTTGGTACGGTCAACACATTTCCTTGTGGCTTGGTAAAATCCAGAAATTGTCACCCAATTCCTTCTGTAGTGATGTTTCTCCAGTCTGTCAAATAGCTCTTTTAATTTTTGTTAGATCCAGCTCTTCAAAGAAACTTTTTCACTGATCACATGACTTGGGGCTCCAGAGTCAACACACCCACCTTGGGATAGGCTACCTACAATTTCACTGAATCATCCAGTGAGTCCAGGAGGACCCCCAGGTTCTGCACCGGGTCTGTCTGGTGCAATGCAACCCCACCCAGAGCTAAAGTTGGCAAATTCCCAGATACTCAGGAGCCCTTAACCCACAGCCACTCCATCTTAGCAGGGTTCAGCAGGTAAGCCTGTTGTTCCCCATCCAGACCCCTACAGCCTCCAGGCACTGAGAAAAGGTGATCACAGACTCACGTCACCTGGGATGGAGATGTATAATTGGGTATGATCAGCATACTGATGATACCTCACCACGTGGTGATGGATGATCTCACCCAGTGGTTTCATGTAGATGTTAAATAAGAGAGGAGAGAGCACTGAATCCTGCCGCACCCCACAAAGGAGGGGCTGTGGGCCAGATCTCTCGCTCCCCATCAACACTGATTGGGATCGCCCCTGGAGGAAGGAGATGAACCAGTGCAAAACCATACCGCCCACCCCCAACACCCTGAGTTGACCGAAAATGATACCATGGTTGATGGTATTGAAAGCCACTGAGGGGTCAAGAAGGGCCAGGATGGATGCACTGCCTCCATCCTGCTCTTGCCAGAGGTCATCCATAAGTGTGACCAAAGCTGTTTCCATCTCATATGCAGGCCTGAAACCAAACTGAAAGGGGTCCAGATAATCTATTTCATCCAGGATCCTCTGGAGCTACAATGCCACCACTTTCTCAACCACTTTCCCCAAAAAGGGAAGGTGGGTGACTGGACAAAAATTGTCCAGAATAGTAGGGTCCAGTGATGGTTTCTTGAGGAGGGGGCACACCAGCACCTCTTTAAAGGCTGCCAGAAACACTCACTCCCCTAAGGATGAATTCACCATCACCTGGACCCACCCACAGATCACTTCCTGAGCTGCCTTCAGTAGCCAGGAGGGACAGGGATCTAGTTGACAAGTGGTGGCATTTACAGACCCAAGAACCCTGTCCACTTCCTCAGGCCCAACAGGATCAAACTATTCCCAGATAACAGGGTAAGTACGTTCCCCAGGCATCTCCTAAGACCCTGCTAGATGCTTGGCATCCAACTTCAAACAAATCCGAGCGATTTTATCCTATGGATTGTTGCAGATTGCTGGGAAAGCCTTTAGCCCAGGAGAGATCAGAAAAGTCACACACCAGGCATTTCTATAAAAATAATTTATTTACAGAAAGCAAAATGAAAGCAAAACATATTTAAAGGACTTAGCTCTCATTGAGAGCAAGCCTGGCTTGCTACATGCCGGCAGAGAGAAAAAGAGGAACTGAAACAAGTCCGGGCAGGTTCCTCCCCCCAGGCAATTGCCATCAAGCACGTGAAAGGAGACAATCAAATACAACCTCTTCACCCAGCCAAAATGATTAGGTACAATAGCAGTCTTAATTGTTAGTAGGAAAAACAGCAACACTCCCCTTTTTATACTATAGATTAAGATGCAAAACAATCTTCTCTGACAACTCTGTATGTCTTTTCATTCACATTATTTTACCATTATCTCCCCTTTGGTTTAACAGAAAGCTACCATTCTTCTTCCTGTGTTTTTCCAAACCTAGGTTGTTATAATTCCAAGGCTTTTTAATGTGAAATGGCTTTTCATGCAGGCTTCAAAATCAAGCCTTTGTTTTTCTGTTGATGTGAACAGCAGCAAATCATCAACATAAATGCACAGATACGTACAGCCTTGTTTGTCCTTCTTCATATATACACATGGATCTGCTTTTCCTTTTTCAAAACCAAAATTCTGCAGTTTTTCATCTACTTTTTGGTTCCAGGATCTAGCAGCTTGTTTTAACCCATAGATTGACTTCTTCAGTTCACAGACTAGATTCTCACCTTTTTCATAGCCAGGGGGTTGCTGCATGTATAATTTGTGGTCTAAATCACCATAGAGAAATGCAGTCGCGATGTCATAGTGGTTAACTGACATTCCTTTCAGTGCAGCAACTTTTAACAGTAATCTAATTGATTCACCTTTAGTAACTGGTGCAAAAGTCTTGTCAAAGTCTACATCTTTCCTTTGAGTGAACCCTTTTGCAACCAACCTTGCTTTATATTTTTGGATTTTGCCATCAGCATCCCTTTTCAGTTTGAAAACCCACCTACAACCCAGACAGCGTTCATTGGGAGGTAGATTTACCAGTTTCCATGTTTTATTTTCTTTCAAGGATGCTAATTCCTGTTGCATGGCAGAATGCTAATTTTGTGCAATCTCAGGTGGTAAAGCATTCACTTGTTCTAAGGACTCAGGTTCTGTGAATATGTGAAAAGCCTTTACTGTTTCAGCCTGAAAACGTGATGGAGGAACCCCTTTATTACTCCTCTGAGATCTGCGAGGTAATACAGGGCTTAAATTTTGACTCCTATCACTTTCCTGAGAAGCATCTGTCTCATCAGACAGATGTTCAGTTTGCTTTTCTGGTTTAATGTCCTCACTAGGCAAAAGATCACCATCAGCAAGTCCTTGCTGTTCTCTTGTGGTGGTCAGATCAACTGGAGAGCTAGAATTTCATCTCCCCCAGTTTTGTTCAGCAAAAGAAGCGCTTTTGCTAATTATTAATTTCTCTCCCATTATGAACCTGTAGCTCCTTTGGCTTTGTTCATAGCCAACAAAGATGGCTTTCTTTGTTGTGGGGCCTCCTTTCCTTCTCTGCTGTTTTGGAATGTGAACCCATGCAGTGCTACCAAACACTCTAAGATGGTTTACCTTTGGTTTCACACCATAAAACAAATGGAATGGAGTGTCCTGAATCACAGAGTTATACAATCTGTTTTGTACATAACAAGCAGTAGATATGGCCTCTCCCCAATACTTAAAAGATAAATGTGAATCTTTAAGAATACATTCCATCGCATTTTGCAAGGTTCTGCCCTTTCTTTCAGCAACACCATTTTGCTGAGGGGTGTAAGGGTTAGAAATAATTTGTTCTATCCCTTTTTCCACTAGGAACCTTCTGAATTTGTGAGAAAGGTATTCTCCTCCTCTATCACATTGGAGTGCAGATACAGGCCTAGGGAATTTTCCATTTGCCCATGTCACAAAACTTTTAAATTTCTCAAATGCCTCATCTTTATGTTTTAAGATGTAGATAACTGTGTACCTTGAGAAATCATCAATGATGGTCATTGCATACCTTGCTTGTCCAAGACTTGGAGCAAAAGGACCAATAATGTCAGAGTGTACAATTTCCAAAGGTCTAGTTGTAACTTTGTCACTGTGCTTACTCACAGGAGCTTTTAGTGTTTTGCATTCTTTGCAAACCACACAGTCTAAGTATTTATCACAGGGTTTTATCTTTAGGTCAGCACACAGCTGTGGCATTTGTGCTATATACTTGAAATTAGCATGAACAAATCTCCTGTGCATCAGGTGTACACATTGGTCATGATATGTCGTGTTGCCAACTGCAGCCTTGCAGCTTGGCTTCCTTGCATTTTGCACAATGTACAAGGAGTCTTTTAACATACCAGTAGCACACAATGTCCCATTTTTTCGTATCTTACAACCATTTTTCTTAAATGTTATGATATACCCTGTTGCAGCCAATTGTGCCACAGATAAAAGGTTTGATTGTAAATTTGGCACATACAACACACCTTTTACAGTTTCTCCTAAGCAGGATAAATACAAGTCACCTTGTCCCATAATTTTGGTCACAGACCCATCAGCCAAAGATACACTTTGTCTTTCAGTTTTAGACAGTGACACAAAAGAGCTTTTACAATGACATAAATGACAATTGGCCCCAGAACCTAACACCCATACATCAGAATTACCCTTCTCAGCAACCTGTGCAATTTGGGTTGTCTGAAGAGCCTTCTTCTGTGTTGCCCTTGTGTTCTTCTTCTCTGTCTTTCTACTCTTGGGTCTCAAGGCACAGTCTTTTTGTAAATGTCCAGCTGAACCACAAGTAAAGCATTGCTGGCTGGCTAGCGCTGTGGCCTCAGGTTCCTTTCCCTTCTTTTCCCTCATTTTCTGGTATTGCAGCTTTCCAGAAGAGATGGGGGATCTTTCCTCTCTCTTCTCCCATTCAGCGAGTAAGCGCTGTGTAACATACAATGGGGTGAGGTCTGCTTCAGGCCTAGCCTCCAGGGTACAAATCAGCATGTCCCACGTTTCATTCAGTGAGGACAGGAGGATATATGATTTTGTGAGAGGTGTAAATTCCATTCCTCAATCCTGCAACTCAACAAAGAGCTACTGAATATAATGCAGGTGCTCAGGAAGGCTATCTCCTTCTGCAAGGTAGGCTCTGTACAGCTTTTTCGTCAGAGTAACTTTACTCCCTGCTGTTGCCTTTACATATAAATCTCTCAAAGCGTCCCAAAGTTGCTTTGCAGACTGCATGCCTCGCACGTGGACTAGCTGATTGTCCTCAACTCCCAGGATAATGGTGGCTCTAGCCCACTCATCCTGTCTCAGCCATTCAGCACTGCGATTTTG